>NC_064920.1:531072362-532272362 GCF_023897955.1 Schistocerca gregaria
GACGTTCCGTCTGCTAGCGCCGATGCTCCGATTGCGGCCTCCAACAATCCGTTTGCGGGCACCGACGCAGGTCCGCGCCGTCCCCGGCGTCGCGCCGGGTGGTGGAAGATGCAGAATCTCGTGGAGTGTCCCCGGCGGCCTTCGTGGAAAGATCTTTTTTCGCTTGGGGCGTGATTCCTTGATGGAGCTAAGTAAGGGTTTCCATGCCTTGCTCAGCTGAAAACCTGTGTCTCGGTTTATGGGATTGTCCGTTACGTGAATATCAATGGCGTCCTTGAAGATGCTGTCCCAGTAGAAGCTGGTAGGGGCCAGAAATGTGTTCCTCAAGAACGGGCACAGCAACCGATAGATCCAGACAGCCTTCAGACGACGGAAACGCAGCAGAAACCCAGATGAAGAATAGTTAAAGATGATGAACCAGGCCTTGCCTTTCTACCTTATGCAGGCAACGTGACGTCAAAAATTGGGAAACTGCTAAAACAACACAAAATTGACACGGTCTACCGACCACCGTCCAAGATACGCGCCTTACTGGGGACGGTGAAAGACGGATTTGGCCTGAAGAAAGCGAACGCATATAATATTCCATGTGGTTGCGGCAAACCCTACGTCGGTCAAGACGTAGCCTCTCTGTCGTTTCTAGGCCTCCGGTTAACATACAATACAATACAAGTAATGAAACAGTGTTCTAAATGAATGATGATTCACAAGTTTTGCCTTTTAGACCAGGGTCACTATATTGTGCAAGCACTCTTCAAACATCTTTTGTACGATATTCAAAACACTAATTTGTTTCAGAGTGAGAGACTGGCTCGGACGGCCTACAGTTGCAACTGGGTTGACGCTGACGCCCGTTTCAAACGAGCGCTCCTCTTACTCGTGACGAGAGCATCGCAGCCCCTGGAGTTCTCAGTGGGGAAGCTAATTAAGCTGTCCAGGGAGACATTCTTGAAGGTGCGCTTCAGTCAATTTGCTGTATCTTTTAGAAACTAACTTCTCATTTGAAAACACTAAGCACATTTAATGCAGTAAATTGGATTTTTCAGTCCAATTATGTCAACATCTACATAAATAAAAACGTAAATACTTGTTTTCTCAAAACCGTGTGTCCCCGAAAGCTCTTGACCGATTGCTTTGAAATTCTGACACGGCATTGTATTTCTAAATCAGAGGTGTTTTTAGATATCTGTTTACATAATATTTGATATATGTAACTTTTTTATATTTTTGTAACATATCCCTATTATTGAATATATAAAAAATTATATATCACATATGTTAAAAAGTAGGTATGTAAAAATATCTCCGAAAGCTCTTGACCGATTGGTTTGAAATTCTGACACGGCGTTGTATTTCTAAATCAGGGGTGTTTTTAGATATCTATTTACTTAATATTTGATATATGTAACTTTTTTTATATTTTTGTAACATATCCCTATTATTGAATATATAAAAAATTATATATCACATATGTTAAAAAGTAGGTATGTAAAAATACACGCGTATTCCAATGCAACGTTGCGTCAAAATTTCAAAGCATTCGGTCAAAACCGTTCGGAGATTTGTGATTAGGAACACATACAGTTTCTATAAAAGTACAAACGAAGACGTTCGTTTCTTCAGAATCTTAAATCTCCGAAAGTTCTTCACGGATTGCTTTGAAATTTTAACACAATATGTCATTCGAGTAATCACGTGTATTGATATAACTGCTGGAATGCCATCTGGTATATATTTAATAGAAGGGGAAACGTTATAGAAATGAAAACGTTAGTTTGTTCAAAACGGTTAATCTCTGAAAGTTCTTGACTGATTGCTTTGAAATTTTGACACAATGTTTAATTCTAATACGGGTGTGTTTTTAGGTTCCTAATTCTTTCATATATGTATGTTTTAATACATATAATATATAGATATATAGATAAAATATGAAGGAAACGAGTAAAGTTGTATTTATGGTTTATTGGTTTGTGATTAAAGTACTTCTACAAAACCTGAATTTGCAATAACAATAAACAAGGCTCAGGGTGATAGAGAGAGGGGGAGAGGACATGGACAAAAGGTTGTGAGGAAATGGACATAAACGGGATGGAAAAGATGGAGAGAGGATGCAAGAGGAGATGGAGAGAGAGGTTGGACGAAATGATGGATCGATAAAGGGGGAGAAGGTGATAGGGGGAGAGTGGGGGCAAGAGGAGATGGGTAGAGAGGGGCGAGGAGAAGATAGACAAAGAGAGGGGGAGGAGGTGATGAACAGAGAGGGGGGCAAGGAAGAGGAGATGGACAAAGAAAATGCGGAGTGAAGATTGACAGAGATATGGGAGAGAAGGAGACTAGGACCTATATCCAATTGCCGTAGTACTAGAAGCATGTGTATTCCCTTTTCTTTCTTTTCTTTATTCAAGCAGACTCAGCCACAGCAATGCACGACCGCGTACAGCTAGTAACTGATAAGAAATCAGATTATGCAAAGAACTGGCGAGGAAAGAAACATACTATTGAGTCAAAACATTGTAGTCACCTGATTAATAGCGTGTTGATCCACTTTTACAATGCAATATAGCAGCTATTCCGCGTGTCATGGATTCTACAAGTAACTGGTAGGTTTCTTTAGGTATGAGGCACCAGGTATCTACAAAGGGATCACACAGTTCTCATAAACTATGGGTGTGGAGCTGACACCCGGTAGCGTCCTAGATGTGTTCCATCGGATTTGGTGACCAAACCATCGACATGGGTTCACTATTACGCTCCTCAGTCCATATTAGCACGACTGTGTCCTTGTAACACGGATAGCTATCCTACTGAAGATGTCATCGCCATCGAGAAAGACATTATGCATGAGGAGATGCAGGTGTCCGCTATATTCTTCACATAGACTACAGTTCTTCGATTAGACACCGAGACGAATGCACAGTACTGCGCTCACTGGCACGCATCCGTGGCACACGGTATGTCTCGAGCTGCCTTTCGCCTGGTTGACAGCGTATGCGGACACGACCATCGACCTGCTATTACCAGAAACATGTTTCATCTGAGCTGGCGACGCGTTTCTGTTGATCCACAGTGCAATCGCGATGATCCTGCAGACTCTGAAACTGTAACTGTCGACTTCGTTAGGTGAACATGAGCTGTGGGCGTCCAACATCCCCATTCATAAGGTGCCCACAACACAATGAGACAGCATTCAGTCTCGTGGTGGTCAGTGGTCACAGTGGTTTTGCTCGTCAGTGCGCGCGCGCGCGCGTGTGTGTGTAGGAAATACTAACTAGAAGAAGGTATGAGATAACAGTATCAGGGACTCTAGTTAAAACATCAGAGAATAATATCGATAGTACCAGGAGGAACGTTCAATAAGCAACGCAACACTTTTTTTCTGAAAGCGGGTTGGTTGTATTCAAGATTCCAATGGTTCAAATGGTTGAAATGGCTCTGAGCACTATGGGACTTAACATCTGTGGTCATCAGTCCCCTAGAACTTAGAACTACTTAAACCTAACTAACCTAAGGACATCACACACATCCATGCCCGAGGCAGGATTCGAACTTGCGACCGTAGCAGTCGCGCGGTTCCGGACTGAGCGCCTGAACCGCTAGACCACCGCGGCGGGCCAAGATTCCAATACCCAATATTATTTCCACTATTTTAGCTACACGATGCTCTCTCCGTTCAATGCGAAGGCCTTACATCACCTTACATGAGACGGCCTGTATGCCCGCGTGGTACCGCTCTACTGGCCGACGTCGGAGCACACCCACCTCCCCCCCCCACCTCTCCCCCCACCCCCACACCCACCCACACATCATCCATGTACTGTTTCCCGCGGAGTGCATCCTTCACTAGGGCAAACATATGGAAGTCGGAAGGCATGAGATCTGGACTGAAGGGTGGATGAGGAAGAACAGTGTCCGAATTGGCTCAAATGGCTCTGAGCACTATGCGACTTAACTTCTGAGGTCATCAGTCGCCTAGAACTTAGAACTAATTAAACCTAACTAACCTAAGGACATCACACACATCCATGCCCGAGGCAAGATTCGAACCTGCGACCGTAGCGGTCGCTCGGCTCCACACTGTAGCGCCTAGAACCGCACGGCCACTCCGGCCGGCAGTGTCCCACTTGGTGGACTAGTGTGTCAGCACTACCAACAGAGACGTCCAGTTGAGTAGGGAGATGTTTGATTGTGATCCGTCGATTACCTTGAATGAGTGTGTTCGCACGTTCTGACATTGTAGGAGCCATAGGTGTATGTGACCGGCCAGCACGTGGGAGATGGGACGGCTTTCTGCGACCTTTTCGCGATTATAACGGTCTCCTCGCCCAACGTCTCACCTTTCTCTTGTTATCTGCGAGCTTCCGTAGACATTCTGTAAGCATCTGTGAATAAGTCCGACGCTCTAGTTTTCTGCCAAAAGAAACTCATCGACAGCTCTTAGCTTGAAACTCACCTCCCTATAGACGCTATTTTGAATTATACATATAGCGCTGTCACCTACTGGAGGTTCATGAAACTGTTGGGTCTGAGGCAAGGATATTCCTCGATGTCCCACAGCATATTCCGTATATTTTCAGCGGAAACTGAAAGAGAAAAAAATGTTGCATTGCTCTGTCATCCACCTTATATAAAGGTCAAAAACTGCAAGGGAGACAGATATTGGAATATTTATCACGAATAACGAAGACGCAGTGTGTACGTGCTACTGTGACGTGAAGGGGTTGGCACAGGGGGTCGTGGCGGGCCGCATTAACCACTCAGAATGCTGAAAACAGAAAACGTATTGCAGAGGAGATGGTGGGGAAGACGACGATGTTTCCTAATAGCATAATAGGACAAATTCTTGACCTATTATATATGAACCAGAATTACTTGTCACTGAGTTACAGAAGGTAAAATAAAAACGTGAACAGAGAGTATAAACGCTTGCGTGAGAACTGCTGTACATGAACTGTTGACGTCACTCAACGATACCCTTACCCTCTAGGAAAACACCACAGGCGTTTCTGAAGTTATTATCTGATCTCGCCGGTAACTTTGCTAACAATGGAGGCCACGACGTTGTGATCACAGATTTACTTCAAACTTTGCACACCTTCAGTAGGCCAGTAAGACAACATAATACTACATCAGCGACCGCTACGCACGTTAATTGGCAAATGAGGCCTGCCTCTTATGTCTGCACCTCGAAACGTGGAGTTGCAAAGTAGTTCCGAAGATCTTACCGGATTGCATGTATAAGGGATCTCGCAAATCACAACAGGCTGTAACATTACATGAGTATGTCCTATATAGTCGGATCTACTTTGCGTCACGTGAGTGTAGGGGAGTCGAAACCAGTAGTGACCCATGACGTCATATCAACTTGAATTTTTTTTATACTTGTCATTCATTTCTAAATTTTATTGATTATTTACAGAGTAAAGAATTTAATTACGTACAACATTTAATAGGTAACGAGTTTTAATGAGATAGATATAAATGTTTTGACATAGCAAATAACCTTGTTGCATTATGCACGGTATGTTTTTTCTTTGTAAGAAAAAAATAAAATTTCCGTGTTGTTCGAGTGCGTGATCAATTAGTAGCCGTCGAGTGCGGATCTGCTGTAGCTTTCATGAATGGGCATATAATTGTTAATTTACAACCCACAGTTGATTTAAAAAATTATTCTAGGGAACCACAACCCGACTATGGTGCAAACAAATCCCGCGCGAATTCTCAAATATCGGCGCGGAGTTTAAGATACGCGGCTGGATATCGGGCGTTATCGTCGCGTGTGTGATTCAGTAACATTAACCGCAATTTACGGACATTAGCTTGATAATAACTATCAAAGACTTATATGAGCGACATAGTAATCGTCTTGATGCTTAAAGCAAGCGAGTAGCGATTTACTGTGGGGATACGACAAATATTAATCATTGCATAATCAGCTTGTTGATACGGTGCTTAGCAACTCATAAACGGACAGACAGTGATAGAATTATTGAAACGATCTTTTAAGTATTAATGACCACTACACACACATTAAAAACTAATTACTCTGACTTGGATTGGATAAGTTTTTTATTTAAGCTAATTGGTATTAATAAACTTCTTACGAGGTTGAAATTTCATCAATGGTATCGCGCTCATTCAGTTAGTAGAACGATAGATAGTACTAGCTACGCTTTTGTAGTTTTAAAAGAAAAGAGAGCACATACCTGTTTTTATTTTGAGAAATGTTCGTACTTCAGTCTTCTCAAACCAGAGGCACGAGTCATGCTCCCTCTCAGTACTACGACATAGTGAACCACCACACATATGTGCCCCCTTCTCACTGCATTTCTGCATTGAAAACCCTCAGTTATAGCCGCGGTACGAAGAAGGAAGAAAGAAGAGGAAAGATCAGCGAAAGAAAAAGAGCAACGAGAGAAGGGTAGGTCACAAGGCATACATTTTCAGGAAAACTCTATGCATTTCTTCATTTACATGTCGATAGTTATAAGTAAGTTTCTTATAGTAATTAAATTTAATTAAAAATAGTAAGTAGTCAAATACCATGAAACTCACTAAAACTTCGTGCAAATACACGTGTTTTTTTATTATTTTACCTCTCAAGTGACATAAACTAAATAATATGGTCAGCGAAGAAAAAAATATAGATTAAAAGCCAAGTATTAGCGGTAGTCGATCCATCGCTTCATACACGTTCTTCTTACGACGATCAAACGCTAATCATTTTTTTCTTGTGTTCGTTGCATTCGTTTGGGGCGGATTTCCCATGACACCCGTTCAAGTTCATAGTTGATCCATTGACTCAGGTTATCATTACAGAGGGCAGCTACCCTCTGACCGAACACACTGAGCTACCGTGCCAGCACCATTTGACCACTATCAATTTACCTTTCACTTCCTACGGACGCATACATCCGTTACATAACAGACACATGATACTTCTCTTGCGATTTTCTCGAAATTGCCACAGTAGTACATGTTACCACTTCCACATTATGTTGTTTTAATGGCCTACTAAAGGTATACAAAGTTTGAAATAAATACGTGATCCCAACGTCGTTGCCTCATGTTGTTATGTGCGAACGCTGTAATGGAGATATTTTCTTTTCTACAAGAAATTTTGAACAGATGAACAATCGTATCTATCATCACCTTGCAACGTTTGCCACGCGTATTTAGAAACACTGCGTAATTTCTGATTGTGTACACAGATAGTCACAGACAGCCATTATCAAATTCGTATTACGTGAGAGAAATATGACAATGTCCATAGTTTTACGTCGTCGTGTACACGTATTAAGAATGCATCTATAACCTTATTAACGATATGAAAGAATATAATTATGTCTCGATTTACCGATCCTTGCCTCATATTAATTAAATTCAGCGCGGAAAAATGACTGGTCTAGCTAGACCTGTCACTACATAACGTTTCTCATTTATACACATTCACGTTCCTCCTGTATGCTTTTGAGTGACGTCCAGCAACCTCCAGTACCTTGTCTCCTGAAATCCAGCATTCATCTTTCAATCCATTTTCATTACAGTCATAATTACGCCCTGCACTCCTGTCTTTTGGCTGATACTTGTTTCTTTCCCTCTTTCCCATACTCATTCCCAACAGGCATCCCTCCATTGACCTCTCAGCGTCCGTTAGTTACGAGGTATGTCCACAAAGTTCCGTTTGGTTATATAAAACAAACATGTACAGATATAGAAAAAATATTTATTGTACAAAAATCTACAACTGTTGAACTACTTTTCTACATAGCTTCCGAAATTTTCTAGGCACTTGTCATAGCGTGACACTAGTTTTTGTATGCCTGAAAGTTGCCACCTGTGTATTGAACCAAGTGGTAACATGTTCTTTCAGCTTATCATCATCGTTGAAGTGTTGACCACCAACGACAGATTTTAGGTGTAAGAAGAGATGAAAGTCGCTAGGAGCGAGGTCCGGGCTGTGTGGTGGATGATCAAACGCGCGCGTGCCAGTGAACCAGTTCACCAGTAACCATAGACGGACGTCCACTTCGTTCTTCATCGTGAACTTGATCACGTGCTTCATTGAACAGTCTGACCCATCTTATAACCAGTGAATCACTCATAGCATTTTGTCTGTAAACCTCGCAGGTTTGTCAATGAATTTCCTTTGGTTTGACTTTCTTTGCATTTAGAAAACGAATGACAGATCTGATTTCACACGCGGCGGCATTTTCAATTACAGCTGATATTATAAAGAAGCACTACAAATCACACGTCGGCAGCAGTGATCTGAAAATGGCGTACATGTCTTCTTCTTGAGTCAGTGTAACTGCCGCCTATGCTGGGAACTGTGTTCGTAGCGCTGCCGCGGATAGAAGTTGAAACTGTGGGCGACTCTCATATTTTATTGATTTTCGGATTAAAAGTTAACGTATTAATGGCGAAAGTTGGAACTGGTAGTGTATATTGATTTGAAATTTTATTTTTATGGGCATTGGAGCTTGGTTTCGAAAACCTATTGAGTTTATCAAAATCCGTACAAACCTGAGTTACCTTCATTTTTTTCTTCTCCATCCAGTCGTTGTTTTCAACAGTCGAAATTACGAAATTTCACTTAGTTCTCGGACTTGAAATTACTTGATAATATTTTCTTTTTCATATATTGATTATACATTATTTTATTAGAACTGGTTTTGCAGCTTACTTTCGTCTTGCTATATTACCAAGAAAAGGAAAGCGGCTCAGATGTGTTTCATTAAGTCGTATTACTTATTTGCTTTTCCAGCTTAATGATCGATGGAGAATTAATTATTACATGTGTTGTTTGTATATATCTAGTTTATTTGGGGCACGGAGACATTCTTCTCACGGTTTTTAATTGATTTAAGAATATATAATGTTTTTATTACCTTATGTTAGGTGCTGCAGTCGTATAGAATTGTTTGAAAGACAAGGTCCTACTTATTTCCTTTATTGGCCAATTTAGGCGTTATGCTGCTTTCAATTTGTCACTTATTACTTTAGTGTGGTGCGTTAAATACATATTGTACGTACTAATTCCATCAGATTTAGAATAGTACATACTGATCACAGCACAACAAAGTAATAAGTGACCACTTGAGAACCGCAAAACGCCGAAATTATCCAATACTAGGACAATTACAATCATAAATAATTCAAGTATTTGTGTGAAAAAATGTCGTTATTTAAATACTTTTATGGCATAACGTACACAATCAAGCACTTAACTTGAATTCAAAATAAAAACCACAAAACTGTTACATGCATGCCGTAATTTGATAAGGTACAAATCGCCATACAAGCACCCGTAAAATTCCCTTGCTTTCTTATTTCCCAGTTCTTCAATTACATCCGACAGTTTCATGCTTTACAAAAAGTCCATTTGTTCAGCCGCGGTCCTCTCCTACTGAGTATTGTTAAATATAGCTTTAAAGGCTGAGATGGGAAAAAAACTCCATCCGTCTGATGTACCGCTTACTGGCAGTATCAGATGAATTCCCCATTCGAAACTGAATGAAAAAGGATACGAAATGAAGAAGTTGGAAATGACAATGGTTAAAACTACAATTAACACCATACCGAAAATGAATGGTATGTAAATAATAACATGACGAGCATTGAAACGGAAAAGATAGAAGTTGTTTGTACGAAAGCGAATGAACAAACTGGCAACGAATGAATAATTCTATATTTCGAAACAAAATTTATTTTATAGGAGATTTGTCCAGTCAAAAGGTTTGCTCTTAACTACTCCTTGCATGTATATAAGTGTGTATGTATTGAACTGGGGAGCTAGAAACGACGGAGAGGCTTCGTCCCCGCAGTAGCCCTCAGTGGCTCACAACCCCACAACAGGCTACAGCAGTCCACTCACCCCACCGCCGCTCCACACCGAACTTAGGGGTATTGTGCGGTTCGGCCCCAGTGGACCCCCTCCCCCAGCCGCCTTTCCCATGATCGCCCCTCCCCCTACCTCCCGCCGCCCCCAGGAACGTCTCATTCCAGACGATTGTAACCCAATGTTTGCTTGGTAGAGTAATTATGGTGTACGCGTACGCGGAGACGGTGTTCGCGCAGCATCATCGACATAGTGTAACAGAGAACCGGCCCGTATTCGCCGAGGCAGATGGAAAACCGCAAAAACCACCCACAGGCTGGCCGGCACACCGGAGTTCGACACTAACCTGCCGGGCGGATTCGTGCCGGGGACCGGCACGCCTTCCCTCTCGGAAAGCAGTGCGTTAGACCGCACGAACTGCTCCTTGGACGACAGATGTTTCAATTGATATCATCGTGCTTTCAATGAGTCGCGTAAGATTACGTGCCTTTGCAATACAATTGCCATAAACAATCACGAAGGCTCTACACAGCAGATGCTGTCGAGTGTCGTTTTGCTACTCAGCTGCTGAGATGCTTCCAGTTCGCCATTATTAGTGCTCTCCCGACAACGACGAAGGTACAACAGCGGTGACGAAATAGGAGTTGGAACAGCTGTTGGAAACGCTTTTGAAACCAAACTACGAAGTCCGTTATACTTCTAGGAAAATGCTGGAAAACACTAATTGCGCTAGACAGCTAATATTTAGCGCGGGATCATCATAAACAGATCGACGGTAAGTTAACGTGACTGTGACCATGGTGTAGGAATATCTATGGAATAGGCTTTCAGGTACACCAAACAATATTTATTGACAATGTACAGTCTTTAACATAACATCTGAACCTAGCCGGACGCCGGACGCCTGATTCTAACGAAGGGAACATTGCAAGCGCCATAACCTGATTTCCCAGAAACTTCGCTCAGTGGAAGAGGAGTCAAAGAAAGCGAACACATGACTCAGCGTATCCGTGGATACTCGACAGCTTCTGAGAAAAGACGGTCAAAGCTTTCGAGGTTTTTAATGTGCCTTTAGCTCGCGTTGATCTCAGCCGAAATGGTGGCACAGTGGCTAGCGATGCAGCCTTTCGTGTCCCGTGTTAGAAACCCCATTATTGACTTTATTTATTTTTTCATTTATCTACTCATGTCCGTAGAGGCTTAGTACAAGAATGTTTATCAAGCTACAAGATACAAGGACGTTGTATTAATGTACAATTACAACTGGGTTTCACAATGTCATACATTTATCATACAATACATGTGTGTATCTTATTTTTAAGGATTATAATTTTTAAAATTCTCATGTTCTTCTATTTCATTCAAGTATAATTCTTATGTTAATTTTTGTATTTCATTCCTATGTTTAATCTTCAGGAAGATGTGGTTCATTGGTTTGGACGATACGAATCGTAGAAACATTCGCAACATAGAAATTCCGAACACCACAATTATCGCACGAAGGCAGGTTTGCCGCAGTGACATTTCATCGTACGAATCTCACTCGGGAAAGAGATGTCGTTATCTTTGCTGAAGATTTCTCGCGTTGGCACTAATTTCGCAGCAAACCACACATAACGAATCACTTTACCGAAAACTGGCGCTTGCAATTGATTATGAATCAAGGCACACTACAGGATTTTTTAAAATTCATTCACAAATCAAGCAATAAGTGACCAATAAAGACAACGCTATTTCAATATACACCGGAAAACATTAGTTTAGTAATCTTATACGGACACTAATAGATAAAGGAAAAATAAAAACTTCTAAAAAACGGTCGATTATTTACGGATAACCCCAGACAAGTGTTCGCCTGTTTTGATTCTGTTCCACTGCGCGAAGTTTCTCGTAAATCGGATTATGGCAGTTAACGTGTTCTCTTCGTAAGACCGCGCCGATCGCGCTATGGCCACGACGATAATTCTGTTAAGTCCGGCTATACGCACAATCTGGAAACACAGTAGGCTGTACAGTTCGTGTAGGAATTCTTATCTTCTGTTCGAATTGTTATGCTACGGACAGACCCATAGTCTAGAAGTAAACAGCGCGTCTTTTGAATACAGAGTCTCTCGGTCGAAAGTGATGATCGCCTAAATTATTTTAACGCCTTTCATCCTTAGTATAATAGTAGAACAGGTGCAATTTATTTCACTTTCTGCCACACCGGTAATAAAAGTTCCGTCCAATAACATTTTTGCAAAAGATTTCACGGCAGACTGCTTTTGAAGACCGCATGGTTCAGACCTCTCCTGGATACAGTTGGTAGCGCCTGGCAGCGGCTGCCGTGGCTGCTCTCCCTTACCTTCTGTGGAATGCGTCAGCCACCTCTCATCGTTCTGCATAGTACAAAATGCTTTACTGTTGTTGAGCGATGCTCCACGAAAAGTGTCTACAATTGGTCTTCCACGCTCGATAGCAATGAAGGCAAACGATGCGTCTTAATATAATTGTATTAGACTGATAGGTAAGACACGAGTACGGTTAACATTAATTATATAGAACAGAATGAGATTTTCACTCTGCAGCGGAGTTCGGGTCTCGGTCGGGTACACAGTTTTAATCTGCCAGGAAGTTTCATTAATTATATAGTTTGTGATACAATAAGAATACCTCATTACATTGTTTAACGTTGTTATTAATGTTTTGTATCTCGATTTTTTGCTTTTAAAAGCTATTCTTCATGAAATTTTTTTCGTCTGGAATTGTTTTCGAGACCCCCCCCCCCCCCCCCCTAGACCCCTAGACCCCGCGGCTACATAGCGTGGCTGTTTTACTGTCATGAATTTTAATGTTTTTGGAAATTTGTAGTTTCTATGGAATCAAACTGCTGAGGTCATCGGTCCCTAGGCTTACACACTACTTAATATAGCCTAAACTAACTTACACTAACGACAACACACACATACACACCCGTGGCAGGACTCGAACCACAGACGCAGGGAGCTGCGCGAACTGTGGCAAGGCCTCCTAGACCCCGCGGCTACATAGCGCGGCTGTTTTACTGTCACTGTTTAATTACTTACGGTAAGTGTATGCGATAAATTGTGTGAATACCTTACAGTGCATGCAGTATAGCACAGCAGACACACTGCACATTTTGAGGTCTATGTATGGAATCATCGAGAACTTAACACTGATCGATATTGATTCAATCAGATTTAAACCAATAAAACCGACTATTTTTAGTTATCCAGGGGGGATGGAAGTCGCTAACGCTGGTGTCAGCAAACGCCGACAGGTATGGCTAATTTCTATTATAACGATTTAGCACAAAGGAACTGTACTACCGAGTATTTGAAACGCTGGTACATTAATATCCGGTGTAGCCGCTCAGCCCCGATCTACGATATTTCCGAAACAGGGAAAAAACTTGATGGTGGCGGCCCCCCCTCCCCCCTTCGATCGTTTCAGATAGCACGTCAAAAATTTAAAAAAATTGATGTCTCAGTAATATGTTCATTTTGTAGTGCACATATTTCTGAAGAGTCTGATATACAAGCGTGTATGTTCGAGGAAATGTAAGACATGTTATTTGGTCTTAAGTGTGCCAAAGTGCAGTGCCACGCCTCTTCACACAACGTTCTTATATCGGACGTCGCTGTATTTCCCTCTGTCGAATTAAAACATGTACATTTTGTAATGGAAGCCATTAAAGCTACATTTAGGAGAGTGGAAATTAAAATGTCCTGTGGTTCCTCTCATGCTTCCCGTCGGCGCGTTTGACATCTTGCCAACCTTTCTTTTAAAAAAAATAAAAAAAAAACGAAAAAAAAGTCGCTGTTAATACTTGGTGGGATTGTTTATAGCCGGGAGCATAAGGTATTTTCAGAAAGTTTGCACTCTTTATTGCCTATTAGCTAATAACTTTTCCTTTTTGTGATACAAATTTAAGTATAGGAAACGTAAAAGCAGTAAAGACAAGCAAGAAAGTACACATTTCATCAGTACTTAGGGCCCAGCATTTTTTTCTCTCTAATCTGCCTACAGCTTTACACGGTGTGCTGTTCTTTCTGTGAAAGAATATATTACCTCATCAAAGTTCGTAAAGTTCGTCAGACGTTTCGCTACATGCAAAATCGAAACGTCGTTGCCTCATACTGAAAAAGCTGTTAATACGAATAGCACCAAAGACTGGTATGGTTTCTCGATTTGATGACGTCTATTTTGTCACTGTTTGCTAGATAAAACGAAATAGACTTTTTTAATATTTCAGCAGTTGTAACACACGCAACATAAGTGAGACTGTTTTAGCAGAAATTGTCATTTCTGCCTACCTCATTTACATAAATAACACGACAGAGTATAATTCACGAAGTACCAATATTAAATGCCTGTTAGGCCTACTATAAGCAAAAAGTTTTATCTTAAGAAATTGTTTCGCATTTCATTCAACGCTCCAATTGAAAAGGAGAAGTACGAAATTTTTCTATAAATTTGGAATCGTCATATTCTTCCATTAAATTTGTGTGATGTCCACGCTTCTTCTTCTTCCTCGTTCTAACAAACAGTCTTGTCATAACTAATTCTGGAACTATTCGTGCCATTGTCAAAATTTATTCTCCGGTTAACTTCACTAACCCTGCCAGAATCACCCGTTTAGTTATCCTGCGTTTTCTCCTGGTTAGGAGTTATTATGCCCCGTTCAAAGCGTTTTCCGTCCTATTCCGAGAATGGAACTTACGCGGCTCCTAACAGGAGACTCACAGCTGGCCCTTAGTATAGTAGCAATATGGCTAAAATTTGTCAAGATTTCATTTTCTTGGATACACCGTGAAGATTAATATATAATCCTTCTTAACTGTCATTCCTTTTAGTCTTTTGTTTTCACTCCGGTAGTCGGTATCTATAGATTTCGCTAATAATTATAACAACGCTGATCATTCGCACACCCAATCAACCACCTAAACAAACAGCGACTGGCATTCATCCGTTCGGGTGTATTCGGCTCAGATCTTATAATCCTATCCCCTTTAGTTTGCGGAAAAGTTTTTTTTTTTTCCCTAGGTGCGACGCGGATTCCCCTGACAGAGACATAACACACACTATAAGCGCATTAAAATATAAACTTATGATTCGGTCAGAAATTAACTTAGAATATGTTCAGAAATGTTCAAAAATCAAACATATGAATAATCAATAGACCAAAGTGCGCTGCATGCTAGGCGCTTTGTGAAACAAGGTTTTCTCCTTAAAGAGTGTGAATTTGGCGTCCCCCACGCCCCTGAAATTGTCGACCCGGGAAGATACACCGGTTTGCCGGCCCCCCCCCCCCCCCCCCCCTCCGATCCGGACCTGTAACCGCCAGAATGTTGAAGGCAAGAATGCATACGTCCATTCATCGTGCTGTACAGGTGCCGGCTGTCAGTTACTGGGATGGAGTTCCATGCCTGTTGTACTTTGTCGGCCTATATAGGGACAGCTAAAGCTGTTTGTGGATGACGCTGGAGCTGACGTCCTGTACATGCTCAATTCCAGATAGATCTGGTGATGAAGCAGGAGAACACGTAGACACGTTATCCTGTTGGAAACATACCCCGAAATGCTGTTCATGAATGGCAGCACAACAGACTGATGTACAAATTTCCGGTCAGAGTGCGTGGGATGCGTATTCAAATTTAGGCAGAATACGGCACTGCGGTTGACAACGCCTATGTAAGACAAGTGTCTGCCGCAGTTGTTAGATCGCTTACTGCTGCTACAATGACAGGTTATCACGATTTAAGTCAATTAGAACGTGGTGTTATAGTCGGCTCACGAGCGATGGGACGCAACATCTCCGAGGAAACTAAGAAGTACGGATTTTCCCGTACGACCATTTCACGAGTGTACCGTGAACATCAGTAATTCGGTAAAACATCAAATCTCCGACATCGCTGCGGCAGGAAAAAAATCCTGCAAGAAGTGGGCTAACGATGATTGGGGAGAATCGTTCAACGTGACAGAAGTGCAACCTTTCCGCAAACTGCTGCAGATTTCAGTGCTGGACCATAAAAAAGTGTTAGCATACAAACCATTCAACGAAACATCATCGATAAGGGCGTTCGGAGTCGAAGGCCACTCCTGTACCCTTGATGAGTGCACGACACAAAGCTTTACGCCTCTTCAGGGCCCGTCAACACTGACATTTTGGTGTTGATGACTGGAAACCTGTTGCCTGGTCGGACGAGTATCGTTTCAAATTGTATCGAGCAGATGGATATGTACAGGTATGGAGGCAACCTAATGAATTCGGGATCCTTCACATCAGCAGGGAACTGTTGAAGCTGGTGGAGGCTCTGTAATGGTGTGGGGCGTGTGCAGCTGACAGGTGACACGTACGTAAGCACCCTGTCTGATCACCTGCATGCACTCATGTGTATTCTGACGGACTTGTGCAATTCCAGCAGAACAATGCGACATCCCATACATCCAGAATTGCTAAGAGTGGCTCCAGGAGCATTCTTCTGAGCTTAAACGCTTCCTCTGGCCACCAAACTCCCCAGACATGAACATTAGTGAGCATATTTGGAATGCCTTGGAACGTGCTGTTCAGAAGAGATCTCCACCCCCTCTTATTGTTATGGATTTATGGACAGCCCTGCAGGATTCATGGTGTCGATTCCCTCCAGCACTACTTCAGACATTAGTCGAGTCCATGCCACGTCGTGTTACAGTATTTCTGCTTGTTCGCGGGGGCTCTAGACGATGTTAGGCAGGTGTACCAGTTTTTTTGGCTCTTCAGTTTATAATGTATGCTAATTAGCATATTCATTCCTTTCGCATTGATCCCCTCCTGTTTGGTCCCTAAATGATTCATTCGAACAGGAGCAGAACAAAAGTATCAAACTTCCATTTACAGTTGTAACATTATAACCAGCAGCTGATCCAATTGTAAACCATGATTGTGGTCACAAATTCGAAGCTATCTGTAGCTGTGCAGAGTCCATGCCACATGTTCGATTGTTGTTTAATATCCAATTTATCTGTTATCACTAGGGCTGTTGGTAAAATATTGATATATATATGCTTTCAAGCATATATCGATATGTACGAGGGTAATCCCAAAAGTAAGTTCTCCTATTTTTTTATAAGTACATAGACCTGTTTATTTCTGCAATGGTTTACGTCAGTTTACAGCTTCAACATGTAGCTATTTTTCGACATAATCACCATTTCTGTCGATGCATTTTTGTAGACGCTGTAGCAGTTTTTGTATGCCCATGTCATACCAGCTCACCGCCATGCTGCGAAGAAGGATGTCGCCACTGGCGTGATCGTTGCCCGGTCTCAGATGTAAAGTAGTATGCCCAGATTTCGTCACCCGTAACAATTGAGTCCAGAAAGTTGTCCTGTTCGGCTGAAAGGCGCTGAAGAAATGATGGGGAAGCATGAACTCGTTGCCGCATGTCGTCCTCAGTCAGCATGTGTGGCACCCATCTTGCGCACAGCGTCCAGTAATTAAATGTTTCCGTTAAAATTCTGTGAGCGGTGCTTCGGGAAACCTCAGGAACCAACGTGCAGAGATCATCCAGGGTGATCCGCTGATCTTCACGCATGCTTTGCTCAACCTTCAACACTGTCTCCTCAGAAACTGAAGGTCTCCCGCTCCTTTGTTCGTCGTGAATTTCGGTCCGACGAGCTGCAAACTCTCTACACCACTTACGAACATATTTGACATCCATGCACGACCCACCATACACTTCCGTCAATTGGCGATGGATTTCAATCGGCGCAGTGCCCTTTGCGTTCAAAAACGGAATAACTGCTTGCAATTCGCACTTGGCGGTAACAACCAACGGGACCTCCATTCTCTACGGCGCCTCAGCTCGGCGAGCATAGGTTCAAATGGCTCTGAGCACTATGGGATTCAACTGCTGTGGTCATCAGTCCCTTAGAACTTAGAACTACTTAAACCTAGCTAACCTAAAGACATCACACACATCCATGTCCGAGGCAGGATTCGAACCTGCGACCGTAGCAGTCGCACGGTTCCGGACTGCGCGCCTAGAACCGCGAGACCACCGCGGCCGGCTGATCACATAGGTTCAATCGTGAGTAAAGAAAGTAGCAGACTTTGGTTCATTGGTAGGATACTAGGGAAATGCAATCAATGTACAAAGGAGATTGTTTGCAAACCAATCTTGTGACACGTCCTGGAATATTGCTCAACTGTGTCTGACCCATACCAAATAGGACTAGCAGGGGGTATTGAATATATACAGAGAAGGACGGCATGAATGGTCACGGGTGTTTTTCACCCATGGGAAAGTGAGATGTTGAAATATAGACAGAAACAATCACGAGAAAGTCTACTGGTAAAGTTTCAAGAACTGAGCTTAAATGATGACTCTAGGAATGTGCTACAACCCCCTATGCATCACTCATATAGGGATTGCGAGGATAAGACTGGATTAATTACAGCACACACAGAGGCATTTAAACAGTCATTTTCCCCGCTCTTCATATGTGAAAGGAACTAGAATATAATGTGCTAATAATGTGGGACATACTCTTTGCCATGTACTTTACAGTGGTTTGCAGAATGTTGTTGTTGTCTTCAGTCCTGAGACTGGTTTGATGCAGCTCTCCATGCTACTCTATCCTGTGCAAGCTGCTTCATCTCCCAGTACCTACTGCAACCTACATCCTTCTGAATCTGCTTAGTGTACTCATCTCTCGGTCTCCCTCTACGATTTTTACCCTCCACGCTGCCCTCCAATGCTAAATTTGTGATCCCTTGATGCCTCAAAACATGTCCTACCAACCGATCCCTTCTTCTAGTCAAGTTGTGCCACAAACTTCTCTTCTCCCCAATCCTATTCAATTCCTCCTCATTAGTTACGTGATCTATCCACCTTATCTTCAGTATTCTTCTGTAGCACCACATTTCGAAAGCTTCTATTCTCTTCTTGTCCAAACTAGTTATCGTCCATGTTTCACTTCCATACATGGCTACACTCCAAACAAATACTTTCAGAAACGACTTCCTGATACATAAATCTATATTCGATGTTAACAAATTTCTCTTCTTCAGAAACGCTTTCCTTGCCATTGCCAGTCTACATTTTATATCCTCTCTACTTCGACCATCATCAGTTATTTTACTTCCTAAATAGCAAAACTCCTTTACTACTTTAAGTGTCTCATTTCCTAATCTAATTCCCTCAGCATCACCCGATTTAATTTGACTACATTCCATTATCCTCGTTTTGCTTTTGTTAATGTTCATCTTATATCCTCCTTTCAAGACACTGTCCATTCCGTTCAACTGCTCTTCCAAGTCCTTTGCTGTCTCTGACAGAATTACAATGTCATCGGCGAACCTCAAAGTTTTTACTTCGTCTCCATGAATTTTAATACCTACTCCAAATTTTTCTTTTGTTTCCTTTACTGCTTGCTCAATATACAGATTGAATAACATCGGGGAGAGGCTACAACCCTGTCTCACTCCTTTCCCAACCACTGCTTCCCTTTCATGCCCCTCGACTCTTATTACTGCCATCTGGTTTCTGTACAAATTATAAATAGCCTTTCGCTCCCTGTATTTTACCCCTGCCACCTTTAGAATTTGAAAAAGAGTATTCCAGTCAACATTGTCAAAAGCTTTCTCTAAGTCTACAAATGCTAGAAACGTAGGTTTGCCTTTTCTTAATCTTTCTTCTAAGATAAGTCGTAAGGTCAGTATTGCCTCACGTGTTCTAACATTTCGACGGAATCCAAACTGATCCTCCCCGAGGTCTGCATCTACCAGTTTTTCCATTCGTCTGTAAAGAATTCGCGTTAGTATTTTGCAGCCGTGGCTTATTAAACTGATAGTTCGGTAATTTTCACATCTGTCAGCACCTGCTTTCTTTGGGATTGGAATTATTATATTTTTCTTGAAGTCTGAGGGTATTTCGCCTGTCTCATACATCTTACTCACCAGCTGGTAGAGTTTTGTCATGACTGGCTCTCCCAAGGCCTTCAGTAGTTCTAATGGAATGTTGTCTACTCCGGGGGCCTTGTTTCGACTCAGGTCTTTCAGTGCTCTGTCAAACTCTTCACGCAGTATCGTATCTCCCATTTCGTCTTCATCTACATCCTCTTCTATTTCCATAACATTGTCCTCAAGTACATCGCCCTTGTATAAGCCTTCTATATACTCCTTCCACCTTTCTGCCTTCCCTTCTTTGCTTAGAACTGGGCTGCCATCTGAGCTCTTGATATTCATACACGTGGTTCTCTTCTCTCCAAAGGTCTCTCTAATTTTCCTGTAGGCAGTATCTATCTTACCCCTAGTGAGATAAGCTTCTACATCCTTACATTTGTCCTCTAGCCATCCCTGTTTAGCCATTTTGCACTTCCTGTCGATCTCATTTTTGAGACGTTTGTATTCCTTTTTGCCTGCTTCATTTACTGCATTTTTATATTTTCTCCTTTCATCAATTAAATTCAATATTTCTTCTGTTACCCAAGGATTTCTAACAGCCCTCGTCTTTTTACCTACTTTATCCTCTGCTGCCTTCACTACTACATCCCTCAGAGCTACCCATTCTTCTTCTACTGTATTTCTTTCCCCTATTCCTGTCAATTGTTCCCTTATGCTCTCTCTGAAACTCTGTACAACCTCTGGTTCTTTCAATTTATCCAGGTCCCATCTCCTTAATTTCTCACATTTTTGCAGTTTCTTCAGTTTTAATCTACAGGTCATAACCAATAGATTGTGGTCAGAGTCCACATCTGCCCCTGGAAATGTCTTACAACTTAAAACCTGGTTCCTAAATCTCTGTCTTACCATTATATAATCTATCTGATACCTTTTAGTATCTCCAGGGTTCTTCCACGTATACAACCTTCTTTCATGATTCTTAAACCAAGTGTTAGCTATGATCAAGTTGTGCTCTGTGCAAAATTCTACTAGGCGGCTTCCTCTTTCATTTCTTAGCCCCAATCCATATTCACCTACTATGTTTCCTTCTCTCCGTTTTCCTACACTCGAATTCCAGTCACCCATTACTATTAAATTTTCGTCTCCCTTCACTATCTGAATAATTTCTTTTATTTCATCGTACATTTCTTCAATTTCTTCATCATCTGCAGAGCTAGTTGGCATATAAACTTGTACTATTGTAGTAGGTGTGGGCTTCGTATCTATCTTGGCCACAATAATGCGTTCACTATGCTGTTTGTAGTAGCTTACCCGCATTCCTATTTTCTTATTCATTATTAAACCTACTCCTGCATTACCCCTATTTGATTTTGTGTTTATAACCCTGTAGTCACCTGACCAGAAGTCTTGTTCCTCCTGCCACCGAACCTCACTAATTCCCACTATATCTAACTTTAACCTATCCATTTCCCTTTTTAAATTTTCTAACCTACCTGCCCGATTAAGGGATCTGACATTCCACGCTCCGATCCGTAGAATGCCAGTTTTCTTTCTCCTGATAACGACATCCTCCTGAGTAGTCCCCGCCCGGAGATCCGAATGGGGGACTATTTTACCTCCGGAATATTTTACCCAAGAGGATGCCATCATCATTTAATCATACAGTAAAGCTGCATGTCCTCAGGAAAAATTACGGCTGTAGTTTCCCCTTGCTTTCAGCCGTTCGCAGTACCAGCACAGCAAGGCCGTTTTGGTTAATGTTGCAAGGCCAGATCAGTCAATCATCCAGACTGTTGCCCCTGCAACTACTGAAAAGGCTGCTGCCCCTCTTCAGGAACCACACGTTTGTCTGGCCTCTCAACAGATACCCCTCCGTTGTGGTTGCACCTACGGTACGGCCATCTGTATCGCTGAGGCACGCAAGCCTCCCCACCAACGGCAAGGTCCATGGTTCATGGGGGGGGGGGGGGGGGGGTTTGCAGAATATAGACATAGAAATATGTTTTTTGGATATGCATACATAGATAGTGGCTTCCTATAGTTGTTAATTGTTACTAAATTCAGATACGCTCTTGCACGTACCTTCCTTATAATATGCCTATTGCGAAATAGGACGTCTGTAATACTCATTTATTACTGGTGAGACACTTAAGGAGGACGGAGAATTTGAATGTAATAGCTACATCTCTGAATGTCCCAGTACTTGCAAATATAAGCAATATTATAGTTACAAACTTCCAGCATGGAGGGGTAATTGCAGGGCAGCAAGTTGTGTTAAACAGTCCAATGGAAAAAGCTACAGATTACCATGAGGGATGAGGTACGTTCGACGGGCGTTTCACAGGACGTGGAGGACTCCCCTCTCCTCACGTTCGGTCTGTGGAATCAATTCGTCAGTATTTGATGTGGTTTACGAAATATATCCAGCGGTAATCTTAGGTGACTCACCCTGTACATGTGTTTGTTATCTTGGTATGGTTCTCATATTTTGAGGAATACGAATTTGACTATCTAGATGATTTTAAAATGGATCCTGACCCAAAATTAGTCATTAATTAAAACTTCCGGGATGAATTGCCGTGGTACTTATATAAAACTGCTTCTCCTTCCTGACGTTTTGTTGCCTACTGCGGCAACATCTTCTGAGGTGAGTCGGCGACTGGCTGCTAGGCATAAAGGATGGGGCCCCTCCATGCCCACACTAACGTGGTGAGCAAACCAAAAGTTCTACTGTCACCTCCGTATAACATGTTAATTTTTGAATCAGGAGTCACAGGATGCGAGCTGTGATGTTATCCATGCGTCTGGGTAAGATAACTCATTAACATGGTCCATCAGGAAACAGAGAGTGGACGAAAGCGATCGAAGGGTAGCGGTACTAAGGGCAGAGGAAAAAGAGTGCCAAGGCAAGCGCCAAGGGAGAAAAACCTCTGCGACAGTAGGACGGGTAGTAAGGGCACTAGCGGCTTGCTATCTGCGACAGCGCATGCAAGGTGTGGTTATGTTAGTGCGAGGTATCGTGCATCGTTACCTTTGTCGTTGCTGGAGCTCGTTGCGGGGCTTGCTGCAGTTCCTGCGTCCCTGCAACAGTTCAAGGTCGTTGTACATTAGTGGGCTCACACTGTAGGGGGTGTGTGTGGTTGGTTTGCGTGCTGTATACAGTACGGCTTCCCTGCGGTTGCCTGTTTTTCGGCTGGTCGAATATCTGGGGTTATCAGCAGTAGCTGTGTTGCAGGGGCTCGCCAGTACTGTCGTGTTAGCGTGCCATGGACCATAGATGTTTAGTTCCTAGCCAGTAGTGTCTTTGGTCTGTTATGCTTCCATCTATGGTTGTGGTCATAGTTACCCAGAGAAGGAATAAACGGGTTGCGCGAGTGTCTCGTGTTACTGTACAGTCGTGTGGAGGGTTTTTGGAATACCTGCAAGATGGTATCTAGGCGGTATTCCCGGTGAAGGTCCGCGATGCGTGTATAGCGCGGAGCGTTGCTTATGATTTTGAGTACTTTGTTCTGTATGAGCTGCAGACGGCGCAGGCGAGTGGGCGCAGCGTATCCCCAGACAGGGGCTGCGTACGTCATCAGGGGTCGAATAAGTGTCATGTACATGGACCTAGACAGCCTCCTGTTCAGTGTGCTACGCCTGTTAAGCATAGGGTAGAATTGTTTGAGCCTCGCGTTAGCTTTGTTGGTCACGTGTTGGATGTGGTCCCCCCAGAGTAGTTTCCTGTCCAGCCAAACACCGGTATTTGACCTTCTCGCGGAAACGTATTGGGCGTGTGTGTAGTGTTATTGGGTTATAGTGCTGATGTTTGCGCAGTTGCTTCGGTCTTCTAGTGAACAGAACGGCCTCGCGCTTGTCAACGTTTACTCTAACACGCCATTTCACCAGCCAAGGCTCCGCCGTTCTGAGTTCAATCTTTAGTCGTGAATTAATGTTAGACGGCTTCCAATCTTGCGCAAGGATGGCGGTGTCATCCGCGTAGATTGCCACCGTCGTGTTGTGTGTAGCTGGGAGGTCGTTAATGTAGAGGTTAAACAGTAAGGGCCCTATGATGCTTCCTTGGGGTACTCCTGCCTGGATACCATGTCGTGTTGATTGTTTGCCCTTCACGTCGGTGTTGAAACTCCTGTCCGTGAGATATGAGTGTATGAGACGTACGAGCCCGTCGGGGGACCCTGCGTCGCTATGGTTGCGTATTAGGCCGTTGTGCCATAGACGATCGAAAGCCTTTTCGATGTCCAGGAACACTGCCCCAGTCGCTTTGTTTGTGTTGTATCCGTGTGTTATGTATTCAGCGACGCGCAGGAGTTGTTGTGTTGTTGAGTGGTGATTCCTGAAAGCGAATTGCTCCGGTCCCAGGGTGTCGTTTGTGATACAGTGCCTGGTGAGTCGTTTTAATATTACCTTCTCAACGATCTTGCTGAGCGCGCTCAGCAGACTGATGGGTCGGTGATTTTGTGGGAGGGAGTGGTCTTTCCCCGGCTTCCTGAACATCAGGACCTTGGCCGTCTTCCAAAAGGCGGGGAAGTGTTGGTGCTTGAGTACGATATTTGTGATGTGTGTTAGGTAGTCTACAGCTTTGTCCGTGAACTCCTGGAGGATACGGTTTTGAATGCCATCGTGACCAGGGGCCTTCCTAGCGGTGGTATGCATGATGGCCCATTTGACTTCAGCTGTACTAGCTTGTCGGACGATGCGCGCTGGTTGGGCCAAGATGCGTGTGACCTCCTGGTCCGTAGCAAGTGTGAATGCTGGGTCTAAGGGATCCAGGTTCGGTGTCAATGACGCTGCGAGTGGGAGGGCCATCAGTTCCGCTTTTTCTTCCTCAGAATATGCTGGTCCGTCGGGCCCTTGTAACGTGGGGGTGTACAGTTTCTCCCTGGTGAAGTGTCGGGCCAGCTGCCACACGCCAGGTCGCGTGGTGTCCAACCCTTCGAGTTTCTGGTCCCACTGTTGTGTCTTAAACGTTTGTATTTTTTCCTGGATTATACTCTGGAGCCTGTTCATGTGCTGTTTGAAGTGCTGGCACCTGGTACGCTGCCAATATCTCCTGAGGCGGTTCCTCATTGAGATTAGGCCCAGAATCTCCTGGTGCAGGGCAGCACTGTGTTGTTGTGGTGTGCGGATTGGTATGGTGTCGGCTATTGTGTCTTGGACGGCGCCTGTGAGGGTTTCAACTGCTTCATCAATTTGGGCTGTCTCGTTAATCGCGTGGTGGGTGGGATGCGACTGTCAAGCGTTTCCTTGAATTGGGTCCAATTCGCGCGCCTGTAGTCTAACGTCCTGCGTTGTTCCATGTGCTACAGTGTTTCTTCAATGTACAGTATAACGGGTTGGTGATTTGAGGGCAGATCGTTTTCAACGGCAACGTTGAGTGCCGTTGTTATGCCCTTGATGAGGGCCATGTCTAACGCGTCTGGCCTGTGTCCCCTCCGGTAGGGAATGTGCGTCGGTTCGGTCGGTGCTAGTGTGATGTAAGTTCGTCCTAGTGCGTGTTCGTATAGTTTCTTGCTTTTGGAGTTTCGTATTCGTGAGTTCCAGTCCGGGTGTTTTGCGTTAAGATCTCCAGTGGCGATTACGCGTGGTGGTATGTTGAGTATTGTGCTGATGTCACGTGTTTTGATGTTTTTAGGGCTGTTGTATACTGTAGTGTAGACTCCGTTGAACATGACCCTGACGACGGTTGCCTCTAGTTTTTCAAGTTCAGGAAGCACTATGTTTGTGTGTTCTATGTCTTTGTGTATGATGATGGCTGTTCCGCCATGACCGGAGCCGTCCCATCGGTCGGCACGATAGACGCAGTAGCCGGTGAAGTTTAGTTGGTTCCGTGGTTTGAGCTTAGTTTCGCTCAGTAGTGCGATAAGGATACCCTGAGCGCGGCAAATTCCGCCCTTTTGTTGTTGTCCCGTCTGCATTCCAGAACAGGATCTGTGTCAGTGTCTGGTTGTTTGCGATAGGGGGCCAGGTGTGGCGTGTTATCCATGTATGGGTGTAAACAGCGTGGTGAGCGCTGTTTGTATGGCGGCCCAGTACTGCCCAGGTTGAGCAGTCATGAGCCGTGTGACGCGTGTGGTGGCGGCCGCCGCACACTTGTTAAAGATCTGAGCGGTCGTGTGATGTGGGAATATTGCTGCCAATAAACCCTCTAGTTGTGTTGCTGTTGTGTGTGTTAGCCTGTGGCTCGGTTGTAGTGCTGGCGGCCGCTGGTGCGGGTGTTGGCGTTATGTGTGAGCTGGCGCTTGTGTTGTTGTGTGAAGCATTCTGGGGTGAGGCGCTGGAGGTCCCGCTTGAAACTTGGCCAAAGCTATCCCAATACTGTCCGTGATGTTATGAATAAAAGGAAGAAAAACTTTTCCAGTCGACGGCTGTTGTCGTGTATTTTTGGACACTTGTCTTCTCGGGTGGAGTGCTCGATCTATTTCGTTGTCAGGTAACCATTTCTCTTGAAAGCTGTTCGCAAATGGCTTAATTCATCTTGCAAATAAATTGGCTCACAGATGTTATTAGCCCTGTCCACAAAAGTTTTTATGACTCCACTCTTCTGCCTAGGATGATGATTCGAATCCTTATGGAGGTAACGATCGGTGGGTGTGTCTTTCCTATATACTTTGTGCCCTAAAGTCCCATCTGCCCGTTTAATAACCAATACATCCAAAAAATTTTGTTGTCCACTACTCTCTTTCTCCATGGTGAATTGTATCTTTGGATTGAAACTGCTTATGTGCACCAAAAAACCACTCAGTTCCTCTTCAGCATGATTTCATATCACAAAGGTGTCACCCATGTTTCGATACCATTTCATAGGGCCTTTCTTGGCCGACTTCAGCACTTGTTGCTCGAAAAATTCCATAAATAAATTAGCAATAGCAGGGCTCAGAGGGCTACCCATGGCCATCCCTTCAATTTTTTTCACAAAACTCGTTGTTATATTGAAAATAAGTCCAGGATAGGCTATGTCGAAACAACGCTATTATATCAGTAGGAAACATATCAGCTATGTGAGAATGAGCTTCGTCAACAGGGACCATGCTGAACAGGGATACTACATCGAAACTGACAAGGACGTCACTTGGACTAACTGTTAACTCCCTCAGTTTTTCGATAAAATGCATAGAATTTTTAATATGAGTGTCAGTTTTACCTATATAAAGTTGCAACAAAGAAGAAAGATATCTAGCCAGCTCTTGAGTAGGAGCCCCAATGGCGCTTGCTGTCGGTCTCAATGGGACGTTGGGCTTGTGTATCTTAGGTAACCCATACAGTCTAGGAGGGTAAGTTTCAAGTGGAGACAATCTTTCGACCTACCAAGAAAATTAGTAACAGTTTAAGATCGGTGAAAGACGCACGACACCCCTTAGCTACCCCAGGTGTGTATAAAATTCCGTGCAGCTGTGGAATGGTTTATATTGGAACAACTAAAAGGAGTATTGATAACGGAACACAAAAAGAACTGTAGATTGGGACAAATTGACAAATCAGCTGTAGCGGAACACGTTTTCAAAGACAGTGATCACGAAATAAAATTTAGTGAGACAAACGTGATGGCTAGGACCTCACATTATTATACCCGCATCTATAGAGAAGCAATAGAGATAGCACGAAAACAATTTTAATAAGAAAGAAGAAGGATTAAAACAAGACAAGATATGGCGGTCGACTCTGTACCAACGAAGTGACTATCGATTACCTATAATCGAGAGAGATGGCACTAGCCAGAGAGAGTTTTAAAGTCGAAAGCACGTGATGAGTGGTGGCGCCAT
This sequence comes from Schistocerca gregaria, assembly GCF_023897955.1. Classification (NCBI taxonomy): domain Eukaryota; kingdom Metazoa; phylum Arthropoda; class Insecta; order Orthoptera; family Acrididae; genus Schistocerca; species Schistocerca gregaria. Next base: position 531,099,850 of record NC_064920.1, read on the forward strand.
CTAAGCGCTCTATATAAGCGGGACCACCAGCGCCTAACAGCCAGTCGCCGACTCACCTCAGAAGATGTTGCCCGCAGTAGGCAACGAGACATCAGGAAGGAGAAGCAGTTTTATATATGGACCATGGTTGTTCAGCCCGGAAGTTTTAATTAATGAAGACGCCGGCCGTGAAAGCATACATGTTATGACCAAAACTAGCCATTAGGTAAATGAAAGTGAAAATTCCAACTTTGGTTGTTTTTCTGTTGTACTAATATTGTGGTTGTATTAAGAGAGTTATTGTCATTTCGTTGTCATCTATTTAAGTGATACTAAGATATAATTGTACAAGAATGTATGATATTTTTTTTGCAGATTCTGAATAGTTCGTACACCCTCATCAGTCTCCTCTATCAGTTCCAAGTACCAAAAGATTGAAATAGCAGAGAAGAACCTATGACATAGCAAAAAGAAATATGCGATGAATGCTTCAAGTACGGCGAAAATTTACAAATAACTTTTCATCACATTGCAAACAGAGCATATCATTAGTAACTGATTTTTTCAGACACATGACTCATTTTGCTGAAGATATCATTTACACTGAGTTTATGTTCTGAATTTTTTATCGAAGTTTCTCACATTTATAATTAATTTGTTTGTGCTGTTTACTAGTTGTCTAAGTATCTCTTTCCAGTTAAATGGCTTCATAACTAACAAACTGCTATAATCTCAATAGGTATATAGCAACTCAGCTTTTTGCAGTTAAATGGCTTCATAACTAACAAATGCTACAATCTCAATATGTATATAGCAACTCAGCTCTAAATACATATTTTCAGCAGAACAATGTGTTACTTTTTCTTTATGACTACCTCATTGCAAAACAATCCCATCTCTTGGGACTTCATAAAATAATAGTTTATGGCGCTGATTTACATATGTGTCTAGGAGGCTCTTATAGTCTTTCATCAAATTTTTTTATTTATTCTTATACGGTTGATGGACTGAAATTAGCTATTCTTTGTCTTTTACTTCAGTCCCATATAAAATTATGTAATTATGGTCCATAGAACCTTCCATATGGGAGAAGAATATTATAAACATAATATTAACGCTTCATTCCTCTATGGCTAGCGTTCTGGGAACATAATAAAACATTCTTGATTAATAATCAACAGAAGACACAGAAGTTATCTTTAAAATACCTTTTTTCTCGTTCATTATTCGCTGATCATCTAATAATCTTATTTACATTTCCTTAGACATTTCAGTAATTAATTATTCGTTGAGTTTTATGGTAATCTTCTTAATATTTCTTTAGATATATTATTGGTAAGTGTGCTGAACTACTTTCAAATTAAGTATGTTGTGTGGCTGCATGTATGTAATGGCAGATATCAGATAATGACAATGCTGATTACAAAAAGAGCCTTCTTCTTCTCAATGATGAACTTCAACTGAAACTCTATGGTATACTCATCTTAAAAAAGAAGACAAAAGAACGCATAGAGAGTAATGTAAACCTTTGTTCTACTGTGTCATAAGTTGATAAAATCTATTTGAGTGGCCCAGATGCAAAAGCTGCTAACAGCATGATAAGCGAAACTGAGATACTAGAGAAAAACTCGTCTCATCCAAACCATTAAAGACTTCATTGTTGTTTTTTAATAAGTGAAAAGTAATTAAATACTCGGTGTTAACGGCTGAGATCTGCGATTAAGTTTTGTACGTTAAAATCTTAAGAGAAATATTGACTTAGAGGTTTGTGCACCGGATTTATGCTGTTAGCAGGTTTCACAAACTTATCTAGCCAGTTACGACGCACACGTTCGGTTGCAAAACCCTCTCTTTGGCGATATGTTCCGAATGACAGAAGGATGGAATTTCGTTACTGCAAATATAAATAGAATACGTTTTATTTCAGAGAGAATTCTGGAAATACTAAAAAAATTGATTGTAAAAATACGAAGGTGACATAATTTATAACGAAAACTGCCTTATTTAAGGAAAAAAAACAGAAATGATTGTTCAACATTAGGGTTTAATTAAAAAATATACATTATCGTTCTTTCGACGTCACAAGAAATTGTAGAAAATAAAATAAGTTCGAAATGGCATCTTAGTTAAAACAGTGGCAAAAATTCTAGAAAATATAACTGGCTGAAAATTGCTTTTAGGTGACATCACTGTCCATCAACTCAAAATAACTTTCGGCTTCATCTAAGGGTTAGCAGCGGCAGGAGCTACTCTAGGAGTCCCTTCTCCTCGCTAACACCTCAGTGTAAAATCTGAGTTTGTCGTTGGACACCCAATCCTCACCAAAGTGGAGCTCTACAGCTTTCTGACGTCTCCGAATTTGACTTCTCAAAGTTCTACACATCCTATGATTGGTGTTGGGCCGCTTACTTTTCTGAAATTTTTCCCATCTTCACGATGCTCTTTCCCTCTCATGTTTCAAAATTGTAGAAGGGTTCTCCTTGCACTAGACAAATCATATTGTTTCTGCTTTTCGTGAAAACGATTTTTTTTTGTTTGGCCAATTACAAAGCCTTTCGTGTATATCATAACAATTAGTGACAACACAGTTTTCATTTCATAATATTGCTTGAATAACGTTTTTCATGTGCTTATCTTTCTATTTTAGAAACATATCTTTTCCGAGAAAGACCGTCGTCCTCGGTCTCGTTATTTTCTGCTGCTACTAAGGGCTCAATTTCTTGCAGAATTCCTGCTATTTCAATTGCTCCCACTTTGTTTGTACCATTTAAGCCGTCCACAAAATCACACAAAGAAGTCAACATTCACCCTGGTGATGAGCTGAACAGCGATTACCGTCGTGTATTCCGACAACGCATCGGCAGCGAGAGCTTCAATGTTGAGTACGCGTTCATTAGATCGCAGCCTACCGAACTCTGAATAAGGGAACTATCCCTTATAATCCTAACAGACTGAAATTTAGGTGTGAATACTTAAGATTGGTAAGTCTGCTGTCAGCTGGCGTGCTTTGCATCCGGACATGGCACGGCGACCGCCATGCCCGTTGAACTCGGCGGGTTTTGCAAACGTTGGACATTTAGCGGACTTTGCTTCCGAAGATAACGTGCAGTTAGCGGCTTTTGCAACCGCACACGATTTTCTACAGCCTTTTTCAGCAGTTAATAGTGAGTTTAATGGCCTGAAACCTATTCCATCGTGTAGGCGCTGAAAAAAATCTATCCGGAAGTGTGCTCAACACAAAATCGACAAAGAATGCATTTAGCCGCTTTTGCATCTGGGCTACGAATTTAATCTTTATGTACCGACACTCATTTTGCTCCGCTGGAAGCAGAAGAGAAAAACAAAGCCCCCAGCATAGTTAGAAATTATTCAACTTGAAATAATTTTTGCCTACACCTTTGTAGCTTTGTTTCCTTGTTTAACATTAGTTTACGTTTGCATGGCAGAGATATTAAACTTGCAAGTACAGAAAGTTATAATGATATCGACTATCTGCAAAACTCTTCAAATTCTTTACACACAAAATTTTATTAATTAAAATTCTCCATTCGGAAGGTCTACTTTTTTACATTCGAAGGTTCTTTGTCTATCAGTGCTAACATTCATTTTTTCATTGAAATTCATGAGACTCTACACTATTATTTGACAAATATAAAAAGATAATATGGTGATGCCTATGAGAAAGGAATAGGCATCCGGAGGCAAATTGAGTACATAATGCTACTACTATATCGTTGTTTATAATACATGTTAGTTTTTCATTTTTTTCTAAGTGTTGCTAAAAATGGTCATCACTTTGCCTGCCATTACACACATTGTTACAAGAGTGTTTACGTATGAAAAGTGCAACTTATGAATCTCGTCCCAAAGTGGACACTTAGTTGTCATGTAACATTCATATACATTTGTTTCAAGATGTATGATAAGCTTGGTAAATTATTTATTTAACATACATCTGTTGGTATTAAGGTCATTATCGTTTCTTGCTTTTTTTCAGATGTCTTTACAGTATATATTTTTTCTGTTGATGTCAGGAATTAACTTACTTGTTTTGCTTGGGGATGGATGTTTTCATATTTCCACTGACTTTTGGTCAGTAGCTATTGAGAAACCCTCGCAAAAACCAACAGCATAGTGACATCTGGCATCGCTGCTCCATCTTCTTACATGGTTTGAGGTACAGCTTTGACATCATGCAGATAGCATGTCTTGCCGACAGCAATGTGGCATGACAGGATGCATTGTCGACAGGAATTTGGGTCAGAATTTTTGTGATATAGCTCATCATACTGTACATATAACAAACTGTATGACAAACATTGGTTTAATTCATTACAAATAATATATTTTTCCCAATGACCTCTTTAGAGACACATAGTACGTACGAAGCCTATCATGGTTTTCATAGAAATAAACACAAAAAGTGTCAAAATAAATAAAACAGCTATAATCAATATAATTAATCTAAGGTGTAATTTATACTGCTAAACATTAAAGGGGGTGGAAACGTTTCGATAAGGCATTCTGTATTTTCTTTATCGAAAAAATTAGTCTGCATATGACTTTTTAATCCCTAATGTTGTATACTAGATTGACCGCTGCCAGAATCACTCAAAGTTCAGAATATTTCCACGTCATCTTATATTTCATATTTAAGATCAGATTTAGCAATTCACCTCTCGTAATAAAATCTTGCTTAAAATTTAACAGTGACTGGATAGACACAGTGCCACCAATACGTCATAGCAGTCAACACACGGCGTGTTTCTAGACATGTTGCTGGAGTGTGATCATCTCCACGGCACAGTGGAAACCCCTGTATAAGTTATATGCCTAATGATTTCTTACATCGCAATGTAGAACTTTGTAAGTTCACCACCAAACGTGTACTTCCAATGAGTTTTCAATCCACATACCTCATCCAGAACAAGGTGTAAACATTGCAGCCCCTGAGATGTGTGTTGTAAAAAACATTCTGTCCACAGCAAGAAGCATAATAAATTACTTATTTATCTGATAGTCACACAGAGTACCTATTTTCAGTATGACAATCCTTATTAATTGTTTTGTTATGTGGTTGCAAGTTGGTCCCAGAGAACCATAGCTAATTGTACTTCGTAAAATTATCACTCACTGCTTGTCAGGACATGATAGCAAACCTTGGCAAATAGTCCACAACTGCAGTTGATCAGCATCGTATGCCCATAATAACTACAAGAAATTCAACTACCTTGGCCCCTGTATCCTCATCCTATAATATACACTCCTGGAAATTGAAATAAGAACACTGTGAATTCATTGTCCCAGGAAGGGGAAACTTTATTGACACATTCCTGGGGTCAGATACATCTCATGATCACACTCACAGAACCACAGGCACATAGGCACAGGCAACAAAGCATGCACAATGTCGGCACTAGTACAGTGTATATCCAACTTTCGCAGCAATGCAGGCTCCTATTCTCCCATGGAGACGATCGTAGAGATGCTGGATGTAGTCCTGTGGAACGGCTTCCCATGCCATTTCCACCTGGCGCCTCAGTTGGACCAGCGTTCGTGCTGGACGTGCAGACCGCGTGAGACGACGCTTCATCCAGTCCCAAACATGCTCAATGGGGGACAGATCCGGAGATCTTGCTGGCCAGGGTAGTTGACTTACACCTTCTAGAGCACGTTGGGTGGCACGGGATACATGTGGACGTGCATTGTCCTGTTGGAACAGCTAGTTCCCTTGCCGGTCTAGGAATGGTAGAACGATGGGTTCGATGACGGTTTGGATGTACCGTGCACTATTCAGTGTACCCTCGACGATCACCAGAGGTATACGGCCAGTGTAGGAGATCGCTCCTCACATCATGATGCTGGATGTTGGCCCTGTGTGCCTCGGTCGTATGCAGTCCTGATTGTGGCGCTCACCTGCACGGCGCCAAACACGCATACGACCATCATTGGCACCAAGGCAGAAGCGACTCCCATCGCTGAAGACGACACGTCTCCATTCGTCCCTCCATTCACGCCTGTTGCGACACCACTGGAGGCGGGCTGCACGATGTTGGGACGTGAGCGGAAGACGGCCTAACGGTGTGCGGGACCATAGCCCAGCTTCATGGAGACGGTTGCGAATGGTCCTCGCCGATACCCCAGGAGCAACAGTGTCCCTAACTTGCTGGGAAGTGGTGGTGCGGTCCCCTACGGCACTGCGTAGGATCCTACGGTCTTGGCGTGCATCCGTGCGTTGCTGCGGTCCGGTCCCAGGTCGACGGGCACGTGCACCTTCCGCCGACCACTGGCGACAACATCGATGTACTGTGGAGACCTCACGCCCCACGTGTTGAGCAATTCGGCGGTACATCCACCCGGCCTCCCGCATGCCCACTATACGCCCTCGCTCAAAGTCCGTCAACTGCACATACGGTTCACGTCCACGCTGTCGCGGCATGCTACCAGTGTTAAAGACTGCGATGGAGCTCCGTATGCCACGGCAAACTGGCTGACATTGACGGCGGCGATGCACAAATGCTGCGCAGCTAGCGCCATTCGACGGCTAACACCGCGGTTCCTGGTGTGTCCGCTGTGCCGTGCGTGTGATCATTGCTTGTACAGCCCTCTCGCAGTGTCCGGAGCAAGTATGATGGGTCTGACACACCGGTGTCAATGTGTTCTTTTTTCCATTTCCAGGAGTGTATATTACCAACGAAAAAATTTGATTGGACGAAGCAACATATAGATACCAGAATTGTTGTCATTAATCTTTCTTATGTTAACATGTGGAAAACATCTTACTTGCTATCGCAAAAGAGAATGGTAAAGCAATGCTAGACAATAAAAGATATGAGTTCTTTCCACTGAGAAGTATTTATTCACTATGTAAGGCAAGACTCCTGTCTTGCATGTTTGTTCACTTATAATACGATTTCATGTCTTGATATGGATACAAACTTTTTATGCTCCCTACTCTGGGAAAATTGAGTAAATATGATCCTAGGTGGTCTAATCAATAGAAATTCGCTCTTCTTTAGTAGCTATTAGGGAAGATTCGGTATGGTTGTAGACCAAACCCAAATAACTGAGTCCGTAGTCACACATCTGAGTAACTTTTCTATCGAAATATAATTATCTTTAACTCTCACTGATAAGTTTATCAGTGCCTGTCTGACCTTATCTGCATGAGAGTCCTTATCTCATACTAATTTTGGAATATGTTTACCCCATTCATTGACTTCTTGGCTGTCAAGCAGCATTTCAATCGATGTGTAGCCTATTGTTGCATTTGGCAAATCATTAACTATTCCTTCATTGTATTCCATATACACTGACAGAAAAATGTTGCAACGCCCAAAAACAACTAATGTAGAATAATGCAGTTTCGGGAAAACGTTTGTCTAGATAACATATGTATGTGATTAACATTGCAAGATCACAGGTTAATGCAAATGTTGGATAGTCGTGGTACATTAATAAATGGTGTTCAAATAGCTTTGAGCACTATGCGACTTAACTTCCAAGGTTATCAGTCGCCTAGAACTTAGAACTAATTAAACCTAACTAACCTAAGGACATGACACACATCCATGCCTGAGGCAGGATTCGAACCTGCGACCTTAGCGGTCGCTCGGGCTCCAGACTGTAGCGCCTAGAACCGCACGGCTTCTCCGGCCGGCTAACTGGTGTAACTGCCAGAATTTTCAATGCAACCATGCAAACTTGCATATATTGTTTTGTACAGGTGCTAGATGTCAGTTTGAGGAATGGAGTTCTATTCCTGTTGCACTTTGTCAGCCTAAAGTTGTTTATGGATGATGCTGGAGTTGTCATCCAGTGACGCCCAATGTGTGCTCGGTTGTCGACAGATGTGATGATCGAGGAGACCAAGGCAACATGTCGATACGGTGTAGAGCATGTTGGGTTACAACAGCTGGATGTGGGCGATCGTTATCCTGTCGGTAAACGGCTCTGGGAATGCTATTCATGAATGGCAGCACAACATACTGATGTACAAATTTGCAGTCATGGTGTGCAGGTTAACCAAGAGTGTGTTCCTGCTGCCATACGAAATCGCACCTCAGAACATGACTCCAAATATAGATACAGCCTATGTAGCACACAGACAGGTTGGTTGCAGGCCCTCAACTGGCCTCCTTCTAACCAATTTTTGTTTGTTTAATTTACTTCCACATCACGTTAAAACAAAAGGCTAAGTATGACACTGATTGTACACTGCAGTAATGCTGCAATATGCATTCTGTCCCCACTCGTTCTCTTGCGTGGCCACAGATTTAAGTATAAAGGCATCAGCGCATTCGCACCCAAATCCCAATACAATGATCAGCATTGTTAATGGTGCTTTGTGAGCGTTGCGTTCGCCGGCCGTTGTGGCCGCGCGGTTCTAGGCGCTGCAGTCTGGAACCGCGAGACCGCTACGGTCGCAGGTTCGAATCCTGTCTCGGGCATGGATGTGTGTGATGTCCTTAGGTTACTTAGGTTTAACTAGTTCTAAGTTCTAGGGGACTAATGACCTCAGCAGTTGAGTCCCATAGTGCTCAGAGCCATTTTGAGCGTTGCGTTCAACAAATGTTTTCAACACATCATCAAAGTCCAAAGTCCAAATGATATTCAGTTACCCAAATCTGTGAGATGATGATGATGCGTATCTGAGTTGAGACAGTTTGTAACATCAGCCTTTGTGATGACTGATCTTTCTGCTTCAGCTACAGTCACTGGAAGATTGTAAAATACATACATGGCTGCACATACATTTGGAAATAAGCTTGAAATTTTAAGTTTGTTCATCTTATTCAAGAATGCTAATGGTTTCCAAGTAATGTATTCAAAGTTTGAAGCGGATGCTTAATGTCTCCTTTTAAATATGTTGTGAGATCGTTATAGTATACATTGATATATAAGCTGCATGCCTCAGCGACCTGATCGTCAGCCATAGTTGAGTATTTCCATAAACACCCAAATGATTAATCAAGAATCTGCAGTTTCATGTTGGGTTTTCTAGTTAGACAGTAGATTGTCAATAATGACATAAAAAACTTCTATCTTGAATAACTCTTTCTAATTCACGTCAGTCACTTGATTCCTAGTTTCATAATGAAATGAATTTTTCTTCTTAGAGACTCAGGATCGATTTTAATGGCACAGGCAACAACATTAGATTTGGTGTCCCACTTTTCGCGAAGATGTTTTAAGTCATTTAAAAAGCTCGCAAAGTGTATTGACTCAGTGTTACTATTTCGAGCTTGTGGTGGTTTGTTTATGCAGTCAATTGCTACCAGGAACTTCATCCAATATGATACCACTACTAAACAGTTGGAAGATCTCACATTATGCAAAATACTGCACACTGCAGAATATGTTCCAGCTGGCAATTTAACTTCTGAGGGTTTTAAAAGCAATTGCCATCTTATCCAAGTGAGCTGCAATTGGTGTTTGAGCGTCAACTCGAGCTCTCCAACAAATATCAGATGTGGAATATACAGAACTTCCAACACACTGTCTCGGAATGTCCCATCTTTCTGGACTGCAACTTAACAGGGTGTAAAGAAGTTGAATCACTCCGGAAAAAAAGTATCCGCTCATGACAATTCTCAGCTGCATGTACTATGATTGCACTGAAGAAAATGTGCATGAGCTCCTTTACAGGGCTCTCTCATATTACTTGTGTTATCATAACCTTTTCCAAGCCATTCGCTGATAGGAAGTGTTTCACAACTATTTATTGAATGAAATATGAATAACAACTCCTGTTTTTGTTTACAATCTACGATTTCGTAAAACATTCATTTAAGTCATATTTAGTGATTTCTGCATTGAAGTAAATACAGCTCAGGATGGGTGTCGCCTGTTCAACGTGATCTGAATCAGGAGTTGCATAAAAAACAACTGAATAATACTTCCCATTATTTCTCTATTCCTACATCTAGATCTATACTCCGCAAGCCCCCTTACACTGTGGCAGTGGATACTTTGTGTACTCTTGTCACTCCCCCCGCCTTTCCTATTCCAGTTGCGAATAGGTTCCGGGAAGAACGATTGCTGGTAAGCCTCCGTGTGACCTCGAATATCTCTAATTTTATCTTCATAATCTTTTTGCGAGGTATGTGTAGGAGTAAGCAATAGGTTTGTTGACTCTTCTAGGAATATACCTGTACTCTCTCGATACCTTTGAAACTAAACTACAGCGTGATGCAGACCCCTCTCTTGCAGCGTGTGTCACTGGAGTTAGTCATTCTTCTCTGTAATGCGTCGATTCTCTACAGGTCTTTCTGCAGTTTTCTATAATTTTATGGTGCTTCGACTTCTCTTTATACAACAGCATCACCGCGAAAAGCCACATGGACCGTTCAGTGTTGTCTACTTTGTCATTTATATAAGAGGGTCGTGATTGTGATTTTTGTTGGTATGTACTTGCAACATAGGACAGGTCATTAGGCTTACAGTCTAGACAATATGAAATATAAAAGTATATAAAGTAGAATTATTTATCCTTTCAAAATAACAATGTGTATGATGATGTACATACTGTACCAACCTGACTTGTTGTACATCGTTTGTCCAAAATATGTACCTAAACACGATTTACAGGACAAATAAGGAAATACAGACACAAATACAAATACTTACACATTAAATATACATAGAAGCTTTCACAGTATATATATAATATTAGATCATACACAGTGACTTATGATGCACTATATTCACAATATTACACAGTACAAAATGACATATGATACATACAAACAATAATAATTTTGTGAGTTATAATAGCTTATATTATACATCAGTGGTTCCTAATTATAGTTAATTTCTTCAACACTGGTTTCTGTTGCTAGTTATTTTTATGATGCATGAGATTTATCACTCACAGGATGAACTTTTGATCACTGTTTGCTAATGTAGTCAGCTACACTATAAAATTCTCCTTGTATCAGAAACTTTTTTAGAGTTGTGGCGAACGTTTTCTCAGTTTTGAGGTCTTGTAATTCCCGTGGCATTGCTTGTATTAATTTGATGCGAGAGTATTTGGGTCCTTTTCCAAAAATCTTATGTCTATGTGGAATGCACCGCAGTTGTTTATCTGTTCCTTGTGTTGTGTGTATGAACAGTCTTGTTAGTTTCCACTTTGTGTGATCACGTAATGCACTCACAATGGTCTTGAATATATACAATGATGGAAACGCTAGAATGTTTAGTTCTTTGAAACAACTTTTACATGATTCTTTTTGCTTCTTTTTCAATATAATTAGAATGGCTTGCTTCTGTAAAGTGAATATTCTCTTTATTCCTGTGATAGTTGAGTTTCCCCATATTGTGATTCCATATCGCATGTATGGTTCAAAGAGTCCATGATAGACAGCGCACAAGAGGTCTCGGTGAGTATACTGAGCTAGTTGCTTCATTAAATATCACCGAGCTTAGTTTACTGGAAACAGTATTTATCTGCTGTTTCCAATTCAGCTCATTATCTATTGTATTGCCCAAAAAGTAACTGAAGCTACTTCTTCCGTCCTTTTTCATCTAAGAAAACATCTATATGTTCTTCTTTTTGTTTATTTTTGAAGACGATGTACATAGTTTTTTTTTTTTCAAATTAATAAATAACTCGTTTTCAGAGAGCCATTGTTCTGTACCAGTGACTGATCTGAATGTATTATTTTGCTCAAGTGCCTCCAAATTGTTGGGAACATTTAGCACAGTCATGTCATCTGCATAAAGTATTTTGATTTCATTTTCACATACTTGTATGTTAACCACAAATAAATTGAAGAGAACAAGTTCCATTACAGATCCTTGAGGTACACCATACTTAATGCTTCGGATTGTATAAGTTGTTAATGGCTACATGTTACCTCCTGTTATTTAGATATGATGTTATCCGGTTTGTTGCATGTCCACGAATAACGGTATTCTCTAGTTTCTTTACTACGACCATATGATCAACTGCGTCAAATGCCTTGGATGGATCAATAAAAACTCCAGACACTACCATCTTGTTGTCCAAGGCCTGTACGATTGATTCTGTTAATAATTCAATTGCTGTTTCCATTGATTTCCCTTTCTGATACCCGTGCTGTGCTGTATTAAAGAGATATTTGGCCTGGGGAACTAACTGTTAGTAGGGCAAGTCTGGTACTTTTATGCCTTTCAGTCGGCATCACTGGGATGATCCCTGATCAGCAACATTGTTTTCTTTATAACATCAAAAATACATTACAAGATGGCGAGCCTACTTGAAATGTCCACATTAGTTGAAATACGTTCTGCTATTCGTTTTTTACTTGTTGAAGGCGAGAAACCAGTGAATCTATACTGTAGAATGCCTAAAGTTTGTGGTGAAGGTTGTATGAATCGTGCAAATTGTTACAAGTGGGTAGAGCAGTTCAAAAATGGTCGCAACTCAATGACTGATGAACACCGTTCTGGCCAACCAGTTGCAGTTGCAACTCCCTCACTTAAAAGTCGAACTGATGAAATTTTTTGCCGACCGCCGCGTGACTGTGGAATTGATCAGGGGCGATTCTAGAAGTCAGTGAAGGGTGTAGCTAATGGGGGGTTGGAAAAATGGAATATCGGTTAACAAAAGGAGAGTTGGGGTCCTCCACCGACAAACTGGTAAAATTTACTTTTGCTGAAAGTACGTTTTCGTAACTGTTTTGGAGTTCCAGGTAAAAAATGTATATTAATAAATAATAAGACGCCCATTTTAAGTTAAACGATTTTTATTGATTTAGATAGTAAACTATTTGCCGCTCTTATTCTTGTTTGAAATACATTGCAACCTATGTTGCTACAAAATTATTAAAAAAATGATTGAATCTGTTGGAGTAATATAGTCGCTATTTCTGAAGTCATTTTATCCAGTGTAATATGATATTCCATGAGGGGAGGGGCTATAGCCCCATGGCACCCCCTCCCCTCGCCGCTGCCCCTGGAAATGATAGTTGATAAAGTTCAAGTTAGTACTGGTACCGTTCATAGCATTATTTGTAACAAGCTGAAGGTACTGCAAAACATGTGCAAGGTGGGTCTCAAAGGAATTGACATGGCTACACAAGGAAACAAGGTTGAGAGTGTCCACAGAGTTAAAGCAATGTTATGAAAGAGAAGGTGAGTACTTCCTCGACAAAATTTTGACTTGTGATGAAACTTGGGTTCACTACTATGAGGCAGAATCAAAAAGACAAAGCAAGGAGTGGGAGCACACCAACTCATCTGCCAAGAAAAAATTCAAAACCCAAGCACCAGCAGGAAAAGTCGTGTTGACAGTGTTCTGGCATACTGAAGGTACAGTTTTTTGTGATTATCCCGAAGAGCAGCATACAATGAACAGCCAATACTACTCGGATTTGCTTGTATACAAGGTGAAGCTAGCCATGAGAGAGAGAGAGAGAGACATTGTGGATCTCAGAGGAGAGGTATGATTCTCCAGCAAGACAACGCACGTCCTAATATTGATTAACTAAACCGTGAAACCATCGACAAAATTGGCTGGGAAGTACCGCCTCATCCCCCTTACAGCCCTGATTAGCACCTACCGGTCGTGGTTTCCATTTGTTTGGTGCACTGAAGGACACATTACATGGGAAGAGGTTCCAGGACAAGGACATGAAAAAATTTGTGGTAAATTAGTTCAAACATCAAGACAAAGAGTTCTTTGCAGCCAGAATAAAAAAGCTCGTAGCCTGTTTGAACAAGTGCATAAATGCTCAAGAGGTTTATGTTGAGAAGTAGTTTACATTGAGAAGTATTGTAAAAATAAACGCTTTTTTCTCCAGACCAATTTGTGTCTTTAATTATTGAATGATCCTCGTATGTTGTTAAAAGTAACGGTGCTTTAACTCTACTTGCGGAATGTCGGAAGCCAGTTTTAAGTCAGAAGACTTCTTTCCATTGAGAATGACTTGCTGCATTCTGTTTGCTAGAAGCTATTTAATCCAATCACGCAGCTGGTCTGATACTCCGTACGCTCGTATTTTGATCTTAAGGTGGTAGTGCAGAGCCTTACTGAAGTCAAGGAACACGGCATCCACTTCGGCGCCGGTATTTACCACTTTATGGGGCTCGTACACGAAAAAAAATCAAACTCGGTTCACAAGATAGTTGTTTTCGGAACCATTGTTGATTCTTACAGAGAAGATTTTGGGTCTGCAGAAATGTCATAATACGCGAAAATAAAACATGATGCAAAATTCTAAAACTGATTGATGTCAGAGTTAGCCTGTAATTTTGTGCATTTGTTCGACGACCCTTCTTGAAAACAGCAACGATCTGTGCTTTTGCCAGAAGAGTTGCAACTTCTTTTGTATACTCAATGTAAAATCATCCTGGATTGGCCCCCCAAATATTCGAAGGAAACAACGCCAACAAAACCTCACTCACCAACATCAACAACAAAAGAAGGAACTAGGTGCCTCCAATATCCAGGCACAGTGAATGCAGTAACAGCTCTACCAATTGCAGACCCAACTCTATCACCAGCAGCAATATTATCAACAGTAAGAGCAACAGCTGAACAACTACCAGGGGAGCCAGACACAGAAGAAAATTCTGCCGCAGATGATAATAGAAGAATATATGCAGTCGGGAAAAGAAAAGCAGTACTTCCAGCACACCTGAATGATTTTTTATTGACAAGGTAAAGGTAAGTGATCAATTAAATATGCCAAAGCCTGACAAACCCTTTAATTTCATGCTGATTCATCAAAATGTCCAATCATTGCTAAACAAATTAAGTGAAGTTGAAATTTTATGTACTGATGAGCTAAAAAACATTTCTGTAGTGTGTATAACCAAACACTGGCTGCCTAAAGATGCAATGTCAGTCACAAAACTTGCAGACTTCAATCTTTCTTCATCATTTTGTAGAATTACATCCAGTCATGGAGGGTCATGTATATTTGTTAAAAGTGGCATTGATTATTTTAACATAAAACCCATTGAACTGTTAGCTGAAGAGAAAATTTTTGAAGTATCCACAGTTGAACTCTCTGCATTAAAATTAATAATCATCTGTGTATATAGGAGCCCTGATGGGAACTTAAATGATTTCTGTCACCAACTAGAAGCAGCTTTAAACACTATAAAAAACTTCAACAAAACAGTGATCATATGTGGAGATTTTAATATAGATTTTCAAGAAATCTCAAAAGACCAGCAAAGCTTGATGACCCTACTGGAAACATATAACATAAAAACCACCATTGACTCTCCTACAAGAGTTACACCAACAACTAGTACAACAATTGATCAGATATTAATAAACACAAATGTAAATAACAATTTCTGGGCCGGAAATCTTAATACTGGCTTCAGTGATCACTATGCACAGTTTATTGCCTTGCACACCCCAAGTGAAACAACTGAGAAAGAAGATCTTGTAAAAGAAGCAAGGAAATTCACTAACAAACGAATAAACATTTTTGTACTGAGACTAAGTGAAGAAACTTGGTATGAAGTGTATACTTGTGAAAATACTAACAAAAAGTTTGAAAAATTCATGGAAATCTTCATGTCATACTTTGAAGCTGCATTTCCATTAAAAAGGCAAAAATGTCAACCTAACTTCAAAAAGAACAAATGGATTACAACAGGTATTAGAATATCTTGTGCAGAGAAAAGAAGATTACACACTATAGCAAAGACACAGAACATGCCTCGTGAATTTCATTTGTACCTGAATAATTACAAGAGGATCCTCAAAAATGTTGTAAGAAAAGCTAAAACAATGGCAAATGACAAATACATTGAAAATTCAAAAAACAAATCTAAAGCTATATGGGAAGTTATAAAAAATCAAACAACAAGTGAAACTAAACAATATAAAAATATGAACTTATGTTATGAAGGACAAATGATTTCTTGCCCAACAGAACTTGCAGGGACCTTCAACAAATATTTTGCAAACGTAATTGAACAGTTGGTGAGTGGACTGGAAAAACACAACAGAATATCACCTCCACCATGCAATAGTGTGAGAAATGTGTCTACATCTTTGTTCCTTTCACCCACAAATTCTGAAGAAATTTTATCAGTTATAAAAACCTTGAAAACAGGGTACTCATGTGGAATTGATGGAATACCAGATGCAATTATTAAAAAATGCTGTCTTGGCTTAGCTGAACCCTTGACACATTTGTGCAACAGAAAGAAGAAGGTTTGAAGTTAGATAAAATATGGCGATCAACCTTGCATCAAAGATGTGACAATCGATTACCTTCGATCGAGAGTAATGACGCCAGTCAGAGATAGTTTTACTGTTGACATCACGTGACGAGTGATGGTGCCCTCTACGCACTCTATATATACAGGATCTCCGCGCCTTGGTAGCCAGTCGTAGACTCGCCTCGGAAGATGTTGTCCGCAGCTGGCAACGAAACGTCAGGGAGAAGAAGTTCTACTGTTCGACCACGGCCTCTCAGCCTGGAAGTTTTAACTACAAACTGTATTTTTATCTTGTAAATACCTAACCATGTCCAATATCCTGTGATGTTTGTTGTATTTAAGAATCTGTGCTAAATTACCTGACTATCTAGTCCTTAGCATTGCAATACAAATTGTATTTTTATCTTGTAAATACCTAACCATGTCCAATATCCTTGTATATATATTATACATATAGGATTTGAAGGACTAAATAAATAAATAAATAAAAGTTGAAACGCACTGGTATCCTGTCAGGTCCAGTGGCCTTTCCCGTGTTGAGTGATTTCACTTGCATTTCTATCCCAAGGTCACTTATTTCGATATCAGCCATTTTGTCATTCGTGTAATGATTTAAAGGAGGAACTACAGTGAGAGCTTTGTCTGTGAGGGTTTTGGTAAAAGACGTTTAGTATTTTGGCCTTTTCTTTGTCATCCTCCATTTCAATGCCATTATGGTCACAAAGTGTCTGGACAGGTAGCTTCAATCCGTTTACAGATTTATCACCAGACGGAAAAGTCTTCGGATTTCCTGTCAATTTGGTAGACAGAATCTTTCCTTCGACTTTGTTGAACGCTTCACACATGGCTCTCCTTACGCTAATTTGGCTTTAATTTTTGTTTGTCTGTGAGGCTTCAGGTATGTTTAAATTTGCAGTGAAGCTCTCTTTGCTTTCGTAGCAGCTTTCTAACATGGCTGTTGAGTCACAGTGTACCTGAAGCAAGGCACATGCCTATCCAAGGCATAGGCCTATTGTACAATGCTCTTGAACTTTGTCCATTGATACTCAACTTTGTTGGTGCTGGTAATGAAATTTTCGTGCTGACCGCTAAGGCACTCGGAGATTTGCTTCGTTATTCTTGCTAAGTAGAAAGATATTCCTGCTTTTCTTTGTGTTCTTATTTACTGTCTGTTCTGTTCTAACTGCGTCGAAAATTCCCGATCTGTTTGTCACCAGTAGGTCTAAGATATTACCTTCATGGGTTCTCTGATTAACTGCTCAAGAAAATTTTCGAATAAGGCACATAGAACTATTTTGCATGAATCTATAGCTGGCAAATTTAAATCTGCACCTAGTATTACAACATGGCAAACAAATTTACACGAAATGTTCTTTAAGTTTCCCTTAATGTTCCTCCCCTTCTGCTGCTGAGGCAAGAGTTCTATAACAGCTTCTGATGACCATGTTTGATCTATGTTTCATACTTACTTTCATCCACATTATTTTGCATTCGGAATCTGTAGGCTAATCTCAATAGACACTATAGTATCGCTCCAAGCTGTCACTCCTCACTTTATGGCACAACAAGAAATAAATTTATTCTGAGCATCACTTGACCAATAATACACCTGTAGCCAGCCTGGTTAGCCGTGTGGTCTAACAGACTCTTCGGGTGGGAAGGCGTGACTGTCCCTGGCATGAATCCGCCCGGCAGATTAAGTGTCGAGGTCCGGTGTACCGGCCAGTCTGTGTACAGTTTTTCAAGTAGTTTTCCGTCTGCCTTGGTGAATGCAGGCTGGTTTCCCTTACTCAGTCTCCATTCCACTATGTTGGCGATTGCTCTGCAAACACTTTCTCCACGTATGTGTACACCATAATTACTCTGCCACGCAAAAATTGGGGTTAACTCGTCTGGTGTGAGGTGTTTCCAGGGGTAGTCCACTGGGCCCGAACTGCACAATAACCCTGGATTCGGTGTGGGGCGGCAGTGGGGTGAGTGGACTGCTGTAGCCTGTTGTGGGGTTGTAAACCACTGAGGGCTACAGTGGGGATGAAGTCTCTCCATCATTTCTGGGTCCCCGGTTCCATACAACACAATACAATGCACCTGTAAATTATTTCTGGCTTCTTGTCCATCTCTGACCACTCTAACATATTTTGCAAGAACTGAATCATAGTGATTCTGGACCGTTACTATTCCCAGGAAAATTCTATTGTTTGGATTTACAATTTTCTCAGATGAACCTCTGAAGACCAGTCCTCATTGACTACAAAATAGTATCACATCAAGTAACATGAGATTTTCCATTTAAGTTGGCTGTTCTACAGACAAATAGAAGAAGAACATTATATCTTTATATCTGAGTATTGGCATGTCCAATGTATCACTTTCATGACACTTCAATTTTTCACTTTCACGATTCTTCCAGGACAACTATAATGACCAGCAGAACATTATGACCACCTACCTGATAGCATGTATGTCCACCTTTGGCATGGATAATAGAAGTAATTCTTTGTGGCATTGGAGTAATGAGGCCATGGTAGGTCGCTGGAGGAAGCTGGCACCACATCTGCACACGCAAATCACCTAATTTCAGTAAATTGTGGAGAGGTGGGAGATGAGCTCTGACACTACATTCAGTCACATACCAGATGTGATTGATTGGGTTCAGATCTGGCGAGTTGGGGGGCCAGCACATCAGGTGTTCCTTGGACCACTCCATTACATTCCTGGTCTTTTGTCATGGTGCATTTTCTTGCTGAAAAATGCCACTGCATTGGCAAATATGATCATCATGAAGAGCTGTCCAAGGTTTGCAATCAATGTATGGTGTTCCTCGGTCATCGTGGTGCCTTGGACGATCTCCACTGGACCCACGGATGCCCATGTGAATGTTATCCAGAGCATATTGGAGCCACTGACAGTTTGTCTCCGTCTTGCTCTGTAGCTGTCAAGGAGCTGTTCTCCTGGAAGACGATGGATATATGCCCTCCCATCGGTACGATGGAGGTGGTATCGGAATTCATCAGAACATACAGTACTCTGCCATTGTTCCAACATCCAGTGCCAGTAATCACGTGCTCAATTCAGTCATAGTTGCCAATGTTGTGTTAACACTGGCACATGCCAGGTCAATGGCTACGGAGACCCATTGTTGTGAGTGTTTGGTGCACTGTGTGTTCAGACACACTTATGCTCTGCCCAGCATAAATGCAGATATTAGATCTACTACTGCTTGCTCCTTCTCCTGTTTTACCAGTCTGCCCAGCCTACAACATCCGATGCCAGTAACGCGGGGTGGCCACTCAACCCCACAACATCTGGACAAAGTTTCACCTTGGCTTTGCCACATGTTGAAGCCACTCACCACAGCACTCCTCAAACATCCTGTAAGTCATGCACTTTCCAAAATGCTCAAGCCAAGCCTCCGGGCCACACAGTCTGCCTTTGGTCAAACTCGGATAGATTGAGCGCCTTCCCCATTCTACACACAGACAGTATGCTCACTGATACTACAGGCACCAAGCATGTGTCTGACTAACAGTTATTCCTTGCTAAGTGAAGCTACTGCCATCTGGATGGGTTTATATCAATAACAGGTCAGTGGTCATAATTTTCTGTCTTATTAGAGTATATGCAAATGGATATATTTTATTTTGTGTTTATTGTTGAATGCAATATATTCTCTGTAAAATCATCTGTGAAAGGTGATGGAATCAGAAGTAGATGATCTCTGAATGTTGGCAGTCCTAACAAATTATAACGACATTTCAAGAATCATGGAAGATAGTGTACAGTACAGAAAATATTTCTGATAAGTTTCAGACATTCATGAATATTTTTAAATATTATTTTGATCTTGCTTTTCCATTGAAAGCTGAAACAACGCAGACCACTAACAGGAACAAGTGGATTACTAGTGGTATAAGGAAATCTTGTGCTAGAAAACAGTACCTTCACAATATTGCAAGAAGCTACAACACAACTCAGGAGTTTGATAGTTACTTTAAAAATATAAATCTATCTTAAATAAAATAATAAAGGAGGCAAAGAAACGAGACAATGACAAATACATAGAAGATGCTTCAAACAGAACCAAAGCAATCTGGCAAGTTGTAAAAACCAAATCTTACAAAGTAGAGTTAATAATATAGTATTAAAGGCTGGCTTGGAAAACATTAATAACCCCCAGGAAGTAGCTGATATGTTTAATAACTATTTTATAAATGTAACAGAGAAACTATTACAACAGACTTCTAATAGAAAACAGCATACAGAAACAGGGAAAAAAGTCTCAAGCAGATCAATGTTTCTGTACCCAACAAATGTAAAAGAAGTTCAGGTTACAATAAAAAAGTCTCAAAATGAAACACTCTGCAGGTATAGATGATATACCTGATTTCATTATAAAGAAGTGTGGGGACTTGATTACTGAGCCCTTATCCCACCTATGTAACCTATCTTTTGCTACAGGAACTTTTCCTTCATGTTTGAAAGTAGCAAAAGGAAGGAAACAAAGATGATGTTTGCAACTACAGACCCCTGGCACTTCTTTCTGTTTTCTCAAAAATATTAGAAAGACTTTTCAATAAGAGGATAACAGACTTCTTAGAGGTAAATAACATTCTGTCAGAATCTCAACATGGATTTAGAGCAAACCGCTCAACCAAATCTGCAGTTCACTCCTTTCTATTAGAAGCACTGATAGCTTTAGGCAACAAAAAACTTACCATGGGCAAATTTTTAGATTTGTGAAAGGCATTTGACACCATAAATCATGACAAATTGCTACACAAGCTACAAAATCTTGGCATTAGGCGAACAGCTAACAACTGGCTCAGCTCTTATCTTAAAAACAGGGAACAATATGTGGAAATAGATCAAGAAAGGGACAATGTCATTAGGAAATATAATTCCAAGCTACTGACTGTTAAATATGGAGTGCCACAAGGATCAGTAATGGGTCCTGTTCTGTTCTTACTCTATGTAAATGACCTAAACATAAGCAATGACAGCAGTAAAATATTTCAATTTGCTGATGATACGAGTGTTCTAATTAAAGGAAAGTCAGAAGAAACTCCTGTAAAAAACATAAAAGAAACCACTGACAGGCTAACATGTTACTTTGATGACAATGACTTAATAATAAACACTGAAAAAACTGTAGCGATGGATATACACACAGCACAAACAAAAAATCTGATGTAACCCAATCTAAAGCTATATGGACAGACAATTGCCAAAACAGCCAGTACCAAATTTCTTGGACTTCATCTACAAGACAACTTGAAATGGAAAGCACATACTGAGCAAATGAACAAAAAATTAAGTACTTCTTGTTTTGTGCCGCGTATATTAAAGAAATTGTACCAGCTACAACACCCTTCTGTGCGTATATTATGCAGTTGTACACTCTCACCTCCAGTATGGGATTATGTTCTGGGGAAAGTCTGGAGATGCCATCAAAACATTTCAAATAAAAAAAATTATAAGAATAATGGAAGGGGTAGATAATCGCAAATCATGTAGACCATTGTTTCAAAAAAGGATGATCCTGCCACTTCCTTGCATATATATACTTGAAAAAATAATGTATTTAAAGCAAAACTTACATACAAAAAGACCAATCTTCACTCAAAATCACACAATATACAGCTATGATATGAGACAAATATTGGATGTACATTTCACAGTGCCAACACACAGTTATTTCGAAACAGCCTTATCCATCCTAGTTATTTCAAAACAGCCTTATCCATCCTAGTATCAAACTATACAATGCCTTACCAGATACCATTAAACACATACAAAACATTGGTCACTTCAAATCTAAACTGAAGTTGTACTTGGTTGATCACTGCGTTTACACAGTAAATGAATACCAACAAAACTAAGTTTTTGTGTGTTTACCCAATGTAGTCTCATTCAGAAGAACATTCATATTTTATCTCTCTGTGTATAGCATAACGACATTTATTTAAGTATTCATCATTAATTGATATATAAATGTGTGTTATTATGTACAAAGGTATATTATATGTAAAACTGTTAATATTAACAAAAAAATCCAAATATCTCTTCCATATTGTGCAGCTGTAGATGAAATGGATCAATCAATCAACTAATCAATCATAGCTGTTGTTGTGTTCATTTGTTGGGGAAACATTTTGGTAGGATTTCAAACAACATCTAAAGAAAGCATATTTTTGACTCCATCTCAAGGTCATTTTAGTGCACAATGACTACAGAAATTATTACTAAGTGGGAAGCAGTATAGCACAGTGGTTAGCACACTGTACTCGCATTCATGAGGATGATGGTTCAAAACTGCATTCAACCATCTTGATTTAGGTTTTTGTGTGCAATTGGCCTGTAAGAATCATAACACTGGTGAATAGAAGTGGAAACCAAGAATTAGACTAATTATGCTGGTGTTGAGCTAATGTTCTTTTATTCACTATATGAAATAAAATGTATTTTACACTAGCAGTCTGATATTTGTCAACTGAGCACTCTGGGGGATCTGTACCCTGGAGAGACTTGGGCCACCCATAAGCCTTTGGCACCAAGAATTTTGTCCCCATCTCCACACTATGCTCTCATCATCTCTGGACATGCTGAAAGTTTTGGATCAAGACAATCAGATAGATGCAGTATTTCTTGATTTCCAAAAAGCATTTGACTCATCACCACACCTATGGTTTTCATTGAAATCACAATCAGATGAGGTTTTGTGACTGGATTGAGGATTTTTTGGTGGGAAGATGCAGCAAGTTATATTTGATGGAGAGTCACAGACAAATGCAGAAGTAACTTCGAGTGTGCTGCAGAGAAGTCTGATGGAACCGTTGCTGTTAATGTTGTGAACACTGAAACAGAAGCAGAAAAAAAAAGAAAAGAAAAAAGAAGTTGCACCATGAAAGCATTATGAAAATGGGATGAAAATTGGTAAATGTGATGTACATGTACAGACAGACAAATGATTACAGTTTCAGAAAATCAGATGATTAATTCAAGGGAAAGAGCTTCACAAATTGAACAAGTCAGTAATGCATTGGTCCACATGTTGCACATTACACAAGCAGTTATTCAGCTTAGCATTGATTGCAGACTTGGATGTACTCCTGAGGGATATTGTGCCAAAGTCTGTCCAATTGTCATGTTAGATCCTCAAAATCCCAAGCTGGTTGGAAGGTCACACCCATGATGCTACAAACATTTTCAACTGGGGAGAGAACCAGTGACCTTGCTGGCCCAGGTAAGGTTTGGCAAACATGAAGACAAACTGTGTGCAAGTAGGTATTATCTGCCTGAAAAGTAAGCCCAGGATGGCTTGCCATCAATGGCAACAAAATGGATGTAGAATATTATTGATGTGCCTCACTGTTGTGAGGGTGCCACAAACAACAACCAAAGGGGTCCTGCTATGAAAAGAAATGGTAACCCAGTCCATCACTACTGGTTGGTGATAGTCAGGTTGATGTCCAACTGCTGTCCAGGGCATCTCCAGACATGTCTTTGCTGGTCATCAGGGCTTTGTTCGAAATAGGAATCATCACTGAAGATAGTTCTACACCAGTCAATGAAATTCCAAGCTGAAGATATGTCTGGAGACACTCCAGACAGTGGTGAGATTAGTTACAAATTGCTCATGTGACCCATCAGTGAACATTGCTCAAATGTGTAAATGCACCTATCAAATAGGACTAACAAGGGATATTAAATGTGTACAGCAAAGGACAGCATGTACAGTGCCAAGTTTGTTTGACCTGCAAGAGAGTATCAGAGAGATATTAATGAAACTGAACTGGCACACACTTGAATATAGACACAAAATATCCCCAGTAATCCTGCTTTTAGTTTCAAGAACCAGCTTGAAATGATGATTAGGAATATACTGCAACCCCCTACAGATCGCTCCAATTGCAGTCGTGAGAACATGATTAGATTAATTACAGCATGCACAGAGGTATTTAAACAGTCATTCTTCCTGTGTTCCATACATGAATGAAACAGGAAAAAACCTTATAAATGGTACAATGGGTAATATCCTCTGCCATATTCTCCAGTAGTTTGCAGAGAGTAAATGTAGAATCTTTCTGAATCAGCCTGTATTTCTGTGCAAGTAAAAAGTTAAATTATTCTGTTTAGTAAATTATGTTTTACATTAAATTATCATGAATAATCAAAGCTAAAAACTGCTCTTAGTGCTCTTGGCTTCATCTGATTTTTTATTTATTTACTTTTTATTTATTGTATATCTACTGAGTGGGTTAAAAAACAATATCTACAATGGTTTTTCATAGAAAAAGTCAATGACAAACACTACACGTCATTATCTGCGCATATGGAAAACAATTACTATCTGCTGACATGTCTATCAGCAAATGACTCTATGCATTGTCCTGCAGAGTATGAGAGCTCTATATTCATTTGGAACCTTATCAAATATTTTACTCACCTTTTCCACTTTGGAGCACTCTACAGAGTGTTAAAAAACAGTCTCAAATACTTTGAGAGGTGATAACACTCACTGAAACAAGAAAAATAAGTCCAATAAACATGGGTCCAGAAAAGCATACTTCCTGAGATAAACTTGTGTTTATAGGAAGGGCTGCACAATGCTTGGTTGTGGATATTAATACTGTCATCAGGTTGGCTCTCAATCAAATATGTCAACAGGGTAACATAATGTTTTATTCATAGTATTCTACATATCATTAGATTGTCTCCAGTCAGTTGTATGGTTTGAGTTGAGTTGTAGGCTATGTTAGTTTTCATCATCTTTGTGTGTCTTACCATACAGTACTGTAAACCCTGAGCACATACCATGGTGTTTTACTTTCTTCCAAATATGGATTCACTAATGTATTTACTGTTGTTCTGCTGTTTGTACATACAAATTGTGTAGCGCATTTACATATTCTCTCTTCCACAACTTGTTAGCAGTGGAAGTCCACTACTTGACAAGTGAAATGGCAGATGTGATTTAGAAAATGGATGTAGCCTGCAAGCCTGTGCCCTCTATGCTGAAAAATACCCACAGTGCAGTGCCTTGTGATAAGCTGTTGAACAGAATTTCCCAGCATCTGAGGGACTCAGGTACCAGGTACCCTTGCACCTCAGAAAACTGATAGTGAAAGGCTCTGACATGGAGTAGCATGTGCTACGTTTAGTGGAAGAAGCCTCTGGGGCCAGTGTGCGATGATTATCAGCAACAGAAAGCATGTCTCACCTTTCTACCTGGGGTGGGGGAGGCACTTCATGAACTATTGCTGTACCCGCATCATCTACAGCATGTTCAGCCCCTAAAGCTAAGTATCATCATGGAAGATGGTGGTCCTGTCAATGGCTGTTGCAGAAGTGTGCCACATATCCACTATTCACATCCAAGATTTTATTTACTGGTGAGGCAGGTTTCACAAGATAGTATTGTGAGTTTCCATTACCAGCAAGTACTTCAGGAAAGGTATTCACAACACTGATTCTCAATCAATGTAAGGGCAATGCACTAATAGGGCCATACTTGCTATAAAAAAGGTTAACTTGGGCCCACTATCTGAACTTTCCCATTAATGTATTGCCTACCTCGCTTGAGACTGTGCCATTGCAGCAACAAATACAAATGTGGCTGATGCATTATGATGCACCAGCGCACTTTCATCACAATATGCATGAACACCTGTTGCAGACATTTTAAGACCACTGGACTGGTTGGGGGGGGGGGGGGGAGGAGGTGGGGAGGTGGGGGCGGAGGGGTGAAGGTTAGTTCCTCTGACCTCAATGCCCTAGAGTTGTAGTTTTGGGGACACTAGAAAAAATTGATTTATACCACACTAATCAGTGATGGATGGACACTACAGGGTCTTGTCTTCAATGGATGCTAGCAGTTACAACAAGAACCAGGTATACTTCAGAGAGTGCATCATTCCTTATGCCAGAGGGCAGAGGGGTGCATCGTCATTAATGGATACAACACTGAACACCTCCTGTAAACACGTTGTGACAAAGCAAGCTGGGATATTTTTACTTCCCATCTTGTTTTTCCACCTGCCTCCTTTAAATTCAGTTTTTTCACTTTTAACTAATTACTATTAACATCCATGAATATAATCTGCATTTTCATAAAAGAGAGAGATTGGCTCTCAGTTTAAAGAATATGACACCAGATCTAATTTTGTACTTAGTTTTAGGTATTTAATTGATTTTCTAATTTATTTTGACTATGCCTAGTTAGTATCTTTTGTTATAGGGTTAAATCAGTCATTGTTTCATAACTTAAATTCTGTTGTTAGTGTATAAACAAATATAAATTGTTTTGTAACTTAGATTCTACTGTTGATGTGTAAACAAATATGAATTCATTACAATTATAAACATTTGGGGGAACAACTAATAGTAATCATAAAGACTCTATTTGGCTCTATTCGAAAACATGTTAGCAAAGCCAGCTCTTAATTAATTCCAAAGTAATTAACAGTTTTGTTAAAAGTATTGCTTGCATAACTATATATGTTAATTTCATGATTTAAATAAATAATTTGGCTTAACCCTTGTAGTAGAAGAAACTGTTAAGAAGACGGAATTTGTTGATGTATTCAGTTAATTTAATGAGTTAAGTTTTAATTGTAATTTCTGTAAATTTAACTTTGAACAATGTGTAGTTTCAGCACCTATTATTGTGAGGATATATAAGGGTCACAAAACAGTCTGTCCACAGCCGAGTTCCAGATGAGAAACCTATGTTGATTAGAACAACAACAATGCATCATCTTAACTGTGAAATAAGTGTTACACAATTAGGTCATGTGTTAAAACAATGACTGTGTCTGCTCCGTAAGTACCTTTGTATTCTTCAAGAACTGAACTTTGTGGTTGTGTTTTTACTGCTCATAGGTATTCAACAGTAAACTATTGTAGCAGCATGTGGAGGTTCGCCTGCAAGTTGTTAATGAGGCTTATCAAAATTAAACCATAGTGCACTGGCCATGTTAAATGTGTATTATTGGGGTGTTGTGAACAGTGAAAGTAAAAGAGTGTGAAACACAAATGTGCATCTGTCGGCTACATAATTTACAGTAGACAGTAGCTGCACTTCTACAACTCTATTTTTTCAACCAGTACATCAACACTGAGGACAATCACTAAAGAAATAAAAGAAGGCAGAACTGCTACAATGTGTTTATGCAGGAAGTATGCTTTTCAGGACCCATGTTTATAAACGTACCTCAGAAAGTATGCATTTCTGGACCCATATTTATTGGAATTATTTTTCTTGTTTTGATGAGTACTATGACCTCTCAAAGTATTTTACACTTTTTTGAACACATTGTATACATTGTACAGTTTTACATACACTCCTGGAAATGGAAAAAAGAACACATTGACACTGGTGTGTCAGACCCACCATACTTGCTCCGGACACTGCGAGAGGGCTGTACAAGCAATGATCACACGCACGGCACAGCGGACACACCAGGAACCGCGGTGTTGGCTGTCGAATGGCGCTAGCTGCGCAGCATTTGTGCACCACCGCCGTCAGTGTCAGCCAGTTTGCCGTGGCATACGGAGCTCCATCGCAGTCTTTAACACTGGTAGCATGCCGCGACAGCGTGGACATGAACCGTATGTGCAGTGGACGGACTTTGAGCGAGGGCGTATAGTGGGCATGGGGGAGGCCGGGTGGACGTACCGCCGAATTGCTCAACACATGGGGCGTGAGGTCTCCACAGTACATCGATGTTGTCGCCAGTGGTCGGCGGAAGGTGCACGTGCGCGTCGACCTGGGACCGGACCGCAGCAATGCACGGACGCACGCCAAGACCGTAGGATCCTACGCAGTGCCGTAGGAGACCGCACCGCCACTTCCCAGCAAATTAGGGACACTGTTGCTCCTGGGGTATCAGCGAGGACCATTCGCAACCATCTCCATGAAGCTGGGCTACGGTCCCGCACACCGTTAGGCCGTCTTCTGCTCACGCCCCAACATCGTGCAGCCCGCCTCCAGTGGTGTCGCGACAGGCGTGAATGGAGGGACAAATGCAGACGTGTCATCTTCAGCGATGAGAGTCGCTTCTGCCTTGGTGCCAATGATGGTCGTATGCGTGTTTGGCGCCGTGCAGGTGAGCGCCACAATCAGGACTGCATATGACCGAGGCACACAGGGCCAACACCCGGCATCATAGTGTGGGAAGCGATCTCCTACACTGGCCGTACACCTCTGGTGATCATCGAGGGGACACTGAATAGTGCACGGTACATCCAAACCGTCATCGAACCCATCGTTCTACCATTCCTAGACCGGCAAGGGAACTTGCTGTTCCAACAGGAAAATTCACGTCCGCATGTATCCCGTGCCACCCAATGTGCTCTAGAAGGTGTAAGTCAACTACCCTGGCCAGCAAGATCTCCGGATCTGTCCCCCATTGAGCATGTTTGGGACTGGATGAAGCGTCGTCTCATGCGGTCTGCACGTCCAGCACGAACGCTGGTCCAACTGAGGCGCCAGGTGGAAATGGCATGGCAAGCCGTTCCACAGGACTACATCCAGCATCTCTACGATCATCCCCATGGGAGAATAGCAGCCTGCATTGCTGCGAAAGGTGGATATACAGTGTACTAGTGCCGACATTGTGCATGCTCTGTTGCCTGTGTCTATGTGCCTGTGGTTCTGTCAGTGTGATCATGTGATGTATCTGAGCCCAGGAATGTGTCAATAAAGTTTCCCTTTCCTGGGACAATGAATTCACGGTTTTCTTATTTCAATTTCCAGGAGTGTATATACCCATTTTATCAACATTAAACTATCATTACTTGATGGTCTGATATGCTTTTATGCTCAGTGGAACGACAACAATACTCTTAGACAGTGACTGTACTAAGGTGGGGCCATGAGGCCTAAGACCATTGGTCATGGTGTTGTAGGATAGAATAGGCAGGAACATTCACATATATAAACAAATACCACATACCAAGCTGCAAGTGATGATTGCTACATCAACCACGCCAACCGCCGCAAAGTTGAACATGTTACGTTCTACTTGTAATAGGGTAAGACTTTTTTTATTTGATCAACTGTAGGGGATGTCAGCAGACCACAGAATCCACCAGTGCAACGCAAGACATCCATGATCATGCAGCAAATGTCTGCAGTTAGAGCAGAACTGAGTAATGGTGATGGACACCACAGGCCACACCACCTCCAATAATGCACAAGACACCAGCAGATATCATTCAATGGATCAGATACTTCTGTAAATCAAAAAAATGAAATATATGCTGTATTCACATTCCAATGCCATTCTGTGAAAGCTATCGAGCAGATCGAGGCCACCTCATGATAATTCCATGGTACTAGTCTACCAGCTGCAGAGGTATGAGACTATTAATAACCCCCACCTCAGCACCACAGACAATGCCATCAGACAATAATTACACTACAAAGGGTCACACTTTGGATCAGAAAGTCTTGGTATTTAATCCCTTGTCAGTCATTTGTAGGATATGTATCTACCATTTACCATTTCTTGTGAATCTTTTGACATATGTTTGTGTACTGTAGTCATAAACTGTAGCATAATACAGTCACCTCCTTCAACCAGGATACTTTATAAAATTAATGAATATAGAACCATAAACAGTGTTGGTGTCTGTGTAATTGATTTACACATAGTCTTCTTTTAAGTTAACCACTATAGCAAACGAACTGCTGTGAAATATAGTTATTCCACCAGATTTAAAACTCCAACAAATTGCTTTGCATTTTCTCGATGCACTATGTTATTTTCTTATAACCCACTACAAATAGAAGCACATGACACAGGATGAATTACAAATACTGCTTCTGACTGTGGAAAATACCTAACAGCACTGAAGAGATGCAAATGGGAGCTTAATATGATGTTCCTTCAGCAGGATAGTGTATAAATTCATGAGTCATTCACAGCAGCATAGGCTGATGTTAGGAGTGGTCACTGCACCAGAGCAAACATTTCTGACACTGCAGATTGGATGGAATGCATGGCTATGACTAAGTATTAGTGAGGAATGCTATTTAGGGCACTCTAATTGTAAGTCAATGTGTCCCGATACTACATAGACACATTTGTAAAACCACATAGCTTTACATTTACCTATTCTCCAATATTAGAACTGGATAACTACAGTTGTGGGAGCTATTTTCAGCAATGCACACCACCAACCTGATGCCTCTAATGCCATTTACAGTGCACAAACATTCCACTACCAAGACTATTTGAATCCAGCTTTCATATAGGTAAGAAACAGGGGTCACTACACCTTCAACTATCTGGTTACAACTACCTTTCAAGATCACACAACTACCCACTTTCTTCATCCAAATGACATACATGTAGAGATCATCATGCACAGGAAACTTCTTATGACTTTTTGAAGGGTAACGAATAACAACGAAGATTATCATACAAAAACTTTTATTAATTTTGCATACACACAGAAAACAAATCTTTCCTTATACTTTTTTGGCAAAGTTTTTAGAACATTGAGCTTAATGTTTAACTTGTTGCTTAAAATAACATGTGTATCAGCTACTTCTTTCTCCAGCCAGTAATTTGACAAATAAAAAGACAGTACATTTCCAAATTCTAATCTAATTTTCTTCCTATAAAATATCTGTTTTATGGTTTTAACATTTAGTTCTGTTCCTTCTTTTAGTTCTTAGGTGAGAGCATTCAGGATTTTAATTTTGTCTCTTAATTTCTACATGACACTATTATTAAAGCAATTCACATCTTCACACGTACAAATATGGGAATGGAAGTTTATAAAAGAAATTTTTGTGTATCCTTTAATGTAGAAAACGTTCTCAATTCCATTACTTTCAGACAGTACTCCCACATATGACAGTTTCCATTTCTGTTTCCTGTAAATTCAGATACTTAATATTCCATGTGAAAAAGACACAGAAAAAAAGTTAAATTGGGCTATGAGTTTACAATTGGATTGCAGATATAACAATATTTAGAAAACATGACTAGAAGAACAGAGATCACATGACTGGAATTGCAACTATCTTGAACCTTAGAAGAATAAAAGGGGGCCTGATAACTGCAACTGATCTATCTTTTGTGGTAGTGGAAAGTATCAGCACAACTTTCTGTAATGTACTAAACATCCCTCAGTTATTAGGGAGAAAGGCAAGACCAACCAGTGAATGCTTTGGTTTGTGGTTGTTAGTGGAGAACCTGGATAATCTTACTATTGATATCGGCCACAAAAATACACCAAAAATGATATGTTCCTTACCAAGAAGAATTTAAATGCACTTACATCCATTACAGAACCATTTTGCGATATCATTATAGTAGTTAAAATCTGAAATCAAGTGGACTATCAAGAATTTAACTATTATCTACATAGTATATTCTCCAAGTTTGTCACTGTGAGACATTGACTGAAGGCAAAGCTACTGTTTCTCCTAAATAGAAACAACAATGTGATATGAAGAGGAATATTATGAAAAACCAGTAAGGGAGCACTATTTCGAAGAACTACAAAATCCTGTGACTATACTACATAAAGTGGAATTAGCCTATGTTAAAATGGGTGTTCTAGTGCAAGAGCTGCCTGTAATACTGCAGCAGTTTCATGTAGATAGCGACTACCTTTTGGATTTGGACATAATGCAAGATTTTCCCAGAATTTTTAACAAAATGGAGATGTTCAACTACCTAATGTCAAACCACAACTACTATATGATAAGACAGTTGGGATTGACAATTTAAGGTGGATGAGCTCCAATTGTAGAGTAAAGGTACATAACAAATTTCCATGCCAAATCACAAGCATGGGAGTGAACAATGGTATCAGCAATAACTTTGTAGATTTTATAAAGTGTCCAGCCCAGTAACTACAAGAAACTTTTACATCTTTCTTGGCCAAAGCAAATGATATTAACATACTAGAGGCTACAGCATACAGCTACAGAATGTACTGTGTATTTGATCCTGTGCAAGACTCTTTCATTGTTTTAAACACTAACAAACAGTATTTACAAAGTTATCCACCATACTCAGAGCCAATTAATGGATAACTTATAGAACAAGAGCTGTGTGGTGTTTAACAATGTTCTGCAGTTGTATAAAACAAATACCCATAAACTGAGTGGTTTACAAGTCTGTCCGCATACAGTTTTAATTATCTACCAGTAAATTATGTAGAGATTCTTAACACTGACTCTAGCATAGACAATAAAAGAATTATAGAGAAGTATGATATTACAGCAGGAGAAACATATTTTTCTCATTCTAAGACATTATTCTTCACAATAACATCAAGTATGACATTGCCAAATTATGCCTGGTTCATACAAACAACATTATTCCAGGACTCAAGAATCAATGCATCAAACAGACTTCAACTATCCCCTGCTAAAGAAATTACTCCCAGATATAGTTACTATGTAACTTCTATGAAAAAGAAAACAGGAAATGGAGGACACAAAAGACAAGAAATGTGAAAACTGTTTATGCTGAAAACAACTTCCATAGAGGAAGAATATAAACGGTAATTGGAAAAAGAAACAGCTATTGCAGATGTGCAAATAGAGTTTACATATTGCCTTAAACATAAAGTATGGAGAAAAGTCTGGCTATGAGTGGGGAAAATAAAATATCTAAATTTACAGAATATGTCAAAATACTGGCCAGAGAAAGAAATAGCCAATTCAGATGTGGATTTAAGTTGTTGTTGTTGTCTTCAGTCCAGAGACTGGTTTGATGCAGCTCTCCATGCTACTCTATCCTGTACAAGCTTCTTCATCTCTGAGTAATTACTGCAACCTCAATCCTTCTGAATCTGCTTAGTGTATTCATCTGCTTAGTGTATTTTTAACCACCATACTTCCCTACAATACTAATTTGGTGATCCCTTGATGTCTCAGAACATGTCCTACCAACCCATCCCTTCTTCTAGTCAGGTTGTGCTGCAAATTCCTCTTCTCCACCAATTACATTCAGTACCTTCTACCTCCTCATTAGTTACATGATCTACACATCTAATCGTCAGCATTCTTCTGTAGCACCACATATCGTAAGCTTCTTGTCTAAACTATTTATCGTCCACATTTCACTTCCATACATGGCTACACTCCACACAAATACTTTCAGAAAAGACTTCCTGGCACTTAGATCAATACTCGATGATAACAAATTTCTTTTCTTCAGAAATGATTTCCTTGCCATTGCCAGTCTATGTTTTATATCCTCTCTACTTCAACCATCATCAGTTATTTTGCTCCCCAAATAGCAAAACTCATGTACTTCTTTAAGTGTCTCATTTCTGAATCTAATTCCCTCAGTATCACCTAATTTAATTTGAGTACATTCCATTATCCTCATTTTGCTTTTGTTGATGTTCATGTTATATCCTCCTTCCAAGATTCAGTCCATTCCATTCAACTGTTCTTCCAGTTCCTTGGCTGTCTCTGACAGAATTACAATGTCATCAGCAAACCTCAAAGTTTTTATTTCTTCTCCATGGATTTTAATTCCTCTTAATTTCTCATTTGTTTCCTTTATTGCTTGCTCAATATATAGATTGAATAACCTTGGGTACAGGCTACAACCCCGCCCCACTCCCTTCTCAATGACTGCTTCCCTTTCATTCCCCTCAAGTCTTATAACTGCTATGTGGTTTCCGTACAAATTGTAAATAGTTTTTGCTCCCTATATTTTACCCCTGCCACCTTCAGCGTCTGAAAGTGAGTATTCCATTCAATACTGTCAAAAGCTTTCTCTAAGTCTACAAATGCTAGAAATATAGGTTTGTCTTTCCTTAGCCTATTTTATATACTTAGCACAAGTGACCTACTTTTACCAGTATAATAAAACTTGTCCTTGATTTTTGAATTTCCCGCCAATTTCTACTTAGGATAATAGCCCTACCTCCAATGTGACATCATAGGAGTGGCAGAAAATCCTGGCCAGTTTTTCATTTGTTGCTAGTTTTTTGAATTTATTGCTGTTTTATGCAGAGGGAAATTGATCTACACCAGAAGGATGGAGGGGTGGGGAAATCTGGTAACAAAGCATTTGGTGCCGAAACCCACATTACCTACCTACTACAGCAACCACTGCAGGGTTACAAGATGTGAAAGGGGTTCATGTTTTATTGTTTGTCTTTCCATGCTAACACATGGATATGCCTCACTTGTATGCCTCAGCTGCTATGGCATACATTTTGACATGGAACTAACATGGATTCAGGAATTCACATTACATAACTGCTCACCTTCAAATAAGATGTAGTACATATTTATAGCAAGGAAATTGGAAATGAATTAAGGCTGTTGTACTACAACACAAAGAGCAGATGAAAACTGGCATCCAAAACATTTAGTAAACATCTGTGTACTTAAATATTAGTACTTATTTATTCATTTAGTCCTTCAAATCCTACATGTATAGAATATATACAAGGATTTGAACATGGTTAGGTCTTTACAAGATAAAATACAATTTGTATTTGCATTCCTAAGGAGAAGATACTGAAGTAATTTAGCAAAGAATCATATGTACAACAAACATTAGTGGTAACAAACAAAGTAGAATATTCAGAATGTATCTTTATTTTCATTTTCTGGTTTCTGGGTAATCTGTCAGATTGTAAAAGCAATGATCAATTAAATATGCCTTTAGTTCAGCATTAAAACTACTGAGCTTACTTACTGATTTAATATGGTTAGGAAGATTATTGTAAATTTTTATTCCTTTTTGGCACAATGATTTTCTCACCTGTTTCGTATGAAGGTCAGATTTTTGCCTGGTATTGTATGCATGTATATCCTCATTTTTAATACGATATCTGGGGTGTCTATCAATATATTTTTCAATGAAAGCTGATGTTTCATAGATAAAAATGCAAGGAAAAGGAAGAACTGGCAGTTTTTTGAATATGGGTCTGCATGATTTCGTATTGTTTACTCCTTCAATAATTCTTAATATTTTCTTTTGCATCCTGAGAAGTTTAATATTTTTTGTTGCATTGCCCCAGACGATTACAGAATGTACATAGGACTAGTATACATTTAACAGGCTGGCTTTGCTGCAACAAGTTTTTAAGATCCTTATCATGTAGCAGGTTTTGCTTAGTTTTCTTTGCCAATATTTGATGTGTACCTCCCATTTTGTATCATTCTGGAGGCAGAGTCCCAGAAATTTTGTGCTGTCAACACTTTCAAGAATTCTGCCCCTTACTTCTATTTGTATGTTTGGGTGGTGTCTTCCTTTTAGATTATACAAGTTCAGTGCTACTGTCTTTTCTTTGTTTATAGTACTTATCAGTTAATCATCCACTCACATATACAACACTACAACACTTCATCAGACAATTAGAGTGTCACAGATTTGGGGTTGCTGAGGGTGGCAGCAATCTGAAACAGAACAGTTGACACAAAGCTTTCCAAATGATGGCATAAGTAGCCATTTATTCCACTTTTACCAGACCTAGCCTGTAACATACTAATTTATGTAGGTTGGCAATTCATAACAAAATTGGCCCAATCTGCCATCCCACAATGTCAGTATCAGCCCTGAAGCAAAGACATTTGATGAATACTGGCCTAGATGCAGTGTTATTAACTCCTACACCCGGTTCATTCCAAGTTTAACATGAAAGTAAACATTGCACAATGTATTTCTCCACATTTATATTTAACTCATTGAGGTACAAGCTAAGCAATATCTATGTAATAACATTTATATACTTTAACCATTGGTATTTTTATGTATGTACTGATGATGGTTATGCTTCACAACAATTGTTTATAGACAAACAAACAATTCAACTCACTTCAATTTCTGTGGAAATTAAGCCACGCCCTGCTGTGTACCAGTATATATTTGGCATCACAAATGTGGCAGTCAAGTTTAGGCTTGTTGTCAGACCTATATAACGCATGCATTCTGTGGAGAACTGAGCACTCTGAAGTGAATGTTGTAGCCAATGTGAGCATTAAATCAGACCATAGTGAGTTATTTAGTGAACTGTTAAATAAATTATTGCAATTGTCATGGCTGATGGTGGTCGTAAGTGAAAATTTTACACAGGCAAGAAAGAGACATACCGGGTGATCAAAACGTCAGTATAAATTTGAAAACTTAATAAACCAGAATAATGCAGATAGAGAGATAAAAATTGACACACATGCTTGGAATGACGTGGAGTTTTACTAGGTAAAAAAAAAAAAGTTCACAAAATGTCCGACAGATGGCGCTGGACAGGAAAACATTAGTGACGGGTGAGAGGTACGCCGATATGTTACAGAATCACATCATCCCCAGCCTGGCTGATAATCACCTGCTGGAACATATGATGTTTATGCAGGATGGCGCTCCACTCCATATTGCTAGATGCGTAAAGGATCTCTTGTGCGTGTCGTTTGGTGATGATCGTGTGCTCAGCATAGGAAGTAAAAAGAACTGCGTACAATGGCTGGGAATTCCTTTTAAGCCACACATTTCTGTAGTCAGTGCTAGGTGACACTTAAAGTGCTGTAAAGGACACTGGACTGTGAATGACTGTGAAAGGCATTCATTCAAATTTCAACTGTCAGTATACTGATTCTTAAGTGAATTTTGAGTCAGAAGTCTACTGCAAAGATAACCTTTACTAGGGATATTGATTGCTTAACATATTACAGTCTTTGACTAGCCAAGTGAAGTTATATCAACTAACATACACTCTGGAGGCTGTAGGTATGAGCCAATCACTCGCCTGTCTGGGCTTTTGTCACATGTTTGTGAGCCCCATTGAATGGTGGACTAAGCATTCTGACCTCTTCATTCATCTGCTGTTCTTCCTGTTTCCTGCATGCAGTACTATTCTGGATGACTGGTCTCACAGCTTGTTAATGGACATTGGCATTTTAATTGAGGTCACTTACTGATGGGTGTTCTCAGCTACAAATTACAAGAAGTATTGTGGGAATGTGGCTTGCAATTTGCAGCTTAGCTTCATATGCTTAAAAGTGTCTTCACTTATGTTACAATTTAACTGCCATTTTACAGTGGGGTGGACCATGACCCATTTTCATGTTACAACCTAGTATTTCAATTGCACAGCTGTGAGGTAGCTGAGATGGCTATGTCACAATCCTATTAGGTTATGTGTGTTCAGTATTTCATAATGTATCTAAAGTACTTCTTTATTCAATTTTTCATACGTCATGGACATGTATATCATGTGGGCCATAAAGGGACAAGTGCACTCTTTTGTTTATTACTGCTTTTGAATTGTGTCTTAATAATCATAAATTTAACTGAAGCATCTATAACTCTTTCATTCCTGAGACACTCATGAAATCCATACTAAAATGGGAGTGCAAGTTCTTTTATATTCCTTTTAATATCTATTCTTAATTCAAGCATGAACTTTGCTCTGAATTCTGGCTTCAGAAGCAACATTAGTCAATCTAAAACAGAACTGGAATCAGAAGAGGCTTTTTCAGCACTGCAAACATTAGGAACTTTTCCAAATAGTTAAGATGTTTTTAGCATGGAAGGTAAGTGGTGCTGCTGCTGCTGCTGCTACTGCCAAGTACGAGGTCCCACAGGGTTCCGTCTTAGGTCCTTTACTGTTCTTGATATACATTAATGACTTACCATTCCATATTGATGAAGATGCAAAGTTAGTTCTTTTTGCTGATGATACAAGTATAGTAACAACACCCAAAACCCAAGGACTAAGTGATGTAATTGTAAATGATGTTTGTCAAAAAATTATTAAGTGGTTCTCAGCAAACGGACTCTCTTTCAATTTTGATAAAACACAGTATATACAGTTCCATACAGTAAATGGCACAATTACAGTAATAAATATAGACTTTGAACAGAAGTCTGTAGCTAAGGTAGAATTTTCAAAATTTTTAGGTGTGTCCATTGATGAGAGGTTAAACTGGAAGGAACACATTGATGGTCTGCTGAAACGTCTGAGTTCAGCTACGTATGCTATTAGGGTTATTGCCAATTTAGGTGATAAGAATCTCAGTAAATTAGCTTACTATGCCTACTTTCATTCACTGCTTTCGTATGGCATCATATTCTGGGGTAATTCATCATTGAGTAGAAAAGTATTCGTTGCTCAAAAACGTGTCATCAGAATAATTGCTGGAGCCCAGCCACGGTCATCCTGCAGACATCTATTTAAGGATCTAGGGATCCTCACAGTAACCTCACAGTGTATATATTCACTTATGAAATTTGTTGTTAATAATCCAACCCAGTTCAAAAGTAATAGCAGTGTGCATAGCTATAACACCAGGAGAAAGGATGATCTTCACTATGCAAGGTTAAATCTGACTTTGGCACAGAAAGGGGTAAATTATGCTGCCACAAAAGTCTTTGGTCACCTACCAAACAGCATCAAAAGCCTGACAGATAGTCAACCAACATTTAAAAATAAATTAAAAGAATTTCTAGATGACAACTCCTTCTACTCATTGGCTGAATTTTTAGATATAAATTAAGGGAGGGAAAAAAACTAACTTAAACATTAGTGTCATGCAATATTTTGTGTAATGTAATATCATGTACAGACATCTTTCATTAACCTGACGTGTTCCACATCATTACGAAGTGTCGTATTCATGATCCATGGAACAAGTATTAATCTAATCTAATCTACTGCCTGCTGCTCATCACATTATGTTTGACATGATTGATGTTTATATACTACAGGTTTTTGTGTGGACAAGCGTCAGGCTATCAGACTGAGGCATGCATCCTCATGAAAGAAAGATCAGGTACGTGTTCATCTAATCAGGTTATGAAATTTCTAGAAGATACTGATCTTAAATTCACTCAAATACTCATTTATGTCCTCGTTTCTTACATTGTTCTGTGTAACCATCTCCTACTTTTGAATATGTTTATGAAACTGTGGTCAAATTGCATTATAAATTACTTCTTGAGCCAAAAATTTATATGAAAAGGGTCTCTTTTATTTTGAGGGTCATTTTATGAAGACATATTTTCATATGCTCAGATAAATTACAGAAAAAGAGTAGGATGATTATACCTGGTGATGCTGCCAGGATATGTCCTGGATGAGCTTTTAATATTTACTTGGTAGCAATCATAATTATTTTGGGTGATTCTTTTCTGCAGTTGTCTTGTATTGGTATTTTTATGATTCACATGAGGGGTGACTCTGCAATGATTTTGTCAGCAAACACAGGAAAAATTCTCTGGTCAGTGTTTGTAGTGGTGCTACAGGACTACCTTCAGAGCCAGTTTGTTCTGAGCTTCTGTACTATGCACAGCCATTTTATGTATTGCTACCAAGCAATATAGCGTACTATTATGCACTTGTCTCAGACATTTTATTGGGAGCATCCTTACCTGGGTCCTTTTTTCAATTGGTACCCACGGTATTTTTACCATTTGGATCATATTGTGTAATTCACAACAGATGATCGACATCTTCATGGTGCAGACAATGTCATGACAGATAATTTATCCAGCATCAATGCTGCCTTAGTATACATTAACTATGACAAAATAACAGAAGCACAACTATAGGACAAGCAATCCAATGAACTCTTACACTACACTACAACTGGGTTGTGCTTGGGACCTCACACTGTTCCCATCTCCTCAAAACAACTACTCTTTAATGGTTCACAGTATCATCTTCGACCACCAGTACCTCTCAGCATGTCAAGACTCATCTTTGATAAATTACATTGGCAGTCCCATCCAGGGATCCAACCAACGATGAAACTTGCACTTGTCACAGGCCACTCCATGTGACCAAGTGTGAAAAAAGATTGTAAAACATGGGCATAAGCATATGCTGCCACCAATGATATAAAGTAGGGCGACACTGCCAATCACAACAATCCCTAAGGGCTGCTTTCAGCGTACCTACATAGACGTTGTCAGGGACCCCTCACTGACTCATGTGGTTTTCTATAAATGCTTTCAAGGGTAACCTGCTGCATCGAGGCTATATCAGTATCTAATATCACTCCAAATACAACAGAAAAAGTATTTGTCAAATTATGAATTTCCCATTTTGGTTGTCCCACCTCAGTTATGACTGGTCAAGGCAGACATTTTGAATCAGCACTTTTTAACCAAACTCTGTCACGTGTGCAATGTCCAGCACTTCCAAACCACAGATTATCACCCCAAAGTAATGGACTACAGAAGAGGTGGCATTGAAAACTAAAGAAAAGCCGTCATGTGACATCTGTAATGGAAATCTGCTCTACAAGGAACCACTAACTCTACTGGCAGGCTTCACAGATCCATCCTTATTACTAACAGAGAAAGAACTGTCTCTGCTAGTCCATGAGGCAAATTAGCACAATGCTTGCTTCAAGATACCTCCTCCACAAACACATGGTTCACACAAAATCTATCCAACAAGCCCTAAAGGACTGCAGCTATGTAATGCTGAGAGATGATACTACCTTCTTAGCATTGCAATGGCCCAAAAAGAGTGATCAGACAGGGCACTAACACATTTCATGTCTCAGTGAAGGAAAAACTGACAACGCTTGCTGTCAACAGACTCAAGCCTGCCTGGATCTGATAGGATACTTCCAATGCAAAGTAAATAGCACTGA
Organism: Schistocerca gregaria; assembly: GCF_023897955.1. Classification (NCBI taxonomy): domain Eukaryota; kingdom Metazoa; phylum Arthropoda; class Insecta; order Orthoptera; family Acrididae; genus Schistocerca; species Schistocerca gregaria. The sequence goes on from NC_064920.1 coordinate 531,140,594, forward strand.
CCACATGGATGACAGTACTCACATCGACTCAGATGATGACATATTTGTAGAGAAGCAGACATGCAATGGTTTCAACCTTAAGAGATTTCAGTTACACTCATCAATGACCTCCTAATAGTGGAAGGACAGTATGGCAAATGGCAGAGCAGTGAACCGAGACTTCTGGATGTATAATCTCACCATTACCAGACACAACCTCTTCTCAGTCATTATTAGACAGAATCCTCACAGTCACAGCTACTAAGAAACAACCATAGCCTCAGCAGCTGTAAACGGCACAGCACCCACTTGTGGATATGGTTTTACCACCTCCACCAGTCAAGGTTCCATGCCAGTCCAAGCAGCAATCCCATTATGGATGAGCACACCAGCTTCCTCTTCACCTCATGCTATATCATCTCTACTGACCATTAGCAATCCACCTAGCTCCACCACTCCATGAGCCGAGAAATGATCCAGTCTTCCATTGCAAAGGCAGCCAGCCATGGCATGACTTGTTACTTACATCTGCATGAAGAGGAGGTCAACATCAATGTAATCACCCCCCCCCCCTCCCCCTTTCCTCTCTTCCCACTGCTCCACACTACCAGGGGGGAGGGAGGAGGCTCTGTAGAACTCCACCAACTAACATAGGAAAAATTGTTTGGTCAGCAGCACAGTGGCATTGCAGGATTATCTTTGAAGTCAGTTTGTTCTGAGCTTTTGTAGTATGTGCATAAGTTTTATGTACTGCTGCCACACAATAAACTGTGGTGTTGTACACTTACAGTCTCTGTCAATTTATCTGGAGCATCCTCACTTGGGTGCTCTCTAGAAAGTTTAGTACAGGATGTATAATCATTTCATACTTTCTCTTGTCAATAGAACTACTACATGCAAGCTTCTTATAATTTGATAAGAAAGTTACATTGCACATGTGAAAATACTTTTTCTTTTAACACAGAAGGGGGTTGGGGGAAAGAGACCAGACAGCGAGGTCATCGGTCTCATCGGGTTAGGGAAGGACGGGGAAGGAAGTCGGCCATGCCCTTTGAAAGGAACCATCTTGGCATTTGCCTGGAGTGACTTAGGTAAATCACGGAAAACCTAAATCAGGATGGCCGGAGGAGGGATTGAACCGTCGTCCTCCCGATAGCGAGTCCAGTGTCTAACCACTGCGCCACCTCGCTCGGTTTTTAACAGAGAGCAGTGAACTTCTTAAAAACATTACAGGCATTTCTGAGTACTTATGTAACTAATATTTGGTGCAGGAAACTTAAATAGGTTGTGGAATTATTTGCTAGAATGAATGTTGGCTATTCCATTCACAGGAGTGTTTCAGCAAAATTGTGTGTGCAATTGTAAGAAAAACATGCTATTACAGGTTAAATGCAGAAACACAGTGCAGAGTACAGAAGTAATATAATTAATGTCTTTCTCCACAGGAGGTTACACTTTTGTTAATCTGGCAATGACTGTATTTGTGTGCTGCTCATATAATATGTATCATTGCATAAAAATGGTTATATCTGTAACTATTCAAAACTTAGGTTCATTCAGTAAGAATACAGGAATTATGAAAGTTTCAGGCATTAACCAGATTAGTACAGTTATATGTTGCTTTAATATACTCATATTACTACTGATTACCTTAAAAATTGACTAAAAACAGTCTCAACCACAACAAAACCTTTATTTACAATGGTTACTGGTTTCAGTTAGAATGTGACACTATTCAGACCATTTATACCATTACAGTAGCAGTGTCAGTGAACAGAGCAAGTGTTATAATTCCATGAATGTGACTTGGAGCTGATTTCATGGAGTCATAACATTGCTCCCATCACCACCACTGCCTACCATCATGCTATAAACAGCTTGAAGATGGTCACATTCTCACTGAAACTATTGTAAATAAAGGTTTTAGTATATGTTTGAGACTGTTTTTATTCCATTTTTAAAGTACTTTCAGCCAGAATGCTATTTCTCCATGAGAAATGTTCTCGAAACTTACTGCTTCTGATTAGGTGGGGAAATTGTTATTCATTCTTTACTGTTGTTTCTGCTTTAGGTGTTTTGTGACATGAGAGGACTTGATAACATATTTGCAAGTGTCACATAAACATAACTTGGAGCTGTTTCTACAAAGTCTGTGAATACTGATCTTAAATTTTCTTTCAATGTGACCATCATATTAAAAGATAATTCATGTTCTTTTGACATACATTAGTGAGAAGCTATTACTTATTCAATACTGTATTTTCTTGGTTTCAGATCAAAATGATTGAAATAGTTTATTGTGCTATTTTGCACAATGAATACTGACACCAATGCAGACACATACATGTATATTTTACTGCCTTCACATTGCTTGCGGGACCTGTTGAGTACATACTAAAGCAAGTATTCCATTCACATATGCCTAGGTGGAACTGTTTAGCTTGCTGTTAACTAAATTCTTTGTCTTTTGTGGGATCATCTTCATATGCTAAAGAAGGGTCAGGATTTCTATGTGGAAGCAATGGCCTTCAGGATAATTATTTCATGTATTGTGATTCTTGGAGCACCTATACGTTAGTACCTTATGGTGAAGAAATCTTATGTAACCAGGCTTGTTTATAGTAATACTGAAGTGTGATATGTGTATACTGGCTTACTTCCATGATTTTCTTCTTGAGATTAATTGGAATTCGTAATTTTTCTTGTGATTTGTTGCTAAAAAAATTTGTTGTAGCACTGAATGTCCAGAATTATAGCTTTCGGCCATTAAGGTCTTTGTCAACAATAGGCATACACACACACGCAAGCACACACGCTCTCTCACACACACACACACACACACACACACACACACACACACACACACACACACACAGCTGCAGTCTCAGGCAACTGAAACCACACTGCAAGCAGCAGCATCAGTGCATGATGGCAGTAAAAAGTGGGTGGGAGAGAGGTGGGGAGGGAGAGGGAAAGTAGTGGAAAAGGATAGAAATAAAAAGACTGAGTGTGGTGGGGAAATGATGGCTGTGTAGTACTGGAATGGGAACAGAGAGGGAGCTGGATGGTTGAGGGCAGTCACTAATGAAGGTAGAGGCCAGGTTGGTTATGGGAATGTAGGATGTATTTCAGGCAAAGTTCCCACTTGTACAATTCAGAAAAACTAGTGTTGGCAGGAAGGATCCATATGGCACAGGCTGTGCAGCAGTCATTGAAATGAAGGATGCCATGTTTGGCGGCGTGTTCAGCAACAGGGTGGTCCACACATTTCTTGGCCACAGTTTGTCAGTGCCATGAATGCAGACAAGCAGCTTGTTGTTTGTCATGCCTACATAAATGCAACACAGTGGTTGCAGCTTAGCTTGAAAATCATATGACTGGTTTCACAGGTAGCCCTGCCTTTGATGGGATAGGTGATGTTAGTGACCGGACTGTAGTAGGTGGTGGTAGGAGGATGTATGGGACAAGTCTTGCATCTAGGTCTATTAAGGGGTATGAGCCATGAGGTAAGGGATTGGGAGCAGGTGTTGTGTAAGGATGGACGAGTATATTGTGTAGGTTCAGTGGACGTCAGAATATCACTGTAGGAGAGGTGGGAAGGATAGTGGACAGAACATTTCTCATCTCAGGGCATGACAAGAGGTAATCAAAACCCTGGTGGAGAATGTAATTCAGTTGCTCCAGTCCTGAGTGGTAATGAGTTATGAGGGGAATGCTCCTCTGTGGCTGGACAATGAGTCTTTGGGAGGTGGTAGGAGTTTGGTACAGATTTATTGATGACATCTTCATGATCTGGACTCACAGTGGAGAACAACTCCAGAATTTCCTCTCCAACCTCAACTCCTATGGTTCCATCAGATTCACCTGGTCCAACTCCAAATCCCATGCCACTTTCCTTGACGTTGACCTCCATCTGTCCAATGGCCAGCTTCACACATCCATCCACATCAAACCCACCAACAAGCAACAGTACCTCCATTATGACAGCTGCCACCCATTCCATATCAAACGATCCCTTCCCTACAGCCTAGGCCTTCGTGGCAAACGAATCTGCTCCAGTCCTAAATCCCTGGACCATTACACCAACAACCTGAAAACAGCTCTCACATCCCGCAACTACCCTCCCGACCTGGTACAGATGAAGATAACCAGAGCTACTTCCTCATCCCCTCATCCCAGAACCTCTCACAGAAGAACCCCAAAAGTGCCCCACTTGTGACAGGATACTTCCCGGAACTGGATCAGACCCTGAATGTGGCTCTCCAGCAGGGATAAGGCTTCCTAAAATCCAGCCCCGAAATGAGATCCATCCTTCATGAAATCCTCCCCACTCCACCAAGAGTGTCTTTCCGCCGTCCACCTAACCTTCGTAACCTCTTGGTTCATCCCTATGAAATCCCCAAAGCACCTTCCCTACCCTCTGGCTCCTACCCTTGCAACTGCTCCCGGTGTAAAACCTGCCCTATGCACCCTCCCACCACCACCTACTCCAGTCCTGTAACCCGGAAGGTGTACCCGATCAAAGGGAGAGCCACGTGTGAAAGCACCCACGTGATTTACCAACTGACCTGCCTACACTGTGACGCTTTCTATGTGGGAATGACCAGCAACAAACTGTCCATTCGCATGAATGGACACAGACAGACAGTGTTTGTTGGTAATGAGGATCACCCTGTGGCTAAACATGCCTTAGTGCACAGCCAGCACATCTTGGCACAGTGTTACACCGTCCGAGTTATTGGATACTTCCCACCAACACCAACCTATCCGAACTCTGGAGATGGGAACTTGCCCTTCAATATATCCTCTCTTCTGGTTATTCACCAGGCCTCAATCTCCACCAATTTCAAGTTGCCGCCACTCATACCTCACCTGTCATTCATCATCATCTTTGCCTCCACACTTCCACCTTGACTTATATCTCTGCCCATACTCTTTGCCTTTAAATATGTCTCTCCTTGTGTCTGTGTATGTATGGATGGATATGCGTGTGTGTGTGTAGTGTGTGTATGTGTCCCCCCCCCCCCCCCCCCCCCTCCCCCCGTCAGGTAAGTCTTTCCACTCCCGGGATTGGAATGACTCCTTACCCTCTCCCTTAAAACTCACATCCTTTCATCTTTCCTTTTCCTTCCCTCTTTCCTGACGAAGCAGCCGCCGGTTGCGAAAGCTCAAATTCTGTGTGTGTGTTTGTGTGTTTTTTTATTCATTGTGCCTATCTACCGGCACTTTCCCGCTTGGTAAGTCTTGGAATCTTTGTTTTTAAGATGTTAAATAATGTAGTTAGATGTGAATGTGTTTAGGTGAACTTCTTTAGCCAGACATTTGCTATTTTATCTTTTCCAGGGGCTTTCCAATTGTGCGTAGAATTAATTGCTCGGGTGACTTCATGTTGCAAAATTATCACTTCAGGCATTTGTCATATCATCTTGTTTGTGTCTGTTTCTGCTTGTATCCACTGTGCATGTCTGTTATGTTGTACCGGGTTTGACCATATGTTGCTCCAGAATTGTTCCATGTCTGTTATGTTTGGTGTCTATTTTAATGTGTGTGTTATCTATTGTCAGGTAAAATTTCTTTTGGTTTTTGTTGAATGTTTGGTTTTATTTCCTTCTATTTTCACTTTTTTTGTATCTTCTAAGTCGTTTGGCCAGTGTTGTGATTTCTGCTTCTTTTCATCTGTTTGCTCTATCACTACTTGTGAGATTTTACCTAACCTTTTTCATTTTTTGTCTGATATTTTATTTCTTATAAATTGTGTTAGCTGTCTGATGTCTTTTCTCAGTTTTTGTATTCTGATCTGTAGCCTGTGTTGCCATGCTGGTTTTGTGGGTTTCTTCTGTGTGTTGGTTGGTTCTGATCTCTGCCTAGTGTATATATTTAGTGTAATGAGTGCTCCTACATAAACCAGTAGTTGTAACTCTTCCATTGTTGTATTTTCATTTATTTTGTGGTGTATGATTGTGCTGATAGTTTGTGTTATTTTCTACCGGATTTGTCGATACCAAATTGTAAATGTTTTCTGATATTTTTGTCAGAATTTTTTTATTGTAATTTCCCTTATTTTATGTTAATTTACTTATATTTTTAGGGCGACAGCATATTGATTACTATTAGTAGATGTGACAAAGAATATCAAAGAGACTAATTACAAGTGGAAGCTTGTGTGTTGTGTAAAATGTCTTTGACAATGGAGTTGTCTTTGACTGTACTCTGTCGGCAATGAAGTCCTGGTGTGTGTTGATGGTAGAGCAATGTGCAGGTTGCCGTCATAATAATTTGCTAGTGAACAGGAGAAAATGAATTATGTTACTACTTTTTTTTATATAAACTTTAAGAAGAAACCACATTAGAAGAAATGGTATTTGAAGAACCAAAAATGAGGCAAACGCATTGAACCAGGTCATTTCTGCAGCCAACGAAACTGCATTGTGGAATCATACTTCCACTAGACCACTGAAGCCAAGATAAATATCGCCTAGTAAACATTTCATGGAAAAGGTACTGTCACAAAATATGTCAATTTTAAGTAAATAAAAATAGTGAGCATATTTCAAGTTGTTATTGTTATTTGGTGGTCTATGCAAGAATGGTCTACTGTCTGTATTTGTGTCTTTGTATTCTATATATGTCAACTGAAATTTTTCTTCTATATCTAACATGTGTGTCACTTCATGTTCTATTTGTGCTTGTTCTGGTGGCTGTCTTAAGATTTAATTTTCCTTTGATTGTTTAATTGATGCGTGTTGTTCTTTGTTTGTTTGCTCTGGGATGTTTTAGTCCATTACTGTATTTTCTTCTTCTTCTGATTGCACATTATTTTGTTCCAGTAATTGTTGTACTTGTTGTTTGATGTTTTCTTATTCTGACTGGGGTATCCTGTTATTTTTTATTATTACACGAATCTGATCAGCTAGTCGTTGTTCTGTTATAATTTTTAATTCTGGGTTGTTGTTGTGGTCTTTAGTCCTGAGACCAGTTTGATGCAGCTCTCCATGCTACTCTATCCTGTGCAAGCATCTTCATCTCACAGTACTTACTGCAACCTATGTCCTTCTGAATCTGCTTAGTGTATTCATCTCTGGTCTCCCTCTATGATTTTTACCCTCCAATGCTAAATGTGTGATCCCTTGATGCCTCAGAACATGTCCTACCAACCGGTCCCTTCTTCTTGTCAAGTTGTGCCACAAACTCCTTTCTCCCCAATTCTATTCAATACCTCCTCATTAGTTATGTAATCTTCCCAATGTATCTTCAGCATTCTTCTGTAGCACAACAATTTTGAAAGCTTCTATTCTCTTCTTGTCCAAACTATTTATCGTCCATGTTTCACTTCCATACATGGCTACACTCCATACAAATACTTTCAGAAAAAGCTTTCTGACACTTAAATCTATACTCAATGTTAACAATTTTTTTTCTTCATAAATGCTTTACATGCCATTGCCAGCCAACATTTTATATCCTTTCGACTTTGACCATCATTAGTTATTTTGCTCCCAAATAGCAAAACTCCTAACTACTTTAAGTGTCTCATTTCCTAATCTAATTCCCTCAACATCACCCAACTTAATTCGACTACATTCCATTATCCTCATTTTGCTTTTGTTGATGTACATCTTATACCCTCCTTTCAAGACACTGTCCACTCCGTTCAACTCCTTATCCAAGTCCTTTGCTGTCTCTGACAGAATGACAATGTCATCGGCGAAACTCAAAGTTTTTATTTCTTCTCCGTGGATTTTAATACCTACTCCGAACTTTTCTTTTGTTTCCTTTACTGCTTCCTCAATATACAGATTGAATAACATCGGGGAGAGGCTACAACCCTGTCTCAGTCCCTTCCCAACCACTATTTCCCTTTCATGTCCCTCGACTCTTATAACTGCCATTTCATTTCTGTACAAATTGTAAATAGCCTTTCGCTTCCTGTATTTTACCCCTGCCACCTTTAGAATTTGAAAGAGAGTATTCCAGTCAACATTGTCAAAAGCTTTCTCTAAGTCTACAAATGCTAGAAAAGTAGGTTTGCCTTTCCTTAATCTTTCTTCTAAGGTAAGTCGTAAGGTCAGTATTGCCTCACGTGTTCTAATATTCCTACAGAATCCAAACTGATCTTCCTCAAGGTTGGCTTCTACTAGTTTTCCATTCGTCTGTAAAGAATTCGTGTTAGTATTTTGCAGCTGTGGCTTATTAAGCTGATTGTTCAGTAATTTTCACATTTGTCAACACCTGCTTTCTTTGTTATTGGAATTATTATATTCTTGTTGAAGTCTGAGCGTATTTTGCCTGTCTCATAACTCTTGCTCACCAGATGGTAGAGTTTTGTCAGTACTGGCTCTCCCAAGGCCGTCAGTAGTTCTAATGGAATGTTGTCTACTCCTGGGGCCTTGTTTTGTCTCAGGTCTTTCAGTACCCTGTCAAACTCTTCACGCAGTATTGTATCTCCCATTTCGTCTTTATCTACATTCTCTTCCATTTCCAGACTATTGTCCTCAAGTACTGCACCCTTGTATAGACCCTCTATATACTCCTTCCACCTATCTGCTTTCCCTTCTTTGCTTAGAACTGGGTTTCCATCTGAGCTCTTGATATTCATACAAGTGGTTCTCTTTTCTCCAAAGGCCTCTTTAATTTTCCTGTAGGCAGTATCTATTCTAGGTATCTGGTAATAAATGTTGTGTATAATTGTAATCTGTATCCAGTTGTGTTGGTTCCTAAGTTTGTTGCTTGGTAATAACAGACCATAAGGTGTCAGTTAATTTCATCTGACCATCTCATCCTCTGTCTTTGTTTTCCTTCTAGAGTGGTTGCAGGAAGCATATCCTGCAAAACACCTCTATTTGGAATTAAATAATTTGCCGTGTGGCTAGCAGTGTTGTTACCATTGTGGACGGGCATAGGATTCAAGCATTGTCCCCGACCATGACAGCACTTGTCCGAGGATTCATTAGTTCTGTCCTGAACCAACTAATCACACTAAAAGGGGGGTTAGCCCTATTAGTGGTTTGTTCTTTTCGTCGCCTTTTACGACTGGCAGAACATACCGGAGGCCTATTCTTTTCCCGGGCCTCCACAGGATTTATTATTATTATTATTATTATTTCCAAGACAGTGCAGTAGTTAAATCATTTACTTATGGAAAACGCATATTAGACTTCGAAATTTTTATGGTCTGATCAGATGTGAGATGCTGTTGATCCATCATGATTGAAACTTGCAGTGTCCTATGTTACTTATTTTGACTGTCTTCCATTTGTTCTTAATATGAAGGATTTGGTGATTTATTAGGCCTATTCTGTTCTTAATGTGTATTTATGGAGGACTTTTTTATATTCTTATCAGAATTCACTCTTGGTTCTTGAACATTCTGCTGGGTCTTGAAGAACAACACTAGATACTGTTGCTTCATGTTTTTGCCTTTGAAGTGCTGTAAAGAGATTTTTGTGGCACAGTGGAATATTATTTCTTTATTGTCAGTTGCTTGAATTATGCTTACTGTATTTGCATATAGTTCAGTGTAGTATTCTTAGGCAAGTTTGGTTATTGTCTTATCTTTCCCAATATTTCTTACAAAATGCAGAGGAGTATGGTAAATAAGAGAGAGATGAGGAGTAGCATGTGGTGAGAAGCATGGGCAGGAATGAGAAACCTAGGTCTGTGGTACACGCTGGTTCTAGTGATTTTCCTTTTACCTTGCAACTCAAAACAGTGAACATATTTCATCTGGTGATTACTGAAAGTTATTGGATAGTTAAGTGGAGAGTATTGTCATTACCAGTGTAGCAAGTGTATCAGGAAGCAAGTTGTGTCAATATGGAGATGAAGATGAGCATGAAATGGTCTTAGCACTCAAATCCACTAGTAACTGTGAAGTTTTATTATAGGTTGTATTAGATAATTCTGTAACTCCCACTAGCTGCAATGTTCAAGTAGAACAGCAGAATATTGGATCAGCTTCTGAAAGCATCTTTAATCAGGACTTAATTAATGTGTTATTGACATATATAGAGGAAAAAATTGAGAATAGTGAGGAATTAAAAGAACAGTTAATGGTCAGTAATGAAGAATTAAAATAATTATTAATAAATATCAGAAACAATTGCATCAAAGCATAAGAGGAAAATGAAGCTAGTCAAGAGAATTAAAGAAGTTAATTGGAAATTTGGAAAGCAGCCTTGATCTGTTGCGGAGAGTATTTCAAATGGGTTTAATGTACTCACATATCAGATGAGGTGAAAGTTTCAGTCTGATTACTACAGGAGAATATCTACTGTGTGGAACAGGTGTACTGCAGTAAGAAAGAGTCAGGTTATATTAAAAAAAAGTTGTGGTTAATCAGAATAAATAATTGCAAGAGGATTTGCAGGCCTTGAGAGAGGAACATTTAACAGATAAAAGGTGCTTCAGGAACTAGAGAGGAGGTGCAACAGAGTATTAAAAAGGTAATAATCGTGATACTGCTGTAGTGCACATGAATATTACTGCTGAACAGAGCTCAGATGGCACAGTAACAGTAGGTATTGCTGATTAAGAGAAGGTTACGTTGTCTTTTTAGGTTTATAGAGGAATGTATGGAAAACAATAGGAGGAGATGAGAGCTGAGTCAGGACTTAGAAGAAAGAGGAGAAGATAGAGGAGGAGATACCTGAAGTTCCACCTAAAAATTATTGCTATATTAGAACTCGGGTGTCTAATGAAGAACTTGATCCCAGTTCATGAAGAACAGCCAGAACCAGAACCTCACTGTGAATGGAGATGGACTCATCAAAGCAGAGGACAATATAACCATGAAGCTGTGAACTGAGATGGAATGCCTTGATTTTATTATAATATTTTTGTCAGTGTGTAAATCTCAAGTGTTTTGTGACTTATCAAATAGTATTCAACATCTTGCACTTTGATTTTTCACTTCCTCCAACCTGCCTTGTTGCTCGTAAAATTGAACTTGTTTGTGAAAATTAGGAAGGTCAACCGCAATATGTGTGTGAATACATTGGCTCACAATTAGCAGTTTTACAAAGAATTTTGTCACTTGTTCTTGTCTTCAAATTGGTCTGAAGCAGTTTGAGACAGGTAAGATGTGGAATATCAACTATGCAAAATTTTAATCAATCTAATTTCACCAACCCTGGTGATTATTTGAAAACATGCTTTTAAAAAGACCCACAGAACTAATGTGGTTATGCCTGATGAAATTACCTGCATGTTAAAAGGAGATCATTCTTGAAGGATTTCCTAGTTTACTTCACAAACTGCAGTGCAATAGTGGGAAGGAAACGAATCACAGTGGAGAAACAAATCAATTTCAATACCCTGATCCTTGGCCATGGTGAAATTGAAATTATAATCATGGGTCCCATAATTACAGTAGAGGCAGGTTTGGTAATGACAGATAGAAGCACTGAGAGGATTTCCCTAACGGAGACAGCAATGATGATTTTAGGAAAGGACACAGTAACTGGAATCATAGCAGATGTGGACCCAGCCATGGCAGCAGGGATAAAGGTGATAATGGTAGATGGCGGAGTAAAGATTTAGGTCCATGAATCAATGAGGCGCATTGAGCTGACCCACTGAATGATGCATGAGCAGAGTGTTAACTTCCAAGGGAATAACAAATGCTGTCAGCAGCCAATATAAGAGCTGCAAAATGGATAAATGACAATTCTGAGTAGCTGAATAACTTGACTTTTGAAGATTTGAGGGAGATGTTGTTTACTCAAAACCTGGAAAAATTAGAAGCATTCGTGAATCCAGTACTTACAATAGATATGAACTAAATTGTTATGTTGTGAGTTCCAGATACAGAGAGTCAGATGTTGGTACTGAGTGAGTCAGTATTCCAGAGATGTGAAGCAGTAAGTTTGTGGCCTATTCTGCCTTTACAGTGGACAAAAGTGAAAGAGGCAGTTGCCAGAAAAACTTTCTGAAACATTTTGAAACTATGTTGATACAGATCTCTCAAGAAAAAGACTGTCTGCCTCCGGCAGCCGAGTGGTCAGTGCAACAGAATGCCAATCTTAAGGGCCCAGATTCAGTTCCTGGCTGTGTTGGAGATTTTCTCTGGTCAGGGACTGCGTGTTGTGTTGTCCTAATCATCATCATTTCATCCCCATTGACACGCAAGTCGCTGAAGTGGAGTCAAATCGAAAGACTTGCACCCAGTGAATGGTCTACCTGACAGGAGGCCCTAGTCACACGACATTTACATTTATTTAGAAAAAGACTTTCAACATACACCTGCTGCATCATTATTGTTACACAGTTAAATTACAAAGAGACAGTATGGATAACTAATGCTCATTTTCAGCAGACAAAATTCCAGCACTGTCAATAAAAACAATAATGATAGAAAAGAATCTATTCTTAGCTTTTGGAACATTTAGTTCCTTCACCAGGAAGGAAAAAGATCTAGGTTTCAGAAGGTCAGAAAGAAGGAACAGATCACTCATCACTCATATCCTGTGACATGAGGGACCACATGATGTAAGGACAAGGGGAGACAAAGACTTTTTATCTTTCCAATTACACAACTGGCTCTTTTTAAATCTTAATCTGCAACAAATTTTGATAAATGTAACACAAACACATGCAGACACTGTCAGATCAGAAATTCATCTATGGAGAAGAAGATTTTGTCAACTTGAAATGATTTCAATTTGTTTTTAGACTTTCAGTATCTGCTAGCACCTTTAGTTCATAAGGGTACAGGTCAAATACTTTATGGAAGCATATTTATGATATGTGCTATGCAAAAAATATTAAATTGTGGATATAAGGTTATCTTTGCTGCTAGTGTTATATTTATGAATGTTGCTATTATTGTGAGCCAACGGCCTTGCTGCAGCAGTAACACAGGTTCCTGTCAGATCACCAAAGGTAAGCACTTTTGGGCTGGGCTAGCACTTGGATGTAGGGAATTGACCACAAAATTATACCTTATAGCATCAATGAAAATAAATATGCAAGTAAGCTAATTTTCTGCAGTTTTCATCACCAAAAAAAGTAATTACACATATATCAAATGTTGACGAACTCAGGCATCTGAAATAATTGTATAATTCATTAATTGAAGGAACTGTGTTGAAGTTAATACTGTGAGTTGTGGTGGTCAAGTGATAGCCCATCTACCTGGAAACTGAAACAACATGGGATTGTTTCCCGGTTGGACCACAAATTTTTTTTCAGTCTGGTTTCAGATTCCAAATTAAACTGTAGGTTCTCTTTAAACATTTAGATAACTAGGGTAAGTTATAAACATGCAAGTTGCCAAAGTGGAATCCAATGGGAAGATTTGCACCAAGACATCGAGCCACATAAAATTATTTTTAATTGTTAATAATAATTCTGTATATTTCATTTCCTCCTTTCATCAGAAGGCTCCCTTCTGTCCTGGGATCTGAGTGACCTACCCTCCTTCCCAAGTCTCTGAACTGTAACCTTCTTTCATCTCTGGTGAAGGAACTAACATTTCTGATAGCAAGGAATAGTTTTTCCCTCTAATTTTATTGTGTCTATTGGCAGTACTGGAATGTTGCTTCCTGAAGATGAGTAATGATCAAACATAAGCCTACTGTCTCCATGTAATTTTACAGTTTCCTCAAGTGAATTTTTCTTTTGGTATAAAATCCACAGTTAAACTATCAAAATGGATTGGAGCCCACATTTGAATTAATAATTAAATTAATTATTCTTTTGAATGCAGTGATACAATGTAATGAATTACTATGAATTAAGTATATGTGATGACTGTACACTTCCCCTGGTCACTCTCAGTAAAAATAATGCTTGTAATAATTAATTAGCTAGAAATGAATTTCCAGAAATTTTAGTTTTGTTTTCAGTGTTACTATTTGCACTAAAAATCAAGTTTTTCAAAAGTTCTTCACTGTATTACATAATTTATCCCTTGCAGAAATGTTATTCATGGGTGCTATTACAGTATCATTAGATGGACAACAAACTGCAACGTATTACATTTATTCACAAAGGACATTGTCACTTATTCATAGAAATACAATTACACAAAACACAGAGCTTTAAAAACAATCTCCTCTACAGTACAATAATTTGAGACACTTGTTCTGTTTTTTGCTAGAAGGTTCAGTGACAGTATTTCTTAGAGATTTCCTATGTTCGCAAAAAAGTCCACAATAATTTGGTATCTGAAAAATATCAAATGACTTCTTAGAATAAATAAACAGTGCAGGCTAATATAAGGGAGTTACATGTCAGAAACACAGCTTCTCAACTCCTCTGTCTCTAAAGCAAGAAATATATTTAAGGAACTACACTGAACAATCTGCTATGGAAGAGGGGATATTTCATTAATAAATTCATGTTTTGTAATTACTCTAGTTCTACAACTTCCTCCAATATATTACTCTTTTATTAATAGTATAGGTCATGAGATTAAAAGTGACTCAGTAATAGTTAGTAAAGTAAAATAGAATACTGTGTTCATTGCCGTAAAAGTTTTCTTTATAAGTTTCTAAATCTGTAAAATTATTTATACATCTCTTTCTTTCTCTTCGACTCAAAAGGAAAAATTCTCAATTATATCAAAGTAATTTACTGTTCCCAAAATGAATCTTTCTAGCTAGGAAGTTTCACTACATAGTTATTTAAGCTTTCGAATGCTTCACCAAAAAAATAACATAATATTTATGTAACAAGAAGGAACCTTGGTCAAATGCACTTGACAATTTTATCATAAAAAATTATTGTGATTGCCAAGCTTTCAGAGTAAGTTACTCCTTCTTCAGGCAGATGGGTTAAAGGGGAAGGAATAAGGGTGAAGTAAAAGGAGTGGATCAGTCTAGGAAAAGGGGTAGATTTTGAGAAGGTCACCCAGAAATGTGGGTCAGGGGAGACTTACCATACGGGATGAGAAGGAAAGACTCAGAATGAGATTTTCACTCTATAGAGGAGTGTATGCTGATATGAAACTTCCTGGCAGATTAAAACTGTGTCCTGAGTTTGAGTCTTCGTCCAGCACACAGTTTTAATCTGCCTGGAAGTTTCATATCAACACACACTCTGCTGCGGAGTGTAAATCTCACTCTGGAAACATTCTCCCAGGCTGTGGCTAACCCATGTTTCTGCTATATCCTTCCTTCCAGGAGTGCTAGTTCTGCAAGGTTTGCAAGAGAGCTTCTGTGAAGTTTGGTAACTAGGAGACAAGGTACTGCCGGAATTAAAGCTTTGAGGACAGGTTATGAGTCATGCTTGGGGGGCTCAGTTGGTAGAGCACTTGCCTGTGAAAGGCAAGGTCCCAAGTTTGAGTCTCGGTCCGGCACACAGTTTGAATCTGCCAGGAAGTTTCAGAAGGAAAGACTGATTGTTGGGGACTGCATCAGATGAGATTTGAAAACCTGAGAGCTTAAAGGTGGAAGACAGGATAATAACCCTCATAATCTCTGTCTTCCATATTACCCTGTCTTCCACCTTTAAGCTCTCAGATTTCCAAATCTCATCTGAGCAGTCCCCAACAATTGGTCTTTCCTTCTCATCCCGTATGGTAAGTCTCCCCTGACCCATGTTTCTGTATGACTTTCCCAAAATCTACCCCTTTTCCTATATCTCTCCAGCCCTTTTCATTCACCCTTCTTCTTACCCCTTCAACCCATCTGTCTGGAGAATGAGACACTGGCTCTGAAAGCTTGCCAATCACAACAGTCTTTTATGTGTGAGTGCTGCTGCTACTTGGTGAGTAGATTTGTTATCTATCCAATTAAATAATTTTATCAACAATTGTTTTCATTGTTAGATGACAATTCTATCAGCTTTTTCTCTTTGGAGGTCTCACAAAAGGATTAAATCTGTCTTTAAACACAGTTTGATTCATATGAACCACGGTTATCTGTATTATTTAAGGCAATTTAAAGGCCTTAATGTAGCTATTTGACAGTATTATGAATCATAAATGTCATATAAGGACAAGCTTCATGTAAGAACAAAATATTTTTGGACCTTTCCTAAACTTGCAATTCAGATAAAGCTTTATCGACAACAAATGTATCTATCGCCAAAAGGAAAATGTGCGGAATACAGCCTAATTCATGAAAAATGGTGCACAGTACAGCATAATTCATGAGAAAATGTGTGCAATACAGTCTAATTCATTTAATCGGTCATTAATTATGAAGGAAGGAAAACTTACATTAATGTGGAGTGAGTCAAAGTTGCTACTCTCCTGCCTTGAAGTACCCATTTCATTTTCCTCAGTATCTATGTATCAAACAAGATACTTAAGATCAAATCTCTTATATGCCATTTCCACTATAGGGCATATCAGAACATATTTTAGTCTACAGTGAAATATGATTAGTAGTATTATTTTTACTCATTTCAGTGCAAAGGTCCTGGACATAATTTTAGTTTGTTGTTAATGCATTATTTCCTCTTTTCTAAAGACAAAGTAGGAACATTAACAACCCTGGAGGTATGAACAATCATTTGGACACAAAGTGTTGTAAATGACTTTTCCACAGGTAACAATCCTCTTATTGCTTATTAATTTGACACTGTCCTTGTCCTCTACAACAACTATTATAAGTGTATTTTCAGAGCAGGATGCTGTCGGGATATATTTCAGGCCAACAGTCACTCAAAATAATCTTGTCCAGAGTTATAAAAAAGAGAAATTCAATGTCTTTCAAATATATGTTGGAATTTTCAGAATTTGCTACAACAACATTTCCATCTTATTTGATAAAAATCCACGATCTCATTAAGAGATCTGCTTGCCTTGCAAATTACATACAAAGGTAAAAATCTTTCTCATGTAAAAGCTCTACTTGAAATCTGATAATTACACTGCAAATCATAACAGTAGGTAAAGAACACTTTAAATGGATGTGATACTAGGTGACAGTTTAAGAAAATGTAAATAAATATCAATAATATCAACAACAAACACTCAGATATTTTATGGTAAAAAATAGGAAGTCCATTAGTGGTAAATATAGCCATTAATCACAAATCTTATTTTATTAACTGATTTGATAGCTCTTTCTTTTGTAAATCAGTTCGTGAAGTATAGTGGCAACAGTTTTCCTCTGTGTTTTTTTTTTTTTTTTTTTTTTTTTTTTTAAAAAAAAGAACAAGCAAATTAATTTTATACAAATGAAATTTTTCCCTTGTTCTCTTTGTGGGACAGCCTGAATTGGTTCTACAACTGTTTCTTATGTTAAGTTAGCAGTGTATTGTTGCATCATTCTCTCGCTGTTAGTGGTTTTTACTTTCTTATAGTCATTGCTTTGCAGAGTTCTGTTTCACTTTGCAAGTTAGTACATGTACAGTTGGGTGGTCCTTATTTTTCAAATTATGTATTTCTTTACACACACACCCCTAGTTTTTTCCATCTGTTTTTAAAAAAAAAAATTGAGATGTATTCTGTTGAAATTTAAGACAAGGAACCCATGCTGCAGTTGGCGAGAAGTTGCATCGTGTCACTACATGTTGGTTTATTACTGCTTACATGTATGCTGTATGTTGTGAATGTTTATTTATTTCATGGCAAGTAGTTCAAGAAGCAATGATAGAGTTATTTATTAAGTCAGTAAAATTAGGCACCAGATCAGTGGACATAAATTACTATGTAATTGACAGGTTTTATAACATACACTAAGTGAAATTGACAATCAGCAAAAATGCTAATTTAGTCATGCATGAATGTGTAATATTTTGGGAGAAGGTTAGGATTCCTACAAGAGCTCTACCTCATCATATGAAGAAACATATAAGCATGCATTCAGAATGATGTAATCTGCAAACAAGTGCTCATTGAAAGAGAATCACTCACAAAGAACAGGAACCTAAGTGTTCTGCAAGTCTAAATTATCTCTTTGATATTTTCAATTCTAATGCTTTGAAAATGATGAAAATAGATTTAGCATATGGCTCAGAGAGAAATGAAGTTAATGCAAGATTTCAATGGGTTATTAATGGCCAATGAAGAACAAAAAGAATTAATTTTGTGATGCTGTGCTGAAACTAGTACTGATTCATGTTGCACTCACACATTTTACACACTTTTTTTCAGTATTTAAGTCTTACATTATCAAAATATGCCAAAAGTAAATAAAATAGCGGAGTATGTGCTCAAATCACATTTTTGTAGCCCTCATATAGAGATCACCCAAATTTACAGGTTATTTTTGTTTCTGTATACACTGAAAAAGATAATAACATTGTTTCTGTGATGATTAGCAATCACCAAAAATTGATACAAAGTGAATATGTTATCCCATGTACCAGAATAGTAGCTCTTTATTGATGCTATATGAAAAAGTACCGACAGACAATAAAATAGGAAGATAGAAGGGTGTAAAGATTTAATGGTAAAGATCATTATTTTCTAAGTGATATGTGTCTTTGTTAATGCTGTGTTTACAGATCAGTAAAAATGCACACATGGGCACCTGACAAGGCCTAAATATTTTTACAATAAAAGTATTAATGATTTACACTTCTTGCAGTAATCATGAAGTATTAATGTTATTTGTAATAATGACAGGAATTGCTCAGTTTGTTGAAATATTTGAAAGAAAGACAGTGCATTATGCAGAGACAACAGGAAGTCAATCTTCTAACAAGACATTATCAACTTTCTGTCATTAAAAGTATGTTGTTTTGTGGTCTTCAGCCCAGAGACTTGTTTGATTCAGCTCTACACACTAATCTATCCCGTCAGCATCATCATCTCCAAGTAACTACTGCAACCTACATCCGTCTGAATGTGCTTAGTGTATTCATCTCTTGGTCTTCCTCTACAATTTTTACCCTCCACGATGCCCTCCAGTACTAAACTGGTGATCCCTTGATGCCTCAGAACATGTCCTACCAACCGATCCCTTCTTCTAGTCAAGTTGTGCCACAAACTCCTCTTCTCCCCAATTCTCTTCAGTACCTCCTCATCAGTTATGTGATTTACCCATTTAATCTTCAGCATTCTTCTGTAATACCACATTTTGAAAGCTTCTGTTCTCTACTTGCCTAAACTATTTACTGTCTATGTTCCACTTCCATTCATGGCTACACTCCATATCGTACTTTCAAGACACTGTCCGTTGCATTCAACTGCTCTTCCACGTTGCTGTCTCTGACAGAATTACAATGTCATCGGGAAAGAGCAAAATTTTTATTTCTTCTCCATGAATTTTAATTCCTACTCCAAATTTCTCTTTTGTTTCCTTTACTGCTTCTCAGTATACAGACTGAATAACATTGGTGATAGGCTACAACCCCATCTCACTCCCTTCCCAGCCACTGCTTCCCTTTCGTGCCCCTCGACTCTTATAAGTGCTATCTGGTTTCTGTACATATTGTAAATAGCCCTTCGCTCCCTGTAATTGAACCCAGCCTCCTTCAAAATTTGAAAGAGAGTATTCCAGCCAACATTGTCAAAAGCTTTCTCTAAGTCTACAAATGCTAGAAACATAGGTTTGCCTTTCCTTAATCTGAAGCAGCTACTTCAGTAGTGGGGATTGTGTTGAAGAGACTGGCGGTTTTTTAGGTTAGAGGGTCTCTGGAAACCACAGAAAGGGCATCTGTCTAAAAGAAGGTAGGTTAAACACAGTAAGGTACTTATAGAAACAATTGGTATTGTGATTGTAATTTGTCGTAACTGTGTTGGGAAAAAACCAGAGCGCCAAGCCCTGATAGATAGCACTGAACCTCAAATAGTTATAGGTACAGTAAGCTGGCTAAAGCCAGAAATAAGTTCAGCCAAAATTTTTTCAAATGATCTAACAGTGTTCAGAAAGGATAGAGTAAATACAGTTGGTGGTGTAGTATTTATTGCTGTCAGAAGTAGTTTGCCTTGTAGTGAAACTGAAGTAGATAGATCCTGCAAAATAGTATGGGTAGAGGTTCTTCTTGACAATTGGACTAAACTATTGATCGGATCATTTTACAGACCCCCACCCCCCCCAACCCCCCTCCCCCCCCACCCCCACCTCAGATGATATAGTTGCTGAACAGTTCAAAGAAAACTTGAGTCTCATTTCAAATAGGTAACCCACTCACACTATTATAGCCAGTGGTGACTTCAATTTACCCTTGATATGCTGGAAAAATTATACATTTAAAGTCGACAGCAGGCATAAAACATCATCCAAAATTGAGCTGAAGGCTTTCTCAAAACATTATTTTGAAAAATTAGTTAATGGGCCTACTTGAAGCATAAATGGTTGCAAAAGCATACTTGACCTCTTAGGAACAAATAATCCTGGACAAATAGGGAGTATCATGATGAATACAGGCATTAGTGACCACAAGGAAGTTTCTGCTAGGCTGAATACCATAACACCCTTAACCATCACAAAGAAAGGCAAAATACATCTATTTAAAAAAGCTGATAAAAATTCTCTTAATTCCTTTTTAAGAGGCAGTCTCCACTCCTTCCGATCTGATCATGTAAGCATAAAAAAGATGTGGAATGATTTCAAAGAGATAGTACCAACGGCAATTGAGAGATATATATACCACATAAATTAGTAAGTGATGGTACTGATCTCCCATGGTACACAAAACGGGTCAGATCGCTGCTGCAGAGTCAATGAAAAAAGCATGTCAAATTTAAAAGAATGCAAAATCATGAAGATTGGCAAAGTTTTACAGAAGTTCAAAATATAGCACTTGCTTCAAAGCGAGCCACAACAAAACTCTGTCTCGGAATCTGGCAGAAAACCCAAAGTGATTCTGCTCACATATAAAGCAGACCAGTGGCAAGACACAATCAATACCTTCACTGCGGAATAACAATGGTGAAGTCCTGATGACACTGCCACGAAAGCAGAGTTATTAAACATAGTTTTCTGGAACTCCTTCACCATAGAAGATGAAGTAAATATTTCCGAATTCCAATCAAGAACAACTGCAAACTTGAGAAACATAGAAGTAGATATCCTCAGTGTAGCAAAGCAGCTTAAACCACTTAATAAAGGCAAGACTTCCGGTCCAGATGATATACCAGTCAGTTTCCTTTCAGAGTATGCAGATGCAATAGCTCCATATTTAGTAATTATATACAACTGCTCCCTCACAGAAAGTTTTGTACCTAATGACTGGAAAGTTGCTCAAGTCACATCAATACCCAAAAAGGGAAATAGGAGTAATCCATTTAATTACTGGCCCATATCAAGAACGTCGATTTGCAGCAGGGTTTTGGAACATATACTGTATTTAAACATTATGAAGTACCTCAAAGAAAACGAATTATTGACACATAGTCAGCACTGATTCAGAAAATATGGTTCTAGTGAAACACAACTAGCTCTTTATACTCATGAAGTAACAAGTGCTATCAACAGGGGATGTCAAATTTATTCCATGTTATTAGATTTTCAGAAGGTTTTCGAAACCATTCCTCACAATCATCTTCTAACAAAACTGTGTGCCTATGGAATATCGCCTCAGTTGTGTGACTGGATTCGTGATTTCCTCTCAGAAAAGTCACAGTTCATAGTAATAGATGGCAAGTCATTGAGTAATACAGAACTAATATCTAGTGCTCCCCAAGGAAGTGTTATAGGCCCTCTATTGTTCATGGTCTATATTAACGACATAGGAGACAATCTGCATAGCCCTCTTAGATTATTTGCAAATGATGCTGTCATTTACCATCTTGTAAAGTCATCAGGTGACCAAAATGAACTGCAAAATGATTTAGATAAGATATCTCTGTGGTGTGAAAAGTGTGTAGTTATTGACATGAGTAATAAAAGAAATCTGCTAAATTTTGATTACATAATAAGTCACACAAATCTGAAGGCTGTAAATTCAATTAAATACTTAGGGATTACAATTACAAATAACCTAAATTGGAATGATCATATAGATAATGTTGTGGGTAGAGCAAACCAAAGAATGTGATTCATTGGCAGAACACTTAGAAGGTCCAACAGATCTGCCAAAGAGACTGCTTACACTACACTTGTCCGCCCTATCCTGGAGTATTGCTGTGTGGTGTGTGATTTGTATCAGGTGGGACTGACAGCCGATATTGAAAAATTTCAAATAAGAGTCACTTGGTTTGTATTATTGCAAAATAGGGAGGATAGTGGCACAGACATGACACATGAATTGGAGTGGCAATCATTAAAACAAAGACGTTTTTCATTATGATGGGAACTTCTCACGAAATTTCAATCACCAGCTTTCTCCTCCAATTGTGAAAACATTCAGTTGGCACCCACCTACATAGGGAGAAATGATCATCATGATAAAATAAGAGAAACCAGGGCTTGCACAGAAAAGTTTAAGTGCTCGTTTTTCCAGTGTGCCATTCAAGAGTTGAATGGTAGAGAGACAGCTTGAAGATTGTTCATTGAACCCTCTCCCAGGCACTTAATTGGTGAATAGCAGAGTAATCACATAGATGTAGATATCTTGTAAGGTAATTCATAGGGGCAGTATTGCCTCACATGTTCCAACATTTATATGGAATCCAAACCGATCTTCCCTGAGGTCAGCTTCTATCAGTTTTACCATTCGTCTGTAAAGAATTAATGTTAGTATTTTGCAGCTGTGACTTATTAAACTGATAGTTTGGTAATTTTCACACCTGTCAACACCCGCTTTCTTTGG
The DNA here is from genome assembly GCF_023897955.1 of Schistocerca gregaria. NCBI lineage: Eukaryota > Metazoa > Arthropoda > Insecta > Orthoptera > Acrididae > Schistocerca > Schistocerca gregaria. The sequence goes on from NC_064920.1 coordinate 531,163,166, forward strand.
GATTGGAATTATTATATTATTCTTGAAGTCTGGGGGTATTTTGTCTGTCACATACATTTTGCCCACCAGATGGTAGAGTTTTGCCAGGACTGGGTCTCCCAAGGCTATCAGTAGTTCTAATGGAATATTGCCTACTTCCGGGGCCTTGTTTCAACTTAGCACTTTCAGTGCTCTGTCAAATTTTTCATGTAGTATCATACCTCCCATTTTATCTTCATCCACATCCTGTTCCATTTCCATAATATTGTCCTCAAGTACACCACCCTTGTACAGACCCTCTATATACTCCTTCCACATTTCTGCTTTCCCTTCTTTGTTTTTCTGTCTGAGCTCTTGATATTTATACAAGTGGACCTCTTTCTTCCAAGGATCCCTTTAATTTACCCCTAGTGATATATGCCTCTACATCCTTACCTTTGTCATCTAGCCATCCCTGCTTAACCATTTTGCACTTCCTGTCGATCTCATTTTTGAGATGTTTGTATTCCTTTTTGCCTGCTTCATTTACTGTATTTTTATATTTTCTCCTTTCATCAATTAAATTCAATATCTCTTCTGTTACCCAAGGATTCCTAATTGCCATCGTCTTTTTACCTACCTGATCTTCTGCTGTCTTAGTTATTTCATCTCTCAAAGCTACTCATTCTTCTTCTACTGTATTTCTTTCCCCTGCTCTTGTCAATTTTTCCCTAATGCTCTCTCTGAAACTGTCTACAACATCTGGTTCTTTCAGTTTATCCAGGTCCCATCTCTATAAGTCCCTACCTTTCTGCAGTTTCTTCAGTTTTAATATATCGTTCATAACCAACAGACTGTGGTCAGAATCCACATCAGCCCTTGGAAATATCTTACAGTTTAAAACCTGGTTCATAAATCTCTGTCTTACCATTATATATCTGAAACCTTTCAATGTCTCCAGGCCTCTTCCACATATACAACTTTCTTTAATGATTCTTAAACCAGGTGCTTGCTATGATTAAGTAAAGCAAAATTCTACCAGATGGCTTCCTCTTTCATTTCTAACCCCCATTCCACATTCACATACTTCCTTTTCCTACTATCAAATTCCAGTCCACCATGACTATTAAATTTTCATCTCACTTCACTATCCAAATAATTTTTTTTTTAATCTCCTCATACATATCCTCAATCTCTTCATCGTCTGTGGAGCTAGTTGGTATAGAAATGTGTACTACTGTGGTAGCTGTTAGCTTCGTGTCTATCTTGGCTACAATTATGCATTCACTATGCTGTTCATAGTAGCTTACCCATGCTCCTATTGTTTTTATTCATTATTAAACCTAATCCTCCATTACCCCTATTTGATTTTGTATTTATAAACCTGTATTCACCTGACCAAAAGTCTGGTTCCTCCTGCCACTGAACTTCTTTAATTCCCACTATATCTAACTTTAACCTATCAATTTCCCTTTTTAAATTTTCTAACCTACCTGCCTGATTAAGGGATCTGACATTCCATGTTCCAATCCGTAGAACACCAGTTTTCTTTCTCCTAATTACGATGTCCTGAGTAGTCACCGCCTGGTGATCCGATTGTGGGACTATTTTTACCTTCGAAATAATTTACCCAAGAGGACGCCATCGTAATTTAACAATACAGTAAAGCTGCATGCCCTCAGGAAAAATTATGGCTGTAGTTTCCTATTGCTTTTAGCTGTTCGCAGTACCAGCACAACTAGACTGTTTTGGTTAATGTTACAATGCCAGATCAGTCAATCATGCAGACTGTTGCCCCTGCAACTACTGAGAAGGCTGCTGCACCTCCTCAGGAACTACACGTTTGTCTGGCCTCTCAGCAGGTACCCCTCTGTTGTGGTTGCACCTACAGTACAGCTATCTGTATCAACGAGGCACACATACCTCCCCACCAACCGCAAGGTCCATGGTTCGTGGGGGGCTTAAAAGTATAGATATGCTGTTTATTTAAAACAGCATCCATGGAACTCTTGACTTACAGATGTCACCAAAACTACGCAGGTTATTGTTGTGTGCATATTCATAAAAAAAGAATTGTAACTTAAATATAAGCCAACATTAGTTAACAATAAGTATTTGCTTTTATAATGAACATAAAGTATAAATTTTGGTTGAGTCAGTTATTATCAAGAGAATGGGAAGACATTAATTATTATATTCATAAAGGCTTTAATTTTTGTACATTATTTACTATAAACTAAAGTTTTCTGAAAATGAAAGTTTTAAATTAAGTTGACAGACTGCCTGTGGCCTTCAGTCTTGGGTTCTTCAGCCAACATTTGTTTGATAATTTTTCTGATGTTTCACCAGCATGAGTGGCTGGCATTGTCAAAGCCTTCCCTCTATTGCTTGTAGTGGACTGGAGACAAGCTTGTGTACTTGGCACACCAAGATCCGAGGGCTTTCTCATGGTCATTTCTGGTGTGATTCTCCTTTTGCTACCTGAATCGACAATTCATTGCAGCATAGGAATCCAGAATCCATTCACCTTGAGGCTTTCTTCTTTCTTGTTGAAGCTACTCTCACTTTTATGTATTTCTATTGTTCCTCTGAACAAGCCGGTATGACAGTTCTTCTCTACACCAGAAATTCTGTGTTGGCAAATTTTACTATGTGGTCAGCCTCACACAGTGTGTGCTCTGCCACGGCTGATTTCTCCACTTGCCCCAACCTACAGTGCCGCATATGTTCTGTGATCCTTGTGTTAATTGCTCATCCAATGATTCCATCTGTGGCAGAGTACACACTGTGTGTGGCCAATCACATAATAAAATTCGATGACAGATGTTCTGGCTATAGAGAAGAGCTATCACACCCACTTGGTCAGAGAAGTTATAGAAATACAAAATATTAGAATAGCTTCAACTAGATAGAAGAAAGCCTCAAGGTGAATGGATCCTGGATTCCCATGCTGCAGCAAATGACTTGCAGGTAACAAGAGGAGAACGGCACTGGAAATGACCATGGGAAAGCCCTAGAATATTGGCATGCTAGATACATATAATTTGTGGCAGTGAGCTCGATTTCAGTCCTCCACTAACAATGGAGGGTGAAGCTTTGATGATGTCAACCATTAGTGCTTGTGAGACATCTGAAAATTATCTAACAAACATCAGCCGAAGAGCCTGAGACAGAAGCCAACATGCAGTTTGCCATTAAGTTGCCATGAAAGCTTTAACAATTTTAAATTAAGTTGTTGATTATATTGGCCTGTTTCTATTTAGTTTCTCACTTAACAATCTTTCTATGATAAAGATGTTGCAAATTCAATATGTAAACAATAAACAATGGTGTAAATTCTATTTGGCTACTAAGTTGATTTTATCATCTTGAATTTTTGAGGACCTAAATATGAAAATGTATTATGGAGAAGTAGTAGAATGTGACCCCTTGATGTACCTGATGAGTTCAAATAATCCAGAGTTATTTCATTTCACTTTCTAGTGAACAATGAGAGAGTGAGTGTCTTTTTAAAATGGTACACATTTTCAATGAACTTACTTGAACTGACATGCCAGAGCTTCATATTTTGAATATGTAAGACGATGTTTTATGTAAGGTATTACTACACTTATTTAGCACCTATTTAAGACCTGCATACAATTAAAATTCCTGTTTTTGTAAATGAGTTCACAGACATATGACAAGGCAATAGTGTTCAACTGCCACTTCAAATCTGAAAGATGAAAGATACTTTTATACCCACTATGCCGTTTGACTTTTGAGGTGGTATAAGATGGTCACATAAGGATTATGATGATAAGGCTGTATGTGAAAGCCGTAAGTTGAATTCAATACCTGTATGCTGTGCCTCATGGTTATGTCATATGTCACAGTGATGATGGTTCTCCAGTCTTCAGATTGCAATGTTAAGCTTGGAAGCCCCCTAAGATATATTTGAGAAGAGTAGGCAACCTGTTGGCACTGGATTGATTTTAACCTCTTCCTTAATTTCATTTAATATCTGTCCATGACAACACAAACACAATACAAAACTACAAAAGCATTCAGCACTGTCAGCCACATGACACACAGCTACACACTTCATAAAAAGTCAAAGGAAGAAAATGTCAAATAGTTGCATGAAATCTTCTCATTTCTCAAGCAAAGTTCACTAGTTAAAATTCTTGAGATTTCAACAGTTGTCGTGACTATCATCTATAAAAGTTAAGGCTCTTGAGTTTAAGGAATAGCTAAGTGTCCACCTTAATGCACATCTTGGTGGAATCCAGAATGTTTCAGAGGTGGACGAAACTTTACACATATATCTTAAGTTGAGTCAAAAAGTATCTAGCTACATGATTTCATGGAGTACAAGTAGCCAATGCCATCTTTGAAATTAGCTTTCTTGTCTACTATACGTGTCATTGTTTTATTTTTGCTTAGTGTACCAAACCTTCACCCATTCCCTATTAAGTATATTCCCCTGACATTTAATAAAATTATTGTGATAGAATTGAATAATTGTCACCGTTTTACAATTAAATCACTACAAGTTGTTGCATTGGCCAAGTTTTTCATTTTTCCAACATTGTTTTGAGATGATCATCTAGTCAACATCCTGCTATGGTCAACTTGTCTAGCTTCATTTGTCTTATCTGGCGCACCTTCAGCATATGAGCTTGTGACATGGTCTACAGTTTGTCCCATGCAAAAACTGCCACATTCACTGGAAACATTGAACAGACTTGGCACTATAATTTATACTTTGTCTTTAACAGGGAGTACAATTTGAAAACTGTGACGAAGCCACCAAGAAAGACTTTCAGGGCACAATGGTAAACCATCTTACCCGATATAATAATGCATTGGCCTGAATACTCAAGTGGCTGGGCATAGATTTTATTTTTCAGTATTCAGAATTACAGTGACAAGAAGACATCATATTGTGTACAAATAACTATAATTTATTGACACAAACACTAATACATACACAGCTAGACAACTATTTTAAATGAAGGAAAATATTTCCTTATAAAACAATGAATGTAAACAGCCACAGTTATTTTAATTTACATCACCTAACATAATTTTTCTTGTTTGTGTCATAGTTTTTGAGGAGAAAACGTTATATTTTTGTCTCATTTAACTGGAGTAGAACTTGCGCAGGAAAAAGGGAATTTTGTTATTCTGCAATAAAAGAAAAATGTAATGCTACAGTGCATTATGAATATAAGGCAGTGTGACATATTATACAAATGAAATTTCAAATTATTATATTCATAGTGTCAAATTATTGCTCTATAAATCAACAGGAATACAAAATGAAATCTGACCATAAGGAAATAAATACATACCAAAAGCATAACAAATTTTAGGTTTTTGTCTTTGTTTCAACTGTTGTTTCCTAACTACCTTCCTCTAAAGAGTGTGAAAAATATCCGTTATTTCTCATAAACTTTGCTTTTATTACTAGGACACTGACATTTAGTGATTTTATATTTTGTTCCATTTTCAATGTATTTCTGATAGTTTAGTGATGTAATATGGCCTCCCATTGATTAGTACAGTTTTATCTTCAGTTTTCATATAGGGTTAATTACATTCTTAAAAGATGGCAAATATCCAAGAGATAAATTTTGCTGCTACGTATGTGGTCATTTTACCAAGACAAAAACAACAAATTAGTATGGTTCAGTATCTCATAAGATGTGAGAGTCCTACAAAACATACTTTGGTGTTCCCGTAGGGAATTAGAACAAACTCTTGATGGCACATTTTGCTTGTAAGAAGTGCAAGATTCTGGAAGTACACTGGACAATATTTTATTGTATTTTCATTTTCAACAACATTTTTATGAATTGTTTGCTTAGCTGTTGGATTTTTCTGTTCAAAAGAGAAGGGAAACATTCCACGTGGGAAAAATATGTCTGCTTATGTCTGTGTATGTGCAGATGGATATGTGTGTAAGTCTTTCCACTCCTGGGATTAGAATGACTCCTTACCCTCTCCCTTAAAGCCAACATCCTTTCGTCCTTCCCTCTCCTTCCTCTTTCCTGAAGAAGCAACCATTGGTTGCGAAAACTTGAATTTTGTGTGTATGTTTGTATTTATGTTTGTTTGGGTGTCTATCGACCTGCCAGTACTTTTGTTTGGTAAGTCACATCATCTTTGTTTTTAGATATATTTTTCCCACGTGGAATATTTCCCTCTATTATATTCATCATATATGGAAACGTTCCACGTGGGAAAAAAATATATCTAAAAACAAAGTTGATGTGACTTACCAACCAAAAGCGCTGGCAGGTCGATAGATACACAAACATACACACAAAATTCAAGCTTTTGCAACCAACGGTTGCTTCTTCAGGAAAGAGGGAAGGAGAGGGAAAGACGAAAGGATGTGGGTTTTAAGGGAGAGGGTAAGGAGGCCTTTACATATGTCTGCTTGTGTCTGTGTATGTGTGGATGGATATGTGTGTATGTGCGAGTATATACCTGTCCTTTTTTCCCCCTAAGGGAAGTCTTTCCGCTCCCGGGATTGGAATGACTCCTTACCCTCTCCCTTAAAACCCACATCCTTTCATCTTTCCCTCTCTTTCCCTCTTTCCTGAAGAAGCAACCATCAGTTGCGAAAGCTAGTAATTCTGTGTGTGTGTTTTGTTCATTGTGCCTGTCTGCCAGCGCTTTCCCGCTTGGTAAGTCTTGGAATCTTTGTTTTTAATATATAAACAAAAGCATTTTTGTTTTGTAGTGGGTCTTCCAAGTAGATTTATTAAGTTTCACTGCTTCCTTTATTTTTGGTATAATAGGGGATTGGAGGCTCACAATTAGTGGCAAGAATGGAAAAAGAGAAAAGAATTCTATGTGGGAAAGAATGTTGTAGATTGTGAACTACTAATAGACCCAACAAAGGTTAGGTGCCGATGCCTCTGGTACACATAAAGTTGGGTCTCATGAAGCTGTTTTTTAGAGGTCTCATTAGGACTTGACAGCCTTTGAATAACTCCTAGGCTTCTTCCCCTGATTGTCTGAGGCAACGGTCAAGGCTCGTTTTTTACCAGAACCACAGATAAGGCAGATCATACACTGCAAGGAATTTCAAAGAAGCTCATTGGGAAGGAGAATTTTGTTTGGATTTGCCTTACAACAGTTCAGTAGTTCAGGATTTTTTGGAGAATAATAAGGCCAAAAACAATGCGCAACAGGTCAAGCATGTAGCAAAAACTACAGCATTGCGGGATGCAGGATGTCATTCAAAGTACATATTTTTGATTCTCATCTACATAAGTGCAAAGAGTACACAGGGGTGGACCTGGAAGAGCAAGGGAAATGCTTCCAACAAGATACTGGATTCTAAATACTGATGTCAGGGGCAGTAAAACAAAAACACAATAGGGAACTATATTTGAAAGTTGATCTGTGAAACGGATTTCCAGTATAATCATAAATCTTGAAAAGTTACTTTTAATTCACATGTGACTGTGTTTCTTTGTTTATATAGGTAACATTTAAAATGTAGTTGGTGTTTAACTCGCATTATGCAAAAGAAAATGTTGATTGCCTTTTTCCATATTTGAAATAGGTAACTTTGAAAATGTTATTGGCATAATCACAAAAGCAAAGTCTGACATATGAAATTGGTATTTTTCACATTTCAAGTTAAAAATATTATTACTTGATATTAAAAACTTGTGAACTACGTGGAGAAAGTCACACATTTGACAAAAGAGATTAATATTGTAGAGAAAACATCACTAATGGTATTTAATTTCTATAACTAATTTTATGGACAAACATTGTTGGACATGTTCACTCAACCTCTAAGATTTCTATAATAACTTGCATGACTGAAGTAAATGCTGTAGCAAAAATATTTTAAGCACGTTGCAATATATGGTTGTTTTGATCTAACATTTGTGACAGCCCTTCTTATATCGAATCCAAAACATAGTTTCACTTATTGTATTTATAACATTTGCAACCAAGTAATTGAGGTTTAATTAAGGAAACTACACAGGTTTCAACTACTTCTATTTTCTAGTGGTCACATTTGATTAAATGGTGATGACAAAGCAAAAATAGAGCCTTACATCCTGTTGTGTAGTCTAATAATGAATGTTAGTATCCACAAACTTTCATTTACTTTTAACCCTCTTCAGCAGACTGAACAGATCTGACCATTATATTTCATAATATTTTACTAGGGTCTTCATTTCTACATTCTAACTGCAGTCACCACTTTCAAGATTTTATGTTATTCTAATAATTGTATTACAAAACTAGTAAATCCTTGGTGCTTGAAAACTTGTTACAGCAACATAGTTTTCTTAATGTTTGTTCCACATAAATTTTTCTCCGTACGTAACTCTTCAGTCTTCATAATATGTAGAAATATTTTTTGAGAGATTCCATACAAATTAATCTTGGCATTCTCATTTCCCAACCTTTATTTCCATGGTATAATCCAATTTCTAAGGACATTAGGAGGAAACAGAGTTGTTCTTGTGGTTTCCTTCTGAAGACTGGTTTGATGGAGCTCTCCACACTAGTCTAGCTTGTGCAAAATGCTTCATAACTACAGCAACCTACATTAGTTTGAAATTGCTTACTACAGGAAAGCATGGTATGCCCTCTGCTGTTTACCTTCTGCATTTTCCTCTATTACCAGATTAACAATTTTTGGATCCTCAGGATGTGTCCTATGAGCCAAACCCATCTGTTACTTAAGATGAGCCACAAATTTCTTTTCTTCCCAATTCAGTTTCAGTGCCTTCTCACACTAGTTATCCAATCTATGCACCAAATCTTCAGCAGTCTCCTGTACCACAACACTTAAAAGCTTCTATTCTCTTCTTGTCTGAACTCTTTGCCCACATTTCTATTCTGTATAAGGCTGCATATCTGCTTGTGATGCACTCAGTGTTTCAGCACTTCATCACTTAATTCAGCTATTATTCTCCTCTTCAAAAATTAAATATATATTTTGCATGATCGAACAATGCAAAGTCTAGGATGGACCACATAGAGGAAGTGTTAAGTTCCAGACAGGCTCCATGAAAAGACTACTAAACATTTAAGCTTTCAGACAAAAAGTTCTTATATAACAGAAAACACACACACACACACACATCCAGGCAAGCATACCTTTCACTGTCTCAGGCTGGGGGGGGGGGGGGGGGGGGGGGAGGAAGGGGGTAAACTTGAGGAACAATGATGTGTTGCCTGTGAGACATGAGAGCATGCCGGGATTTGGTGGGCACAGGATGGGCTTCTAGGTGCAGAATTAGGAGACAGTGCTGGTGCTGATGGTGGTGGTGGTGGTGGTCATCGTGGTGGTAGGGGGGGGGGGGGGGATAGGGAGAAGACAGAGGAGAGATGAAGAGAAGGGGAAAACCCTGTAGGTGTGTTGGTGGAATGTGTAGAGCCATATTAGGAGCAGTAGCGGCAAAGAAGGGGATAGAAAGGCAGATGTCAGGAACTAGTGAAGGATGTGGCCAAGGGGATGTTTATTTATCATCAGTCTCCTGACTGGTCTGATGTGCTTATAATGGTACAGCCTCCCCCAGGACTCATATGAATGTCCGATACACCCTTTTTTTTTTTTTTAATATGCATCCAGATAGTTATCAGACAATTCAGTGCTTCCTAAGGATTCGTATGTGTGTCTTTATATATATCATTCTGTCCTATTTGATAAAAAAACTTGGTATTCATTTCGAAGGCATGTGGAATGTTCTGGAAGGACGTGCATTGCCATAATTATTGGTGGGTTGTTGTCATTGATAAAATTATGTACATATATTAAATTAAGTAACTAATCAAGAAACTGAAGTAATAAATCCTTAGAAATAAATAAAAGTAATAAGTCCTTAGAAATAAATAACTAGAGACTGTAGAGATATTAGCATGAAAAATCAGTGCTCCTAATCAACAAAATGGTAATCTAAAAATCCAGTAACCTTAGACCTCACTATCTTGAGAAACAGCTTAAAAGACTATGGGTACAAAACTCATTGAAACGATGCAACAAGATGATGCCACCACTTGGCTGATAACCCGAGAAGAACTCATCAGTGGAATACGCCAAGAAAGACTGCAATAGCTTAAAAGTTATTACCATGTGTTGTATTTTCATTTGTTATTTATTTTTATGTCTTCCTCTGCATTTAAAATTCTTTGTAATTACATTTCTAGTTAACTCTCCAATTGTTTACATCTCACAGTTTTCCAATTTCTAAAATTTGAGGCCTTATTTGTACATTCTATGTATTTAATAGATAAAGCATGAGCTCTGTACTGTCATCGCAAGTCAGTAACCAAATCCAAACTGTAATTAATTATGTAACTACAATAATATGAAAGACATTATTGTAATTAAAGTTCAGAATGATTTTCTTATGGAAAACTAAAGATATTACTATACAAGATTGTCATTCAATGTTGTATTTTATACCTTATTTAGCTGTAACATCAGTTTCTTTACATTTTGTAAATTTTAATTGCAACATCAAAATTGTACAAAATTAATAATGCTTTATTTTGAAAGCTATTGTTAAAATTCTATAAAAAGCAATGCAGTGATGCTGCGACAAGTCAGATTTGAAGTTTCTCTTGGAAGTCAAAGAGATCAGTGAAGCCTGTCAGAGGTTTGTTTACATGATGACTGTGCAGTTCGGATGTCAATTAATGTGCATAAATTTTGTGAAGCATGAAAATTTCTGATTCATACATCATTGGACCAGGCAGAAGAAACTTAATTAACATTCAATATGAATCGTAACATTTAGTGGAGCTGAGCTGGGATTGATGTTTGAAATGTGGAAATATGTTTAACAAGTGACTGTTTCAGGTGAATGTAAGACAAATGCCAACATAAATTGTCTTGAAAAATTTTGTGTTGTGGAACACAGAATGAACAGATGTTGCTGCATGTGAAGAGTTGGTGTGGATTAAAAAAGGCACACATTCTCGGATAGCACTGTCAACCATCATGCGAGTAACAGTTTATTTTCTTAATAAGTGTTTTTGTGAAAGTGACAATCATTTGTGTAGGAAGTTTTACATTTTATAATTTACTATGATTAATAAAGACTATGCAAAAATGAGTGAGAAGAAAGGAGTTAGTAGTGAATCTACAGAAAACACTTCAGACCTAGGAGCAAGTATCAGTGAACTATTGCTCAATAGTAATCAAAAAGTAGATCAAAGCTTTCGTGGAGAGGGTTCCAGTGAAAATGTTGCACAGGGAAATGATGTTGCACAGGGAAATGTAGGTGGAGATGATTTGTTAATGTTATTAATCCAGCATATGAAAGAAGCGAAGGAACAGACGGGACAGATTAGGCAAGATGCGAAGGAACAGACGGGACAGATTAGGCAAGATGCGAAGGAACAGATGGGACAGATTAGGCAAGAAGCTAAGGAAGAGGTGGGACAGATTAAGGATATTGGTCAACAGGGTCTACAGTTAAATCAGCAATTCAGTCAACAAATGGTGGAATTAAAGAATACTGTTACTGAAAATACTAATGAGATTAGGGGAATCCAGGAGCATTTGGTAGCATTAAGAATTACTGTTGAGACAGGACAGGGTTAACAAAATACTCATGTAGGAGCAGTAGAAGGAAGGTTAGAAATATTAGAAATTAATTTCTTACAAGAGTAGTCCAAAAATGAGGAGAGATTTGAAAAACTAGATAAACATGAAGAAGTCGAAAATTCTAAACTTAAAGTAAAGGTTGTTCAGATTAGGAGACTGTTAGAAGAGAAAGTAGATGCTTTCCAAAGGAACTCTGAGCTAAAATTTACAGGCATTTCCAATCAAATAAGTAATGTAGAACTAAGGTATGATGAAAAAATAGATTTGTGTAAAAGTAATGTTCTAGATTTAAGTAAGAAAGTTGTAGAACTACAAGAGGGTGTAGCTCAAAGAAATTTTGTTAGCAATATTAATTGTGTATGGGGTGGCATACCTTTAAAATGCTTTCCAGGAGATGGTAAATTGCATCCAGTTGATGTTTTATTGAATTGTCAAGATAATTTTAGTAATGACATAACATACAATGTTAAAATTAAATTTGTTAAGAGATTTTTGGATGGAGAAGCAATCTCATGGGCCAATCAGAATGTTAATTATACCATGTCTTATGATGAATTTGAAAGAAAGTTCTTAAACAAGTTTTGGTCTACATCTGAGCAAGCTAGGATTAAGAGTAAGTTTTTGAATGGTCGAATGTATAGGGAAGGTAATGGTAGCTTGAAGTGTTTTTGTGAAAACCAGTTGAGGAAATTAGTACACTTAAACAAATCTTTTGATGAACTACTACAAATAGATGTCTTAAAAAGGAGATTACTGAAGAGAATACAGTGGGAGTTGATTTATGGACCAGATGACACTGTAGATCAGTTCTTGAGGTACGTAGATAAGTTGGATAGAAGTGATAATATATGGATCAACCATAGAAATGGGAATGGAAATAGAGGATATGACAACAGGGAGTTACCTTAGGAGAATAAGAACAGACAGTGGATAATCACCAATCAAGACCAGTCAATTTAAACTGGTGGACACCTCATTTGGAGCCTGTCAGTTTGGGGTGAGAAATAAGTACGGAAATCAGGCTAAACACCACAAGCCTAGAGACATCATAAAACAGAGTAATCAAAGATATTGGAGTGTAAATGACAGAACTAATGTGAGAAGAGCACATCAAATTAGCAAATTACAGTTTGACAGTAAATTCTGGAAAATTATGAATGAAAGTGTTGAAGGTAGAAGTAATAGCATCTGTTAGAATGTTGAAGAGGTTCTGTTAGAGGAGGATACTATCTCAAGTCTATATAATCAGTGTGGCAAAGAAGTTTGCAAAGAAAATTTGGGTCTGATAAGTCCTGATGAGTTTGGATTAGGTAAATTAATGGAGGAAGAATCTAGCACTGTTAAGCACTTAAGTGATGATACTTGTACTGGTGTACTTGTCAACAATTCTGATGATCATTGTAAAGATGTTGTAGAAGTGCCTAGTATTGGAGATGATAGCATGTGTGACGATGTTGATAGTGAAAGTGACAGTAGTAATAATGAATGGGAGGAAGAATTAGACAGCATGGGGTATATGAAGGTTAAAGAAGATTTAATTAATGGTGAAGAAGATGGTGTCAGTAGTATTACGAAGAATATGAGAATCAGATTGTACCAATGAAAACTGGGAAGGTATTGTCAGATAAGAAACACGTGAATCTACATTATGATTTAGATATGATGCTAGAAACTTTATGAGATACTTACAAGGGTTATAGTGACAGTGACGGAGTAAAAAGACTCATCAAGATTATTTGTGAAGAATTGCGTTACAACTGGGAAAGTAGAAGCAATCTGCAGCCTTACAGTGAGATCAGTTCGGGAAAAGTAAACAGTGTGTAAAAGAGGGACATGACATCAAGCAATCATCTGATGTACTTCCAAGTAAAATTCAGACAAGTAAGAGAAATTGTACAGAAAAAATTGTATAAACGACTTAGACTTTAGAGATATTGAGGATGATTTGTTGCATGAAGATGAAGAAAGCAGGAAGGAAAAAGGTTTGAGTTGCCCATATATACATGTAAAGGTTGTAAATTATGAAGGAATTTGCCTCTTAGACACGGGTAGTCCTGTCTGTGCCACTTCTGAAAAATTTAGAGAGCAGATAAGACATAGTGTTGACGTTGAAGAATATCCTGTTATTGGAATCAAAATTAACTGGTAGGCACATCAAAGTTGTGAACAGGCAAGCCTTAATTTCTTTCACCATTAATGATGTACAGCATAACCAAGAATGTTTTGTAATACCTGACCCAATGAAAATATTTTGTTCACAATGAATTGGATACAAGGAGTAAATGCAGATTTTGACTGGAATAACAAAAGGTTAAGGCTTACCAATCCAAAGACAGATGTAACACATGTGACTGAACTAATCATCCAAAATTGCCTAGAGAGCAATTTTCAAATTGGAAGAGTAATTTGTGCAAATGAAAAATTTGACATTAGAGAGGAAGACAATGAAGAAGGATGCAGTGAAGACAAGTATGCTGAATTAGTGGCTACCAAACACAAAGAAGATGGAAGTCTAGATGAAGAACAGACAGATTAATTAGGTAGTCTGTTGTGGAAATACAAAGATGTGTTTAGTGAGATACCTGAAAAAAGTGAAAAACTATGAATGTAGACAAAATCTAAAACCTCATGAACCATTTTTTATAGAACCATATGGAGTAAGTGTCAAACACAAAGAAAAATTAAGATGATGTAAAAGCCCTCAGGAAGACACATCTTTGTGTAAAGTGTGTGGCGATGGTTTGAATCTTATCTGCAAAACAGGTCACAAGTTGTTGAGCTGAGGTCATCCAACAATCTTCACAATTTTATACTCATATCTGAACAAAAACAAATTGAACTAGGTGTTCCACAGGGCAGCATTCTGGGCCCATTGTTGTTTCTAATTTATACACTCCTGGAAATGGAAAAAATAACACATTGACACCAGTGTGTCAGACCCACCATACTTGCTCCGGACACTGCGAGAAGGCTGTACAAGCAATGATCACACGCACGGCACAGCTGACACACCAGGAACCGCGGTGTTGGCCGTCGAATGACGCTGGCTGCGCAGAATTTGTGCACCGCCGCCGTCAGTGTCAGCCAGTTTGCCGTGGCATACGGAGCTCCATCGCAGTCTTTAACACTGGTAGCATGCCACGACAGCGTGGACCTGAACCGTATGTGCAGTTGATGGACTTTGAGCGAGGGCGTATAGTGGGCATGTGGGAGGCCGGGTGGATGTACCGCCGAATTGCTCAACACGTGGGGCGTGAGGTCTCCACAGTACATCGATGTTGTCGCCAGTGGTCGGCGGAAGGTGCACGTGCCTGTCGACCTGAGACCAGACCGCAGCGACACACGACAAAACCGTAGGATCCTACGCAGTGCTGTAGGGGACCGCACCGCCACTTCCCAGCAAATTAGGGACACTGTTGCTCCTGGGGTATCGGCGAGGACCATTTGCAACCGTCTCCATGAAGCTGGGCTACGGTCCCGCACACAGTTAGGCCATCTTCCTCTCACGCCCCAACATCATGCAGCCCGCCTCCAGTGGTGTCGCGACAGGCGTGAATGGAGGGACGAATGGAGACGTGTCGTCTTCAGCGATGAGAGTCGCTTCTGCCTTGGTGCCAATGTTGGTCGTATGCGTGTTTGGCACCGTGCAGGTGAGCGCTACAATCAGGACTGCATACGACCGAGTCACACAGGGCCAACACCCGGCATCATGGTGTGGGGAGCAATCTCCTACACTGGCCGTACAACTCTGGTGATCATCGAGGGGACACTGAATAGTGCACGGTACATCCAAACCGTCATCGAACCCATCGTTCTACCATTCCTAGACCGGCAAGGGAACTTGCTGTTCCAACAGGACAATGCACGTCCCCATGTATCCCGTGCCACCCAACGTGCTCTAGAAGGTGTATGTTATCTATCCTGGCCAGCAAGATCTCCGGATCTGTCCCCCATTGAGCATGTTTGGGACTGGATGAAGCGTCGTCTCACGCGGTCTGCACGTCCAGCACGAATGCTGGTCCAACTTAGGTGCCAGGTGGAAATGGCATGGCAAACCGTTCCAGAGGACTACATCCAGCATCTCTACGATCGTCTCCTTGGGAGAATAGCAGCCTGAATTGCTGCGAAAGGTGGATATACACTGTACTAGTGCCGACATTGTGCATGCTCTGTTGCCTGTGTCTATGTGCCTGTGGTTCTGTCAGTGTGATCATGTGATGTATCTGACCCCAGGAATGTGTCAATAAAGTTTCCCCTTCCTGGGACAATGAATTCACGGTGTTCTTATTTCAATTTCCAGGAGTGTATCAATGATATACAGGCTCCAGACAGCTCAGCCAAAATTCTACTATTTGTAGATGACATGAGTATCATAATTAGTGATATAAAAGAATCATTGTGTACTACAGCAGAAAAAATGCTCTCATACATACAGTCATGGTTTTATTCAAGTAAGCTGACATTAAATACAAAGAAAACAAACTTTATACAGTATGGGAGCAAATGTGAGGGGGAAAATATGTGCCTTATGCTGGATAGCACACAAATAGAAAAAGTGTGCACCACAAAGTTTCTGGGAAAGCGAATTCACCAAGATTGAAGCTGGAATGAACACAGTGTATACCTTACTCAGAAACTTAGCTAACCATGTTTTTCCTTAAGAATAATATCCAAGATATGTAGCAAAGAATGTGTTAGAGCAGTGTACTTTAGTTATTTCCAATCAGTTGCAAGATATGGCATAAGTTTTTGGGAAAAAACCAGGTCAAGACTAAATAACATTTTTATTATGGGAAAAAATAAAAATAAAAAAAAAAGCTATTCATATCATGCATTTTTAAATGCCTGGAAATGATCAGTAAAAAAAAAACTGTGATATCCAAACCACTCAATCTACCATGATCACAATACAAGGCATTGTAAAGACCTCCACATTCCTTATGTAGCAAAAACTAGAAGTCAGAAACATGATAGGCACTTAGGAATAAAGCTTTTAAATGCACTTCCATCTCAAATTAAAGAATTGAAAGGCAAAAATAATTTCAAGTGTGAAATAAAAAATAACTTGATGGAAAAATGCTACTACAGTGTAAATGAATTCCTGTCTCAGACTGTGGACTGAAACCTGTACTTTTTTTTTTTAAATTTAAACTAATTTAATTATGTTTTCAACTTCGTAATTATGGTACTTATGAAAAATCTGTTACATATCCGTAATACATTTTGTGTATAAGGTGTAGTTCATGATCTATAATTGTTTATCATGAGCTCGTACTTTTGTTTTTGTGTACACTACTTATGTACTATGTGTATGTAATTTGTTTTGCTGGTTGTATACGTTTGTCCATTTATTATGTGTATGTGTTGTTATGTGTTACGTGAAATCAAATTACAAATCCTATATCACATGTGTGATCTACTGGATGCTACATAAATAAATAAATAAATAAAGCACTAGGTCTCTGGGATATGTAGCATTCTATTTTTCTTCTTTTTGTTTTCGGATGCTGCAACTTTTCCTCATCTATAAACCTGTAATGAAGTTATCTCTTACTGAAAATACTATCTATTCTCTGTAGTATAAGTTTTCTGTATGTAATATGACTGTTAAGTGACATTATTTGAGGAATAATAATGATATGAACAAATGGACAATGGTAAAAATGTTAATGTGTTACTAAATGGACAAGTTGCACTGTGACAAAAGACATTTTGTGAAAAGTTTGTTATTACAAGATGGTGTGATGATGAGCAGTCTGCGAGTTTGCTCGATATGATAAAGAGTTAAGTGAGATCTGGGTGGTCAAATATACTGTACAGTAGAATATACTAAAATATTTGTCAAAAAGGAAGGATTCATATATAATTCATTTTGGTTAATTGACTTTAATCTGTATATAGCTAAATCTTTACAGTTTAAGATACTTAATTTTGTGTGATTTTGTTTGTAAATATGCTAATAGTATATGGTAATACCTAAATACTTTTGATATATTCATAACTGATGTGATCTTAATTGTAATCTATACGAGAGTACCTTGAGTAATGAGTTCATCCCTGTTCCTACCTAGAGAACTGTATCCAAGATACTTACCTGACCTGGAAGTGAAAATAAAAAAATAAAAAAAAAAGAACTGTGAAACTAGTAATGGACTGTGCTATTGCAGTGTAGAGACTGCCAGAAAAAGATGGGTTGCAAACACAAGATTGGCAGTGCAAAAGGACTTATGATTGTGAGCTGCCAATTCTTTAAATGTGCAATCAATGTGAACCATTTATTGGAGCAACAGCTAAGAAAAGAAAACTTTTTTGATTTTTTGGACTCACTACTCAAGGTGCTCATGTAGCCATTTATACAAGTATTACTTGTAAGAGTGGCTGGGGGGGGGGGGGGGGGGGGGGGGGGAGTATAACAGTACAGCCTCTCCCAGGAATCATATGAAATGTCCAATACCACCTTTTTTTTATATGCATCCTGATAGTCATCACACAATTCAGTGCTTCCTAAGGTCTTGCATGTGTGTATTTATATATATCATTCTATCCTATTTGATAAAAAAATTTATATTCAATGCGAAGGTGTGTGGAATGTTCTGGAACAATATGTATTGTTGGAATTATCAGTGGATTGTTGTCATTGATAAAATTATGTATGTATACCAAATTAAGTAACTAATAAAGAAATTTAAGTAATAACTCCTTAGAAATAAATAACTAGAGACTGCAGATATGTTAGCATGAAAAATCAATGTTTCTAATTAACAAAATGGTAATCTAAAAATCCAGTAACTTTAGACCTCACTATCTTGAGAAACAGCTTAAAAGTTATTATCAAGCAATGTATTTTCATTTGTTATTTATTTTTATGCCTTCCTCTGTAATTAATATTCTTTGTAATTACATTTCTAATTAACTCTCCAATTGTTTACATCTCACAGTTTTCCAATTTGCAAAATTTCAGGCCTTATTTGTGCATTATATGTATTTAATTGATAAAGCACGAGCTCTGTAATACCATTACATGTTAGTAACCAAATCCAAACTGTAATTAATTATGTAACTAAAATAATAAGAGAGACATTATTGTAATTAAAGTTCAGAATGAATTTCTTATGGAAAACTAAAGATATTACTGTATAATATTGTCATTCAGTATTGTATTTTATACCCTATTTGGCTGTAATATCAGTTTCTTTACATTTTGCAAATTTTAATTGTTGCATCAAAATGGTACAAAGTTAATAATGCTTTATTTTGAAAGCTATTGATAAAATTCTACATAAAGCAATGCAGTGATGCTGCGACATGTCAGATTTGAGGTTACTCTTGGAAGTCAAAGAGATCAGTGAAGTGTGTCCGCATTTTGTTTACATGATGACTGTGCAGTTCAGATGTCAGTTAATGTGAATAAATTTTGTGAAGCATGAAAATTTCCCATTCATTCATCAATGGACCAGGCAGAAGAAACTTCAACATGAATCATTGCACGGTCTGCCACGAATTCCTCTCCTGTGCTAACCTCTTCATCTCAGTGTAATGCTTGTTACCTACATCCTCAATTATTTGCTGGATGTATTCCAATCTCTGTCCTCCTCTACAGTTTTTGCCCTCTACAGCTCCTCTAGTACCATGGAAGTCATTCCTTCATGTCTTAACAAATGTCCTATCATCCTGTCCCTTCTCCTTATCAGTGTTTTCTACATATTCCTTTTCTCTCTGGTACTGAGCTGAACTTCCTCATTCCTTACCTTATCACTCCACCTAATTTCCAACATTTCTCTGCAGCACCACATTTCAAATGCACGATTCTCTTCTGTTCCTGTTTTCCTATAGTCCATGTTTCAATACCATACAATGCTGTACTTCAGACGTACAGTCTCAGAAATGTCTTCCCCAAATTAAGGCAGATATTTGATATTAGTAGACTTCTCCTAGCCAGGAGTGCTCTTTTTGCACTTGCTAGTCTTCTGTTGATGTCTTCCTTACTCCGTACGTCATTGGTTATTTTACTGCCTAGGTAGCAGAATTCCTTAATTTCACCTACTTCTTGACCATCACTCCTGATCTTAAGTTTCTCACTGTTCTCATTTCTACTTATTACTTTCATCTTTCTTCAATTTACACTCAATCCATATTCTACACTCATTACACTGTTCATTCAGTTCAGCAGATCATGCAATTCTTCTTCACTTTCACCCAGGACAGCAATTTTACCAGTGAGTCATATCGTTGATATCCTTTCACCTCAAATTTTAATTCCACTCCTGAAAATTTTTTTCATTTTCATCATTGCTTCCTTGATGTACAGATTGAATGGTAGGGGCAAAAGGCTACATCCTTGTCTTACACCCTTTTTAATATGAGCACTTTGTTCTTGATCGGTCATTCTTATTATGCCCTCTTGTCTGTTGTACATATTGTATATGACCCATCTTTCCCTATAGCTTACCCCTACTTCTCTCAGAATTTTGAACATCTTGCACAATTTTACACTGTCAAACGCTTTTTCCAAGTTGACAAATCCTTTGGTCGTGTCTTCATTTTTTCTTTAGCCTTGCTTCCATTATTAACTGCAACGTCAGAATTGCCTCTCTTGTGTTACCTTTCCTAAAGCCAAACTGATCATCATCTAGCGCATCCTCAATTTTCTTTTCCATTCTTGTAAGCCACTTAGATGCATGAGCTGTTAAGCTGATTGTGCAGTAATTCTCACACTTGTCAGCTCTTGCCCTCTTATGAATTGTGTGGATGATGGTTTTCTGAAAGTTAGATGGTATGTCACCAGATTCATACATTCTACACACCAACGTCATTTTGTTGACACTTCTCCCAGTGATTTTAGAAATTCTGATGGAATGTCATCTGCCCCTTCTGCCTTATTTGATCTCAAGTGCTCCAATAAATTCCGATTCTAATACTGGATCCCCTATCTCTTCTAAATCAACCCCTATTTCTTCTTCTATGACATCAGACAAATCTTCCCCATTATAGAGGCTTTCAGTGTATTCATTCCACCTATCCACTCTATCCTCTGCATTTAACAGTGGAATTCCCAATGCACTCTTAATGTTATAACCCTTGGTTTACATGTCACTGAAAGTTGTTTTGACTTTCCTGTATGCTGACTCTGTCCTTCTGGCAATCATTTCTTTTTCAATGTCTTAACATTCTTCCTGCGGCCATTTCATCTCAGCTTTCCTGCACTTCCTCTTTATTTCATTCCTCAGTGACTTGTATTTCTATATTCCTGAGTTTCCTGGAACATTTCTGTACTTCCTCCTTTCATCAATCAATTAAAGTATTTCTTCTGTTACCCATGGTTTCTTTGCAGTTACCTTCTTTGTACCTATGTTTTCCTTCCCAACTTCTGTGATGGCCCTTTTTAGAGATGTCCATTCCTCTACAACTGTACTGCCTACTGAGATATTCCTTGTTGCTGTATCTATAGCCTTAGAGAACTGTAACTGTACCTCATCGTTCCTTAGTACTTCAGTATCCCCCTTCTTCCTTTATTAATTCTTTCTGAGTAATGTCTCAAACTTCAGCCTACCCTTCATCATTACTATATTGTGATCTAAGTCTATGTGTGCTCCTGGGTATGCCTTCCAATCCAGTATCTGATTTTGGAATCTCTGTCTGATCATGATGTAATATAACCAAAATCTTCCTGTATCATCCGGCTTTTTCCGAGTATACCTCCTCCTCTTGTGATTCTTGAACAGAGTATTCACTACTACTAGCTGCAACTTGTTACAGAACACAATTAGTCTTCCTCCTCTCCCATTCCTCATCAAAAGCTCATATTCTCCTGTAACCTTTTCTTCTACTCCTTCCCCTACAACTGCATTCCAGTCCCCATGACTATCTGATTTTCGTATCACTTTACATCTTGTATTACCCTTTCAATATCCTCATACACTTTCTCTATTTATTCATTTTCAGCTTGCAATGTCAACCAGGGGGATTATAAACACTCCTGGAAATTGAATAAGAACACCGTGAATTCATTGTCCCAGGAAGAGTAAACTTTATTGACACATTCCTGGGGTCAGATACATTACATGATCACACTGACAGAACAACAGGCACATAGACACAGGCAACAGAGCATGCACAATGTCGGCACTAGTACAGTGTATATCCACCTTTCGCAGCAATGCAGGCTGCTATTCTCCCATGGAGACGATCGTAGAGATGCTGGATGTAGTCCTCTGGAACGGCTTGCCATGCCATTTCCACCTGGTGCCTCAGTTGGACCAGCGTTCGTGCTGGACGTGCAGACCGCGTGAGACGACGCTTCATCCAGTCCCAAACATGCTCAATGGGGGACAGATCCGGAGATCTTGCTGGCCAGGGTAGTTGACTTACACCTTCTAGAGCACGTTGGGTGGCACGGGATACATGGGGACGTGCATTGTCCTGTTGGAACAGCAAGTTTCCTTGCTTGTCTAGAATTGGTAGAACGATGGGTTCGATGATGGTTTGGATGTATCGTGCACTATTCAGTGTCCCCTCGACGATCGCCAGAGGTGTACGGCCAGTGTAGGAGATCACTCCCAACACCATGATGCCGGGTGTTGGCCCTGTGTGCCTCGGTCGTATGCAGTCCTGATTGTAGCGCTCACCTGCACGGTGCCAAACACGCATACGACCATCATTGGCACCAAGGCAGAAGCGACTCTCATCGCTGAAGACGACACGTTTCCATTCGTCCCTCCATTCACGCCTGTCGCGACACCACTGGAGGCGGGCTGCACGATGTTGGGGCGTGTGCGGAAGACGGCCTAACGGTGTGCGGGACCGTAGCCCAGCTTCATGGAGACGGTTGCGAATGGTCCTCGCCGATACCCCAGGAGCAACAGTGTCCCTAATTTGCTGGGAAGTGGCAGTGCGGTCCCCTACGGCACTGTGTAGGATCCTACTGTCTTGGCGTGCATCCGTGCATCACTGCCGTCCGGTCCCAGGTCGACGGGCACGTGCACCTTCCACTTACCACTAGCGACAACACCAATGTACTGTGGAGACCTCACGCCCCACGTGTTGAGCAATTCGGCAGTACGTCCACCCGGCCTCTCGCATGCCCACTATACGCCCTCGCTCAAAGTCCGTCAACTGCACATACGGTTCACGTCCACACTGTCGCGGCATGCTACCAGTGTTAAAGACTGTGATGGAGCTCCGTATGCCACGGCAAACTGGCTGACACTGACGGCGGCGGTGCACAAATGCTGCACAGCTAGCGCCATTCGACGGCCAACACCGCAGTTCCTGGTGTGTCCACTGTGCCGTGCGTCTGATCATTGCTTGTACAGCACTCTCGCAGTGTCCGGAGCAAGTATGGTGGGTCAGACAGACCGGTGTCAATGTGTTATTTTTTCGATTTCCAGGAGTGTATGTTGTAAGAAGAGTTCCCACCTGTGCAATTCAGATAACCTGGTGATGGTAGGAAGGATCCAGATGGAGCAGGCTGTGAATCACTCATTGCAGTGATCTGCAAACTACACTGCAACCACTAGGCTGGTTTCTATGTGAATGTGATAACTAAAAAGCTGTCTGTCTGCATGAATGGTTCTCACCAAACTGTGGCCAAGAGACAACTCGCTCACCCAGTTGCTAAACATGCTGCCCAATAAAATGTACTTCACTTCAATGTCTGCCTGCACCATCTGGATCCTTCCTACCAACATTACTTTTATGAACTGAGCATGTGGGAACTCTCCCCACAACACATTCTTCATTTCCATAACCCCTTGGCCTCAACCTTTGCTGGTTTCTGTTCTGTACTTCCCTCGTCCCACTCCAGCATTACGTATTTCACCTTTGAACCTACAGTTTTTCCTCTTCTGTATGTCTCTGCTCCCCACTCTTCCATTCCTCCTCTGCTCTTTCCCCTTCCCATCCCCAAGCACAGCTTTCTGACTCTGCACCTAGCAGTCCTTCCTGTCCCCACCATACCCTGCCACAAGTGGCAGCAGAATATCTTCTCCCACCCCTACCCTGGTATCCCTCCCACTCCCTGTCCTGTGCCTTCTATTTACTCCCACCACCCACTCTACATTGTTGCAAATAAGATGCAGACATAGTCTGCAGTTGGACCCCAGTGTCCAGAGACGTTAGCCATGTGTCTGAGTTGTGCATGAATGAATGTGTGTGTGTGTGTGTGTGTGCATGAATGAATGACCGTGTGTGTGTGTGTGTGTGTGTATGTGTGTGTGTGTGTGTGTGTGTGTGTGTGTGTGTGTGTGTGTCCTATTTTAAAAGGACTTTTTGTTCAAAAGCTTAAATGTTTAGTGGTCTTTTCACTGTGCCTGTCTGCCATAAAATGCCTCCTTTCATAAGTCTACAACCCTAGTCTTGAAAACCAGTAACAAATTTTTTTAATAATGAATTTTGTAAATGATTTTCAATTTCATAACTTATCTACTACACATTTGCTCTATTCATTTTTCACTTTATTGAAGTAATTTGTTATTCATTATTAGTGCACAATTTTTTTAGAGTAATGTTCTAATGTGAATTATTATTATTTATCCAGTAAAATTGTGTCACTAGAATGTTGCACACAGATAAGAACCAAATACGATGTGAAAACCTCTTTCAGAAATGTGACTACACTCTAAGATAGAAAAGATGCACTGTGAAGAAATTATCGAAATGGAACATAAATAGATAGGTGTGATGTTCATGAACAGGCAAACAAATGATTACACATTCAGATAGCTGGATGATTTATTCAAGATAAAGAACTTCACAAACCGAGCAAGTCAATAACATCTTGATCCACCTCTGGCCCCTACGTAAGCAGTTATTCAGCTTAGCAATTGTTGATGAGTTGGTGGACATCCCCCTGAGCAATATCATGCCAAATTCTACCCCATTCACATGTTAGATGGTCAAAATCTCAAGCTGGTTGAAGTACTGCCCATACTGCTCAAAATGTTCTCAATTGAGGAGAGATCAGGAGACCTTGCTGGCCAATGTGGGATTTGGCAAGCAGCAGAAACCCTTGCCATATGTAGGTGAGTGTTATCTTACTGAAATGTAAACCCATGGTGGCTTGCCATGAAGGGCAACAAAGTGGGTGTAGAACATCATCAACATATAACTGTGTGCTTTCAGGATGCTGAGGATGACCACCAAAGGGGTCTCGCTATGAACAGAAGTACTACCTCAGACCATCAGTTCTGGTTGTTGGGCCATATGGTTAGCAACTGTCAGACTGGTATCCAGCTGCTGTTTGGGGTACCTCTAAAGACGTCTTCAGCCTGGAATCTCACTGACTGGAGTAGAACTGTCTTCAGTGAAGAGTCCCACTTTGAACTGAGTCACAATGACAAGCGAGGACTTATCTGGTAATGACCCAGGCAGTAGTGGGATACCAATGTAGCTGTCACCCACCACACAGCCTGTCAACCATGAGTGATTGTCTGGGGTCGCACTTCTTTTCAGAGCAGGACCCATTTGGTAGTCATCTGCAGCACCCTTACAGCACAGCGGTACCTCAACAATATTCTACACCTCGTTTTGTTACCCTTCATGGCAAGTCATCCTGGGCTTATATTTCAGCAAGATAATATCAACCCACACATGGCAAGCAGTTCTACTGCTTGTTTTCATGCTTGCAAAACGTTACCTTAGCCGTGAAGGTCACCAGATCACTTGCCATTTGAGAATGTGAAGCATTATGGGCAGGGCCCTCCAACAAGGTTAGGACTTTGATGCTCTAACATGGCAATTGGAGAGAATTTGGCACAATGTCCCTCAGGAGGACATCCAACAACTCTCTCCATCAATGCAAAGCTGAATAATTGCTTACATAAGGGCCAGATAGGAACCAACCTGTTATCAACTGTTTCAATTTGTGAAGCTCTTTCTCATGAATAGATCATCCAGTATTTCAGACATTGTAATCATTTGTTTGTCTGTACATGTACATCACATCTATCGATTTTCTTGCCATCCAGGGGTAATTTCTTCATGGCACAGCATTGTTTTCTTTCTGTTATTTCGTTGGACTATATTTTAAACTTTCACAGTAGGATACACATTCACAGGGATGTTTCTGGCTAATAGTTGAAATCTGTTTTCTATGACTAAACAAGAAAAGTGTAAAGACAGGCTTCATATATTCTGATCAGCCAAAACATTATGACCATCAACCTACACCCATTCAAGTGGTGGCAGACCAGACACACTTCTTTGTGATGGGAGTGGCCTTTTTCAACAACATAATGCACCATGTCACAAGGCCAGAAGTGTGATTGAGTGATTCAAGCAACAGAATGGTGAGTTCCAATGGATGTGCTGGTCCTCAGTCCACCAGATCTGAACCTGATCAAACACATTTGGGATGTGATTGAATGTGGTGTCAGAGCTCATCACCCCCTCTCAGAAATTTATGGGAATTAGATGACTTGTGTGTCCAGATGTGGTGCCAACTCCCTCCAGCTACCAACTAAGGCCTTGCAGCTTCCATGCCACAATACATCACTGCTGTTATCTGTACAAAAGGTGGACGTGCCGGGTATTAGGTAGGTGATCATAATGTTCTGGGTGATGAGTGTTATAAGGTGCTTTCATGTAAAACCTGAATATCACATTCAACAAGCTTTCTCAGTATTACATGAATCAGCAAACTCCAGAATGATTGAACTGAAAATGTAGCAGACAACAGAGAGATTGTACCCTATAACACAGGAATTACATGAATATCTTTGAGAATTCTGAAAGAATAATATCAAGCCATACCTGCTCATTTATAGTTAAGTATATCCCCAACAATAAAGAGGAAAGACAAAAAAATTAGAGAGCTTGTTTTTGCTTCTGTGATATCAACAAATTGTTCAGAATCTTCTCATAAATGTTTATCATTCAAATGTTACTAGAAAGTAACATAAGACAAAAATCAAATTTGGAACAGGAACAAAGAAAGATTTAATGTGCAACACATAATGAAAACTACTCCCAGTAATTCGTCAGGAGAGATATGAGGTGCAAGTGTGAAAGAAGTAGATGAAGTCATGTGTAGCTTTCTCCACAGGTTCCCTATTAAGGTCTACAATGATGTAATCATTGTTTATAAGGCTATAATTTTTAAATGAGAAATCCATATTGGACTTAGCAATGTTGAAGCACTCATTTTTTTGTGATGGAAGTATTCTGATGACTACATGCGTGTGAACAGCAAGATTGCTGGTCAATACAGAGCATGAGGCAAAATTATGTCAACAGTTGTAATTTTGTTTCGTTTTTTATTCCAGGTTGTCAGTACCCATGGCTGAGTGAAACATATGTGAACAATCTTAATTTTGTTTCATTTTCTATTCCAGGTTGGTAGTACAGATGGCTGACAAACTCACACTGGAGTAGAGAAGCATGGTTGCAAGCTTATGTAAGTTGTGCAGTTGGCGCTGTCGCATCACAGGTTTGCAGAACAATTTTCAGATACACAGCCACCAACTCATTTAAAAATTTGTTACATTTATAAGAGTCGTTAGCAACTGGACAGTAGAAAACCATTATGATGGAAATATGGGGCGACCTAGGACTCGCAGAAGGGAAGTAAACTTTGCTATAGTGCAGGAGGCCATGCTACAGAGTCCGTCAAAATCATGTGACATTGCAGTCTGAAAACAGGGATTCTACAGAGGACTGTGAACCAAATTCTAGGCATGTGCCCTTATCAACTACAAACTGTTCAAGGTTGGATTACTCAACAGAAACAGGTACTAGTCGAACGCTCTGAGATTGTAGCAGAAATGTCACAGATGCAGCCGGGCACTGTCAGGCAAATAATTTTCAGTGGTGAAGTGAACCCCAATGACGAGTGCACATGACTACTTACAAATGCTTAATGCATTTGCCATTGATAATATGCCCCAAAAACTTACAAGAACAGTATTTCCAACATGATGGTGCCCCACCCCCTTTTGCTCATTCCATTCATGGTTCTCTTGATCAAACATTCTCAAATCATCAGGTTGATCAGGACAGACCACTGTTATACCCTCCTGAATCTCTAGATCTCATGGGGTATGATGAAAGATTCACATTTTTTCCATAGTATCAATGTTCTTCTTCTTATACATTCAAGAATTGGCCTGAGATTTCAGCTAATAACTTCACTAACATTATGATGTCCTTGAGTTATAGGTTGAGTTACTGACTTCTCATTTCAATCTGTAATTGTCTTCTTCCTGATACTGTCACCAGATGCTCCTAGAAAACCTACATTTCAAATAATATTAATATCACTAAAGTATTGTTTTCTGGTTCACATAGCCAGAAGAAATAGTCATGTAATTAAAGGAAGAATCATAAAGAGATTCTCCAAATTATTTGCAGCAATGATTTTTAAGTGATCCAATAAACCCTGAACAGAGCTTGAGTTACCTGCTCTATGTCAAAAACAGTTCTGAACAAATTTTTATTTTACATGTGACATTGTACCCAACAGCACGTCACATATGCATTTCCCTAGAGAAAATAACATTTTAGCATTCTTTTTCATAGTGTCTGTCTGTGACTCAACACCTTCTCTATGTGGTGAGTAGCATTCTACCCTTTGAATAAGTTGTGAGTAGCAGTCTGTCCTTTCCATATTGTTGTTATTTCATGATGGAATTTCCATTGTTTGATTGTTGCCAAAGAAAAAGTAGTTTTCTATGTCCTTTATTTCAGTCTTATGAAAGGATGGCTAGTTCAACGAAGACTAATTTTGAAGAAATTATTTATTTACTTAATGGGACTCATTAATAATTAGGTCCAAAAACTTACTGTCACTAATATGACATCCCTAATTTGCCATAACTCCTCAGTGACATGTCATTCACCAAGAAACCTATTGTAGAGCAGAACAGGATAATGGGTAATATTACTTCACTTACTGGAAATTATTATAAAAATTTCAATGTACATAGCAATGTGAATAGCACTAATGAAAAACTAAGGGTGATTAATGCTTTATCCATGAAGTCAGACAAAGACAACATAGTAATTATCAAGCAAAACACATTACTGAAACAATGTGGTAGTATTTGGTGCTTGCCAGTTGAAAATGAACATAAATTCAAAACTGGAACATTAAACAAAAATTTTAATGGAATCAGCTGCGGGTTCTTGGTGAAAAATTGTAAATTAACTAAACAAACATTGTTTTCTCACTTTGTTTCACAAATTTTATTATTAATGTTACTGCACAACCTAGGTTTTGAGTTAAAAGCCCATATTCAAGTATGTTACTGATTCGCAAAGATGATAATGCACAGGTAAACATGTTGACCACAGAATACTTTGGGAAAAGCTTGAAGCTATAGGTATCAGAGGAACAGTAAAAACGTTGTTTGAGTCTTATCTGGAAAAGAGGATGCAGGTGGTTGAAATTACAGCACCAAATATTAATCAGAAAATTAAACTAAGATCAGATCTAAGGGAGGTCACAGTAGGGGTGCCCCAAGGAAGTGTATTAGGCCCCCTTGCTGTTCCTCATTTACATTAATGATATTCAGGTGTCAAAAAAAAAAAAAAAAAAAAAAAAAAAAAAAAAAAAAAAAAAAAAAAAAAAAAACTAATTATGTGCAATATGGAAAAATAAGTGAACATGACAACCTAAATCACACCATGGAGCGCAAAGAACTTGAAAGAGTACAGTGTGCAAAATTCCTGGGTATGCACATTTGATGAGAAGATTAACTGGAAGGACCATTTGGTGAGCTTAGCACCAAAACTAAATTCAGCATGTTTTGTACTTAGAATAATTTCAAGAGTTAGTAGTAATGACTGTACCAGATTAGTATATTTTGGCTATTTTCAGTCCATTGCATCCTATGGGATAGTATTCTGGGGAAAAACGAATTGTCGTTTAAATGAGATTTTCAAATCACAAAAATGTGCTATTCAGATAATGACCCACAGCCCACCTCAAACACATTGTAGGCCCCTTTTTAAAGCATTGAAAATTGTAACAATTCATCATTATAAATTCTGAAATGTCTGTTGGTGACCAAAAGAAATCAGGACAAAATGAAAACCAATACAGAGTTCCATAATTACAATACACGGCAATGTAAAGATCTCCACATACAAGCAGTAACAAGGACCCAAAGTCAGAAACCTGTATGTAATCAGGGCATCAAACTTTTTAATGCACTACCAAAACAAAAAAAGAGCTGGAAGATGAGGATATCTTTAAAACTGTTATAAAGAACCACGTGCTTGACAAATGTTATTACAGCATAAGTGAGTATCTCTGCGCAGCTTATAACAATATATGTTTAAGTTAATGTGACAAATGAAATTACATGAGTGATTAATAAATTATGTTATAAAACACTTATTAGTTGTATATTGTATTAAACATAAGAGAGATTAATATGAATTCAGCACAGATAAAAATTTTGTAAAGATATTATATAGTTGTTAAAATGTTCCCTGACAAATCCTATATCACAAATGTGATCATTGGGATGATAATAAATAAATAAATAAATAAATAAATAAATGATAAGAATATAATAGAGGAAACATTCCACGTGGGAAAAATATATCTAAAAACAAAGATGATGTGACTTACCAAACAGCACTGGCAGGTCGATAGACACACAAACAAACACAAACATACACACAAAATTCAAGCTTTCGCAACCAATGGTTGCTTCTTCAGGAAAGAGGGAAGGAGAGGGAAAGACAAAAGGATGTGGGTTTTAAGGGAGAGGGTAAGGAGTCATTCCAATCCCGGGAGCAGAAAGACTTATTTTAAGGGGAAAAAAGGGCAGGTATACACTTGCGCGCGCACACACACACATATCCATCTGCACATACACAGACACATGAAGACTTCGAACTGGAACTTAATACAATAAAAAATTGCCACAAATAATGAATTTAATCCAAACATCACTGATAAAATTCTAGGTAAAAAGATGAAGAAGCAAGCAAGGTCCCGACTGCCCCCAATGAAAGACACAGACAAACAGGAAAAGAAATGGTGCAGAATGCCTTTTATATGGAAAATATCAAATAGGATAATTAACATTTTGAAGACAAAGTGTTTCTCTGCGGTTTTCAATGTCCCTCTGACAATAGATAGTTGCTTGTTCAATGCAGAAGACAAACACCAGCCATCACAAAAAATGGGGTATATAAATCACATGCTGTGTCAGTCTTGCTACACTTTACAGATGGGGAAGTCAATCTGTACCAGGCTTAAAGAACACCATAGAAGCTGGAGATTGAAGAAGCCTGATTGAGCCTTTGCAGAACATTGCCTGGACAATAAACACAAATACATAATAGATGTACGGGTCTTACAATACATTATAGATGTACAGGTCTTACACACAGAGGAAAAGGGGGTTAAACTCAACAAATTAGAAATTTTAGAAATAAAAGACAAATGTGTACATCCCCACACCTATTATTAAAGAAAGAAACCAAATTCAACTGTTCATATCTTTTAGATGAGACCACAGCACCAGGATAGTAGCAAAAGTTTGAACATAAAAAGTTCTTGGCTGATGCATAGCTTTGGTCCTGTCTTGAAGTGTAATTGCTGAATTGTGTAATTCCATACGTAATTTGTTAAAAAAGATCACCAAAGTAATTTTACATTAAGCTATGAATGAATACCTTAAGAAGATGAGATGACTACCTTTTCCTTATCATCATATTTATCTGAGCATTACCATCTTTGGAAATCAGTAATGTATTTGGAAATAGTCTTATAACCTGCAACTCAGGTTGTGCAGCAACATTAATAATAAAATTTGTGAAACAAAGCAAAAAAAAAACAGTGTTTGTTTGGTTACACAAAAATTGTTTGTACATGAACCAAAGCCTGGCAAGTTTTGCTGGTAACGGGCATTGTAGAAGAGTCACATTTCAGCTGTAATTCAACAGATCTCCTGATTGGTCTGACAACTTCAGAAAACTCCATAAAAATATATAGTGTTGAAGTAATATACACAAAGCAACAAATAAAAAAGTACCATGTGGAAGAACACATTTTACAGTGTAACAGGGGAACTTTTATCAGTTTTGTTGATCCAGTGATTTAGATCCCAAGTGACTATGTTTTAATTTCATTATATGCCTGCTGAGTTTTTTTCCTTTAGATTTAGATCCTACCTGAGATCATTCGACAGGAGAGCCTTTGCTGCAACCGTCTTCTAGTGCTAATGCTTCACAGTACCTCATGACTTCAACTAATTGAATCAACTATTCTGACATAACATCTTATAGACTATACTCTTGTAAATCCTTATTCTCCTACAGTCCAATCAAAGGTGTTTCTGCAACACTCTCAGCTTTGTATAAAACAATAAGCAGCAACCCCAGGAAACATAAATTCTAATACTTAAATAACCACATTATAGTGGCACTAACAGAAACATGTTAACCGCTAACAAAGTGAATACATGGTGAGCCTAAATGATTCATCAGGTTTCAGAGCACTATTTATTGACACTTAAATGATGAACAAAGATGAGTGATACATGAAAAGATAGATATGAGGGAGAAGTTTGGGTTGGTTACCAAACAATACACCCATTTTGTAATAGTTCATTTATTCACCTCTTTACACAAGCAAGGCTTACACAGAACTGACATGGTGGCACTGCACAAAGATAATGTTTAGGTTAGTTCAAAGATGATACTCAGATCGATTCTGGTGTCAAACTCATCGACGCCACAGATACAATCACCAAATTTCAAAAGCTCACATGTTAGATGGGAGCCTGTGACAGAATCCTACATAATGATGGCAATGCAGGAGAAGAGTTTCCGTGTGTTACAACATGCAAAGTTTTCATCAGATATGAGCATTCAGCATGCATCCATATGCAAATATGGAAAAGCTGCACCAGTGCACCAGAGCATTTTGCAACAGTTTTGCCAGTTTTGTGATACTGATTGCCTCTGTAAAGGGGAAAGAATGGGGTGACTGTATTTCAGAGTGGAGTGCACAGGATAGAGTTTTGTGGACAGACCTCAAAAATCAACTGATCATTCAAGCAATGAACTGGGCATCCTGCAGAAAACAGTGTGGAATGCTTTGTGGTAGCATTTGCATTTCAAAAACTAATGTTTGAGCTGATACAACACTTGATTCCAGATGATTCTGCCTGACAATTGGAGTTTTGTACCTGGATTCAGAAAGCTCTGAAAGATGATGACTTTGTGAGGTATCAGTATTCAGCAACAAGGCAACTTTCCATATGTTGGGAAATGTGACTTGTCATAGTGTGAGAGTGCAAGGTACTACATTGCCACATGTCCATGTGGAGTTGGAAAGCAATTTGCAAGAAGTGAATGTCTTCTGTGCCATATCCAAGACAAAGGTGTATCACCTCTTTTTCTTCATCAAGTAGATCATGACAGGTTCTGTGTACCTGGATATGTAGCAGTTATGGCTGATGCTGCAACTGGCTGGTGACTCCTTGGCTGGAGACTCTTTCAACAGGACAGAGCTCCATCTCACTGGAACACAATCTTCCATGTCTTTCTCAACATGGATGGATAGGGCACACTGGCATGGGTTATGTTGCTCTGTTTCCATACTCACCCCCATCCCCCTCCAACCCCCTCACCAGATCTTATGCTATATAATTACTTCATGTGGGATTATCATAAGAACAAAGTTTATGTACTCCCAATGACAATAACAATGCACCACTGCTGCTGGAACAGACATTGACATGCTAATGATTGTATGGACAGAACTGTATTACTATTTGGGTGTGTGCCAGGTGATCAAGGGCATACATCCTAAACTTTTGTAGCCTTGGTGAGTGTTTCTATCTTTTTATGGCTCACTCATCTCTTTATGTCAAGAGAGAGAGAGAGAGAAAGATATAGGGAGATGCTTTGTTAGTGCTGCACAGTTTTCTCAAATATGACTGAGATAAACTGACTCTGCAGTATTCATCATGGCATTCCACTTAGAAATTGTGACAGAATCAGTTAAGTAAAAAATTCACATAATTCAAACATTTTTATGTACAAATACTGACTTTGAATTTTCTTTGGTGTGAGCATTCATGGGCTGCATTCTTATGCTGATTTGAGATATTAGATTCTAATATTGTACTTTTCACATTGCTTTTGCATCACCTTTTAGTGATTGTCTCAATACTTGTTTGTATCATGATACACTGAAAAATTTCAAACATTTGAGAGTGCCACAAAAACTCATACTGGTATCATCAATTGTAGGCTTAACCATCACAATAACAAGTGGGACAGATGGGGGAGGGTACTATGTGCCCCACTTCTGAAAATGTTGTCATCTCATATTGTAATTTACATTGTAAAATTTTAAAACATATCTTTATTGTTTTTAATGATTTCTTATATCTGATCCTCTAACTGTTAGATTTCAATAATATCTGAAACAAAAATTTAAGTCTTAGGAGTTAATGTGACTTTTTGCAACAAATTTCATATAAATATTTTCAACTTCTGGACTTTTCTTTCACATCTATATATCTTAACAAGGACATTATGAATAAAACTCATTGACAGTTAATAAAATCTGTACACCTCCTCTTTGTAAACAAAATATGGAAAATACATTGGTGTTGCTAAGATTGAGCTAAAAAATATTTTCAGGTTCTGAAGCCTACTTAAACATCAGTAGCTATTTGAAAAGGATGTTTTTAACAGAAATTATCAGCAATTAGCTTCTTTCTTTGAGAGCATAAAGCACCCCCCCCCCCCTCCCCTCCACCCCAATCATATATAACGATATGAAATATACATTGGTGTTGCTATGGGAAAATTATTGTGCTGTTTCAGAAATTTTGGTTAGCTTCATTTAGAAACAACTTTTTCCTATTTTCACTGTTCAATTGTTTGCCCACAGTAGCTAAGTGGTCAGTGCAACAGAATGTCAGTCCTATGGGCCCAGGTTCAATTCCTGGGTGGGTCGGAGATTTTCTCCACTCTGGGACTGGGTGTTGTTTTGTCCTAATGATCATCATTTCACACTCATCAACGTGCAAGTTGCCAAAGTGGCATCAAATCGAAAGACTTACACCTAGCGAATGGTCTACCTGACGGGATGTCCTCGTCACATGAGTGTGCAATTATGTAAGGAATAATTTTATTTTCCAGGATTTTCAAACAATTAGGTACAAAATTATATTTTCAAATTTTTTAATAAATTACGAGTGTTGTGACTATATTTCAGCCAAATTGACAGAAAACAACCTATACCTCACAAACGGTATGCCAGAAAACTTTATTTTTAACTGATTCATGTGGGTGAAAATATTGGAAAACCAAGTTGTGCCAACAAAATTTTTGTTAGCTAAACTTTCTGTAGACAAAAAACTTTGAAAATTATGGACTTTTGTCAGTTTTTATTTTAAAAAATCCACATTCTTGTGCTTATAGCTTTTTGGTGTCTTTTTCCTTTTAAAAGGAGCCCAAAATTGTCTACAAATTTGATTAGTACTACTTTTTTCTGCACCCAATACCAAGGGCACTACAGTTTGTCAAAAAATAACAATATCTTGAACTTTGTGCAAAATGACAAGATACCAAGTTTTCGAGCAATTTCGTTTCTGTTTATATATTAGAAATTTATTATTTGTTATGTTATAAACTGTAACTGAACATTTCACGTATTGGCAAGGACAGCATGTATAGCATTGCTGACACTGAATTCAGTAGTTACTAACAAAATCAGATATGACTGCATGAAGTATTTTTCATTGTATATAAAAGTAACTAACTACATATAGGTAGCATACATGTCTCACAGTTGAATGATGTTAATGATCAGTTATAAGAAGTGTGTTGGTATTGATTGTTTTACAGTGGACAACACTCATTTATTCCTTGCTGCATGGGACATGATTTTTTGGCGATTGTTTTCACAGCTATTAGCGCTCTCCTCTCTGTGGTGAATATTGCAAATGGGACCACTAGATTTACTTTTGTTGAATTTAAGTTATTTCCAGAGGATTTCTTTAATGAAACAAAATGATGAAGAAGTAAAAGTCCTTAAGCAAAAATCTAACTATGGAAAAATTCAGGATAGGATGCAACGATATTATGAAAAGGAAAGTTGCTACTCAACATATATTGGAGAGCTGAGTCGCATATAGGCACAACAAAAAGACTCTCACAATTAAAGCTTTGGGCCATTCAGGCCTTCTTCAACAATAGACAATAGACACACACACACACACACACACACACACACACACACACACACACAGGCAAATGCAACTCACACACATGACTGCAGTCTCAGGCAACTGAAATCACACTGTGAGCAGTAGCATCAGTGCATAATGGGAGAGGTGACTGGGTGAGGGTAAGGAGGATGCTGGGGCAGGGAGTGGGAGGGATAGTATGGTGGGGGTGGTGGACAGTGAAGTGCCAAAGGTTACAATAGAGGGCAAGGGGGGGGGGGGGGGGGAGTAGTGGAAAAGGAAAGAAATAAAAAGACTGGGTGTGATGGTGGAGTGACAGCTGTGTAATGCTCGAATAGGAGCAGAAAAGGGGCTGTATGGGTGAGAACAGTGGCTAAAAAAGGTTGAGGCCAGGAGGGTTATGGCAACGATGTATGTATTGCAGGGAAAGTTCCCACCTGTGCAGTTCAGAAAAGCTGGTGTTGGTGGGAAGGATCCATATGGCACGTGTTGTGAAGCAGTCATTCAAATGAAGGATGTCATGTTTGGAACTGGTGGGTCTCAATGAAGCCTTCACTGACCGTAATTATCCTCCGATGGTTGTACAAAAACAAATCTCCCTTCCCTTATCTTTCCAGTCTCCCACAACCTGCAAAAATGTTCAAACGTGAGTCAAATCCCGTGGGACTTAACTCCTAAGGTCATCAGTCCCTAAGCTTACACACTACTTAACCTAAATTATCCTAAGGACGAACACACACACCCATGCCCAAGGGAGGATTCAAACCTCCGCCGGGACCAGCTTCACAGTCCACGACAGAAGCGTGTTAGAACACTCGGCTAATCCCGAGCGGCCACAACCTGCCAAGGTTCCACTGTAGACAATGTGGTCCACTTGTTTCTGGGCCACAATTTGTCAGCGGCCAGTTTGTCATGTGGACAGACTGCTTGTTGGTTGTCATGCCCACATAGAGTGCAGCACAGTGGATGCAGCTTATCTTGTAGATCATGACTGATTTCACAGGTAACCCTACCTTCGATGGGACAGGTGATGTTAGTGACCAGACTGATGTAGGTTTGATGGGAGGATGTATGGAACAGGTCTTGTACCTAGGTCTATGTGTGGTATGTGCCTGTTGGTATGAGCAACAAGGTAAGGGATTGGGAGCAGGGGTTGCGTAAGGAAGGACCAATATATTGTGTAGATTCGGTGGATGGCAGAATACCACTGTGGGAGTGGTGAGAATGATAGTGGGCAGAACATTTATCATTTCAGGGTACAACGAGAGGAAATCAAAACCTAACAGAGAATGTAATTCAGTTGCTCCAGTCCTGGATGGTATTGAGTTATGAAAGGAATGTTCATCTGTGGTCCGACAGAGGGACTTTGGGAGGTGTCGGGAGATAAAAGATAAGGCAAGGGAGATTTGTTTTTGTGCATGGTTGGGAGGATAATTACTGTCAGTGAAGGCTTCATTAACACCCTTGGTATACTTCAAGAGGGACTGCTCATCACGCAGATGTAACATCCATGGGTGGCTAGGCTGTATGGAAGGGACTACTTGGTATGAAATGGGGGGCAGCTGTCAAAGTGGAGGTAATGCCGATGGTTAGTAGGTTTGATATGGACAGAGGTACTGATGTAGCCATTTTTAAGGTGGAGGTCAACATCTAGGAAGTTGGCTTGTTGGGTTGAGTAAGACCAGGTGAAGCAAATGGGGGAGAAGTTGTTGATGTTCTGGAGAAATGTGGATAGGGTGTTCTCACCTTTGATCCAGAAGGCAAAGACGTCACAGTGAACCTGAACCAGGTGAGAGGTTTAGGATGCTTTTTAGGAAGGATTCCTCTAGGTGGCCCATGAATAGGTTGGCATAGTATGGTGCCATGCGGGTGCCCAAATCCATACCCTGGATTTGTTTACAGATAGTGCCTTCAAAGAGAAGGTAATTATGGATGAGGGCATAGTTGGTCATGGTGACTAGGAAGGAGGTTGTTGGTTTGGTATCTGTCGGGCACTGGGATAGGTAGTGTTTAATAGGCATTAAGAATGTTAGTGTACAGGGAGATGGCATCAATAGTGACGAGCTGGGCACCATGTGGAGAGTCAGTAGAGGATGGATTCCTTTCTAGCCGTTATGACCAACTATGTCTTCACCTAAAATTACTTGTCCTTTGAAGACATCACAAACAAACAAGTCTGGGGTATGGCTATTGGTACCCACATGGCACAATCCTGTGCCAACCTATTCATGGGCCAACTAGAGGAATCCTCCCTAAGAACCCAGAATCCTAAACCCCTCACCTGGTTCAGATTCACTGATGACATCTTTGCTATCTGGATCGAAGGGGAGGACACCCTATCCACATTCCTCCACAACATAAACAACTTCTCCCTCATTTGCTTCACCTGGTCCTACTCAACCCAACAAACCAGCTTCCTAGATGTTGACCTCCACGCCAAAAATGACTACATCCATAGCAGACCTACTAACCACCAGCAGTACCTCCACTTTGAAAGCTGCCACCCATTTCACACCAAAAAGTCCCTTCCATACAGCCAAGCCACCCATGGATATCTGGAGTGACGAGCAGTCCCTCTTCAAATATATCGAGGGTCTCAATGAAGCCTTCACTGACAATAATTATCCTCTGAATGTTGTACAAAAACAAACCTCCCTTCCCTTATCTTTCCAGTCTCCCACCACCTCCCCCAAAGTCGACCGTTTGGCCACATACGAATATTCCCTTTGTAATTCAGTACCACCCATGACTGGAGCAACTGAATTACATTCTCCACTAGGGTTTCGATTACCTTTTGGCGTACCCTGAAATGAGAAATGTCCTGCCCACTATACCTCTCACCTGTCCCACAGCGGTCTTCTGGCATCCACCGAACCTACACAATATACTGGTCCATCCTTATATGACCTCTGCTCCCAATCCCTTACCTTATGGCTCATACCCCTGTAATAGACCTAGATGCAAGACCTGTCCCATACATCCTCCCACCACCACCTACTCCAGTCCGGTCACTATCATCACATATCCCATCAAACGTAGAGCTACTTGTGAAACTAGTCATGTGATGTACAATCTTAGCTGCAACCACTGTGCTGCACTCTATGTGGGTATGACAAACATCAAGCTGTCTGTCAGCATGAATGGCCACCAACAAACTGTGGCCAAGAAAGAAGTGGACTACACTATTGGTGACCACACTGCCAAATATGATATCTTTCATTTCAATGTCTGCTTCACAGCCTGTGCCATATGGATCCTTCCCACCAACACCAGCTTTTCTGAATTGCACAGGTGGAAACTTCCCTGCAATATGCCCTTCTTTGCCGTAGCCCTCCTGGCCTCAACCTTCGTTAGTCACTGTCCTCATCTGTCCATCCCCTTCCCTGTTCCCATTCCAGCACTACACTGTCGTCACTCCACCATCACACCCTGTCTTTTTATTTCTCTCCTTTTTCACTACTTCTCCCCTCAACTCCCTCCCCTCCCTCCCCTCCCCCCCTCCCCACCTCCTCTATGCCTAATAGCCTAAAGTTTTCACTGTGAGAGTCTTTTTGTAGTACCTATCTGCGACTCAATATCTCCATGGTATGGTAAGTAGCAACTTTCCTTTTCATAATATAGTTGAAAGCCTTTGTGATATGTAATCTGCTCCTTATCCAGTGTCTGTATTCTCAAGAAAAGGCACGAAAAAAGGAACAAAATTTTAATAATAAAACATCTTTATTCAAGAAGAGGATGTCAACTCAATTGCACTGAGTAAATTTTTTGTCACTGATGGACTATACCTTATACACAAAGTAACCTGGCCTTGATATGTATTAATAGCCCAAAGTTATGTTTTTTTCCTGCAACATCATTTTGGATCTCAGTTTGCTATTGTATATGATTCATAACAATGCAAGGAAGAGCACAGTGCTGAGGAAAGTTGTACTTCTAGAAAACGTTCTTCAGTTGAAGTTGTTGAAATCAGTTATGGAAAACAAGTGCCACAGGACAAACTGTTTCTGTATAATAAATAAAACAAGAACCAGTTGATCATACTTTTTAAAAAAGAATTTTGAGTATGTGGCAATGATGTGGACCAGGCACAAGGAGAGGATGATGTTATAATTGTAACATTTCCCTTTTCAAGAACTGACAGTTTTGGGAGTGTACACATAGTGGGAGATGATGCTGACATCTTTATGCCCATAACTGGATTAGGACAAGGCATCAAAAATTATTTTTTTCTGTAGCCAGGAAGAGGAAGTACAGTAGTCATCTGGTTATGCACTGATGATACAATATCCACTTTTTTCAGCCAAGAAAAAATGAAGTTTTACAATATTATTGAGAAACATGAACACCTAACAGCACTTGGCATATTCACAAAACCAGATGCTACCCATGACGAAACAGTAACAGCTGGAGAACAGATTATTGTCACATTGCATGGTACAGGTGTCAAGCAGATTTCTGACAATTTGCAGTACGAACTGTCTGCCACAAAAAGAAAATCAAATCTATCAAGGTTGCGACCCACAAATGATAGCGTGCAACATCACTCATTATGGAATTAGCAACAAATCCAAACTTGAATAGGAAACAGGCAACTTTCCGAGAAATGGGGCTGGACTTAAAGTGATCACAGTCTAAAGCCTATTGTATTGGGTGCAGATCCAGCTCCTTATTCAGTTCTTCTCACTGTTTCATGCCCATGTAAGTTGACTTGTGGTAGAACACTTGCAGAAAAGCAGGTTTGAAAAGTTCTTCTATTTGCAAGACTTGTGGCAGAGTCAACGGTGAAAACTTGTCACAACTTTTATATGAAAAATGTGAAGAAGAAGCAGATTTTATGGGAAATAGTGAGGAAACAGGTGTCAAAATGAATGAGATGGAAGAGGCTGACTCACTGTTGGAAGAACAGGCCAATCTGGGACCCACTCAGACTACTTACCCTAATTCTATTACTTAAGGCATTTCTGGTGACACCAAGGACCTTGGCCCATCAAAACTTCAGAAGTGACTCACATATCCACATCAAGCGCGCCAAAGTTTGAAGTGCGCTATCAGAAATATTAGGCATCAAGAAGTCATGATAATATGTGTTAGTAAATGTTAATGCCTTTTGTTAATGAATTTGTAATTATAATAAAGATACCTATGTTTCATTTTTAACTGCAAAGTTTCTTTACACAAGTTTAGTAATCTATCTACTTTGACCTACCCAGTTCAACTAATAATAGTTCAGATTTTCTGTGCTGGTTAATTAATATATGTAACATATTGAGTAAAGACGTACTTTTGTAAACAGGCATAAGTTAGGGCTGAAATGTTATGGAGCTTAACTTTGATTTGTAATGTGCAAATCACAATGGATGGATGCCAAGGAATCACTTGATTGTACATGGCATTATTGAATACTGCAAAGTCAGATGTTCAGTTCCAGTATGTAATATATTTCTACTTTATAAACATAAACTGAAATAAAAAAGCTCAAAAAATATATTTTGAAATTTCACACATAATTTGAAAAAAAGGATGGTATTTTTTTGGCAAACTGTAGCACTCTTGGTATGAGTGTCAGAAAAAGTTGTACTAATCAGATTAGTGAGGAATTTTGTACTCTTTAGAAAGGAAATAGATGTCAAGCGCTAGGGGCACAGGAAACTGAAATTTTTCTGCAAAAATGTTATTTAAAAGTCCCAAATTTTCAGAGTATCTTGACTATAGGAAGTTTACACAACATAAATTTAGTTGGTAAAACTTGGATTTCTGTCTTTCCATACACATGAACAAGTGCAAAAAATAAAATCTTCTACCCACCGTTTGCAAGGTATCTATAGCTAATATTTGACTACACCAAAAACTTTTTCATTTTTGTGGACAATATTTCGCTATCTGATCTAGTCGTGACATCAGAATCGGACAAGTGTAGTGGATAATTTATTTTGTAAAAAATCAGTGTCTTTTATGATCAGAGAATAATTCACCCCAAATTACAGTATATACCAATGTGAGTAATAACTATTTGGAAGTTACCTTGTGACTGATAACCACAGATGTTAAGTCCAATAGTACTCAGAGCCATTTGAACCATTTGAAGTTACCTTGTCATGGGAATAACCTCTACTTATTTGACAGTACATCAGCATTTGTAGTTTAGTTATCACACTCTAGCACATTTTATAACAGACAATGTCATACATGGTTTTCCATTTCAAGACAAATATATATTACCTACATTTATTATTAACTTAATTCAATTTTCAAATTTGTTTGTGGCTGTAACCTCAAATAGTTGGGAAAGCAGTAATTTTTACGACAGGTTATTCTGTTGCCTTCATAGAAATCTTGTTTCATGAATTAACTTCTTCAGTTCTTAAAGGGAATTAGTTATATTTTTAGCTCAGCAGATTAAAAGACAGCAGGCTTAGTTTAAAGTTACTGTATTTGTTTACTGTTCTGTAAAACAGTGCACCAGTCACAATGCAGTCTCACTGTGAGTGCTGTTCTCAAACTTGGGATGAGTTAGTTGACATTCATAAGCAGGTGAAAATCACCCTGACTACTGTCAAACAATTGCTAACTGCTGTCAATTGGTGTGTTTAGGGGGTTCCCAAGAGTCACATACCGGAGTTATGAAAGACATCTCAAGTACTCACCTTTCCTGTGAATCCTGTCTAATCTGCAGGAAGTACAGGATCTGTCACTACTCACCCTCTTGACTGTGAGTGGTGTGTCAGTGGTGGGTAAAGGCATCCTAAAGAGGATAGACAGAAACCTGGGAGGACTCACAGTGTCCCTCTAACCAACTGGTTCTAGGTACTGTCTTCCACTAAAACTGAAGCTGAGCCAGTAAGATTCACCTTGTTTTTTTGGAAACCTGTTTTGTCCTGTGTCAAGAGGACACTAACACAAAAGCATAAGGGTCTATTAATCATTGGCAGTTCAAATGTATGGGGGCCTTCAGGGCCTCATTCTAAATGCTGAATAGGTTATTTTGGCAGGCACTGAGAAAAGAGGGTGCAACCAACTACAGATTGTGATGCATATTGTAACAAGCACCTGGGCACTTGAGGTCATACTTGGATTGTTCCAGTGACTGGCAGAGAATGCTGAGAAGACCAGCCTTGGAGTTTCAATGAAGCTCACAGTTTGCAGCATTGTTGGCGTAAGTCATACTCTAGGCTGTGACTTTCTGGACTTACACCATAGGTTTGAGAACAGTAGGGTCCTCCTTATAAACTGATCAAGTGTGCATTACATATCAAAGGCTATCTGAATAGCTGACTGTGTGTGGCACGCACACAACGATATTTCAGACTTTACATCTCTCCTGCCTGTTCAGATACTGATGAGTGTAGGACACTTGAGAGTAATAGTGTAAGATCTGAAGGAATGCCCCCCTCCCGCACACACACACAGGTAAGAATATTAAAATCCTATACTAGTTAACTGCCAATGCATTCACAATAAAGTGTCAGAGTTTGGAGTGATCATGAAAAGGAGTGAAGCTCACATAATAGTAGGTGTAGGAAGCTAGTTAAAACCTGAAGTTGATAGCAGTGAGATTTTTAGGAAAAAATTAATTGTATATTGAAAGGACGGATTAATGGGAAATGGCGGTGATGTGTTTGATGAAGTAGGCAAGAAATTCAAATCCAAAGAGATATAAATTGAAGCTGTGTGTGAGATTACATGGGAAAGACTCAGTATCAGCGCTGAGCATAAAATTATAATTGGATCTTTCTATCGACCACCAGACTCACCTCTGGATGTAACCAACAACTTCAGAGGAAACCTCAGTTCACTTGTACATATGTTTCTCAATCATGCAGTAGTCATTAGTGGAGACTTCAATCATACAGCAATTACAATTTTGTTTGAAGTGAATGTGCTAAGACATGCTGTGAAACATTACTAAAATCCCTTCTTTAGTATCTGAACTGGTGTGACAATACTGCTACACTACACTGTTGCTGTAGGTACTTCATGGGCTGGTGGTGAGTCAATAATAACTGATGAAAAGAGCCCCATGAAAGTAAATGGAAATTTGCCATGCGAGTCAATCTATGGAAGCAGAAAGCACAAACTGTTTTAGAAACTTGCATCAGGAAAACTCAGTATGCAGCTGGCATGGGCAGCTGTTGCTGAGTTCTTGGCAACAACACCCAGCACAATATGCAAGCCAAAGTCCATGGTAGTTGAACCAGCATGTGCACTGGCCT
This sequence comes from Schistocerca gregaria, assembly GCF_023897955.1. NCBI lineage: Eukaryota > Metazoa > Arthropoda > Insecta > Orthoptera > Acrididae > Schistocerca > Schistocerca gregaria. Next base: position 531,207,076 of record NC_064920.1, read on the forward strand.
GCTTGGCTTACTGCTGCCTCCCTGTCAACTCCATGTATGAGTCTGCCCATATTAGGTGCTGCATGTGCAAGAACATCTCATTAAGTAAGTGGGCAGGCAGAGAAGGGGGAGGAGGGTAGATCAAATCCCATGTGCTCCACATTGGCAGATGCAGGTTGCACCTCACTGGGAACTGAAGCTACATGCAGTGGTAGATAGCTGAGGGGGCAGGAACAGGGAAGCATGATGCTGCATGTGGCAATCTACACATGAAACAATGTCATGACTAACCCTGAATCCAACATATCAGAAGACCATGGCAATGAAGTCCCAACAGGGTACGGGCACAACTAATTTGCAGATGGGTCAGCTCCTATCCACTGACATCCACCACAAACACTTGCCTATCTTTGTAGTCCACCATAAAACCCAGCAGCCACCCCTGTTGCCAGGACCAGGCCCACATGACAGCCCTGGGAGGAAAATGCAACAGATCACTGTGCAGCACACCTCTGCTGCTGGCCACAGCATCAGGCCCAAATGACAGCCCTGGAAGGAAAATGTGACAGACCATGGTGGTCTGTTGCTTGTGACTCAGGAGTCAACAATTCCAGGAGTCCCTGTGGCTGGTGCCCATGCAAGCATTCTGTTGGACTATACCCATAAACCAGTCTCACATAATATTTAGACAGAAAATAACACAATGCATTGTTGTGGAAAGAGGCAGATGCTGACTTTTTCGTCTGGGACATTAAATAGTGGCAGCTGTTGATAGGGGGGGGGGGGGGGGGCGGCACATTGGCTACATATGGCAAATTGGTCAATGTGTCAACCACCAACAACTGCATGCTTCCCAAAAACAGACCTGTGAAAATGACATACATCTTTTGCTAAGGGTGCTCTGGGACCAGCCAAAGAGAAAACTTGTGCAGTGATGCAGCATGGTTCTGTGCACAAGCTCCGCAAGCCTGTAGTAGGCATTTGATTTCACAATTGGTCACAGCCCAGTAGACATGATGTCACATCAGTGCCTTCATATGAGTTGTACATAAGTGCGGTGCAAGCAGCAACTGGAGTTTGCAAAGGTGGAACAACATGGGAATGACCTTTCATCAGCATTGCTCCTCCATGGCAACACGAGGAGCCCTCTGGAGAACACAGGAGAAAAACAAACACCCAGCTGGATCCGCAGCTGAAGAGATGCAATCCGATCATCCCATCTGGACTGCCAAAATGAACTTCCAGAAAAGCAAATCAGCAGTTGTGGCAGTTGTGAACTCAGGGATTGCTGCAAGGCATCGTCCAGTGCAAATAAGAGAGCCCTCTGCTGATCAAAATCTGTATTGTGCACCACCGGTAGCCACAACAGCACAACTTCATTGGTATCAGCATGCTGGACAGTGGAAGGGTAATGAATGTCATAGCAATAGCTACTAAGAAAGAGGGTCCACCTCTGCAATCAGTGGGCAGTATGATCGGCCAGCTTTGAATGAAGGACAAATAAGGAAAGCAGTGGCTTGTGGTCTGATGATGAACCTCAGCCCTCACAAGGAAACGTGAAACCCTTTAACTATAAAAATAATAGCTGGCGCCTCCTTTTCCTCTTGCGAATAATTATACTGTGCAGCAGAAAGTGTCTTTCGTGTGGAGGCAATGGTCCGTTCCATGCCACACAGGTTTCAACGGCACAGGACTGCACCAACACCATACTGGGACATGTTACAGGCCATGGTTAAACGTTTGCCTTATGTAAAACAACCAAGACAGGGAGCAGAGAACAAACACTGTATGAGGGGCTGAAAAGCACATTGACAATCTGTCGACCAGACAAACTTTTAGTGGTGTCACTTAAAAGGATGGCAGATGTGCATGGCCGTGGAAGTGAACTCAACATAATATGAAATCTTATCCTAAAAAGACTGGAGCTGGTTCAGGTTCTTGGGCACCTGACAGCTGATGTTAGCTTTGATGTGGTCAACCAAGAGGCCAAGGCCATCTTTGTTAAGCACATGTCCTAAAATGCATTTTCGGGGAGAAAAAACTGCACTTTTCCAGCGTGGAATGAAGGCCACTCTGAAGGAGGTGTTTGAAAACTGATTAAAGGCTTCATAAATGCTCCTCTCTAGTAGTGCCCATTATCCAGATATTATCAAGGCAATTGATGCAACAGGGAACATCCTGAATCAACAGCTCTAAATGTCATTGATAAATTTCCAGTGCAGATGAGACTCCTAAAGAAAAGTGACTAAGCTGGTAAAGCCCAAAAATGGATGAAAAAGTCCAAGAGACTGCGTCCAATGGCAACTACAGGTAGGCACTGTGCAAGTCAATGCATGACAAATACTGAACCCCAGACAACTTTAACAACAATTCCTCTGGCTGCAGAACTGGATAGGAATCCATGACACATTGTGTACTGACTGTCTGTCTGAAATCACCACAAAGCTGCATGACGGGCTTTTGCAACATCCACTGGCTCGACAGTACAGGAGAAATGATGCCTTGATCCTGCCAATGCTGCAACTTGCCCTTTACCTTTTTGTACATGATGGAGGGAATGGGGTAGGGGTGATAAAATTTAGGTACCATTGATAGATTAAGAAAAATGTGTAACTCAAAAGTTTCAGCCTAGCCAAAAATATTACCAAACAGTGGCCCATATGACCACAGTAAGGAGATCAAATCATGAAAAGGAATGGACTGAGACACTAAATGCACTTTCTCAACAATGTGGAAGCTGACAAGAGAAAAGGTATCTAGCCCAAAAATATTTTGTGCCAATGATGAATTTGCCACTTACAATGGAAGTTACCATTCCACATTTTATAACACATGGAGATTGAGAACTGTCTCCCCCCACCCTGCAAAAGGAATGCTCTGCTTAGAATAACGCCCAAACTGATGCAGTGACCATTGCAACTCCAGGCATCCCAAGAGCTCATACATATCCAACTTTAATATTGCTGACCATAATTCCCATGTTCATTTGAAATTCAATGGGCCATCTTGAAATTCAGTTGGCCACACTTTAACAAAGAACGTCAACAAAAAAAAAACTGGGGTGGCCCACGAGAGGTGAGGGGCAGCCCCACAGTCCAGTGAAAACACGGCAGGAACATTCAAGAACTGACTCATGTTTCACCAACTATCACAAATAGTTGCCAAATGGCCTATCAAATGGCAAGCCACCCACATGGCTTCCATAGGCAATCTTGAGGAACTTGGAGCAAAATACATTTGGACCAGGTCCACAGACTCAACCAACGATTGGGAGGAGAATGATGCCAACAACCCAAAAACACCACAAGAATTATGATGCCAACCAGCCAGATTTGCTGTGGGTGAAGGCAGGGTGTACCATGTGACCACTGCACCAGCATCATCAACACATGGCAATTCAGTGGGATGTGAGGCTGTGTGAAGTAGGTACCCTGCAGGATCTGTTTACTATGCACACCAAACTGATTTACCTGCCAACTATCAGAAAGGACATCTCTTGCCACTGCCATCAGCTCATGGGAATCTTCAATCTGGTCCACATCAACTCAAGAAGGATTGGACAAGGTCAACTACATACATTTGCAATCCATTTGGTTTGCGTACAGGAGACATGTAAAAAATTTATAATACAGTTACAATGATTTTTAAATTAATAAATAATAGCACTACAATAAATAATAACACAATAAGGATATTTCTTGGAATGTGTAACACATTGTTTCCAGTTCAAATTTCAGTTTGTCCTGCACAAATTCATCCACTGAGTAATAACACTTCAGTGTCAGTACCTCACATAGCTTTCTTTTAAGTGAATCTAAATTCATCTGCATCAACGTGTTCCCTTTTAATTTATTACAAATTTTCGTTCCCACGTAATGAGGTCTCTGGGCATACAGTCTGATGCGGTGGGTTGGGAGCATAAAATTTTCTATGTTTCTAGTATCATGTGAATGGACAAAATGGATTCCCTCAAATAATTCTTGTCTGGTGTACAAAAATATACTAATCTCAAACATGTATAAGGATGGCAGAGTTAATATTTTAAGTTTTCTAAATAATAGTAGACATGGTTCTTTGTGATTTGCAGTGTATGCTTTTTTTCTGTGTTTTTAGTATTCACACTAAGTTTGTCGAGTTACCCCGAAAAACAGTACCATACCTAATGGTTAAATGGCTCTGAGCACTATGGGACTTAACATCTGAGGTCATCAGTCCCCTAGAACTTAGAACTACTTAAACCTAACTAACCTACGGACACCACACACATCCACACCCAAGGCAGGATTCATACCTGCAGTCGTGCGGTTCCAGACTGAAGCGCCTAAAACTGCTCAGCCACACCGGCCAGTACCATCCCTAATAATGGATTTGAAGTAGCTTGTATATGCTACTTTTTGTGTGTCCATGTCAGCAGCAAATGTAATCAGTTTGTTTGCCAGGATTTCAATGTGTGCTTGCCAGCTCAAATTTTTATGTACATTTAAACCTAAGGATTTGACTGAAATCAGCCACTGACAAAACTTCTCACATTGAAGTTTCTTGGGCTCAGCAGAGGGCTCCAAATTTTAGATAACTTCATATAAACCCATACTGCTGGACAACAAGACAGCCTTATCAGTTGGACTGACAATACACCTTACTTGACAGTACAGCAAGAACAGGTGCAGATAATTCTCCCAACTTTCAAACTAGCAAACAAGATCGAGGGCATTGGAGATGGAGAAGAAAACTACATAACAGTGCCTGGCCCACTGCCTTTGGGGAAAGGGCACAAAGGAACTCTGTCAATTCTGCATTCTGGTTCATTAGTGCCTGCATCTGCTCCTGCAGCTGTTGTTCATTTTGTAGGTTCAACTGTTTCTGCCAGCACCACAGATATGCCAGGTCTTTGGTGGCCCAAAATTAACACTAGGAAAAGGGAAACAAAAAGTAGGGGCATCACATGTATAATAATGTCTTCATTGCCACTTTAGTATCCGAAATTAGTGTGACAACACCGCAACACTACGCAGTTGGCATGGGTACTTCACAGACCAACAGTAGCTTGGTAATAATTTGGGAACAGAACCCCTTAAGATGAAATGGTAACTTGCCATGCAAATCAATCTACAGGAAACAGAAACTTTGGATCCTTATAGAAATAAACACAGTGATAAATAAACACATGGCTATCACATGCTGCTGTTGACTGAGCACTTGGCAAGAACATTCTGCACAATGCATAAGCCAAGGTCTGTGGTAAATGACCTCAGTGGAAGCACTATCCTACTCAGCTAACTGCTGCCCACATGTACTGTATTTTATGGACTATAAATGCACATTTTTATTCGAAAAATTGTCTCCTAAATCAACATAAAAATGTTCAGTGTTTGATATAAAATTCCTAACAGCTTAAGAAAATGGCCTTACACTCAATGCCATAGGAAATGCATCTCTATGTGGCAACATCAGATTCAACTGGCAGCAGCACTGCATCAATGCAACAAACAGGAGCTGTGGGGATTCACAAGTCGGCTAACACTGTCTCCTTCCTGCCTCGCATCACAAGCCCAAGACATTGTTAGCCTATGCAGTCTTTGGTTCCAGTGAACTTGAATTGAAAGTGATTTGTGTTATCAGTAACAGTGCAATTTTTTTGCTAGTTGTTTTGTAATGAAAAAAATAAAAAGGTATTCATATGATGCAGGCTATAAATTGAATGTAATAGCATATGCAGAAGAACATAGAAAGAGAGCAGCTGAGCATATTCTGGTGCTCCACCAACAGAAAAAAAGCATTTGAGATTGGAGGGCTAGCAAAGAAGAACTAAAAAAAAAAATAATAATAAGGAATACTACATGTGCAAATAGATGATTGAATGCAAAATTGCCAAAACTAAAACATGACACATTGAAATGGATTCAAGGACATAATCAAATTGACATTGGAATTAATACAAAAATAATTTGAATACATGCTCATGCTCATAAGCTAGCACTACAGTGGAACTTAACAGACTTTAAGGGTGGATTTGGTTGGTGCTACAGTAGAAGCATCATGGACTTAACACATGAGCCAAAACCAAAATATTTCAGAAAATGCCACAAGAGTATGAGGAGAAAATATTATCTTTCCATCACTTTATTCTTCAACATCGAAAGAAAACCAGTGCAGAACTAAGCCAAATGGCAAATATGGATGAAACGTCTCTGACATTTGATGTGCTGAGTAACAGCACTGTTGTCCTTTCAAGTTGTGCTGATGGTACTAAACTTAATCCAATGATCATTTTGATGGACAAAACAATGCCAAAACCTGAAAAATCGCCAGGTGTTATTGTTCATATACATGACAAGGGTTGGATGGACAAGGCAAGTATGAAATTAAGGATTAACATAGTGTGGGAGAAAAGGAAAGGTGCTTTATTGAAGAAGAGTTCTCTTCTTGTGCTAGATCAGTTTCATAGTCATGTGAAAAATTCTGTGAAAGAGAAGCTGAGACAGGGAAATCCAGAGCTTGCTGTTATTTCGGGAGGACTTACTTCACAATTGCTACCTCTTTATGTCTCAATAAATAAACCATTTAAAGTGAATATGAGAGGGAAATGGAACAAATAGATGATGGGTGAAAACCAACATGAATTTCCATTGAAGGGAGCTTTAAAATAACCTAAAATCGAACAACTGTGTTAGTGGATAAAACAGTCATGGTCCAGAGCGAGAGAAAACATTATAGTTAAATCTTTCAAGAAGTGTGGCATAAGTGACACTGTTGATGCCACTGGAGACCATCTTATGTAAATGAAGAGTACAATGAAGAAGAAGAAGAAGAAGAAGAAGAAGAAGAAGAAGTAAGTTCAGATGACAATTATCAGGGGTTTTAAAGATCAGTTTGGTTTTATAAACTAAGAATTTGTTTTTCAGTCTGACTTTTCAACCTAATAATAAAAATGTTATTTTTTTTTAAATTGCTTAAAAATTAAGGAGTGTCCTATAATCTGTAGCATCTTACACTCCTTAAAATATAGTACACAACACTTCTGTCAGCAGAAGCATACTACTGTCAGCATACTACGTGCCACATGGGCCCTTTATTGCAGGTTTCCACACAGGTCTGTGGCACTAACCATGCCAGCTCATTTGCCTCCATTGGATATACACTGCTGAGGATAAAAATCACAGCAGTGAAAAGTTGTGCAACATAAATGAAAGTCAGTAGGTGTTTCTACATCTGAAAAATGATGTCTACTTAAAGTTCACCCCAGTCACATAAAAGTGGCACTAGTAGTGCCACTATGAGGTTGTAAATCAGGTTTACTATAAATATATGCTGTAACGGTCATTAGTGTTCGTTGCCTTTGAAATTGTACATGATGACCTGATGTCAGTCAAGAATGCCTTTAAAGTGACAAAGATGCCATTATCATCACCTCAATGAGTGTTTGGCATATGGTTCTGGCACAGCATACTTCATCTCCAGCAGTGACATCAGCAGCATTTGGCAATGTAGACACACAATGAGCTGTTAAAAATCGGTTATTTCAAGGACAACTCCAAGCCAGATGCCCTGTAGCATGCATTCCACTGACCCTAAACCATTCCCATTTGCTCACTGGAGGGCATGGTGGAAGTCTGTTGTGTTCTCTGACAAAAGTAGTGTCAGTGTCGCCCTATACGCCATCTGCTTCACGTCTGCTGTGCAGCGAGCTACCTTAATTTAAGTATTAACTGTATTTTTCTTACTTGACGCTTCTTCTTCTGTGTGTTTTTGCTTTTAGGAAGCTTTAATTGTCGAGTGCTAATAATAGTGTTCCATAGATTTCGTGTTTGTTTTGAATACAGCCAGAGAGAGTCCCTTTAGTCAGACATAGTGCCAGTAGTGTCAGTGTCGCCCTAACCGCCGTCTGCTTCACATCTGCTGTGCAGCGAGCTACCTTAATTTAAGTATTAACTGTATTTTTCTTACTTGACACTTCTTCTTCCATGTGTTTTTGCTTTTAGGAAGCTTTAATTATCGAGTGCTAGTAATAGTGTTCCATAGATTTCGTGTTTGTTTTGAATACAGTCAGAGAGAGTCCCTTTCGTCACCCATAGTGCCAGTAGTGCTAGTGTTTGTTTTCAATACAGTCCAGAGACAGGTAGTGCTATTTTCATTGTTTTCTACAAGAAGTAGTTAGCAATCACAGTTTAGTCAATAATCAACCGCCTTTAGTGAATTACCAGTCTAGTCAAAAGTTGATTAAGGCTCTTCAGTAAATTGATTCCTTAGGATGGATAGGATGTGTGACTGCTGTGTACGGACACAGGAGGAGCTGGCCACTCTTCGCGAACAGCTGAGCGTGTTGATGGTCGCAGTCAGCCATCTTCAGGCTGCTGCCTCGGAGTGTAGTGGCAGTGGGGAGTCTGGTGCGTCGCAAGGTACACCCCAGGTGTTACATGCTTCACCCACTGTCCCTGCTGTCGAGACATCTTCACGGGTACCAGGCGCGGTTGGGCCACCCTCTCCCCAAGGGGAGTGGCGGGTTCAGCAGCGTTTGCGGCGCACGAGGCGGACAATCAATGTGGAGGCTGGCCGTGTGGCATCGCCCGCTCTGCCTGTGAGTGGACATGTGGCTGCTCCTTCAGCAAGGTCCGAGCAGGCACACGGAGGGAGGGGTTTATTAGTTATTGGGAGCTCCAACGTTAGGTGGGTGATGGAGCCCCTTAGGGAAATAGCGGAAAGGTCGGGGAAGAAGGCCAGTGTTCACTCTGTCTGCTTGCCGGGGGGTCTCATCTGAGATGTGGAGGCGGCCCTACCGGCGGCGATAGAGAGCACTGGGTGCACCCAACTGCAAATTGTTGCTCATGTCGGCACCAATGACTCCTGCTGTCTGGCTTCAGAGCTCATCCTCAGTGCGTACAGGCGGTTGGCGGAGTTGGTGAAGGCGGAAAACCTCGCTCGCGGGGTGGAATCAGAGTTAACTATTTGTAGTATCGTTCCCAGAACCGATCGCGGTCCTCTGGTTTGGAGCCGAGTTGAAGGCTTAAACCAGAGGCTCAGACGATTCTGCAGAGAGCTGGGGTGCAAATTTCTCGACCTCCGCTATCGGGTGGAGAAATGTAGTCCCCCTGATAGGTCAGGCATGCACTACACGCTGGAAGTGGCTATGAGGGTAGCAGAGTACACGTGGAGTGCACATGGGGTTTTTTTAGGTTAGAGAATTCCCTCCCTAGGCCCGACAAGATGCCTCCTGAGACGCAGCAAGGCAGGAGTAGGCAAAATGCAACAGGGAATAACAATATTAATCTGTTAATAGTAAACTGCAGGAGCGTCTATAGAAAGGTCTCAGAACTGCTCTCATTAATAAACGGTCACAACGCCCATATAGTACAAGGGGCGGAAAGTTGGCTGAAACCACATGTAAACAGTAATGAAATCCTAAACTCAGATTGGAATGTATACCGCAGAGACAGGCTGCACAATGAAGGGGGAGGCGTGTTTATAGCGATAAGAAGTGCAATAGTATCGAAGGAAATTGACGGAGATTCGAATTGTGAAATGATTTGGGTGAAGGTCACGGTTAAAGCAGGCTCAGACATGGTAATTGGATGTCTCTATAGGCCCCCGGACTCAGCAGCTGTTGTGGCTCAGCACCTGAAGAATAATTTGGAAAATATTTCGAGTAGATTTCCCCACCATGTTATAGTTCTGGGTGGAGATTTTAATTTGCTGGATATAGACTGGGAGACTCAAACGTTCATAACGGGTGGCAGGGACAAAGAATCAAGTGAAATATTTTGAAGTGCTTTATCTGAAAACTACCTTGAGCAGTTAAACAGAGAACTGACTCGTGGCGATAACGTATTAGACCTTCTGGAGACAAACAGGCCCGAACTATTTGAAACAGTTAAGGCAAAACAGGGAATCGGCGATCATAAAGCCGTTAGTGCATCGATGATTTCAGCCGTAAATAGAAATGTTAAGAAAGGTAGGAAGATTTTTGTGTTTAGCAAAAGTGACAAAAAGCAGATTTCAGAGTACCTGACGCCTCAACACAAAAGTTTTGTCTCAAGTACAGATAGTGTTGAGGATCAGTTGACAAAGTTCAAAACCATTGCACAATATGCGTTTGATGACTATGTGCCAAGCAAGATCGTAAGAGATGGAAAAGAGCCACTGTGGTACAACAACCAAGTTAGAAAACTGCTGTGGAAGCAAAGGGAACTTCACAGCAAACATAAATATAGCCAAAGCCTTGCAGACAAACAAAAATTACGCGAAGCGAAATGTAGTGTGAAGAGGGCTATGCGAGAGGCTTTCAATGAATTCGAAAGTAAAGTTCTATGTACTGACTTGGCAGAAAATCCTAAGAAATTTTGGTCCTATGTCAAAGCGGTAGGTGGATCAAAACAAAATGTCCAGACACTCTGTGACCAAAATGGTACTGAAACAGAGGATGACAGACTAAAGGCCGAAATACTAAATGTCTTCTTCCATAGCTGTTTCACAGAGGAAGACTGCACTGTGCTTCCTTCTTTAGATTGTTGCACAGTTGACAAAATGGTAGATATTGAAATAGACGACAGAGGGATAGAGAAACAATTAAAATCGCTCAAAAGAGGAAAGGCCGCTGGTCCTGATGGGATACCAGTTCGATTTTACACAGAGTATGCGAAGGAACTTGCCCCCCTTCTTGCAGCGGTGTACTGTAGGTCTCTAGAAGAGCGAAGTGTTCCAGAGGATTGGAAAAGGGCACAGGTCATCCCCGTTTTCAAGAAGGGACGTCGAACAGATGTGCAGAACTATAGACCTATATCTCTAACGTCGATCAGTTGTAGAATTTTGGAACACGTATTATGTTCGAGTATAATATCTTTTCTGGAGACTAGAAATCTACTCTGTAGGAATCAGCATGGGTTTTGAAAAAGACGGTCGTGTGAAACCCAGCTCGCGCTATTCGTCCACGAGACTCAGAGGGCCTTAGACACGGGTTCACAGGTAGATGCCGTGTTTCTTGACTTCCGCAAGGCGTTTGACACAGTTCCCCACAGTTGTTTAAAGAACAAAGTAAGAGCATATGAACTATCAGATCAATTGTGTGATTGGATTGAGGAGTTCCTAGATAACAGAACGCAGCATGTCATTTTCAATGGAGAGAAGTCTTCCGAAGTAAGAGTGATTTCAGGTGTGCTGCAGGGGAGTGTCATAGGTCCGTTGCTATTCACAATATACATAAATGACCTGGTGGATGACATCGGTAGTTCACTGAGGCTTTTGCAGATGATGCTGTGGTGTATCAAGAGGTTGCAACAATGGAAAATTGTACTGAAATGCAGGAGGATCTGCAGCGAATTGACGCATGGTGCACGGAATGGCAATTGAATCTCAATGTAGACAAGTGTAATGTGATGCGAATACATAGAAAGATAGGTCCCTTATCCTTTAGGTACAAAATAGCAGGTCAGCAACTGGAAGCAGTTAATTCCATAAATTATCTGGGAGTACGCATTAGGAGTGATTTAAAATGGAATGATCATATAAAGTTGATCGTCGGTAAAGCAGATGCCAGACTGAGATTCATTGGAAGAATCCTAAGGAAATGCAATCTGAAAACAAAGGAAGTAGGTTACAGTACGCTTGTTCGCCCACTGCTTGAATACTGCTCAGCAGTGTGGGATCCGCACCAGATAGGGTTGATAAAAGAGATAAAGAAGATCCAACGGAGAGCATCGCGCTTCGTTACAGGATCATTTAGTAATTGCGAAAGCGTTACGGAGATGATAGATAAACTCCAGTGGAAGACTCTGCAGGAGAGATGCTCAGTAGCTCAGTACGGGCTTTTGTTAAAGTTTCGAGAACATACCTTCACAGAAGAGTGAAGCAGTATATTGCTCCCTTCTACGTATATCTCACGAAGAGACCAAGAGGATAAAATCAGAGAGATTAGAGCCCACACAGAAGCATACCGACAATCCTTTCCACGTACAATACGAGACTGGAATAGAAGGGAGAACCGATAGAGGTATTCAGGGTACCACATACCGTCAGGTGGCTTGCGGAGTATGGATGTAGATGTAGATGTAGAAAAGCTGGTTCTACCTCAGTGCCAGTGACAACCATTTGTTGGTTAGTAGGAGGTCAGTATAGGGCCTGCAAGTAACCTATCTGCATGCTGGACACACTGGACCTGCACCTGGAGTTATTGTCTGGGGTCCGATTTCGTATGACAGCAGGAGCACTCAAGCACTGATTATCTATTTATCAGCATTCTCCATTTGACTGCAAATTTGTTTGTCAGTCTGACAATTTGACCTGTTGTGCTGCCATTCATGAACAGAAATCCAGGGGGTGTTGTCCAATGGGAAGATGCTCACCCACATGCTGCTGTTATAACCCAACATGCACTACAGAGTGTCAACACGTTGCCTGTCTCCACTCAAACACATATGGGGCAGCGTCAGATGACAACTACAAATTTATCCACAACTGACATTAATTGTTCCCGTATTGACTGATCAAGTTCCACAGGCATGGAACTCCATCCCATAAACTGACATGCACCGTCTGTACAACACAATGCACTTCATGTTTGCATGCTTACATTCAACATTCTAGCAGTTACACTGGTTATTAATATACCAGCACTTCACATTTGCAATGGCTTATCTCATGCCTACATTACTCTGTGATGTTGTAGTGTTAGTCACTTAAATGTGGTTCCTAGATAAATGTATTCCCAAAATACCATTATTCTACATTAATTTTTTTTGGGTTGAGTTTTTAATTCTGTCATTGCATATTAGATTTGACAGCACCAAATGTACCTGACCCCTTTGAGGATGTCTGCATTGAAATTTATCAGTGACCATGAGGCAGTTGTGGCAACAATTCTTACTAAAGTACAAAGGGAAACTAAAACATGAAACTTCTAAAAAACATAGACTATTGTGTAACAGGTGTGAAACAAAGAATATGGTTATAAATAAAGAGATGCTAAATGAAATGCAATTGGCTTTCAAGAGGGCGATGTGTGTGCCTTCAATGACTACCAGTGCAGAATATAGTAAAATGGTCTTTCAGAAAACCAAGAAATTCTTGTTGAATGTAGAGGCCTGTTAGTGGTACTAAAGACAGTCCAGTCACTCATGGAAGAGATAGGTACTGAACTTGAGGGTAGCAGAAATGCTTAACTCTATTTTGAAATGTTTTTATACAAAAGAAAATCCAGGAGTATTGCCCAAATTTGATCATCATACCATTAAAAAGGTGAATGAAATAAGTGTTAGTGTCAGTGGCATTGAGAAACAGCTAAAATCATGAAAACTGAAAAAGCTCCAGTGCCTAATGGAATTTCTATCAGACTCTATACTGAATTTGTGGCTGAGTTAACCGCTATGTTGACAATACTCTAACACATATCCCTTGAATAAAAAACTGTGCCCTGTAGTTTAAAGAAAGCTCATATCACATTCATTTACAAGAAGTGTAGCAGAAGTAATCCATGGCACTGTCATCTGGTACCCTTGACAGCGATTTGTTGTAGAATCTTAGAACATATTCTGAGCTCAAACATAATGACACGCCTTGTACAGAATGACTAACTCCAAGTCAACAAGCATGGATTCCAAACATGCTGATCATATGAAACCCAACTTGTACTTTCACATAATAACTGAAAGATTTGGATGGAGGCAGTCAAGTAGAAGCAGTATTCCTTGATTTCCAATTAGCTTTTGACCCAGTATCAACATCTACATTTATTATCAAAAGTATGACAATATGGGGTATTGAGTGAAATTAATAACTGGATTTGGGATTTTTTCGTATAGAGGAAGCAGCAAGTTATCTTGGATGGAGGGTCTTCAACAGATGTTGAAATAACTTCAGGTGAGACCCAGAGGAATATTTTTGGGCCTTTGCTGCTCATGTTATATATTAATGACTTTGCTGCCAATATTAATAGTAACCTCACACTTTTGTTGATGATGCTTTTATCTACTATGAATTACTCTCAGAAAAAGTTTCACAAAAAACATAATAGTCCTACAACTATAATATCAATGTGTCACAGCTGGAATAGGTTAACCCACATAAATACGTGGGTGTAGCACTTTTTAGGGATATGAAATGGAATGAACACATAGGCTCATTCATGGTTAATGCAGGTAGTAGTCTTTGGTTTACTGGTAGAATACTGGGAAAATGCAATCAATCTACAAAGGCAATTGCTTAAAAGTCACTAATGTGATCTATCCTAGAATATTGCTCAAGTGTGTGGGAACTGTACCAAAGAAGACTGACAAGGAATATTGAATGTATAGAGAGAAGGGCAGCACAAATGGTCACAGGTTTGTTTGATGCATGAGAGAATGTCACAGAGATGCTTAAGAAACTAAACTGGAAGAGTCTTGAAGACAGATTTAAACTATCCCGAGAAAACCTAGTTGCAAAGTTTCAAGAACCAGTTTCAAATGATGACTCTAGAGATATACTACAATCCCCTCATATAGGGATCACTCCTGTAGGGATCATGAGGACTAGATTAGATTAACTACAACGTGGATATAGGCGTGTAAACAATAACCCTTCTTAAGCTGCATATGTGAATGGAATGAGAAAATACCGGGTACAATGGTATGTATACTATTCCATACACTTCACAGTGGTTTGCTGAGTATAGATGTAGATGTAGATGTAGATACTAGTAAATAAAAAGTACTTCAAAACCCAGTGAATCATTTAGGCTAACCCTTTATTCCTCCTTGCTTGAAAATTGAAACTGATTTGGTTTGTGATATTTTCTTGGAATTCAGTAAATAATCAAACTAAGTAAAGGTACTTCATATTATTGAAAAAATATCAAACAAGTTGAAACAGACCTGTCTAATTTTCCAATCTACATTCAGTATTAGCTTTGTTAGTGTATTAGCAATGTTTCTTGAACTCTTGAGATACCAGTTCTTGTAATATAGACATACTTACAATGTTTCATCATTAAATAAACTGGAATAATTTAGTTTCCTTTAATATATCACCTTATCTTTCCTTCATCCCTCACAATTTGGTTCTTTTCTCTTTTATATTTTCTCCAGAATTTACAAATTGCACAGTCTGAAATTGGTTTGGTTTTTAACTGTTTTTTTCCCCATAATCACTTTATGTTTTTCATGCCACCCATTTTAGACTGATTTTATATGTATTTCTTGGTTGATTTTCTTTTCTAGTAGTCCCTCTATTCCCATAATAAGTTTATAAGCCTGCCTTTCAGTGCTACCCAATGGCTTAATTATAGCATTCTAATTTTTTCCAATAATATACCTTTATAATCGAGCATATATCACTGACTTGTTGCAAATAATGCTTTGCTCTTTTGATTTCTATCTAATTTTCTTCACTTTTCACTGTGTTTCAGATTACAAACTACTGAAATATATTGTGTTTACTGCCAACTGTGTCTGTCAGTGATTCTATAATCTAGGTACCTCTAGTGACTATAGTATTTTCATCTGTCATATGCTCCCTTTATTAGTGAAGGAATCAGCAATTGTCAAAGTCTATGAAAATGAATAAAAGGAAAATGGACTAATACAAATAAGCTGTGATTCTTGATTCTAAAATTGAGAGGATGGAGTAAAATTGCATGCAAAGAACATAGATCTTCTTTGTAACAACACAAAAGAACCTGGAAGTGCAGTCTATGTAATTACATTTTCTTTTTCTTCTACTTCATTTGATTGACATTAAAGGTCAATTGGTTGCCTGTGCTATTAATAAAATAGATACACAGCCTCACAACTGCTTTGCTACTCTACAAATTTCTCTTTTGCTTCCCCTAATTTAGTACTGATTTTCTTCTATCACATGAGAAATTCTTGTTTTTCAATCATTCTATATGAATGTTCAGCACAAAAGCACATAATAAATAATAAATAATGGCATGGAGGCAACACTGTTGATGAAGAAGCACATACCATGATAAAGAGTCATACAGTTTAATAATATTTCATCACAAAGTATCTTAATTGAATTCAACGTTGTAATATGACCTGTATTTAATTTTCAGATTACTCATTTCATCTAGAGTTTTGGCATGGCTCCTGCTGCTGATCATTGTTGTAAATAAATATTTATCAATTAAAACTGTGGAGAATCCACAAGTCATATGTAACTTTCCTTCATTGATATGTTTCACTCAAGAAACACGAGCTTCCTCAGAAGTTAAGTAGACAGGGGTCATGCATTAAATATATCTGGCTGTGTACAGTGCCACCATAATAGAAGCCATCCATGGTGGTGGCACTACACACAGTAGATTCATGATATGTGTACTTGGCTACATAATTTCTGTAGATGTTCATGTCTGTTGAGTAAAACACATCAGTCAAAAAAACTTACATGCAAATTGTGGGTGCTTACAATTTTTATTTCTAATGGTTGCTGTTCTCTCTGTAGGAAATACCTGCAATTTTTAAATATTTATCAGCTTTGGTGTAAACTATCTAAATTTTATTTATCTGAGAAGAAATTTTAACTAGTTACTGCTTGCTACTTTCAGTAACGAGAATTATTTTAATTAAATGAAGACTCAGTGACAAGATTACTGAAACTATGGGGTCTCTATTTGTCTAGATTGAGATTCCTTGAAGATATTGCAGTATACAACTTTCTGCAACAGTAATCACTTCACCGAAAAAAAGAAATCAGTCATAAGATAACTGTAAAAGAAGAGGATAAATAACTATGAAGCAATTTTAGTTTGCTGTTACTGGCATTCTCTGCTCGAGCCATGACAGCATCTCATTCACAGTCAGAAAAATTAAGTTAAAATAAACTGTGACTTGTAACTAAGAGCCTCAAAATCTATCACAATACTGAAATAATCACTCCCAGTATTAACAATAAACTGAACTAGTTAATCACATTGGATACCCTACTGAAGTGACATTCTCTTATAATGCTTATTTATTGAGGACCCCTCACACAGCAAGTAGCCTGAAAAAAAGTGTAGGGCATCCCTGTTTATACACTGCTGGCCATTGCAACTACAACACTAGGAATGATATCAAATAACAAAATTTTACTTATTGCACATAGACAACATTGCAAGAAAAATACATGACTGGATTTTTAGATGATTTTGGAGTATACAAGAAGCAAAAATTAGTCCACAGATTTGCAACCTCTGGCAGCAACAATGGCACTAACCCAGTTGTGCACTGAGTTGAAATGAACTTTGCTGCAAGATATTGGTATGACACTATATGCTGCTTCAACACCATGATACATTTCATCAGTCATGAGGCTGGCAAATGTTGGTGTGACAGTCTCTTGGCAGCTCATAACCAGATATTTTAAACTGATGAGAGATTTGGAGAATGTATTGACAAGGGTGAAAGTCAAACACCATCTATAATAAGAGAACTTAGAATAGCATGAGAAATGCAGTCTCACATTGTGTTGCTTGAAGGTAATGACATGGAGACCAAGAAATTTGACAGAGCTACCTAACTAAACACAATAAATGTAAGGACTGCTGCACAAATTAGGGGCTATGCAAACTTGAGGTGATTGTGTTAAGTACCCAAAGATATTCCAAGGTATAATGCCATATTCTGGGTTGGCATGATGGTGATAATGAATCTAGTCTGGCACCATTCATTCTCCTTGGAGCCTCCACACTTTGATACGTCCACTTGAACAGATGACATTGCTGCACTCCTGTGTCCACAGCTACTGCTGGCACATCTATATCTGCTACCTTGTCAAGGGAAGCCACAAAAATGCTTGTGGTGTTCATGACATCAGTGCACTGTTCTTGTTAATAATTGTCAGCTTCCTTCAAATGCAAATAAATGCAGATTAATCTGGAAGATGTCACATTGCTTAAATATCTGGGGATAATATTACAATGTAATATCAGATAGGCCTAATATATGAAATCTGTTGTAGGAAGGTGAATGGAAGATCTGGGGATAATATTACAATGTAATATCAGATAGGACTAATATATGAAATCGGTTGTAGGAAGGTGAATGGAAGATTTAGATTTGACGGAGGGATCCTAGAAAAGTGCAGTTCATCTTTTCAGGAGACAGCACAGAAGATACAATTGTGAAATGCTCTAGAGTATGGTTTCTGTATTTGGAGTCATTAACAAGTAGGCTTCATAGCAGATATTGTAGGAATTCAGGGACTTGCTGTTGGAATAATAAGAGGTCAGCATGGTCCACACAAAAGTGTAACAGAGAAAGGTTCAGAACGAAGCTGACATTTTACTTGCCAAACTGATCCGCATAAATTATGGAAGTGGTACTTGAGATAGACTGTGCTACAATTTTGGTGCTTCTATTAGATTCACCAAATATAGACCAAGAAATAAATGTAAGAGAGTTTAGAATGTATATGGAAGCATACAGACAGGCATTTATTCCTTGCTCCAGTAACAAGTTAAATAATACTGATGCTAAAACCTCTCCACTGTACACTAGCCTACAAAGTAAATATATGATCACAGATGTTCAGAGAATAAGGAAAAATAAGAATGGTCAACTTAAATTGTTGGGCTGCAATCATTTTTCTCGTGATTCAGGTTTCAGTGTGTTTAATTCCTCATTATTTCTTCCGTAACTAGTGGTATACGAGGTGCATTCAAGTTCTAAGGCCTCCGGTTTTTTTTCTCCGGACTGTAAAGAGATAGAAACATGCACATTTTTTTTTAAAATGAGGCCGCATTAATTGTCAATACGTCCCAGAGATGACAGCAGCGAGAATGAGAACTGTTTTAAATACTTAAAATGGTGACGTTTTCCTTACTTGAACAGCATGCAATCATTCGTTTTCTGGATTTGCGTGTTGTGACACCAATTGAAATTCATCGACAGTTGAAGGAGACATGTGGTGATGGAGTTATGGATGTGTCAAAAGTGCGGTTGTGGGTGCGACAGTTTAATGAAGGCAGAACTTCGTGTGACAACAAACCAAAACAACCTCGGGCCCGCACAAGCCGGTCTGACGACATGATCGAGAAAGTGGAGAGAATTGTTTTGGGGGATTGCCAAATGACTGTTGAACAGATCGCGTCCAGAGTTAGCATTTCTGTGGGTTCTGTGCACACAATCCTGCATGACGACCTGAAAATGCAAAAAGTGTCATCCAGGTGGGTGCCACGAATGCTGACGGACGACCACATGGCTGCCCATGTGGCATGTTGCCAAGCAATGTTGAATGGGACTTTCTTTTCGGTGGTTGTGACAATGGATGAGATGTGGATGCCATTTTTCAATCCAGAAACAAAGCGCCAGTCAGCTCATTGGAAGCACACAGATTCATCGCCACCAAAAAAATTTCGGGTAACCGCCAGTGCTGAAAAAATGATGGTGTCCATGTTCTGGGACAGCGAAGGCGTAATCCTTACCCATAGCTTTCCAAAGGGCACTACAGTAACAGGTGCATCCTACGAAAATGTTTTGAAGAACAAACTCCTTCCTGCACTGCAACAAAACCGTCCGGGAAGGACTGCGCGTGTGCTGTTTCACCAAGACAACGCACCCGCACATCGAGCTAACGTTACGCAACAGTTTCTTCATGATAACTAACTTTGAAGTGATTCCTCATGCTCCCTACTCACCTGACCTGGCTCT
The DNA here is from genome assembly GCF_023897955.1 of Schistocerca gregaria. NCBI lineage: Eukaryota > Metazoa > Arthropoda > Insecta > Orthoptera > Acrididae > Schistocerca > Schistocerca gregaria. The sequence continues at coordinate 531,226,653 of NC_064920.1, forward strand.
TAGTGACTTTTGGCTTTTTCCAACAATGAAAGACACTCTCTGTGGCCACACATTCAACAGCCGTGCTGCTATTGCCTCAGCGATTTTCCAGTGGTCAAAACAGACTCCTAAAGAAGCCTTTGCCGCTGCCATGGTATCATGGCGTCAGCGTTGTGAAAAATGTGTATGTCTGCAGGGCAATTACATCGAGAAGTAACGCCAGTTTCATCAATTTCGCGCAGGTAGTTAATTAGAAAAAAAAAAATCGGAGGCCTTAGTACTTGAATGCGCCTCGTACAATGCTTCCTTATGTATTATCTCAAGTTTGATAGTGTTTGATTGTCTATCATATTACATTCATGCAAATGGATAGATAAAAAATCTCCCACCAAGCAGCAGCAGGAGAACATACACACAAACGGATTTAACTTTCACAAGCTTTCAGAGCCAGTGGCTCCTTCTTCTGGCAGAAGAGTAGAAGGGGAAGGAAGAGGAGTGAAGGAAACGGACTGCAGAGGTTTAGGGAAAGGGGAACTGTTCAGAAAAGTCAACTGGAACCTCACATTAGGAGTGACTTACCAGACGGGATGAGAAGGAAAGAGTCTCATCACTTGGTGAGTAGATTTTTTATCTATTCATTTACATTATATTATTGATTATTATATAATTGATTATTTTCATTCTTATATCACATGCATAATTAGACATGATAAATGAGTTTCATATGTATCTTTTCTTCACTCTGTGATGGATGTTCTTCATAAACCTAATCGATTCTTTTTGGAGTGACTAAAAAACAATTCTAACTTCATAGTTGTGATATGTTTTCAAATATTATTATTTAAGTGTTGCAGTTAATTTGCATTCCTGTGCTACCAAATTTTTAATGGTCTGTGCTTCTTCAGGTAGACTATTTTTAAATCCCCCTCTCTACATGTGAAAAATCCCCTCTCCAAAGCAGATAATCACTGTACCGTTGCCTCTCCCGTAAAGCCTTCTCTAGTTCCGCAATACGTGCCTCATGTCTTGTTCTCTGAAGGCTCCACTTATTCAGTTGCTCCTCTTGCTTCTGAACTAGCTTTTCAAGACGTAACACTTGTAGCTGTCTAACTTCAAGCAGCTTCTTTAAGTCCTGTGATTCACTGCTGGCTGAAATGTCTTGATGTACCTGCAATTAAACCCAATTTAAAAACTCAAACAAATGCACAAACCACAATTCAAAGTAACACTGAAGACAAATATTTGAGATGGAAAAAAGGAGAGCTCTCTCCCTAACTTTTGAAATGGGAATAGTTGAAGCAACATCAGTAGTGTTACTAATTAAAATGCCTTACTGAACCTCTTTTTTCCAGAATTTAAATAAAAATATCTTCTGCATGACAAAGAAAGGGAAGCAGTAGTCATTTTTTCATGTATTCATTCCTTCATTCATCATGCTCCATAGATCTCAATATGAAGGAGACGTGCCACAGATGTGCAATGACTGAAGTTAAGGATCAATAACATGCCACAATTGCTTAAAATACCATTAAGAACTAAATATTGTTAAACTGTTCAACAAAATCATAAGGTAAGAATTCAAAAATGTATTTAAGAATAGGGAACTCCAACAAATTACATTAAGGAACAAGTTTGGCATTTGGTAAAAAGAAGATAATGAATAAAAGGGTAGCTATTTAACAATAGTTCTCAAGTGAACAGATAAGAAGTTGCAGACATGAAAATGATAATACGAACATGTTGTTCATGTCATTTTTCTGCTGTGTCTCACTGACAATATCAATCTTTTTGCTTATGTCATAACACATATTTTCTATTTTCAAATATTAAGTGCCACTAAAAATGTAATTTCTACAGTATCCTAAGCTGTAAACATTTGTTTTTTCCACAAATTCAAGCAATAATAACACTCTCATTTCCGCAATAGTTCCCACTTATTTTAGTGTACATCTATGTGAATAAAGATATATTTTTGAGACCCTTTGGAAATTTTGTAGTCTCTAACATATTTTACAGTAAATCAATTGTAGCAAGCTCACTTGCACATTCCAACACTTTTGTCCCAATATGTGATTTGTAAAATAGCTTCTCCTTAACTGCAGTTTATGTATGTTGATATTTACATACTTTATGCAATATTTCCATCTTTCTCCATGCTTTAAATAAAATAGAAAGAAACTTCCACATGGGAAAAATATATTAAAAATATATAAAAAACAAAGATTCCAAGACTTACCAAGCGGGAAAGCGCCGGCAGACAGGCACATGAACAAAACACACAAACACACACACAGAATTACTAGCTTTCGCAACCAATGGTTGCTTCTTCAGGAAGGAGAGGGAAAGACGAAAGGATGTGGGTTTTAAGGGAGAGGGTAAGGATCTCTGCCCTTACTCTTTGCCTTTAAATATGTCTGCTTGTGTCTGTGTATGTGCGGATGGATATTTGTGTGTGTGTGTGTGTGTGTGTGTGTGTGTGTGTGTGTGTGTGTGTGTGTGCGAGTGTACACCTGTCCTTTTTTCCCCTAAGGGAAGTCTTTCCGCTCCCGGGATTGGAATGACTCCTTACCCTCTCCCTTAAAACCCACATCCTTTCGTCTTTCCCTCTCCTTCCTGAAGAAGCAACCATCGGTTGCGAAAGCTAGTAATTCTGTGTGTGTGTTTGTGTGTTTTGTTCATGTGCCTGTCTGCCGGCGCTTTCCCGCTTGGTTTCTCCATGCTTTCATCAGTTTGTTATGAGGAAGTGTTTGAACGTTTATGGTCACAGTGTAAACATAAATCTTCTGAATATTACTGCTGTGTCATAACAGTGTGCACTGTACACATTGTAACTGTCATACTGTGTACAATTTAAGTTCCCCCTCGAACAACACAGTGTATTGTCTGCATTTGTCATAAATTTCTGTGATTTTCGTATCTGTCCATGAGCATAACTTTTATAAAAGAAAGGTTTGGGACTCAAAGTTCCAAGTAACTTCAAGAAATAAGTAAAGTTTATTACAGGTATTTCCTTTGTTATAACAGAAGCCCATCACTTCAGTTTTGAAGCTTGTAATACTTATAGTGTAACAGTTCTGAGTATTGAAAGAGAATATGAAAACTTAAAGTTACTTGTTTATTGTCCAAAAAACAATGCATTAGAGTCAATGCTGCACCACTCTACATCCAGATGTGTCAACATGATGAGTTATTTGTTGCTTATAAGCAGCAGTAAATGGACTTCACTGTGTCAAGTGACTGGAAGCTACTGCAAACAGATATGTTGGGAGGACTGCTGTGAGACACATTTATTTATTTATTTATTTTTCATTCTTTAATCATTCTTTGTAGTGATATTGGATACATCAAGATATACAAGGATTTGTTACAAAGTATTTGGTGATTATTTACATTAAAAACATGAATACACACAATTTTTCAGGTATTTGTTGGACTTAGAGTTTGCAGCATACAAATAAAATCACACATGTACATACACAAAGTAGTATACAGAGTTAAGAAAATATAAACATTTGTGCAAACATATAATGGATAGCATGACATCTTTGCATTATTTTACATGGAATTTGTAGATGACACTCTTATTTAAGGATTTTGTATACTATCATCTAAGAACTCCCTTATATTGTATAAAGAAGGTGAGGCCAGGTGACATCTTAGTGTTTGTTTGAAAGTAGACAGTATTTTTAAGTTCTTTATGCTGCATGGAGGTTTTATATAAAATATACATCTATATATTTCAGGATCTTTGTCACTTAAGTCTATTATAATACATGTGGTACTTACTGGTGTCTTTATGCATAGTGTTGTAATTACATATATTTTTCTTCAGCAAAGCTGTGCAGTTTAAGAGCATAATTGTTTCATATATGTACAGAGCAGAAACTATCAGTATTTGTATGTCTTTGAATTTATTCCTTTAGGACTGCCCTGGTGATAGGTTTCCAATGCACCTTATAACCCAGTTTTGCAGTTAGCTGCACTGCATTACACAGGTATACAGTAAGAGAAATGTGGATAAATTAAACCATGATACACCTTTAGTTTAGTGTCACACTCAACAAATGGTGACACTTTTATCATTAGAAATATATTTGTGTGAAGTTTTGAACATACTTGATCTATCTGAGTCTTCCATGCCATGAATCTGTCCTAGATCAATCATAGAAACTTGCTGCCAGTGATGTTGTGAAATACTAGAGTCACCAAGCTTGATATGAAGATTGTCTGGTTTAACTGCCTTACTTGCTTGTATTCTCATGGAAGTCATTTTATTTCGATTTATAAAAAGATTGTAGCCCTCAAAATCTTTGTTCGCTTCATCCATCTCTACACATGCCCTCATTCCAAAGTCCTGTGCAGGTTCACTAGTGACTATTAGAGATGTGTTATCAGTATACATGATCATTGTGTAGTTTACAGCTTCTGTCATGTCATTTACTTATAGAATAAATATTCATGCGCTCATACCACCATGTCTTATCTCTCTGAATGCTGAAAGCAAATTTTCCAAACTGTTGCCCTTTTCAAATTTTATCTCTATACATTGTTGCCTATTTTCAGCGACTGCCTTGATAATACTGTTTACTTTGCCTCTTATGCCACAATGGTTTAATTTTTCTAATGAAGTTCACAACATACATGATCAGATGCCTTTGATACATTGAGAAATATACTGTAAACTTGTTGCTGTTTTTACAGTCCCCCAACCACATAAGCTGTGAAATCTGAAACTGCTGTCTTTATGGATTGACGTTTTCTGAAACCATGCTGTGCCCTATTTATTATGCTATGTTTCTGTGGTAACCCACAATGTTATCACTCATTTTGTACTGGTACTACCATCATGGATAATGCAACATTTCAGGAGGTGCAGAAGTGAGCAATCATGATCATCTCGTCTATGCCAGTGCCAGGTGGCATGGGGCGGGCCACTGATGGCCACTGATCAAGCATCAGAAGACACCACTATCCTCAGATCTGCAAGCACTGTTGTTGGACAGCACCAACCCTGAGATTCCAAGCAACAAACTAATTTCATATAATCCCAGAATGGAGTGAAGTCTCTATCATTTCACTATTGTATTTGCTCACAGTAACTTGAACTCTGCTTTCTAGATGAATTGTGTTTGTATCTTGGACTTGGCCAGGCTTTGTACTCTGGACATGCATGTACAATCAGAACTGTGTTCACATGATATTGTTTGGAACTTTGTGTGTGTTCTTATTTGTGTGTGAAATTACAACATGAGTGGTGGAGAAGATGATTGGACTTTTCATATGTGTTTCTTGCCAACTTGTCAGTGATCTCCAGAGTGTCCTTGGAGGTGATGCTTCATTCTTTGCAGCAGCAACATCTGGAAAGCCATAGGCATTTTGAATTGCAACAACAGAAACACACAGTCGTGTTTGACTGGGTGTTGGCCAGATTACTGGCAATGTCTCAGCAGATGCTAGTATATTCAACTCCCTTCACTGCCTACAATGAGTATACAGAGGATGGGGAGGGGGAGGGGCATACAAGAACAGTGTTTGGGAACACTACGCCACCTTCCAGGTAATGGACCCCTCTACTACTAAGGTTCTCCTTTTCTCTTGGCTTCCACTCCTCATGTATCTTTTGTTAGGAAAGCTTACCCACTTCAGGAACCCACTTCCCTCTCATTTGATGAAAGGTGTTCCTTTTTGTCATCTTATTGTTGGCAGCATAAACGTTATTTTCTCAAGGGTAGAGTTTTATCAGTGTATGAACCATCCTCATCAGCCATACTGTACTTAGGCTGTTGAATTGCAGGTCTCCAGTTGGAAATGCCATTTTGTTGCCTTTCAACAATGAGGAGTCTTACATTGATACTATTGTGTGGGTTGCTATCATCAGATTGTCCCCGATACAGAAGTCAACTAGTGAGTACTACAGTTTGACGAGCCCTTGTTGGATGTGGTCCTTTCTATTGCTCAGTCATTTTAAGTTTCTCATATAGTGGAGCAGCATTTGGATTCCTGGGTGGACGTGCCTGCTGTCAACTCAGATGATTGCAGGCACTCATGTTTGGGCATGTCCTCTCAGGCAGAAATCACAGCCACACATGCCACACAAACTCATCCATGATGAGCTGTTTCCCACAAGTCCCTTCCATCATTTCCTGCTTCTCTTTTTCAACATGAATGGCTGAATTGCCCCACACATTAGTCTCCCTGCCACCACAGTCAGAACAAAGGACACATTGTAGCAGTATCTCAAGCATTATCTGCTTGTGCTGCACCCTCAACCCTCCACCAATGGACATTAATGTCATCATCCACACTGCATGTTACAACCCTGAGGAGCTTTCTAAGAAGCTGTTCATCAGAGTGTGTATCAATGGAAAGCCACTTCAGTTGCAAGTCGATAATGGTGTTGCAGCATCTCTTATCAATTTTCTCATGTGTCTGTTCCTCAGTATTTCACTGCTTTCTCCAGCTATATGCCATCTTGTTACCTACAACAGACAACACATTCTTGGACAATTTGCAGCAGATGTAGCATGATCAACAGTGATTTTACAGAAAACTTGTATGGCTTGGATGCTTTGGCGGCAATTAAATTTACCATACTGATTTGGTTAACCTGGTTGCAAACCATGTGCTGTAGTAGGAACATCATGAACTTGCGACAGCAGGGTTAATGATTTCATTGCATACATTACTCTTAAGTAGATGGTATAGCCTCATTTTTTTTAGCCTGACCAGTGCCACTTCACTTTGCTATCAAGTTAAGGAGGAACTCCACAGGTTGATAGCCCTTGGAGGCAACTGAACCTATTTCATCCTGCTAATAGGTTACACTGCCTTTAATCATGAAGGAATGTCTGGAAATCCTGTCTATGTAGTGATTTTAAGGTGATGATTAAACAGAGACCGTGACATGTATTTTCCACCCTGCATCCAGAAAAATTGGTGACCAATCTGATGAGATGGCAGTATTGTTCCATGGTGGATTTATCAGAGGTGTACCTTCAGCTTCCATTTGATGAGGGATCTTAGAAGTTACATATCATCGACACACACTATCATTCCTACAAGTAAAAATTATTAGGTTTTGGGGGAGCAAGCACTCTGGTGCTTTTCCAACATTTCTTGGAGAAACTCACAGAACATTTTCCCTGTTGTATCAACTATCCTGACAATATCGTTGTCACAAGTCCCTCCACTCAGGGGCAATTTGTGGAACCTTTGGCTTCTGCTTCAAACTCTGCAGGATGTGGGGCTCAAAGAGCAGTCCACTTTTTCCAAAACTCTACTAAATATCTCAGACATGTTGTCTCTCAGCGGGGGATACAGCCAACAAACAGTCACATTACTACCTTCCTCGACATTCTAATGTAAAGCACCTCCAGGCTTTCCTGGGAAAGTTGCATATTTTATAAATTCATCCTACATGTGGCTACCACTTCACAGCCTTTTAATTAGTTATCAAAACTGGGGTACCATTTGTCTGGATGACTGCAAGTGCCCAAACATTTAGGGCATTGACTGGTAGTCTTCGTTCAATATCTTACCCCACTGTGTATCAGTTGGGTAAGCAGCTGTTCTTGGCTACTGATGCGTATCAATTTGGGCTTGGAGTTGTGATGGCATATTGCAAACCTGACAGTTTGAAGTGGCCTATCACATCTACCTCAAAGAGGTTCACCAAAACTCAACAGAATTATTCCCAAATCAAGGAGGCCCTCTCTATTACTTAAGCAATCAAGAAGTTTCATGTATTTTATATGGTGTGAAGATTCATCTAGGACCACAAGCCTTGAGTCTCTCTCTCTCTCTCTCTCTCTCTTTCTCTCTCTAATCAGCCTCCCCGCACATCTGCTAGATAAGACGGCCCATACACTGCTGTAGTGGGTCCTGTTGCTTAGCCATTACCATTATGAGATTCACACTTCCACCTGACAGCTCAGCACTCCAATACAGATGCTCTCTCACACATGCCTAAGGGTCCCAACCTAGTTTCAGCCAGGAGGAATCCAATTGCTTTTATCTTGATGAGAAATCTCAAAAGGTGGTGGATGGCTTTCCTAGTATGAGCTCTCATACTGCATACGCTATCAGCAAAAATCCTGTCCTCTGCCAAATATGGCAACATGTCCAGGAAGGGTGGCCTGACAGACTTCCAGTCATGCAGTCAGACCCTATCGATAATTATTTTATGCTGCACCACAGACTGACTCATGTTGTTACAGTGATCTTGTTCATAATGAAACATATTGTGCCCTGAGTGGTCATTCTGGCTTTTGTCTGACGGGACATCCTTTGGTTCATATATCATGGCCACTGGGGTCTCAAGGACAAAAATGCTTGCTCACTGCTATGTCAACTGGCCAGGTGAAAACCAAGAAACCGAACACTTAGTTGCTGTGTTACCTGCTGTTCAACAGTGAAGTAGAACACCTCATATGGACCATCAACATGCAGATGAAGAAGTATATAGGGGAACCGCAGCAGAAGGGTGCCTTCCGTGTTTTCTAAAGTCATACAGGTCCACTCCTATTGGTGAGAAGAGCACACTGGAGATGCAGCATGGATGCCAGGAATGCGCAATGCTACATCCCCTATTGCCGACCACTCACCTGCCTCATGTGCCTTGGTCACTATGTTAGATGCCCAGAACACCCCATCTGGGCAGGCATGTTTGGTCACCGTGAGGATTGGATTACAGCTGTAGACTGTCATCAGTAGGTTTGGCAAGCCCTCACATGGTAGATAGGTAATGGGCTGGTTACCTGCCATCACAACCATTTATGCATGCGGGGGCAGAAATGGTCTCCACCACTCCCGTGTGTACCTACCAAGTTGATCCACCTTCGTGAACCTAGTTTTCTCTCCTCACTGCCACATCAGAGTGCCTCCTCTCTCATTTGTTTGGCCTCCTGTGCTGTGCTCCCCCTTGCCTGTAGTCCTCTCATCTGCCATTTTTTCCAGCCCCCCCCCCCCCCCCCCCCCCCATAGGATCATCTGCAGTTTGTGGCGGATAAGGTCCTTCTCAGTCGACAGAGCTGCTGGATGAATTGCAGTACCCATCCCTTCATGTTCCTGCTCCCTGCCCCAGAAGAGCCAGACATCCATATGGCTCCCTTTTGGGCACTGGCACCCCCAGCAATTGGCGTCACGCCACACGGTATCAGCCCACTGTTAATCTTCTTCCCCAAAGTGGAGCACACTCTCTCTCACTTCCCTACTGTATATGCTCATAGCAGCTGAACTCCATTATTCGAAAAAAATTTTGGGCTTGGCATAGCTTTGCACTATGGGCTATTGAAACTTTGTTCACATTAAAATGTTTAGAACTTTGTGCATGTTCTTATCTGTGTGTGGAATTCCAGAAGTTTCTCTATAAAGTTTGCTATCCTGTCCTTTACAGCTATTTCTACAATTTTAGACAGCACAGGTAAAATAGTAACAGGTCCATAGTTGCCAGTATTCCTTTCATGTCCGTTTGTATATGGGAATTATTTTGATTTTCTTTAAGCAGTTTGTAAATATCCCTTCCTGCACATTTGAGTAAAAGAGAGAGAGGGAGAGAGAGAGAGATGAAATTTTAAGGTATGAAGTAGGGAAAAAATTAAATTACATAAAAAAAAACTAATGTTAAGCTGACATGTTCTATGCCATTATGAAATGTCATATTCATGATCTATGGAAGAAGTATTAATGTAATGGAAGGAACATGAGAGCCTTTGTTAAGTATTTAGAAATATACTCAATTATTTTAGGAGACATGCCATCCAATCCCTCTGAATTTTTATTTTTTAAGAATCTAATTGTATTTATGACTCCTTACTCATCTGTTGGTGACAGGAACATATAATTTGTTAACCATTTAGAACTTTTTATGTTATTTACTACTTATGTATCATGCAGCCATGTAGGATAATGATTGAGTCAGTTTGCAGTTACTTACCAAAATGAAAACTATGTGTTATAAATCAGTTATCAGTAGTCATCAAAAATGTAAACTTCTTTGTGCTGCTATTAGTCAGTTCACTTGTGCTCAGCTATCAAGATGTTAACTATTTTGCATCTTATCCATTAAAAATGCTCAGTTTGTGTTCAAAATTAAACAATGGGAAATGCAGGATGGAATGTAACAATATAATGAAAAGGAAAGTTGCTACTCAACATATAGTGGAGATGCTGAGTCACAGAAAAGCACACCAAAAAGACCAACAAGGCCTTAGTCAAAAGTAGACAACATACACATACACACACTCATGCAAATGCAGCTCACACTCACTCACACACACACACACACACACACACACACACACACACACACACACACACACACACACACATGATCAGAATGGCCCTAGCTGACTGTGGCAGTGTGTGTGCCAACTGCACTTGCGTGAGTGTTTGCATGTGTATGTTGTTTACTTTTGACAAAGGCCTTGCTGATTGAAAGCTAACTCTCCAACAGTCTTTTTCTCATGACTTTATGTGACTCAGTAGCTTTGCTATACAATTTGTGTCCAAATAGAGTGACTCTTGATTTATATGCCACCAAATAACTGTGTGATATACTGTCTGCAAGTACAACCATTCAACTGGTTCATACGATTAGACCAGAGTGTTCCAAACTGGATGTCCCAAAATATTGAGGTTGAGTAGTGTACCATGAGATTAGTAAATTCAAAATCTAAAACAAATGAAATATTTGTGACAACATAATACAAAACATCCTTCTCTTCATTCAGTGTAACCATAGATAACACATTAAATGAGTGATTTGTATGTTGAATTCCATTATTGTGTGCATCTAACTTCCAGTTATGGTGCTAGGTGTCTCTGTTCTGCTGCTGTATGTTGGTGCTCTCTATTGGTGTCTGACAAGCTGTTCAATTAGCAATATTGGGAGACTGTACACTTTTCCTATAGTCAGAATCTCTCTCTCATTTGTGACATGTGTCATTCTTTTACTTCTTTAAAAGTGATATATTTAACAGAAGTCATCAGGAATGGATAAATCTGTTATCACAAAGACACTTCTGTCAGTTTATGAAACACCAGAGACAAGGTATCAGTCAAGCAATGTGTCTGAAACATCAGCAAACACAGGAAAAACAATCAAATAGTGTGTCTCAAAGCTCTGTTTGATCTGCATCATCATGCAGCAGCAAGAACACAAAAGTGAGACTGTATAATGAAGAATACTTAAAAGTGGGGATGTCCTATGCTGGAGTGTGTGATATATGGAGAAAAACTTTCCAATGCAAGCATGATACTAAATAAATTGCTGCACTCCTTAATATTGCTTTAAAATATTGTTTGATACTACAGAATCTATTTCATTAACACTACTAGTGAAAGGTTGTCTCGTGAAACTGTGTGTATTAGAAGGCTGTCAACATGAAGACAAGTTTAGAAAGCTCTGGCTTAGACTATTGCGTGTGACAAAACTCATCATCAGGTAGTAATATTGATTATAAATAAACGTGAAGAAACTGAATGTTCATTACTGCAGTATGGTGTACATTATTTGACAAATTTCCACAAGACACTTTCACAATGGAAGAACACACACAATGAGTGCCAAACAGCTAGTGAGCAAAATTACAGACGTTTGGAAGCCTGCTCATGGAAACATACTAGATCTAATGACAAGAAAAAGAGCTAACATCTTTGAAGACATCTGCATTGAAGCTGGTATCAGAGACTATTGATACAGCTGTAGAACAATGATTATCAAAGTACAATTAACAACAAAACAAAGCAAAAAGATTTATAAAAGAACATATTGTCCACTGTAGGCTGTATGGTCGACATCTAAAACTACAGCTACAAATACATTGAAACTATGCAAGCCACAGTATGGTGTATGGCAACGGGTACCCTGTACCACTACTTGTCATTTCCATTCCTGTTCCACTTACAAATATAGCAAGGAAAAGACTATAATGGTACAGCCTCCCTCAGGACTCATATGAAATGTCCAACATCACCTTCTTTTATATGCATCCAGATAATTCAGTGTTTCCTAAGGCCTTGTATGTGTGTCTATATATATGTCATTCTGTCCTATTTGATAAAAAACTTGATATTCATTGTGAAGGTGTGTGGAATGTTCTGGAAGGACGTGTGTTATCATAATTATCGGTAGGTTGTCGTCATTGATAAAATTATGTACTTATACTAAATTAAGTAACTAATCAAGAAATAACTAGAGGCTGCAGAGATGTTAGCATGAAAAATCAATGCTTCTAATTAACAAAATGGTAATCTAAAAAGTCAAGCAACAAAAGACCTCACTATCTTGAGAAAAAGCTTAGAAGTTATTACCAAACAATGCATTTTATTTGTTATTTATTTTTATGTCTTCCTCTGTAATTAATATCCTTTGTAATTATGTTTCTAATTGACTCTCCAATTGTTTACATCTCACAGTTTTCCAATTTCCAGAATTTGAGGCCAGATTTATGCATTTTATATATGTAATCAGATAAAACATGAGCTCTGTACTATCATTGCATATTAGTAACCAAATCCAAACTGTAATTAATTATGTAACTAAAATAATACAAGAGATATTATTTCCTTATGGAAAATTAAAGATATTACTATAAAAGATTGTCATTGAATATTGTATTTTATACCTTATTTGGCTTTAACATCAGTTTCTTTACGTTTTGTAAATTTTAATTGTAACATCAAAAATGCACAAAATTAATAATGCTTTATTTTGGAAGATATTGTAAAAATTCTATATAAATCGATGCAGGGATGCTGTGACAGGTTAGTTTTGAAGTAACTTTTGGAAGTCAAAGAGATCAGTGAAGTCTGTCTGTTTTGTTTACATAACAAGTGTGCAGTTTGGATGTCAATTAACGTGAATAAATTTTGTGAAGCATGAAAATTTCACATTCATTCATCAATGGACCAGGCAGAAGAAACTTAGGTTAAGTAACATTCAACATGAATCATTACAAATGGTGGAATTGAGCTGGCATAGATGTTTGGAACGTAAGACGAATGCCAAACATAAATTGTCTTGAAAAATTTTGTGTTATTGATGTTGTTGCATGGGAACAGAAGATATGACAACAGGAAGGGACCATGGGAGAATAATAACAGACAATTGGATAATCTCCAATCAAGACCAGGCAATTTTAACTGGAAGATGCCTCTTTGGGAGCCTGTCAGTCTGGGGGGAGAAATAAGTACCAAAATCAGGCTAAACACCACCGGTCTAGAAACATCGAAAATAATTACATAAAACAGAGTAATCAAAGATATTGGAGTGGAAATGACAGAACTAATGTAAGAAGAGCACATCAAATTAGCAAATTACAGTTTGACAGTAAATTCTGGAAAAGTATGAATGAAAGTGTTGAAGAAATAAGTAATAGCATCTGTAAGAATGTTGAAGAGGTTCTGTTAAAGGTGGAAATTATCTCAAGTCTATATAATCAGTGTGGTGAAGAAGTTTGCGAAGAAAAGGTTGGTTCTGATAATAATCCTGATGTGTTTGTACTGGGTAAATTAATGGAGGAAGTATCTATTACTGTTTAGCACTTAAGTTATGATACTTGTACTGGTGTACTTGTCAAAAATTCTGATGATCATTGTAAAGATGTTGTAGAAGTGCCTAGTATTAGAGATGATAGTATGTGTCCTGATGTTGATAGGGACATTATGATGAATAGGAGAAAGAATTAGATGGTATGGCGTATATGAAGATTAAAGAAGATTTAATTAATGGTGAAGAAGATGATGTCAGTGATATTTGCGAAGACTATGAGAACCACATTGTACCAATGGAAACTGGGAAGGTATCATCAGATACAGAATATGTGGACAGACATTATGATTTAGATGTGATGCTGGAAACTTTATGGGATACTTACAAGGGTTATAGTGACAGTGGCGGAGTAAAAAGAGTCATCAAGGTTATTTGTGAAGAACTGCATTCCAACTGGGAAGGTAGAACCAATCAGCAGGCTTACAATGAGATCAGTTCCAGAAAAAGTAGACAGTGTGTAAAAGAGGGACATGACATCAAGCAACCATCGGATGTAGCTCTAAGTAAAATTACAACAAGTAAGAGAAAATGTGCAGGCAAGAATGGTGAAAATGAAAAAAATGATGTTAATGAGGAAGACAATGAAGAAGAATGCAAGTATGCTGAATTCGTGGCCACCAAACTAAAAGAAGCTGGAAGTCTAGATGAAGAACAGACAAATCAGTTACGAACTTTGTTGTGGGAATACAAAGATGTGATTAGCGAGAAACCTGAAAAAGTAAAAACTATGGATGCAGACCTCATGAACCATTTTTATCAAACCATATGGAATAAATGTTAAAACACCAAGAAAAATTAAGATGATGTAAAAGCTCTCAGGAGGACACATCTTAGTGTCAAGTGTGTGGTGAGCATTAGGTCTCCGAGCTATGTAGCATTCTATTTTTCTTCTTTTTGTTTTTGGATTCTACATCTTTTGCTCATCTATAAACCTGTAATGAAATTATCTCTTACTGAAAATACTATCCATTCTCTGTAGTATAAGTTTCTGTATGTAATATGACTATTGAGTGACATTATTTGAGAAATAATTTGAAAATGTAAACTGTGTACTAAATTTGACTTTCATAAATAGTGAGTGACCAGTTTGTGTAGTTAGACTCTGGAGAGCATGTAGTTGATTTGTGGGTGCTTCTTTGAGAATTACAGGCATGGTCATGATTTTATGAATTTGCTAATAAGATGAACAATTGGACAATGGTAAAGATGTACATGTGTTACTAACTGACAAGTTGCACTGTGACACAAGACATTTTTTGAAAAGTTTGTTATTACAAGATGGTGTGATGATGAGCAATCTGTGAGTTTGTTTGATATGATAAAGAGTTTAATGAGATCTGGGGGGTCAAATATACTGTATAGTGGAATATACTGAAATATTAATCAAAAAGAAAGGACACATATATAATTAATTTTTGGTTCATTGACTTTAATCTGTATATAGCTAAATATTTACAGTTTAGAGATGTTTAATTTTGTGTGATTTTGTTTGTAAATATGCTAATAGTATAGGGTAATATGTGAATGCTTTCGATATATTCATACCTGATGTGACCTAAATTGTAACCTACATGAATACCTTGAGTAACGGGTTCATCCCTGTCCCTCCCCAGAGAACTGTAACTACGATCCTTACCTGAACTGGAAAAAGAAGTCTGTGATGGTAATAGTGGACTGTGCTATTGGGTGGCAGCATAGAGACTGCCAGAAAAAGAGAAGTTGCAGACACAAGATGGACAATGCAAAAGGACTGATGACTCTGAGCTGCCAATTCCTTAAGATGTGCAATGTGAACCAGTGACTGGAGTGACAGCTAAGAAAAGAATTTTTTATTTTATTTTTTGGACTGTGTGAATGTATTTAGCAGCCATTCATACAAGTAATACTTGTAAGAGAGGCTGGGGGGTGGGGGGTAGGGGTGTATAACAGTACAGCCTTCCCCAGGACTCATATGAAATGTCCGATACCACCTTTTTTTATATGCATCCGGATAGTTGTCTGACAATTCAGTGCTTCCTAAGGCCTTGTATGTGTGTCTATATGTATATCATTCTGACCTATTTGATAAAAAACTTGATATTCATTGTGAAGGTGTGTGGAATGTTCTGGAAGGACGTGCGTTGTTATAATTATTGGTGGATTGTTGTCATTGATAAAATCATGTAAATATACTAAATTAAGTAACTAATCAAGAAATTTAAGTAATAAGTCCTTAGCAATAAATAACTAGAGACTGCAGAGATGTTAGCATGAAAAATCAATGCCTCTAATTAACAAAATGGTAATCTATAAAATCTGGTAGCAGAAGACCTCACTATCATGAGAAACAGCTTAAAAGTTATTACCAAGCGATGTATTTTCATTTGTTATTTATCTTTATGTCTTCCTCTGTAATTAATATTCTTTTTAATTGCATTTCTTATTAACTCTCCAATAGTTTACATCTCACAGTTCTCAAATTTCCAGAATTTGACGCCTTATAGATGCATTCTATGTATTTAATCGAATAAAGCGCGACCTCTGTAGTACAATTACATGTTAGTAACCAAATCCAAACTGTAATTATTATGTAACTAAAATAATATGAGAGAAATTATTGTAATTAAATTTCAGAATGATTTTTTTATGGAAAACCAAAGATTTTACTATAATAGATTGTCATTGAATATTGTATTTTATACCTTATTTTATACCTTATTTTTCCCGAGGGCATGCAGCTTTACTGTACGATTAAATGATGATGGTGTCCTCTTGGGTAAAGTATTCCGGAGGTAAAAAAGTCCCCCATTCGGATCTCCGGGTGGGGACTACTCAAGAGGATGTCGTTATGAGGAGAAAGAAAACTGGCATCTACGGATCGGAGCATGGAATGTCAGATCCCTTAATCGGGCAGGTAGGTTAGAAAATTTAAAAAGGGAAATGGATAGGTTAAAGTTAGATATAATGGGAATAAGTGAAGTTCGGTGGCAGGAGGAACAAGACTTCTGGTCAGGTGACTACTAAACACAAAATCAAATAGGGGTCATGCAGGAGTAGGTTTAGTAATAAATAGGAAAATAGGAATGCGGGTAAGCTACTACAAACAGCATAGTGAACGCATTATTATGGCCAAGATAGATACGAAGCCCACACCTACTACAGTAGTTTAAGTTTACATGCCAACTAGCTCTGCAGATGACTAAGAAATAGAAGAAATGTATGATGAAATAAAAAAAAATTGTTCAGATAGTGAAGGGAGATGAAAATTTAATAGTCATGGGTGACTGGAATTCGAGTGTAGGAAAAGGGAGAGAAGGAAACGTAGTAGGTGGATATGGATTGGGACTAAGAAATGAAAGAGGAAGCCGCCTGGTAGAATTTTGCACAAAGCACAACTTAATCATAGCTAACACTTGGTTCAAGAACCATAAAAGAAGGCTGTATACATACTAAAAGGTATCAGATAGATTATATAATGGTAAAACAGAGATTTAGAAACCAGGTTTTAAATTGTAAGACATTTCCAGGGGCAGATGTGGACTCTGACCACAATCTATTGGTTATGACCTGTAGATTAAAACTGAAGAAACTGCAAAAAGGTGGGAATTTAAGGAGATGGGACCTGGATAAACTGAAAGAACCAGAGGTTGTACAGAGTTTCAGGAAGAGCATAAGGGATCAATTGACAGGAATGGGGGAAAGAAATACAGTAGAAGAACAATGGGTAGCTTTGACGGATGAAGTAATGAAGGCAGCAGAGGATCAAGTAGGTAAAAAGACAAGGGTTAGTAGCAATCCTTGAGTAACAGAAGAAATATTTAATTTAATTGATGAAAGGAGAAAATACAAAAACGCAGTAAATGACGCAACCAAAAAGGAATACAAACGTCTCAAAAATGATATCAACAGAAAGTGCAAAATGGCTAAGCAGGGATGGCTAGAGGACAAATGTAAGGATGTAGAAGCTTATCTCACTAGGGGTAAGATAGATACTGCCTACAGGAAAATTAAACAGACCTTTGGAGATAAGAGAACCACTTGTATGAACATCAAGAGCTCAGATGCAAAACCCAGTTCTAAGCAAAGAAGGGAAAGCAGAAAGGTGGAAGGAGTATATAGATGGCCTATACAAGGGCGATGTACTTGAGGACAATATTATGGAGATGGAAGACGATGTAGATGAAGATGAAATGGGAGATATGATAGTGCGTGAAGCGTTTGATAGAGCACTGAAGGACCTGAGTCAAAACAAGACCCCCGAAGCAGACAACATTTCATTGGAAATACTGACGGCCGTGGGAGAGCCAGTCCTGACAAATCCCAACGATATCAGGTGTTGACAGATGTGAAAATTACCAAACTATCAGTTTAATAAGTCACAGCTGCAAAATACTAACACAAATTCTTTACAGACGAATGGAAAAACTAGTAGAAGCCGATCTCACGGAAGATCAGTTTGGATTCCGTAGAAATACTGGAACACATGAGGCAGACCTTAGAACTTATCTTAGAAGAAAGATTTAGGAAAGGCAAACATACATTTCTAGCATTTGTAGACTTAGAGAAAGCTTTTGACAATGTTGACTGGAATACTCGCTTTCAAATTCTGAAGGTGGCAGGAGTAAAATACAGGGAGCGAAAGGCTATTTATAATTTGTACAGAAACCAGATGGCACTTATAAGAGTCGAGGGGCATGAAAGGCAAGCAGTGGTTGGGAAGGGAGTAAGACAGGGTTGTAGCCTCTCCCCAATGTTATTCAATCTGTATATTGAGCAAGCAGTAAAGGAAACAAAAGAAAAATTTGGAGTAGAAGAAATAAAAACTTTGAGGTTCGCCTATGACATTGTAATTCTGTCAGAGACAGCAGAGGACTTGGAAGAGCAGTTGAAGGGAATGGACAGTGTCTTCAAAGGAGGATGTAAGATGAACATCAACAAAAGCAAAACGAGGATAATGGAATGTAGTCGATTTAAGTCGGGTGATGCTGAGGGAATTAGATTAAGAAATGAGACACTGAAAGTAGAAAAGGAGTTTTGCTATTTGGGGAGCCAAATAACTGATGATGGTCGAAGTAGAGAGGATATAAAATGTAGGCTCGCAATGGCAAGGAAAGCGTTTCTGAAGAAGAGAATTTTGTTAACATCAAGTATAGATTTAAGTGTCAGGAAGTCTTTTCTGAAAGTATTTGTATGGAGTGTAGCCATGTATGGAAGTGAAACATGGACGATAAATAGTTTGGACAAGAAGAGAATAGAAGCTTTCGAAATGTGGTGCAACAGACGAATGCTGAGGATTAGATGGGTAGATCACATAACTAATGATGAAGTATTGAATAGGATTGGGGAGAAGAGAAGTTTGTGGCACAACTTGACCAGAAGAAGGGATCGGTTGGTAGGACATGTTCTGAGGCATCAAGGGATCACCAATTTAGTATTGGAGGGCAGCGTGGAGGGTAAAAATCGTAGAGGGAGACCAAGAGATGACTACACTAAGCAGATTCAGAAAGATGTAGGTTGCAGTGGGTACTGGGAGATGAAGAAGCTTGCACAGGATAGAGTAGCATGGAGAGCTGCATCAAACCAGTCTCAGGACTGAAGACCACAACAACAACAACATACCTTATTCAGCTGTAACATCAGTTTCTTTACGTTTTGTAAATTTTAATAGTAACATCAAAATTATACAAAATTAATAATGCTTTATTTTGGAAGCTATTGTTAAAATTCTATATAAAGCGATGCAGGGATCCTGCGACAGGTCAGTTTTGAAGTTACTCTTGCAAGTAAAAGAGATCACTGAAGTCTGTCAGTGTTTTGTTTACATGACAAGTGTGCAGTTCAGGTGTCAATTAATGTGAATAAATGTTGTGAAGCATGAAAATTTCCCATTCATACATCAATGGACCAGGCAGAAGAAACTTAACTAACATTCAACATGAATTGATACAAGGCGATTGTCTATATGCCTCCGTTTGAGCCCTGATTTCTTGTATCTTTAGTCCTTGCACACAATGTTTGTTTGCTGCAGAAGAATCATTCAGCAGCCAGCTTCAAATGCCTCTCCTCTAAATTTTCTCAATAGTGTTTCCCAAAAAGGACGTTGTCTTCCCTCCAGGAATTCCCATTTGAGTGCTTGAAGCATCTTCGTAATGCTTATATGTTGTTCGAACCTACCAGTAACAGATCTAGCAGCCTGCCTCTGAATTGCCTTGATGTCTTCCTTCAATCCAACCTGGTACATACCCCAGACACACAAGCAGTACTCAAGAATATGTCGCACCAGCATCCTATATATAGTCTCCTTTATAGGTAGCAACTCTTTTCTAAAATTTTCTCAGTAAAACAAAGTTGACCATTTGCCATCCCTACCACAGTTCCTACATGCTCATTCCACTTCATATCACTTTTCAGTGATACACCCAGATATTTAAACAATTTGGACTGTGTCAAACAGGATGCTATTAATATTGTATCCTAAAATTACAGGTTTGATCTTCCTACTCATCCACATTAACTTACATTTTTCCACATTTAGGGCTAGCTGCCACCCATCACACCTACTGGAAATTTTGTCTAAGTGATCTTGTATCTTCTTACTGTCACTCAACTATGACACCTTACCTTACACCATGGCATCAACAGTAAACAACTGCCCAGCTTGTCTACCAAATCATTTATATATTCAGAGAACAACAGCGATCCTATCACACTTCCCTGGAGCACTTCTGATGTTATGCCTGTCTCTGATGAACACTTGTTGTAGAGGACAGTATACTGGTTTCTATTATTTAAGAAGTCTTCAAGCTACTCACATATATGTGAACTTATTCCATATACTCATGTCCTCATTAACAGCCTGCAATGGGGCACCATGTTAAATGCTTTCCGGAAACCTAGAAATACAGAATCTGTCTGTTGTCCTTCATCCATTGTTCATGGTATATCCTGTGAGAAAAAGGCAAGCTGAGTTTCACATGAGCGATGCTTTCTAAAACATTGCTGATTCATGGACATAAGTGTCTCAGTCTCGAGAAAGTATATTATATTTGAACTGAGGTTATGTTCAATAATTCTGCAGCAAACAGAAGCTAGAGATACGTGTCTGCAATTTTGCGGGCCTATTCTTTCACACTTCTTATATACTGGAGTCACCTACACTTTTTTCCAGTCACTTGGGGCTTTGCGCTGGTTGAAGGATTCATGATAAAATGAAGTTAGGTAAGGGGCAAATGCTGTAGAGTTCTCTCTGTAAAATTATGTTTTATTAAAATCATATCAGCTAATTTCAGGCGTGGGCCATTATCAAGCACCTTTGCATTGTCATGTATTATATATCATGTTATGTCATGTATTACATATAATGATATGTAATACATGACAGAAAATGTGCTTGATAATGGCCCGTGGCAAAAATTAGCTAACAGCATGATTTTATTGAAGCCCAATACAGCCTACAATGGACAATGTATTACTTTATTAAATATTTAGAGGCTGTGGATCGTCACAGAAGCAAAATCTTCAAAATGATTTATATATTCAGTAAATTACATGAAGAGGAAATAGTGTTATACCTCAAGGAGAAATTGCCTCTGGGAAGGAGTATGTAGAGGAACTGTGGCTCAAGTTGGTAACAATGGTTGATGAAGCACTGAATACACGTGTATCTAGTGAAATAGTACATGGTGATGGGGATTCTCTTTGGTATGTAGTCTCTGTGAATAAATTTCTATACAAAAAGCAACTACTGCACAACTGGTGAAAACAAATGATGGGGCTAGAGACAGAAAGCAAACAAAACCATTTTACTGTCAAAAGGGCAATCAGTGCATGAAATCTAATCTACAATAACTACCATCAAAGAATGTTATCAAAAGATCTCTCATAAAAAGTAAAATACAATGGTCATACTGAAAGGTTATCAGTTACATGAAAGCTAGTGTCCAGACATTCATGAATCACTCTAGAACTGATATTGAGGATAGCAAAACCAAAACAGCACCACTTAAAAAAAAGAGTGTTACAGATATAAGTGTCAGTGGCATTGAGTAAAATCATAGCTGAAATCACTAGAATTGGAGAAGGATCCAGGCTTGGTGGAATCCTTGTCAAATACTACCTGAGAATGTAGCCAGTCTTTTAATCATAGTATGCTGTAGATCCTTCAAACAAAAGACTATGCCCTATAGTTGAATGGAAGCACAGGTCACGCCCATCTGCAAGAACGGTAGCATAAGTGATTCACAAAAATACTTTCCAATATAACTGACATCCATTTGTTGTAGAATCTCAGAACACTTTCTAGTTCAAAAGTAATGAGGTATTTCAAACAGAGTGGACTTCTCCACACAACCCAGCTTGAATTCCAAAAACCTCACATCATCCTGAAGGATATGGATCAAGTGTTATAAGGATGCAGAATTTCAGGATTTTCAAAAACTATTTGACTCAGTACTATGCTTTCACTTTTTAGAGAAAAAATGATCAAATGGAATTTCTGTCTGCATTGAGAATTTCTTGGTATGAAAGACACAGCATGTCACTTTGGATGGAGAGTCATCAACAAGTGTAGAAATAAGTTCAGGTATGCTGCATGGAACTATGTTGAAACCCTTGCTGTTGATATTGTATTAATGACCTGGCAGACAGTGTTAATAATATCCCGAGATTTTTTTTCAGATGATGCTGTTATATACAATGATGTATTAATTGGAGAATCAAATAGCACTCTTATTTATTTTTCCCATAGGGACCACCAAGACTTGATCAGGTTATGAGCCACGTGTACAGAGTCATTTAAGCAGTCTGATTCATCATTATGCACAGTGCACTCCACACTGGAGCATGGAACTTGAATACAGATGGGGTACTAAGATTATATAACGTTATCAGTGTATTTTACCGTTGATTGCAATAATGAATTTTATTGTTGGTGGTAGACAGTGACATAGGGTACCTTGCACCATGCTTAAAGTGCAGTGACCTAGGATGGCTTTTATTTTATTTTCTGATGCCACCAAAGGGAAGTTATTAAGGTGGCTTGAGGATGATCAGCTGATTGAAACTCATAGTGATTAATTGTTAATTTTATCATTATTTCCTGTTAGTTATTAAATGTGACTTTCTTTGAAATCAAAATGAGTGTGAAGAAGAAAAATTAAAACTTACGTCGAGTGGTCACCACATTAAATCACCTAAAACAACAGTAACATGAGGCTTTTTTATGGGGAATGTCAAAAGTCTTATGTATGTGACACTTGTTTTCGATGTACTTGGTAGAGAGTACCAGAATTTTCTATAAAAATGTTACACATGTACTGAAAGAGGATGTTGTCATTTCTATAAAGTAAAGCACTGCTGAGTAAGCAGTTCATTAACGTCACTGAAATTAAAGCACATGTTTACTGACTGTGCTTGTTGTTCCTTAAAGTCCAGAGCTCTGGGCAGGACCAAATTCCTTGTTAGGAATGTAAGTTCCTATTCCAAAGTCATTGCTCTTTCAATCTGATGAAGCCTTTTTAATAACCCTGTGTGTGTTTGGTGGGGAGGGAAGGGGGGGAGGAGGGTGTGTGGGTACATTCTCTATTTTTCCTCTCCTCATCTGGATGTGTGTTGTAGACATGGTTGTCACTGAATGCACATGGCAGAGCATTAATCAAATATCTCTGAATATAGCAGTCCTTTATTAATGTTAACAATATTAAGGAAAGGATTGACTGCTATTCACTGCAAAGACGACATAATGAGTTGCAGACAGGCACAACAAAAAGACTGCTACACATTAATAGCTTTCGGCCAAAGCCTTCTTCAGCAAAGAAAACACACACATATTCACACCAGCACATCTGGCCTGGCATGAAGGGACTAGAGACTGCCAGCAGCGTATATATGCCACAGGAGAACTGGGATATTTGGGAACACCTTGGGAATTTTTTCATCTGGGAGAAAACCAGGGAAAACCCAAAATTTTTTTTAGAATTCCAGGAATTTTTCAATGTTTTAGTTTTCACTTAAATTTTTGTAATTTTGACTGGTAAGAACAGATGCTCTAACAAAGAATATTACTGTATTGTGCTACTGTAGACTAATACTGCAGCAATAGAACATAAATGAGATGATGAAACAAAAATAAAATGTATGCTGCAAAGGAAATGTGCCATATACATCAAGAAAACACAGTGCTCACACAAGCATCTGCCAGCAGGAAATGGTCTCAAAGGCTTTAGGATGAAGACATTGCAATGCTTTATAACAACAAACCACATCTGAAGAGTGCAATATGACAACTGTTTACTTTAGATTCATTTGAGCAGTTGCCAGCAAGCTTATGCGCATGTGCAGTGGAGTCAAATGTGAGCAATACCTTCGTTAACTTCTGGCTACATGAAGTTTGGTTGTTAGCTGTATCAGCATCAGCCAGATGCGAGGTTTGTTAGAACAGTTGCCAGCAAGCTCAAATTCATGCGCAGAACTGAATTCATGTATGAGCTGTGCCGTCTCCTCCTTCTGGCTATTTGAAGTGTGGCTGTTTGCTGTATGACCAGTAGCAGTAAGTAGCCAGATGCTACCTGGAAAAATTTTTCTTTTGTGCCCAAGCTGTCAGATTCCTGCATGCGCAGATCCTGAGTTTTAGTGGGGACGGGGGTAATCTCCAGGTGACCAATGTTTATGTTTAGTGGTTTTGTTGTTTCATCTTAGTTTACAGCTCTCACATCAGATGAAAACAAAATGGATTTTATTTATTTATTTTATTTATGCATTTATTTTACCTGGCAAGATTAGGGCCTTCAGGCCCTCTCTTACACCTAACCAGGCATACTCAGGTTGAACGAGTTACAGTTTCTACTTAACATTAAGGACATATAGCCTATTATGCAGTATTGATGTTAAACAAAAAAATAGATATTATAACAGTAGTACAATGATAATTATAACAATAAAAAATAATTATAACAATCAATAATAATAATAATAGTAATAATAATAATAATAATAGTAATAATAATAATAATAATGACTATGTATATGAAAGTAAACATACTTTTCTTTTCTGAATGTCAGTCCCATTGTTAGTTGGGAATTTTCTCGTTATGTTCTTGCAGCTTGTGAGTTATTCTCATTGAGCAGAGACATAAGACGATAGAATGGGGTGAAAGAGATATATAAGAGGTAGATAGGTTAGAGGAAGAGAAATAGAACGGTAAAATTCGAAGCTGTGATGGAGAGGAGAAAGAAAGAGATGGGAGGGGCACAAGAATGGTGGTTATACAATCCCTAATATGTAAGCTTTGAGTTCCCTCTTGAATGTTGAGTAGTTCTGGATAAGACGCAGATCACAGGGGAGCGCGTTCCATAGTCGTATGGCTGAGATGGAGAATGACATGGAGAAAGATTTTGTGTTATGTAAAGGTACAGCCAAGATGATAGAAGTATCCGATCTGGTGTTGCGATTGTGGAATGATGATAGGTGTTTAATGTGAGAAGATAAGTATTGGGGGCACCAGTGGCTAAGAAATCGATGAAGTAAGCACATCGTGTGGAGATCGCGTGCCGTATGTGGGCGTATCCAACCTAGCTGGGAGTATGAAGGACTGATATGATCATACAACCAAATATTGCACACGTATATAACGCAAGCATTCATCACTAGCTCGAGGCATCTAGAATTTTCACTATTTGTGCCGTGTTGAACTACATCGCAGTAGTAAAGATTAGGCAAGACTAGTGTTTGGACTAATTTTTGTTTAACATGGGTTGGAAATATTTTTCTAAACTTTTGAATTGCATGTAGGGAGGAGAGCGATTTCCGGCAAGCTGTGACTGTTTGTTCTTCCCAGTTTAGGTGTTCATCCAAGATTATTCCAAGGTCTTTTTACTGTTTTCTGGTATGGTAGTTGGGTACCATTGAGGATTATTTTAGGGACTGTTTCGCGAAAGTACCGGCTGATTAACTTTGGATGAGATATAAGTATGACCTGGGATTTCTTGGGGTTTAGTTTCAGACCTAGGTTCTGTGCCCATCGAGAAACAGAGCAAAGATCTGCGTTCATACTCGCTACTGCGCCAGCAATGTTTTTGGGGCTTGCACTTATGTACAGTTGGATGTCATCGGCATAAAGATGGTAGTTGCAGGAGTGAATCACTGAAGAAATATCATTAATGTACAGTGAGAAGAGTAGTGGACCAAGGACGGAGCCTTGGGGAACTCCAGAGCGCACGCTTTTCCATGATGACTTTTCCGACCCACAAATGACTTGTTGACTTCTGTTTTTGAGGTAGCTGTCGAACCATTGTATTGCGCTGTTTGAGAAATTCAGCTGTTTCATTTTAATTAGTAATATATCGAAGTCAACTGTGTCAAAAGCCTTGCTAAAGTCAAGCAGTGTTAGGATAGTAGCTTCACGTCTGTCCATAGCATGTTTAATGTCATCAGTTACTTTGATTAATGCGGTTGCTGTACTATGGTGCTTTCGAAAGCCTGACTGATATTCGTCATGGATGTTATGAGTTTTGAGGTAATCCGTCAGTTGTTCATGGACGATGTGCTCTAGGGCTTTAGAAATTGCAGGTAGTATGCTGATCGGCCTGTAGTCACCTGGCGACTTAGGGTTGTCAGCCTTGGGTATAGGCTTAATTAAACTTTGCTTCCACTCAGTAGGATATGTACTACTGACAAGAGACAGGTTGAAGATGTCTGTGATAACTGGAATAATAGTGTCTACGACGTTCTTAATCATGCCAATGCTCACTCCATCATTTCCTACTGCCTCGGAAGAGATTCTCATAATTGCCTTGTGTACTGTGCCGGTAGTGACATGTTTTAGGAAAAACTTGTCTCTCGAGAGATTGATATCTTGGGGCTGGTAATTTGTCGCTGCGTGGCAGTTTGCAGCTGTTGAGAAGAAATTGTTTAATTCTTCTGCAGGCGCTTGATAAACAGCGTCAGATCTTTGCTTCCCTATACCGAAACTGCGCAGCTTTTTCCACAGTGCAGCAGGTTTTGATATGCCGCATACGACAGAGCGGGCATGTCTGATTTTGGCATTCCTCACGCTTTGCTTGGTTCTGTTTCGGAGTTTCCTATAAGCTTCGTATGCCTCGGGAGTTGGGTTACGCTTGTAGACCCTATGTGCAGCATCACGTTTATTCATTAACTGACGTAATTCAGTGGTGAGCCACGGAGCGGGAGCTCTCTTTACCTTAACAGTGCGTTGAGGAGCATGTTTATCATACAGTGCAATAATTTTGTGACATAATTGCCGAATTTTTTCGTCTAAAGTTGGTTCATCGTTTATATCATGCCAAGGGATGTCTGAGCAACCCTTTTGAAGAGCGTCATGGTTAACATTTTTTAAGTTTCTGTAGGTTACCAGGTGAGATTTTTCTTTGGTAGTATGCATTGAGTAATTTAAAAATATCACGTCATGAGCAGAGAGTCCCGGAGCGGATGTCTGATTGGCGCGGATTATTTTATCTGGTCGCTTTGTCGCTATTATATCTATGATTGTGTGGCTGTGTGGCGTGTGATGAGTTGGGTCCATCGGTGTTAAACTCATATCATTGGAGTGGAACAGTCGCCTTAGTTTTTCGGCAGAGGGAGATTTTAACTGTAAGTCGATGTTTGTGTCGCCCATAATGATTATGTGTTCATACTGTGTCACGAGTGAGGACAGGGCAGACTGAAAGGAGCACATGGCACCGACGTTTGGAGGTTTACAGATTACTCCAATTAGCAGTTTCTGATTTGATGTATTTATTTCGAAAAACAAGAACTCTGCTTCTCCTTCGCCCTTTGCATCCGATGTGCATAGCACAGTAGGTGTCAGATCAGAGCGAACATAGGCACCCACACCACCCCCGCGTCGTGTTTCACGATCTGCCCTTAGGAGAGAGTAACCAGCGATTCGGATAGCGTTGGAAGAAATGTTTGGTTTCAACCAAGTTTCAGAGACGAGGATAATGTGGAACAGCGATTGGCAGAACAGGTCACAGAACTCGTCGGAGTGAGCCGTTAGCGACTGCGCTTTCGCGTGGGCCACAAAGAGCCCGCCGCCGGAACCGGTCCGTCCCATTGTGGCCGCCTGTAGGACCGAGCGCGCTCCGTTTACCTGCTGGCCGGAAGAGGGACAAAAGCTGGATTTCGCGGGGCAAGACATATTTACAGGTGTGTTCAAGGTCGTGACTGACTCAAGCGTCTGTGGACTAAAGGTGAAAAACACGCTGGAAGTATCGAAGAAGGGAGTGAAAAGAAAGATGGAAAGTGGCAGTAGTAGTTACGAAAAAGATAGTAGTAGTAGCAGTGGTAGTGGCGAAGATGGAAATAACAGATATAGAAAGGCGGTTGTAAGGAGATTCCTGTTAATGGAGGATGTTAATTCTCATTTGACTGACAATATGAATATACATGAGCACTTATAATAGACAAATAAAGAAACAATATTTTTGTGAAACAATTGACTGATTTTAAATAGAGTACTTATGGTACTTATAGAAATAACGGAGCAGTATTTAAGCTAAAAAAATGAAAAGAAAGAATAAAAAATTAACTTATATTAGACAGATTACAATATGAGACTTTGTGTCTCGCGAGATTTCGCTCAGTCTTTCAGTTCGAACATGTTTGTCACCGTTTTCCTCCCTCCTTCCGTCTTGATTACGATCCTGCCATCCTGGGTCCATAAATTTTGAAGGCCAAACTGTGTGATCGCAGCGTTCAAAACTTTTAGTCTTTCGCGCGTCAGATCTTCCCTCAGGGTAACCCCACTCTTGGCGAGTTTTCTTTTCTGAGCAAACACTTCAGCTCTTTTCCGGTAAGACACAAATTTAATTATTATGGGCCTGGGTTTCATGGCACCTGGTATCCTGCGCCCAACACGGTGGCTTCTGTCAATATCGGCCACGTCGATCTGATCGCCAAGTTTCTCACGCACGAGGCTAATGGCCAGGTCGTCGGTGTTTTCGCGATCGTTTTCAGCTACCCCGAACAGGCGCAAGCAGTTCCTTCGCCGATTCTGCTCAATTTCATCGGTGGCAGCAGACAGTTTAGCCTCTAGGTCGGCGGCTTTTTTCTCTTGTGCGGCCAGGGACTTTCTAAGAGACTGGATTTCGGTGCTGTTGCGCCCGACAGACTCTTGTAGTTTGTCCATGACCGCGGCCGTCACGGAGTCCGTGATGGATTGGACGATTACGTCTAGCGTGTCTTTGCTGTGCAGCGCGGCACTCACCTGGGACCGGACGAGCTCCCCGATGTCGGGAAGCGGGGCCTCACCTGCCGCCGGAGACCGGGCGCCCGCGCTGCTTGCGCCCCTGTAGCCTCGCCTGCTGCCGCTTACTCGTGCTCTTCCCATTTTTCACTCTCTTATCACTTATCACTTGTGGTAATCAACGGAGAACAATACACCATGGCAAGTAACACTTGTTTAGTCGGATGCACACGTTGTGGACTGCCGCACTTCTCTGTAACACCTTCAATGAGCGGAAAAACTCGCGAGCCGAAGAAACGCGCGTCACTCAGTGGCCGCCATATTGGATATTTTGTGGCTGGGTGCTATCAAGTGAATTAAAATACATTCCCATAATTACGGAAGACTAAAATATATTACGAGCGTGAGTAACATGAAAACTTCAAATTTTAAAAAAATATTATTTATTGTTATGAAGTGTTACAAAGCTGTATCACTTTTCAACATAATCTCCCCCACCCTCAATGCAAGTCCTCCAGTGCTTACAAAGTTCATAAACTCCTTTAGAGAAAAATTCTTTTGTTAATCCATGCAACCACTCATGCACTGTGTGGCGTACCTCTTCCTCAGAATGGAACTTGTTTCCTCCCATTGCGTCTTTGAGTGGTCCAAACATATGGAAATCACTTGGGGCAAAGTCTGATGAGTATGGTGGATGAGGAAGACACTCAAAATGCAGGTCTGTGATTGTTGCAACTATTGTACAGGCAGTGTGGGGCCTTGCATTGTCATGTTGCAAAAGGACACCTACCGACAGCAATCTACATTGCTTTAATTTGATTGCAGGCCGCAGATGATTTTTTAGATCTGTGTGTGATGCACAGTGGTCCCTCTAGGCATGTAATGCACCAAAATGACACCTTTTTCATCCCAGAAGAGAGTCAGCATAATCTTCCCTGTTGATTGTTCTCTTCGAAACTTCTTTGGTTTTGGTGATGAGGACTGGCGCCATTCCTTGCTCGCTCTCTTCATTTCCAATTGGTGGAAGTGAACCCAGGTTTTGTCCCCAGTAATGATTCTTGCAAGGAAGCCATCACCTTCTTGTTCATAGTGCCAAAGTAGCTCTTCACAAGCATCAACACGTTCTCTCATTTCAGTAGTCGGCTGCCGTGGCACCCACCTTGCAGACACTTAGTGAAACTGTAGCATGTCATGCACAATGTGGTGTGCTGAGCTATGACTAATGTGTAAACATGCTGCAATGTCATTCAATGTAACTCGGCGGTTTTCCTTCAATGTGGCTTCAACTGCTGCAATCTTCGGTGGAGTCACAACTCATTGTACCTGATCTGGACGAAGAACATCTTCCACTGAAGTCACACCATTTGTGAACTTCCTACTCCATTCATAGACTTGCTGTTGTGACAAACATGCAACACCATACTGAACCTTTATTCATCGATGAATTTCAATTGGTTTCACACTTTCACTGTGCAAAAACCGAATAACAGAACGCTGTTCTCCCCTGGTGCAAGTTGCATGTGGGGCGGCCATCTTTATACTGATACTGTGACGGTATGTGTGCATCTGCACTATGCTGCCACCTACAGGCCATTCTGCACACTGTTTGTAGCACGCTTACCAACTTACAGGATAACAACGCAAAATTTCGATTTGTTATTACAAATGTAAGGTTTTCATTTGACTCACCCTCATATTAGTTTCAGTTTTAAGATTTTATTACATTTCCATGTTTTGAACAATCAATTAATCATCTTCCAGAACAATGATTTTGTTTTTTGTTTTTTTTTCGGTTTGTTAATAAATTTGGCGTTTATTAATTTTATCCACTGAGGTAGTCAATTTATTTGAAACGAAGTGTTTGATTCCACATTATTGTCTAGTTTCAACTGTTCACTGAATTTCAAATGCACACTTTCATCTTCTAGCACATATGACATCATGCCATAATAAAAAATCCAAACTTGAAATAATACGCGACTGGTATTCCAAGAAAATTTAGATCCCAAAAACCACACTGAAAAGCTTAACATGAGGTTGAGCTCTACTTCATTATGATTCTGGACTTAGGAATGTGCACTTTAAGCCAAATTATGCATTCTAGTATGGTTTAAGAAATTCTGATGCTCTTGGAATATCCTCTGATGTCCTGTTACTTTCAGGACTTAATGTAAGATCTCTTAATGTTTTACACATTCGTATACATGAGCTACCTATGTCATCGTAGTTGCACACACATAATAACATCTGTTTTCTGGCGCTTTCTGGAAACTGCTGAAATGAACCTATTTCTAAAATGTTGCAGGAAAATATTGCGAATGATGGTACGAAAAGCATTACTTTCAAAGCAAATTTTCTTTCATGGAAGATGAATAATGTTACGTGCAAGAATGTGTGATGAAATTCTGAAATCACAAAGTGTTTGACACTCATTTAAATATCAACACTTCGAGGATGAGCCATTTGGAACAATTTCGAGCCCAGAATCACACATTTATGTCATTTAAAATTTTACTGGCGCAATTGTGTGCTGAATATTAAAGAGTAACAGAAGCAAAAAAAAGACCAATGCAGTTTAGTAATCTTTGAGATCAATATTATATGTGAAAGTTGTTTTCCTTATAGCTAAACTACGTATATTTAAATTTAAACAATTAACTTTTACTATTTATATGTTCACACTATTTAACACTGATGTTGCTATTGGCTGGCTAGGCTCTGAATATCCAGCGTCATCAGCTGATGAGATTACATGACCTGAGCTGTGACTGGCATACTAAAGCACATTGAAATCTCAATTTCAATGCCTCGGAAACTAACATGTTGTGTTTGTTGGAATTTTAATTTAGACTTTCATAATATAAAAATATGCAGCTTACATGTTGCTACACATCAAAGATATTTCCAAAATGTCTCTCTTTTGTTTTGTTTTGGTTCCTAAAGGACCAGGAGGGTCTATGCCAGTGTATAAAACCATAACCATTCAAAGGATTCATAAGTTTTACAATTCCAAGGGAAAGTATATTGTCACTTAACATGAAAAAAGTGTTCTTTGAACTCAGAAAAATCCGGAAATTTTTTTCCTTGTCCACATATACACTGTGTCCAGGTGTCACACTAGGGGTGGGGTGTGAGAGAAAAAATGGGAAATGGAAAAGGAGGAGGGTGGCCAAGGAGAGAAGATGGGATGGGGAAAGGACAAATGAGGACATTGGTAGAGGGTGGCACATGAAGAGGATGAGTGAATGTGAAAAGAGAGAAGGAGATAGGCCATCGAGCCCAAACTGTTGGGTGGAGAGTGTGGGACAACATTTACTGTGGGGTGATGCCATGATACTTTCAAGAGTGAAGAATGTGTTGTAAGGATAACTCCTATTTGCATAGCTTAGAAAAGCTAGTAGTGAAGGGGAGGGTCAAGTTGATCTGAATTGTGAAGCAACATGCTATGTTCAGCTGCATATCATGCCACAGGGTGGTCTGCTTTGCACTTGACCACAGTTTGGTGGTGGCAGTTCATTGTGGCGGACACTGCTTAGTAATCATACCAAGATAAAAGGCTGTGCACTGGTCATAGTTGAGCTGGTATACAATATGGCTTACTTCACAGGTGGCCTGGCCTTTAATAGAGTAAGATAAACCTGTGACAGGACTGTAATATTAGATGCTGGGTGCATGGATTGGGCATGTCTTGCACCTGGTTCTACCACAGGCATATGATTCCTGTGGCAAGGGGTTCAAATTGGGAGTGCCATAGGGATGGAGATGTCCCTGATTTCAGGATATGATGATAGATAACAAAAGCCATGACAAAGGATGTGGTTGAGTTTTTCCAGTCCAGGATGGTATTGGGTGACAAAGGGGACATTCTTTTGTAGCTGGCTCTTGGAAGTGGTGGGAGGATTGGGGGCATATAGGGGAAATGGCACAGGAAATCTGTGTGCAGAGTAGGTCCAGGGATATTGCCTGCCTGCGAAGGCCTTGGTGAGACCTTGAGCATACTGGGAAACAGAGTTCTTGTCACTGCAGATAAGCCATCCCCGGGTAGCAAGGCTTTACAGTAGTGATTTTTTCGATGTGGAGGGATGGCAGTTGCCAAAATTGTAGGTACTTTTTGTGGTTAGTCGGTTTAATGTGGTTAGAGCTAGTTATATGCTAGAATAAATATAATTAGGTGAACGAAAAATGAAGTCGTGTGATTGGAGACTGATTTATTTTTCCTCCTTCATCCTTGTGTGTTTTTGTTTTGTATTTCCCACGCCTATCTCTGCCAGATAACTCCCATCTCTTCTTCATTCCTTTTATCTTATGTGTATGTGTGTATTATACATATTTTTTCATATTTGTGCATATTTTTATGTATTTGTACTTGTTCTTGCATACTTGTATGTGTTTTTTGTGTATTTGTGTATGTTTTTGCTTACCTGTACATATTTTACACATATTTTTCTGTTATCCAGCTCCCCTTACAACCAACCAACAACTTAATTTGCCCATTTCCTACCTCATATCCCATTTCCACAATACCATCTGTCATAAACCCCACTCCATCTTTCTGGACCATTCAGAAAAGTATTCCTTTCCCTGGGTAAAACCCTGTCCCACATCCTATTATTTAAATGCTGCCTACATCATGGAATCACCTCAGTGGTGTATCCAAAAAACTTCCTTTCCCTGGATCCCACCCTCTTTTCACAATTACTTTCACATTTTCAGATTCCACTAACCCTGTCCCTCACAAACACATTTCCATGGCACAAGCATTCCAGAACCACCTCTGCTCCCTCCATGAAATACTGCTACTCTGTAATCCCTACTACATACAATATACAACTCTTAAGTTATTCAACCTTCTGCTGCCTTGGGGCACCTCTATCGAACACCCACCCTACCCACAGGGTTCCTGCTTTTCTACCCTTCGCAGCACCAAAATTCTGCCTATAAGACCTTTTCAGCTTGACGCATACCCCAAAACTCTCTATGAACACTCCAAATCCACAGCCTAAACAGTCCTAGAACATTGTTGTTAACCCTACAACCAAGTTTAACCATGTTGGATCTGTTGAAGCCATACCTATTTCTATAGATCCCTGCACTGGAAACACTTCTTAGCCACCAGTCCCTCCAACCAAAGCCAACCTAATTCCAACATTGAACCCTGCTTATCTGAGTCCATACCATGATTCAATCATGATCTTCTCTCCCTCCCACTTAACCAGCCTGTGGCCATCTGCCAGGAATTCGTTACCTCGAACTTGGCCTCACTGTCCTTCACCAGGTCCATTCATAAGAACACCAACCTTTCAGCAAAGGAATTGGCAGCTTTACACAGTCTCAGAACGTATCCTGACCTAATCACCCACCCTGAAGACAAAGGCTGTACCACTGTTGTGAAGAGTTTCAATGGCTACCGGGTGGAAGGCCACTGCTAACAGTCTTAACTCGACCACCTATAAACTCTGCCAGAGTGAACACATCCTGGAAGTCTAACATAATCTCCAGTTCCTGCTTTAAGCCTTAGGCCCTTCTGAGAAGACCTCCTTGAATCTATTTCCCTTCTCACACCTATGATGCCCCACACACTCACACTCTACAGGCTCCCCGAAATCAACAAACCCAACAATTCTGGATGCCCCATTGTAGCCGGTTTTTGAACTCCCACTGAAAAGATTTCATCCCTCATTGAACAACAATCCAAGCAATTGCTTATAATCTAGTCTCCCATGTTGAAGATACCATTCATTCCCTTCGCTGACTCTCCACCATCCTTACCCATTTACTTTCTGGATCTGTACTTATCACTGTTGTTGCAAATTATCTGTACATCAACATCCCTCATTCCCATGGTCTTGCCATAGCATTAGCTTTCCCAAAGTCCTTCAGACTCCAAATCCACTACCTAATTCCTCATTCTCCTACCTAATTACATCTTAACACATCTTGTTTGAAGGGAAGCTATACAAACAAACCCGTGTCTCAGCCTTGGACACCCTCATGACGGCACTCTCCTAAGCCAGATTGGCTGTGAGCCATCTAGAGGAAACCTTCACCACCCCCCAAAACGCCAAACCCCTAGCCTGGTTCAGGTTCTTTGATGATATCTTCATGTTCTGGACTGAGGGACAAGGTACCCTATTTCATTCTTTCACAGTCTCAAAACCTTCTCTCCCATCTACTTCACCTGGTTCTCTTCAACCCAGTGTGTCATCTTCCTAGATGTTGACCTCCTCCTCTCTGATGTATCCTCCCACACCTCTGTCCACATTAAACACACCAATCGCCATCAGTTTCTGGATTTTGACTTTGGGGAAATAGGAAATGATGTAGGAAATGAGCAAATTAAGGTGTTAGGTGGTTGTAAGGGGAGCTGGATAACAGAAAAAGATGTGTAAAATATGTACAGGCATGCAAAAACACACACCAATACACAAGAAAAGTACAACAACGCAAAAACACATACAAATATGTAAAAATAAGCACAAATACATGAAAGTACTTAAAATACACACAAACACATAGGAGAATGAGGTATGGGTGTTCACAGGAAGATGTGGGAAATAAAACACACAAGGATGAAGGAGGAAAAATAAACCAGACTCCAATCACACAACCTCATTTTTCATTCTCTTAGCTAACTTTATCCTAGCTCATAACTACCTCTGTCCACATTAAACCCACTAACCACAAACAGTACCTACATTTTGACAGCTACCATCCCTCCACATCGAAAAATTTCTGCCATATAGCCTTGCCACACAGGCCAATTCTCCCATCACTTCCAAAAGCCAGCTACAAACGAGTGTCCCCTCTGTCACTCAATACTATCCTGGACTGGAACAACTCAACCACATCCTTCGTCATGGGTTTCATTATCAATCATTACACCCTGAAATGAGGGACATCCTACCCAAGTCACTTTCCACTCCTCCTAAAGTGTTGCTCTGTCACTCACTCCATCTACACTACATCTTAGTCTATCACTATGCCACCCCCAATTTGAACCCCTTGCCATGGGATCATATCCCCATGGAAAACCCATGCGCAAGACCTACCCAATCCATGCACTCAGCACACATTGTACAGTCCTGTCACAGGCTTATCTTACTCCACCAAAGGCCATACCACCTGTGAAAGCTACCATGTTGAATACCATCTCTACTACAACCACTGCACAGCTTTTTATTCTGGTGTGACAACCAGTCTAGTTAGTCTAGAGACAGAGTCTTTGATTCAGAATCAAAATGTCCTCAGTCCTGGTATCAAAACCTGCCACCGCTTCTGGCATTAGAAGTCACCCTCACTCTTCCAACAGCCTTGAAGTCGTATGAATCAGCAACTATCTATGGCATGAGGATGCAGAAGGCAATGAGAACCACTGCAACGTATGTACACAGGACATGTGGCCTGCAATTGAAAAAAGTGTCATGATGATCTCTCCATTGACAAAAGATTCCAGAATAGTCCCCTGTTTGGATCTCCGGGAAGGGACTGCCAAGGCAGGGGTGGCCATGAGAAAAAGAGTAAATAATCAACGAAAGGAAAATGCTCCATGAGTCAGGGTATGGAATGTCAGAAGTCTGAATGTGGTAGGGAAGCCACAAAATCTGAACAGGGAAACTGAAGGTTCAATCTAGATATAGTAAGGGCCAGTGAAGTGAAATGGAAAGAAGACAAGGATTTTTGGTCAGATGAGTATAGGCTAATCAACATCAGCAGAAAATAATATAATGGGAGTAGGATTCATTATGAATAGGAAGGCAGGGCCAAGAGTGTTCAACTGTGAACAGCTCAGTGACAGGGTTATTCTTATCAGAGTCAACAGCAAACCAACACTGACAATGATAGTTCAGATGTACATGCCGTCATCGCAAGCTGAAGATGAGGAGATGGAAAAGTATATGAGGATATTGAAAAGGTAATATGGTACTCAAAGGGAGATGAAAATATAATAGTCATAGGGGACTGGAATGCAGTCGTAGGGGAAGGAGGAGAAGAAAAGGTTACAGGAGAATACAGGCTTGGGGCAAGGAATGAGAGAGGAGCAAGACTCATTGAGTTATGTAATAAATTTCAACTAGTAATAGCAAATACTCTGTTCAAGAATCACGAGAGAAGAAGGTATACTTGGAAAAGGCCTGGTAATAGGGGAAGATTTCATATAGATTCCGTCATGGTCAGACAGAGATTCCAAAATCAGATTCTGGACTGTAAGGCAGACTCAGATCACAATGTAGTAGTGATGAACAGTAGGCTGAAGTTTAAGGGATTAGTGAGGAAGAAACAATATGCAAAGAAGTGGGATACAGAAGTACTAAGGAGTGATGAGATATGCTTGAAGTTCACTAAGGCTGTAGATGCAGCAATAAAGAATAGTCCAGTAGGCAGTACAGTTGAAGAGGAATGGACATCTCTAAAAAGGGCAATCACGGAAGCTGGAATCAAAAACATAGGTGTGAAGAAGGTAAATATGAAGAAACCATGTGCAACAGAAGAAATACTTCAGCTGATCAATGAAACAAGGAAGCACAAAAATGTTCAGGGAAATTCAGGAATACATAAATACAAGTCACTGAGGAATGAAATAAATAGCAGGTGCAGGGAAGCTGAGACAAAATGGCTGCATGAAAAATGTGAAGAAATCGAAAAAGAATTGAAGTCAGAAGGACTGACTCAGTGTATAGGAATGTCAAAAACAACCTTCCGGTGAAATTAAAAGCAAGGTAGCTAACATTAAGAGTGCAAGAAAAATTCCATTGTTAAATGCAGTGGAGAAAGCAGATACGTGGAGGGAATAAACTGAAGGCCTCCATGAGGGAGAAGATTTGTCTGATGTGATAGAAGAAGAAACAGGAGTCAATTTAGAAGAGACAGTGGATCCAGTATTAGAACAACAATTTAAGAGTGCTTTGGAGGACTTAAGATCAAATAAGGATGAAGAGCTAGATAACATTCCAACAGAATTTCTAATATCATTAGGGGAAGTGGCAACAAAATGACTATTTATGTTGGTGTGTAGAATGTATGGGTCTGGCAGTATACCATTTGACTTTTGGGAAAATATCATCCACACAATCCTGAAGACTGCAAAAGTTCACAAGTGCAAGATCAGCTTAACAGCTCATGCATCCAAGTTGCTGAAAAGATTAATATACAGAGGAATGGAAAATTAGATGACAATCAGTTTGGCTTTAGGAAAGGTAAAGGCACCAGAGAGGCAATTTGACATTGTGGCTGATAATGGAAACAAGACTAAAGAAAAACCAAGACACAGTCATAGGATTTGTCAACCTAAAAAAAAAAAAAAAAAAAAAAAAAAAAAAAAAAAAAAAAAAAAAACTGTTCAGTGATGTAAAAAGGTGTTCAAAATTCTGAGAAAAATAGGAGTAAGCTACGGGGAGGGACAGGTAATATACAAAATGTACAAGAACAAAGAGGAAATAATAAGAGTGGATGCCCAAAACTGAAACGCTCAGATTAAAGAGGGTGTAAGACAGGAATGTAGTCTTTCACCTCTACTGTTCAATCTGTACATTAAAGAAGCAATGATGGAAATAAAAGAAAGGTTCAGGATTAGAATTAAAATTCAAGGTGAAAGGATATCAATGATATGATTCACTGATGACATTGCTATCCTGAGTGAAAGTGAAGGAGAATTATATGATCTGCTGAACTGAATGGACAGTCTAATGAGTACAGAATAAGGATTGAGAGTGAATTAGAGAAAGATGAAAGTAATGAGAAGTAGCAGAAATGAGAACAGTGAGAAACTTAATATCAGGATTGATGGTCATGAAGTAAATGAAGTTAAGGAATATTGCTACCTATGCAGCAAAATAACTAATGATGGATGGAGCAAGGAGGACATCAAAAGCAGACTAGCACTGCCAAAAAAGGGGCAGTTCTGGCCAAGAGAAGTCTACTAGTATCAAACGTAGGCCTTAAACTGAGGAAGAAATTTCTGAGAATATAC
Organism: Schistocerca gregaria; assembly: GCF_023897955.1. Classification (NCBI taxonomy): domain Eukaryota; kingdom Metazoa; phylum Arthropoda; class Insecta; order Orthoptera; family Acrididae; genus Schistocerca; species Schistocerca gregaria. The sequence goes on from NC_064920.1 coordinate 531,265,330, forward strand.
ATTTGGAGCAAAGCATTGTATGGTAGTGAAACATGAATTAAGTACAAACTGGAACATAAGAGAGTCGAAGCATTTGAGATGTGGTGCTACAGATGAATATTGAAAATTAGCTGGACTGGGAGGTAAGGAATGGGGAAGTTCTGCACACAGAATCAGAGAGGAAAGGAATATGTGGAAAACACTGATGAGGAAAAGGGACAGTATCATAGTACATCTGTTAAGATGTCAGGGACTGACTTCCACAGTGCTAGAGGAAGCTGTAGTGGGCAAAAAACTGTAGAGGAAGACAGAGATTGGAATACATACAGCTGATAATTAAGGATATAGGTTGTAAGTGCTACTCTGAGATGAAGAGGTTGGCAGAGGAGAGAGATTCATGCCTGCCTGTGTCAAGCAGCTGTCCACTATGAAGAAGGGCCAGTCTAACATGTGGCTAAGAGCAAAGTAGACCATCCTGTGGCACAACACACAACTGAACATAACCTGCTACATATCAGTGACTCCTTCACAACCTGGTACATCTGGATCCTCCCCTCCACCATGAACTTTTCTGAACTGGGCCAATAGGGGTTATCCATACAACATATTCCCCAGTCCCAAAATTATCCTGGCACCAATTAACAGAAATCTTTTGTCCTCACACCCTCCAGACAGCAGTTTCTGCCCCTCATCCTATCAACTGTTACTCATTCTTTCACCTTCTCCCTTTTCACATTCCCTTGCCCTCTTTTTGTGTTGCCCTATGCCAATGTTCCTGCCTGTCATTTCCCCACCCCTGCTCCTCTCATTTTCCACTCCTCTTTTTTTCTGCAGTCTCTACTCCCTGCATGCCCTGCCAGAAAGTGTTCTTCTCTTCCCCCTACCTGTATACTCCTATCCCTCCCCCTTCTCCACACCACTCCAAACTGCTGTTCCTGCTACAGCTGCATTTCAGTCAGAACTGCCGGTGACAGTGGTCATGTCTGTGTGAAGGATGCCTCCTTGTGTGAATTTGAATGTGTAGCAGTCTTTTCATTGTGCCTGTCTGCAGTTCAATGGGTCATCTCCTCTACGGTGAGTAGCATCTATCCTTTTCCTAATACTGCTGACATTCCACTTTGAGTATCCTTTATTAATGTTAGGAACAGAGATGGGATCACTGTTGGTGAGAAGTCTGTTACTACTGATGGTATGGTTGGCTGTAGATGTGCAGCATACTGATGTCAGCAGCTCCCTACCAAGAAGGCACCAGAATCTAACAGAATGGGCATTTTCATCTGCAAGGCTGCTGAAGACTAACATGGCTGCATGCCACCAGTGATGCCTGACAGGCACATCTGTTGGCAACTTGGTTGTCTTGTGGTTGCAGCATATAACACCAAAATAGGCAGTGTTTAGACCATAACACAGTATATCTGATCTTGAAGATGTATGTCCACACTGTGTAGTGATCAGCAACAATGCGGGCCTACAGGGATCAGTGAACGGCAACAATGCAGCTTGGCAGCCTCTAGCCTGGGTCTGAACGTGCAGTCCACCAGGGAGGTGGTTGCCAATGGAAGAAAATTACCCAGAAGGAGATGTGAAGCTTTCTGAACATGAACATTTGTTTTCCCTGTGGCAGCTCTATAGATCAGTACTCTGCCATAACCATTACACAATGGTGCTTCATTTAGCCTGGTTTTCTCATCTGGTCAGCTTTTGTGGACATCTAGTCACTGCTGTAAAATGTCTCAGCATGGCCTTCAGAACTCCAGTTGGTGAATGTTCATGCTCCTACACAACTGTCACATAGGTGGGCTACAGCTTGGTGCAGCCCAGGGAGTTTGCTTAGTGAAATAGAGGAAAAAAGAAGCTGAACTGAAAACTGATACTAATCACACTCGGCTATATGTGCTTGGACCAACACAACAACTGGAGGGTAAAGGAAATGGTACCTAAGGGTGATTCACCAGTTAACTACACTAACAGTTATGTTCTTGTTTCTGGCACAACCTTGAAAAAAAGGAGCATGTGATAAAATTGAATGGATTTGTGAAACAGGGAATTGAGGCATAAATACTGTTAAATAATAAACTTTGTGTTGTGAGCCTAATAACAAAATAAACTCTTATATTCCAAAATTACATTAGCAACAAAATTAAAACCACAAAATAATGTGGACATAAAAACTTCCTTATAATTCCATTTATGTCATCAAGTGTTCAAAATTCCCATCATCTACTGCAATACCCATTTGGAGATTATAGTTCAAAGGATTTCAGAACAATATGAAAAGATTCCATCATCATAACTGCACATATTGCAATAATGTGATGTGATCACTGTGCTAATTTTATACCAGCACAAAATCACCAACTATTGAGGTGGCCGAGTGGTTCTAGGTGCTACAGTCTGGAACCGTGCGACCACTACGGTCACAGGTTCGAATCCTGCCTCGGGCATGGATGTGTCTGACGTTCTTAGGTTAGGTAGGTTTAAGTAGTTCTACGTTCTAGGGGACTGATGACCTCAGAAGTTAAGTCCCATAATGCTCAGAGCCATTTTTGAACCATATTCAAAACAGATAATTACTAAGTTTGCAATAGTGTAATTACTCCAATACTAATCATCAGATCTTGAAGAGTGAAATGCTGTTGTATTCATATCTTTTAAAACTACAATACTAACAGCAGGAATTATCATAGTTTTATTTGAAAAAAAACAAAAGGCAATAGTATTGCATACACAAGGTATTAAAGGGAAATACATTGGTGGAGCACTCACTTGTAATCAGGTGATTCATGTGAAGAGGTTTCCGACATGATTATGGCTGCATGATGGGAATTAACAGACTTTGAACAGGGAACGGTAGTTGGCACTAGATACAGGGGGCATTCTGTTTCAGAATTAGTTAGGGAATTCAATATTCCAAAATCCACAGTGCCAAGACTGTGCTGATAAAACCAAATTTCAAGCATTTCCTTTCACTATGGACAACACAGTGGCCAATGGTCTTCACTTAACGACCAAGAGCAGCAGCATTTGAACAGATCTGTCAGTGTTCACACATAAGCAGTACTGCATGAAATAACTGCACAAAACACTATGGTATGTATGATGGATGTATCTGTTAGGACAGGGTGATGAAATTTGATATTAATGGGCTATGGAAGTAGATGACAGAGGTCTTAAGTTTGGTTAGCAAATAAATGATACAGGGTTTCCATGTTAGTTTTGGATCAAGGTGAATGCCAAGATGTTTACTTGATGTATCATGATATCACTACTGCACAGAATAGTTACAATTTTAAAGTGATTAATTTGCAATTCACTTGCTTTAAACTAAATTGTTGTTGTGGTGATCTTCTATCAGTAGACCGGTTTGATGCAACTCTTCATACTAGTCTGTCCTGTTCAAGAGTCTTCACCTCTGTGTAACTGCTGCAGTCTATACCTATTTGAACCTGCTTATGTACACAAGCCTACAGCTCAAAGTACAATTTTTACTCACACACACTTCCTTCCATTTGCACATTGATGGTTTCTTAACACCTTAGAATGTCCACTATCAACCAAGCCCTTCTTGTAGCCAATTTGTGCCACAAATCTCTTTTTTACTAATGTGATGCAGTACCTCCTCATTAGTTATTTGATCTATACTCATATAAATTTTAGCACAATTCTGTAGCACCACATTCCATTGCTGATAAGTAGCATGGCTGCTTTCATGTGTGTCCCTGGTTAGGAAATGACTGTGGATGGACTGAGATAGGAGACAGTGGAATTATTTATTTATTTAATTGTATGGTGTTTTTATACAGATGACATAAGGGAAATGATTTTATACAATATACATATGATGTAAGACAAGATTAAACCTTAAAGTCCATGTTTTTCAACCAGTTAATTAAGCTGGGTGTGAGAGTGAATAAGTCATCGGGAATTCCAGAATATGAATGAAGTGGACAGCGTTGGATTAAATGTTCAGTTGTCTGTTCTTCTTGATTACATTCACACATTGGTGAACTGATCCAGCCCACTTTGTACCTGAAGTTGCTACAACAACTTAACCTGTTGAGGTGGCACCAAAGTTTCCTTGGTAGGTCAAAACCTTTTGGCTTCTTTGTGGGATCAAGGGATGCGCTCTTGTTCCCAATGCTTTTGTTGACCATTCACGCTTCCAGCTTTCATTTAGATCGAAACTATCCATGATGAGTTGTCCTGCAGTAACGCTTGCTGGTCTTGTTGATTGCAATCGTTTCTGCGGTGGATGACAGAATTCCTGGTGCAGTGGTAGAGAAGGTGGTGCAGAGATTTTCTTGGCCTCTCACAGTAGAGCTTGTTTCCACCTTAAGTTTGGTGGAGGGATGTGACTCAGTACAGGTAACCAGTGGCATGGAGTTGATTTGATGGAACCAGTAATGCAGCACATTGTGTCATTAAGTTTTGTATCTACCTTCTTCACATGTACACTTTCCAACCAGACAGGTGCACAGTACTTGGCAGCAGAGTATACAAGACTGATGTCAGTTAAATGCAGATAGTCAGCAGAGGTTCCCCAGGTGGTACCACTGAGCTTACGTAGTATGTTGTTCCTTGCAGCAACTTTATGAGAAAGCTTGGTGATGTGCTCTTTGTAGCTCAGTGTTCTATCTAGAGTGATACCGAGATATTTTGGGAAAGGATTGTGCCTCAACGATTGTCCATTGAGCAGAACTCTTGGTTTGTAGTTCACAGCATGATTCGCTAGATGGAAACAAGAGACTTCAGTTTTTGATGTGCTTGGGATCAATCTCCAGGTCTTAAAGAAAGTTGAAATCTTCTCCAGATCCTCCATAAGAATTCCCTCACCATCTTCGAAATTACTGCTCTGTGCTACCAGTGCAACATCATCAGAATTGATGAATTTAGTTGATATTGTGGTTGGTAAATCATTAATGTATAAATTGAACAGTGATGGGGCTAAAACAGATCCCTGTGGTAGTCCATTATTTAGTTTCCATTTGTGGCTTTTAGAGCTGCCTAGAAACACTTCAAATTGCCTTTCACTAAGCCTGCTGGATATTAGAACCACAATTTCACGACTTGGTACAACTTGCAGTAGCCTGTAGATCAGTCCCTGTCAGAAGACAGTGTCATACAAAGCTGTCAGGTTGATGAAGAGGGCTGTTGATTCCAGATGGCCTTGAAAACTTGCTTCAATATGGGTAGTTAGGGCAAGAACTTGATCGGTGCAGCTGCGTCCTTGTCTGAAACCAGCTTGTTCAGGAGGGGTAGCAGCCTCGATGGACGGTTCTATTCTGGTTAGGAGGACTCGTTCCAAAAGTTTGAATGTACAACTAAGCAGTGCTATAGGGCGGTAGCTTTCAGGGCTGTCTTCAGGCTTGCCAGGTTTGAGAATGGCTATAACTTTAGACAGTTTGAATTGTCTGGGAAGTTTGTTCTCTTTGAGGTGTTGTTGTTGTTGTTGTGGTCTTCAGTCCTGAGACTGGTTTGATGCAGCACTCCATGCTACCCTATCCTGTGCAAGCTTCTTCATCACCCAGTACCCACTGCAACCTACATCCTTTGGAATCTGCTTAGTGTATTCATCTCTTGGTCTCCCTCTACGATTTTTACCCTCCACACTGCCCTCCAATACTAAATTGGTGATCCCTTGATACCTCAGAACATGTCCTACCAACCGGTCCATTCTTCTTGTCAAGTTGTGTCACAAACTTCTCTTCTCCCCAATTCTATTCAATACCTCCTCATTAGTTATGTGATCTACCCATCTAATCTTCAGCATTGTTCTGTAGCACCATATTTTGAAAGCTTCTATTCTTTCACTTCCATACATGGCTACACTCCATACAAATACTTTCAGAAACGACTTCCTAACACTGAAATCTATACTCGATGTTAACAAATTTCTCTTCTTCAAAAACGCTTTCCTTGCCATTGCCAGTCAACATTTGCTATCTTCTGTACTTCGACCATCATCAGTTATTTGGCTCCCCAAATAGCAAAACTCCTTTAGTACTTTAAGTGTCTCATTTCCTAATGTAATTCCCTCAGCATCACCCGACTTCATTCGACTACATTCCATTATCCTCATTTTGCTTTTGTTGATGTTCATCTTATATCCTCCTTTCAAGACACTGTCCATTTTCTTCAACTGCTCTTCCAAGTCCTTTGCTGTCTCTGACAGAATTACAATGTCATTGGCGAACCTCAAAGTTTTTATTTCTTCTCCATCGATTTTAATACGTACTCCGAATTTTTCTTTTGTTTCCTTTACTGCTTGCTCAATATACAGATTGAATAACATTGGGGAGAGGCTAAAACCCTGTCACACCCCCTTCCCAACCACTGCTTCCCTTTCATGCCCCTCGACGCTTATAACTGCCATCTGGTGTCTGTACAAATTGTAAATAGCCTTTCGCTCCCTGTATTTTACTCCTGCCACCTTCAGAATTTGAAAGCGAGTATTCCAGTCAACATTGTCAAAAGCTTTCTCTAAATCTACAAATGCTAGGAACGTAGGTTTGCCTTTCCTTAATCTTTCTTCTAAGATAAGTCGTAAGGTCAGTTTTGCCTCACGTGTTCCTGTATTTCTACGGAATCCAAACTGATCTTCCCTGAGGTCGGCTTCTACCAGTTTTTCCATTCGTCTGTAAAGAATTCACATTAGTATTTTGCAGCTGTGACTTATTAAACTGATAGTTCAGTAAATTTCACATCTGTTAACACCTGCTTTCTTTGGGATTGGAATTATTATATTCTTCTTTAAGTCTGAGGGTATTTCGCCTGTCTCATACATCTTGCTCACCAGATGGTAGAGTTTTGTCAGGACTGGCTCTCCCAAGGCCGTCAGTAGTTCTAATGGAATGTTGTCTACTCCACGGGCCTTGTTTCGGCTCAGGACTTTCAGTGATCTGTCAAACTCTTCACGCAGTATCGTATCTCCCATTTCATCTTCATCTACATCCTCTTCCATTTCCATAATATTGTCCTCACGTACATCGCCCTTGTATAGAACCTCTATATACTCCTTCCACCTTTCTGCTTTCCCTTCTTTGGTTAGGACTGGGTTTCCATCTGAGCTCTTGATATTCATACAACTGGTTCTCTTTTCTCCAAGGGTCTCTTCAATTTTTCTGTAGGCAGTATCTATCTTACCTCTAGTGAGATAAGCTTCTACATTCTTAAATTTGTCCTCTAGCTATGCCTCCTTAGCCATTTTGCACTTCCTGTCAATCTCTTTTTTGAGAAGTTTGTATTCCTATTTGCTTGCTTCTTTTACTGCATTTTTATGTTTCCTCCTTTCATCAATTGATGTCAATAATTCTTCTGTTACCCAAGGATTTCTACTAGCCCTCGTCTTTTTACCTACTTGATCCTCTGCTGCCTTCACTACTTCATCCCTCAGAGCTACCCATTCTTCTTCTACTGTACTTCTTTCCCCTACTGCTGTCAATTGTTCCCTTATGCTCTCCCTGAAACACTCTACAACCTCTGGTTCTTTCAGTTAATCCAGGTCCCATCTCCTTAAATTCCCACCTTTTTGCAGTTTCTTCAATTTTTTATCTGCAGTTGATAACCAATAGATTGTGGTCAGAGTCCACATCTGCCCTGGAAATGTCTTACAATTTAAATCCTGGTTCCTAAATCTCTGTCTTACCATTATATAATCTATCTGCTACCTTTTAGTATTTCCGGGATTCTTCCATGTGTACAATCTTCTTTTATGATTCTTGAACCAAGTGTTGGCTATGATTAAGTTATGCTCTGTGCAAAATTCTAACAGACGGCTCCCTCTTTCATTTCTTACCCCCAATCCATATTCACCTACTATGTTTCCTTCTCTCCCTTTTCTTACACTCGAATTCCAGTCACCCATGACTATTAAATTTTCGTCTCCCTTCACTATCTGAATAATTTCTTTTATCTCATCATACATTTCATCAATTTCTTCATCATCTGCAGAGCTAGTTGGCATATAAACTTGTACTACTGTAGTAGGTGTGGGCTTCGTGTGTATCTTGGCCACAATAATGCGTTCACTATGCTGTTTGTAGTAGCTTACCTGCACTCCTATTTCCCTAATCATTATTAATCCTATTCCTGCATTACCCATATTTGATTTTGTATTTATAACCCTGTATTCACCTGACCAAACGTCTTGTTCCTCCTGCCACCGAACTAATTCCCACAACATCTAACTTTTACCTATCCATTTCCCTTTTTAAATTTTCTAACCTACCTGCCCGATCTATTTTACCTCTGGAATATTTTACCCAAGAGGACGCCATCATCATGTAACCTTACAGTAAAGCTGCATGCCCTCGGAAAAGATTACGGCTGTAGTTTCCCCTTGCTTTCAGCCGTTCTCAGTACCAGCACAGCAAGGCCGTTTTGGTTATTGTTACAAGGCCAGATCAGTCAATCATCCAGACTGTTGCCCCTGCAACTACTGAAAAGGCTGATGCCCCTCTTCAGGAACCACACATTTATCTGGCCTCTCAACAGATACCCCTCCGTTGTGGTTGCACCTACGGTACAGCCATCTGTATCGCTGAGGCATGCAAGCCTCCCCACCAGCGGCAAGGTCCATGGTGCATAGGGGGTCTCTTTGAGTATGTAATTGAATAGTGAAATGAGCCATCATATGGACTGTGGGCCCATGTTCTTAATAAACTCATTGTAGATGTTGTCGGGGCCGGCAGCCTTACTGAATTTCAGGTGCTTGACAGCACTTTCTACTTCCACAATGGAGAAGGGCCTGGAAAGCTGCTTATTTCTTGGGGCACTGTGCTTCAGGTTAGACAGTTTACATTTTGCTGCTCTGGTATGATTCTTGTCTCTCTTTGCCTTTGTGAGGTCTGCGATACGGTTGGCAATGAGGTCAGGACTCAATTTAGGATATGGCTTTTTGAGGTGTTGCTTGCTAGTTAGCCCATTCGAGACTCTCCAAGCTTTCCTACTTGACTTGGCAATGTTCATTTCTTTGAGTGTTGCTTCCCATTTCTTTCGTCTGTTCTTGTTGAAGGAGTGGAGTAGCTGTGAGCCAACTGTTCAATTTCTAGAAATTTGGTATTCTTGATATAATGCCTCACTTTCTTGGTTCCAGCCAGGCACATATTCCTTTCTGTAACCCCTAGGAATGTTTGACTTAGAAGCTTTGGTAACTACTCTAACAAATTCATCGTAGTTGTTTGCTGTTGTCTGTAAGTTCTTCATAGCTAAGTTGGAGTCGGGGTCTTTTGAGAATCCATCCCAGTTAGCTCATTGAAAATTCCATCTGGGTAGGGGCATTGAGTTTACAAAGGGAATTTTTAAACCAATTCCTGTCATAGCAGGACAGTGTTGGCCATTTGGGAAGTTAGACAGAACAGTAAGAGTGGCGTTAAGTGGTTGATATAGCTGATCTTTGGACACACATACCAAGACTGGGTTTTAATCCTCCTTCCAGAGTGCAGAGTGGAAGGTTCCCTTGTCTTTCACATCAAAAACCAAGTACTTGCTGATAGTTTCTGCCCATTGAGCTAGTAACTCCCCATTGACATCAACAGTGTTGTACCGCCAATCTGTGTGATGGCTGTTAAAGTCTCCAGTGTATATACAAGGGTGATCGAAAGACGGCAGAACTGTGGAGGTCCAATTCACACTTGGAGGCTTGTACAGGTTGACAATTTTTAAGTTGTTTATCTGGATTACTAGTGTGTAGATGTGGTTAACGTCTGTAGAATCAATTACATGCACTCCGTTTAGGCTTGACTTCACATAAGTGGCTATTTCATATTGTGGATGGTGGATAACTTCGACCAGTGTATAACCAGGTATTCATTCTCTACATTGAAGATCTTGCTAATCTTTGGTATGTGTTTCTTGAATGTTGACAACATCAATGTTAAGTTCATGCAGTTGCTTCTGTAGATACATTTGGCAGAGCTTTTGCCTTCAATATTAAGCTGCATAATACAAACTAGGTGTTTTTCATCTCTAGTTGGATGATCCTGAAAAGGACGGTTATTAGTTATGTTTCTGGGCATATTGTATATTGCCTATGACACTGTTACTCATTTAGCACCACCCAGGGGTCACGTGTAGGGTAATTTAGGTTACACCTATGGACATGAGCAACGATTGATGGTGGATGAGGGCATGGAACAACATGACCCTGTTGCATTCTCTACCCAACAATAGGCAGGGCCATGTGTGAAAGCAACTGTATTATATAGCAGCTATACTTCAATTACTGCACAGCATTTCATCTGTGCATGACAAATAACCAACTGTCTGCTTGAATGAATTGCAACCACCAAATGGTGGCAAACCACGGTTGCTGAGATTGCTATGCACCACAAAACAAATGACTTCAACAACTGCTCCACTACGTGAGACATTTGGATACTCCTTCCCTGCACACGTTTCTCTGAAGTACACAGGTGAGAATTGTCTCCCCAGTGTATACTGCACTCTTTCAGTTCTCCTGGCATAAATCTATGTTACCCTCCTCCCATTGCCTCATTTTACCTTTTCCCTTGTTCCTTCTGTTCACAGAACTCCTTCCCAATTCAGACCATGTATTGCTGGCTTCTCCTATCACTTATCCACCCCACCCACCCCATGTGGGCATTCACTCTCTCTCTCTGCCTCATGTCTCCCTCCCCCTCTGTAACCCCTTTTTCACCAACTTTCTCTATTCTCTTTCTTTCTCTGCCTTTTCATCTCAACCTTCCTCTCCTTTCCTTTCCTTCCCCACCCCCTCACACCGTCTCTTACATGCTCCTCCATCTAAACTCCTTTCATCTTGTGCAGCCACTGAGTCATCTGTTAAACGATCTGCCTCACTCTATCCAGATATCCCCTGCTTCCCTCACTCATACTTCCCTCTCACCTTCCCATCTCCATCTGCCCACATAGCTGTTCTCAATGATTGGTAATCAATGATCAGTCTTGCCACAGCAGTGGGTCTGTTCATTTAGGTGTCTGTGTGGTTCTTTGTGTGAATGTGTGTACTTTTGCCAGAAAAAGAGCAAGAGCATGACAGCTAGTGTGAATACTATTTTCCGATACATATTTCTATGTACCACACATCAGTCCATCAAAGGTGAGTGGTTACCTTTCTTTTTTCTACATATTGTTAATCTAGGAATTTTTATTTTTTGTTACAGTACAGTGCGTTGACATTTCCAGACTCCCTTTTCTGCTGTGAGCTCTCTGACAGAGTTGTAGGACGGACAAATATCTTATTAATTTTTATTCTTTGATTAAAAAGACAAGAGCTAGTTTCATCAAATTTCATGAAGGTGTGGAGGGCTTTATTATTTTGGTTCATGTTCGTCTGCATTGTTGGTGAAAAGATCATATAGCAAAACCCACATCCTTTCATCTTTCCCTCTCCTTCCCTGTTTCCTGATGAAGCGGGTTGTGAAAGCTCGAAATTTTGTGTGTGTGTTTTTTTATTGTGCCTATCTACCAAGGCTTTCCCACTTAGTAAGTCATGGAATCTTTGAAGATGTGACTTACCAAACGAAAGCGCCGACAGGTCGATAGACACACAAACAAACACAAACATACACACAAAATTCAAGCTTTCGCAACCAATGGTTGATTCATCAGGAAAGAGGGAAGGAGAGGGAAAGACGAAAGGATGTGGGTTTTAAGGGAGAAGGTAAGGAGTCATTCCAATCCCAGGAGCGGAAAGACTTACCTTAGGGGGAAAAAAGGACAGGTGTACACTCGCGCGCGCGCACACACACACACACACACACACACACACACACACACACACACACACACACACACACACACACACACACAACATATCCATTCGCACATACGCAGACACAAGCAGACATGTCAGTTTTGTACACACCTGTGTGAAACCCACTTAATCCCACAAAATATAAACTTGTGAAACCCACTTAATCCCACAAAATATAAACTCGATAAAATTGGATTTCTATACCACCAGAAATACACAATGTGACCAAAATTATCCAGGCACCTGACTGAAAATGACTTGCAAGTTTGTAATAGTGGAATCCAATATGGTGTTGGCTGACCCTTAGCCTTGATGACAGCTTCCATACTGGTAGGCATACATTCAGTCAGGTATCTGGGGGAATGGAAGCTCACTCTTCACACAGTGCTGCACTGAGGAGAGATATCAATGTTGGTTGGTGAGGCCCGACATGAAGTCAGCATTCCAAAACATACCAAAGGTGTTCTATAGAATTCAGGTCAGAAGTCTGTGCAGGCCAGTCCATTACAGGGAATTACTGTCATGTAACCAGTCTGCCACAGTCTGTGCATTATGAACAGGTGCTCGTTCATGTTGAAAGATGCAATCACCATTCCCGAATCGCTCTTCAACAATGGGAAGAAAGAAGGTGATTAAAACATGAATATAGGCCTGATCTGTGATAGTGCCATGCAAAACAACAGGGGATCTGAATCCCCTCAATGAAAAATATAAGCACACCATAACACCACCACCTCTGAATTTTGCTGTTAGCACTACATACACTGGCAGATGACGTTCACTGGGCATTCACCATATCCACACCCTGCCATTGGATCACCACATTGTGTACCATGATTTGTCACTCCGCACAATGTTTTTCCACTGTTAAATAGTAAAATGTTATGCTCCTTACACCAAGTGAGGCATCGTCTGGCATTTACCAGCATGATGTGTGGCTTCTCAGCAGATGCTTGACCATGAAATTGAAGTTTTCTCACTTCCCATCTAACTGTCATAGTACTTGCAGTGGATCCCGATGTAGTTTGGAATTCTTGTGCAATGGTGTGGATAGATGTCTGCATATTACACATTATGACCCTCTTCAACTGTCAGCAGTCTCTGTCAGTCAACAGACAAGGTCAGCCTGTATGCTTTTGTGCTGTATTTGTCCCTTCACATTTCCACTTCACTATCACATCAGAAACAGCTGACCTAGGGATGTTTAGGAGTGTCGAAATCTCGTGCACAGACGTATGATGTAAGTGGCACCCAATTATCTAAACAACATTCGAAGCCCATGAGTTCCTTGGAGCATCTCATTCTTCTCTCTCACAATATCTACTGATTACTGAAGTTGCTGATATGGAGTACCTAGCAGTAGGTGGCAGCACAGTGCACTTAATTTGAAAAATGTATGTTTCTCAGTGTGTCCGGATACTTTTGATCACATAGTGTACATATCCCAACGCACATATGTAACACCTCAAAACAAACATCTTTCAAATCCTTTAAAACTCATTCTGTAATAATGTTGTTATAATGTACACACATCAAAAAAGTTTTGTGTCACCTCAGTTCCAAGAGTACTGAAAACTGTACAGAAAATTGCAATAGAGATCTACATAAACATCATTTCCGCCCTTTTCATTGCTCATGAAAATCACACATTGCATGTTGTACCACAATACAGCTAGATCTTCAGAGGTCCAGATTGCTGTACACACTAGTACCTCTAATACCCAGTAGCACATCCACCTGCATTGATGCATGCCTGTATTTGTCATGGCATATTATCCACAAGTTCATCAAGGCACTGTTGGTGCAGATTGTCGCACTCCTCAACAGCGATTCAGTGATGATCCCTCAGAATAGTTAGTGGGTCACATCATCCATTAGCAGCCCTTTTCAATCGATCCCAGGGTACATGTCTGGAGAACACACTGGCCGCTCAAGTCGAGCAAGGTCATTATTCTGAAGGATGTCATTCACAAGATGTGCATGATGGGGGTGCAAATTGTCATCCATGTGATGAATGCCTTGTCAATATGCTGCCGATATGGCAGATGGGCTAGGAGTGTGATGAATGGGTGCCAGAGTCAGTGGGGAGTAACACACCCCGAAGGTGACATATGGAGGTGAATTTGGAGGGAGTGATAAGATAGAGGAAGGGAAAAATGTTGAATAGGGTGTGGGGTAAGTGAGTTACTGGAAATTGAGGCCAGGATGATTACAGGAGTGGAGGGTGTGTTGTAAGGATTTTCTCTGAACTATGCAGATGAGTGTTTACATTCTGTGTGTCTGTTACTAAAGTTTGAAGAGGATAACTCTGAAAGGTAGCAAGTGTTCTTTATTTCTGTGTGTGCCTATTAACAACTCAATGCTTCTTCTTTTTCATGAGTGGCCTCCTTCAATTCAATAGTATTTATTGTGTATAAGTAACAACTCTGAAAAGCATAGAGTCACATTTCAATTTGTACTGTGCATTTTAGTTGCTGTACTTGAATGATACATTTTCCTGAATACTTCATTTTGAGACTTTATTCCCCAATGTATATTTTTTTCTCTGTTAAGGAACAAACTGTGATACATTACCTTTGATGTACCAGTGCCACCTTGCTGGCAAATTGATTTATGAGATGGAATACTTAAAACAACATACATGGTATGGAAAAATTTAAGTTGGCATTATATTACCTACTTTTTCCCATTAACCTTTACTTATATGAGTTTATTGTTCCTTGTATTTATATTTACCTTTTGGATGTTAAATGGAACACTTAAATTCTGGCATATGGAATATTCTACTATTTTTCATATTCATGTAAATATTGCTACAAAGGAAAAAAATTATTTCTGCACCCACGTGCTGTGCTTCCCTACAATGCCTATTGCTGATGAAACCATTTCTACGTACTCATTATTATGCCCCTGTCATGACTCTGCTCAGACATGTGAGTAAGAAGAGGAGCATATTCCAACTATTATGATATCTGTAGTGAGAATCCTTTCTCCCTTTTATCAGTTCACTCATGCAGACTAAACTAAACATTTTGCTATGCATAACCAATTCTTAGATGTATGAAAGAGATCAGTTTAGTTCCAATTCATTTGCTTGAAGCTGAATGTGCTATTTTATTAATGTACTATGAAATTTTTGTAATGCCTTTCTGTATCACTTTTAGAAGGAAATGACTTGACGTGCACTTATAATCACAAAAGCTGAATTTTTGAAATTCCACACACATTTTATCACAATTTATGCTATTTTGTTGTAATTTACATATATTTCAACGGCAGTGGATTTTCTTGCATATAGAATGAATAAGGTTTTTTAAATGTGGACTTATCACAAAATTTACAATAACAAGTGCAGAAGGCTAAAATATAGTAACTCATGTTAGCACTCATAATAACTGACAAAACGTTTTAATACATGCAAATAAGTATGGAATATTATCCCGAAAATCATAAAAATTTATATTTAAACAGACACTAAAAGACATATTCATGTTGCTTCATGTGTGAGCTGAAGTAATATCTTAATACACAAAAAATAGATGTTATATATTTCACAACAAAACAGAAGGTTCATGTTTACTCAAGTAATTACTGGTCATCCCAGTAAAACAATAAAGCTATGTCTCAGCATGCTCATTTATGCTAAAAAAGTTTCACCCATGGAAAAAAATGATTTTCCTGCAGATATTTCCAAGAGAGAGGTTTTTCACATTTGTTGGAAGAACACTGGACACTGAATAATTTTCTCAGTTGTACACAAGGGTGATCTTTGTTTAGTTGCTGTGAAAGCCATGCCCTGACATAGAATAGTGGTCATGATATGCACCTTTGGGTTTGAAGAGAGAGCAGTTTTTACTAATAAAACATAAGAAGGAGAAGAAGTACTCTGATGTCACTGATATATCTGTAGTCTACAGGACAGATTTCTGTGAATGTGTATCAAATGGACACCACTCCTGATGCAGATTGAACTCTCTGAGCAATGGCATTTTGGGAGTGGTGAGTGTGGGGGGGGGGGGGGGGATTGATTGCGAAAAAGTGTGATGACATAAGACAACAATGCATAGCTGTATCCAAAGTATGGCCCTGTGACTGAATTCTTATGGAGTATTTATGCGCAAGACAAATTTTGTTTAAACATTGTCCCAGTAAATTGTAAGATTCTATAAATTTGATAGTATAGGGATCCTTAGGTGGTGTTTGTGTTCATTAACACATTGATTCTGATGTAAATGGACTGGTCTGCAGGCAGTATAACATAATAGCTCTGACAAGTGGTTTTGCAAATCCAAAAGGTTTTGCATGGGTCTTGAGAGGGAGCACTGACATATTTATTGAGATATATTTTGCCTGAAGCATTCCACTGAAGAGTAATCACACTAATGCATTGTTGTTGCCCTTCTTTTCATTAGATGTTTTTGCTTAACTGTTGTCAGGTGATATAACGTATTAGATGTTCAGTCTGTCAAAACCGCATCCTGAGGAAATATAATTCTAAACACTATATTGTTCAGAGAGATCATTCTCCATGTCTATGTTGTTCATAGATTAGGAGAATGATCTTTCTGAACAAGGCACTCTACTGATGTGTCGTGATGGCAGTGAATTCGTGTAAACTGAAGTCACAAAACACATTGGTTTTCAAGAGTCAGCAGAAAATCAGCTAGTGTGACAGAGATAAAATGATTTGATTCAATTTTGCCATTACGAGCAATTTCAAACAAGATCTTTCTGAGCTGGATATGCCTATTTTTTTTATTTTTGTGCAGATCTTTTTCTGTTTACTTCATTGTGCATACTTGATGAAACATGATTACAGAGGAAAACATACTTTTTACCACTGATTCACTAATTACTTATAGCTTTTGCAGCCTAGAAGTCTTAAATCAATCACAAAGAGTGTGGCACATATAACAACATAAAACAGATAGGTCAATGTGCACCAGACATTAAGAACACAAATGAAATTGAAAGTTGCAGAAAACAGGCTCTGTCTTTGCACCGTCTGAAAGCAAGACATAATTGTGTAATAGATATACAGATACTGCTCTCTGGATAAAATGGAGAGAAACAGTCTGTACTTTAAATAACGAAAATCAAAATCGACCTGAGAAACATCCTGAATGAGCAAGCAGACTTCCATTATGTTCTACTCCTTGATACTGACAAACCTGACAACCAAATCCGTATTAGTTAACTTGCATACCTTTGTAAATGAATTTGGCAAAACTTTATTTTATTGTTCTATGATTGTGGATGTATTATTACGTATATTTAGTATTGGCAGCTAATTTCTTTGATGGTTGTAATTTCTTTGTTTTGTTCATGTGTATAGCAAGCAGTATCCATAACAACATCGTCACCAGTAACACTAAATAATGGGCTAAGAACCTATAATGAGGTCACAATAATAACAAATAATTAGTAAACCAGCAGTAAAATGTGTATTATTTGCCTAAAGAAGATCTTTCCGAACTATTATTTTCATAATTTTACAGAACTAATTTGTTTGAAGCTTTGTACTTAAGAGCCATAACATGACAGAGAAATATATTTTCCAGAAATATTTAAAACATTTTCTTGCTTGTGAACCAGAAATACTACATATAAGGAAAGAGAAATTCATAATTAGTCAACATTGTCAATGGTGTAACACTTACCAGTCTGCTTTATTACCATTTCATAAGCAGTACAGTAAATAAATATTACAATTAAACATTTATTACTATAGAAAGTGAGTCAAATATTATAAAATTCGTGAAGTGCCTGAAATATGAAAAATAATGAAAGGCAACAAAATTATAATGTGGCACAAGGATTTTGCTCCTTGATAATTTGTATCGTAAGCTGGTAATATATGACTAATTATTCTTTAATTTGCTGTCTATTCTTTTCGAGAAATGGCATGCAAATTACTTTTTATATAATCAAAATATCCATGGGTGTACTGCCGGTCTACAGGGCCCAACACGCACAATATTTCGGCGATAATACATGTCGCCATCATCAGGTGAACTGACGGACTGAGCTCCTGTGAACATGCTGGTATGGAGATCCGTACGCTATGGCTGCTCAGGGGGAACTGGGTACAGTCACGGCAGCGGCCGATGTAAATACCCTCTGCCCGCGGCGCACTCCCTTCGCCGTCCATGCCCCGCACCATAGTCGCGCGGCGGAACAGATTGCAATGACGTCTGAGATGACATCGGTGTGATGGCTCCGTCTGCTGTGGTCGTCACAACTCTTTATTAACCCAATCGCTGGTTCCCAAGCCTTGCTAAGATTATAGCCACAGTCACGGTTCATGAGGTCATCATTGGTGTGAATTTCGATGGCCTCTCTAACAACGCTGTCCCAGTATCTCGACATCTGTACCAGAATCCTCGTGCATTCATACTCCATAGCGTGATTTTCTGACAAACAATGTTCAGCGACCGCCGACTTGCTCAGATACATCAGTCGAGTGTGCCTCTGATGTTCACAGCATCGATCCTCAACAGTACGCATCATCTGACCAATATACGACTTTCCTCAAACTGAGGTCATATTTGTTGCTCCCCACCAGTGCACGAGTTTTATTCGGAGGACAAAACACAGTTACCCGGTGTTTCTTCAAAATGCGGGCAATTTTCCCCAAGAATGTGCCTGTATATGGAATAAACGCTGTGCCTACCTCCTCCGTTGTGATTTCATCCATCTCCAAAGGTTGTGTTGTAGTGGTTGGGCAGAGAGCACATTGAATCTGCCACTCTGAGTACCCATTTTTTCGAAATACAGTTCTCAGATGTTCCAACTCCTGGGGTAGACTCTCTGCATCAGACATAGTGCGTGCACTATGTACCAAAGCTTTAAGTACCCCCTCCCTCTGTGAAGGGTGGTGACAGCTGTCTGCGTGCAAATACAGATAAGAGTGTGTTGTCTTCCGATACACCCCATGACTGAGGGTGCTGTCAGCCCTTCTCTTGACCAAGACGTCAAGGAAAGGTAATTTACCCTCTATTTCAGTCTCCATAGTGAATTTGATGTTGGGGTGTATGGAGTTTAGATGTGTAAGGAAGTCAAGGAGTTTATCCATACCAGATGGCCAGATGACGAACATGTCATCCACGTAATGGAAAAAGCAAGTAGGTTTCCATTTGAATTATGACAGGGCTTCCTTCTCGAAGTTCTCCATGTACAAATGATGATGGCAACATGTATGATCACTGAAATATTGTGTTCGTTGGACACTCTAGATCGGCAGTGCACCTGTGGATATTCTGATTATCAAATATGCTGGGAGAAACTCAAGAATCACACTTCTCATATAGTCCATGTACCATCTGTTATAGAATTATGGCTAATGTCTATCATTTCTGTTAGTTTGTTTCTGTTTTTTGTCAACATGGTTCAGTTTGTTTGTGAACTGTCATGTCATCATTGCTCTTTGTATAATACACACATCAAAAAATGTTTTCTAGCACCCTGGTTCCCAGAACTCCTGAAGATAGACATTGACTGTGGATATTATATCACAGAGACAGTTCTTTTGACTGTGTAGACATGTCACTAAACCCACCCAAAGATATAAACAACCATGCATGAGCAGTTCCTATTAGACAGAGGGGGTCCAACAGCCAATCAGTTCTAGCCATTCCACCAGGAAGGAAGTACAAAGCTCATGCTGTCTGTAGTTCAACCATGCCTAGATGGTCAATACCACAGTTCTATCACATCCACATTGTTACTTTGTGCCAGGAAGGGCTCTCAACAAGGCAAGTGTCCAGGCGTCTCGGAGTGAAGCAAAGCAATGTTGTTCAGACATGGAGGAGATACAGAGAGACAGAAATTGTCAAAGACATGCCTCGCTCAGGCCGCCCTTTGGCTACTACTGCAGTGGATGACGGCTACCTACAGATTATGGCTCAGAGAAATGGTGACAGCAATGCCACCATGTTGAATAATGCTTTTTGTGCAGCTGCAGGACGTTGTGTTATGACTCAACTGTGCACAATAGGCTGCATGATGTGCAACTTCACTCCCGACATCCATGGCAAGGTCCATCTTTGCCACTACAACACCATGCAGCAGGATACAGATGGGCCCAACAACATGCCGAATGGACCACTCAGGATTGGCATCAGGTTCTCTTCACTGATGAGTCTCACATATGTCTTCAACCAGACAATTCTCAGAGATGTGTTTGGAGGCAACCCGGTCAGGCTGAATACCTTAGGCACACTGCCCAGTGAGTGCAGCAAGGTGGAGGTTGCCTGCTGTTTTTGGGTGGCATTATGTAGGCCTAACATACACCGCTGAAGCTCATGGAATCCACCATAATGGCTGTATGATACAAGAATGCCATCCTCTGACCAATACCGCAACCATATCAGCAGCATACTGACAAGGTATTCGCCTTCATGGATGACAATTCGCACCCCCATCATACACATCTTGTGAATGACTTCCTTCAGGATAACGATATCACTCGACTAGAATGGCCAGCATGTTCTCCAGCCATAAACCCTATCAAACATGCCTGGGTTAGATTGAAACGGGCTGTTTATTAATGGTGTGACCCACCAACCACTCTCAGGGATCTACATCAAATCACCACTGAGGAGTGGGACAATCTGGACCAACAGTGCCTTCATGAACTTGTGGATAGTATGCCACGACGAATGCAGGCATGCATCAGTACAAAAGGACATGCTACTGGGTATTAGAGGTACCTGTGTGTACAGCAATCTGAACCACCACCTCTGAGGGTCTCACTGCATGGTGGTACAACATGCAATGTGTGATTTTCATGACCAATAAAAAGAGCTGAAATGATGTTTATGTTGATCTCTATTTCAATTTTCTGTACAGTTGCAGCACTCTCAGAACTGAGGTGAAGCAAAACTTTTTTTATGTGTGTATTTAAGATGCAGAAAATTTGTGAGCTGCATTGGTGAGCCGAAACACTAAAACCATTGCCCCCCTGTAAAACTGAATGCTGCCTAGTGATGCTGTGGGCACATGATGCAGAAAAGAAAATATCTATGCAGAGTAGATACAAGCAGAGAATTATTATAGCAACAATACAGGCTGCATATCAAGAAATCCACTGACATAAATGACTCTGACAAAAGGCAGACTCTTATGGCCTAGTGCCTGGGAATGAGCATCTCAGAAATGGCAAAGATGGTCAGTTATTTTTCTGCTACTGTCATAAGAATTTTAAAAAGGTGGTTGAAGGACAGTTAAACTATGAATGGGTGACAATATGTTGGACTTACACACCTCATCACTGAATGTGGAGGTCAGATGCTTGCCTGTTCTATAAACCAGGATAGATGGCAATCTGTGAAGATCTAATGACGAAGTACAATGATGGTGCAGAGACGTGTTTCAGAGCACACCAGTCAGCACACATTATTGAACATAGGGTTCTGAAGCAGGAGATCCCTACATGTTCCCATGCAGAGCTGATGACATCTCAAATAGGATTGCAATTGGAACTGGTCCACTGAGACTACACTGTGGATAAATATAAATGTTCACCTGGTTGGATGAATCATATTTCCTGTTACACCTCATTAGTTTTGACCTTCAAATACACCACCATCCAGGCCAATGGCTACTCTAAACATTTATTGTGCAGGACAGTGTGGGCAGTATTATGCTACAGGGAACATTCACCTTTGCTTCCATGGGATCAGTGGTGCTAATCAAAGGCACCATGTCAGCTGTAAACATTTTTGCAGACCAGCTGTATCCCTTGATGCATGTTGTCTTTCCTGATGGCAATGGAATATTCCAGCAAGGTACTGTCTGTAGCATAAGACCAGAATTGTACTGCCATGGTTTGAAGAGTATGACAGTGAACTCACATTGATTTCTTGGTCATCAGCATAGACCAGTCAAAAAAAGAGAGCAGATATGCATGCTTTGAGGATGCTCGAATGGAATGTTCCACACAAGAATGTCAAAATATCTCTGTATTGCAACTGTGAGAAAGGAGAGTTGCCATTCTTCTTCTCAGATGGGAATATGGCCTTCTACATTGATATTACTGGACTAAGGAAGTATATTGAACATAATCTCAATCACAAAGAGTGGCAGCTGTCCATCAGCTCACTGAATTGTAGATTCAAAGGCGTTCTTCTAAATATAGGAAACAGATTTCAAAGTCTGACAATTTTCCATGCAATGCAAATGAAAGAAACTTTTCTGAGCAAGCTATGTTTGTTATATACTGTACATTATAGCACACACTATTGGCATATATGTGGAGATATTACAGTTACAGTTTTTAGGAAGACTTTAGTTGCCTGATATGTGGGTGGGACAGTAGGGCTAGAGCTGATAGATAGTCTGTCAGAGTATCACATAAACATGAACACTATTAACTTGATATGAAAAATGACACAAAAATTATCCTCTCATAGATCACAGGGAAGTATTTTTACCTCTAATACATATCAAACTTGGATTGGTAAAAAGGGAAGTGCATTTCAATATATACAGAACAAATTTGCAGAAGTTAGTAAGGCCAAAATAAAAGAAGGAATCTCTAATAAACCAAATAAGGGAAGGACAGAAATGTGGATGAATCACTACAAGGGAAAAAAGATAGTGTGGGCCACATTTGAAGTATTTCTCATACATTTTCTTGGCAAGAATGAAGATTCTACCTGAAAGAAGGTATCTGACATCTTGACTGGTTCATGCAGAAACACAGTTTCTGACAAGTCCTCAAAAATGAGTCTTCTATGCAAAACTTGGATTTCTTTCCAAAAAAAACATAGTGTATCTCAGCGAAAAGTATGGTTAGAGATTTTACAAAGGTATGTCTAACATGGAATTGTGCTGCCAAGGCAAATGGAATCTTGCAATGCTAACAGGTTATTGTTAGCATCTTAAAAGGGACACTCCACCAAAACATATCAATGAAAATCATGATCAAAAATATTGTTATAAATGACTGATTATTCAGTTTAATAGTGTGTATAGGGCACAGTATGAAAAACTTATATTAGTTCATTCTCAAAAACTATGGGTAACACAGTACTTCTAGCACCTGATTTGAACTCAGCGAACCAAAATTTATAAAACACACCAAGTTTTATGCAAAAAGCAAATATTAAGTTTAAGTTGCTTTCACTTTTGTCATCTGCTTCTCTTCATTTCTACATCTGTCTGTAAGACCTAGTGCAATGTATATATTCAATTACATTGATACTTACTGTAGATATAGCAGATTCATGCTCTTGAATTATAAATGATAAGTCAGAAATTTTTTCAGCCTGCTTCTTTTCTTTTATCTTCAGTTTTCGTATTACATCATCTCTGGCCTCAATAATTTTTGTTTGCTCACCTTCCTTACGTTCTTTATTGTCTAGCTCTGACTGAAGTTCAAGCTTTTCTTTCTGGAGATCAGAATTGTGTTCTCTTAGCTGTGATATCATAGCTTCCATTTGCATCATCTGAAAGTAAATTTATGACTTCATCTATATTTCCTTTTTGTTATCCATGTAATTATTTTCAAGACTTTAGTCTTTTGTAAGGGATTTTAGTTCTCTTACATTGCCATATGGGTAATGATGACTGAATCGTTTAGCAGTGGAAAAATCAAAAGAACCAGCTATTCCAGAAGTCTTTTCCTGATTACAAATATTCATAAGGCACTAAATATGACACATAGACAAATATTTTTTTATCTTGAATTGCTTGTGACATATTCAAGTTTTAGTGTACATACATACTCGCTGTTACTTTGTTTGCTACAGAGCCGGTGATGCAACAACAATGAAGTTTGATACCATTTGCAAACAGCATGTACTCAAACAAGGAGAAAGACAAGGTGATCTCTGGTATCAGGAGACACACTCATGGTCTGGCCTCATCTGAGAAAATGACATGTTTCAGATCATTATCATCTCCTTCAGTCTCACCTAGCATGGCAACAGCAAAGTCATAACGAGTACCGTAATCCATTGGTTGGAGGGATTGCATGATCTGCAGTTTGTATGCAAGAAAAAGAAGTTGCTTATGCACTACACCATGCACTAATGTCTTCAGAATCTGCAGCTCACTTAAGTCTCTGCAGACTGACTTCTTGGGACTTCTGACAAAGGTGTCTCTCACTGTCTGAATTGTCTGTGTACTGGGTCCAGGACTTGCTGTTCTAGGGAGATCATAGGCATTTCCTGTTTCATTAAACTTCACATAACACATCTTTGTGCTTTCAACATCTAGTGGCTATCTGTGGTACTCCATTTGGAATTTACTCTGTACTGGTTTTGGTGACTTTGTCTCATGATACCAGAGGACACATTGGGTTTTCTCCTGATCTGAGTGCACATTGTTTGTAAATCGTGTTGATTCCATTGTTGTTACATCATTGGACCCTGTAACAAGCAAAGTAACAATAAGATCAAACAATAGAAAATCCAGGATGGTCTGTGACATTATTATGAAAAGGATAATTGCTACTCACCATATAGCAAAAATTCTGAGTTACAGATAGACACAACAAAAAGAAAGTGAACTTTCAGCCAACAAGGCCTTCGGCAGAAATAGACAAAACACCCCCCCCCCCCCCCCACACACACACACATGCAACTGCAACTCATGCACAATTGACAATTGTGACGATAGTCTCTAGCTGCTGCAGGGAATTCGAAAAGTTATAATTCTTTCATTGCGAGAAATAGGGATTAATTGATGTTATTTCATTATTTTTATTTTTACTGCAAATTCTATGACATGTGTGCATGGTTCTCCTGAAGACTTTCCTTTCCAAAATATGGTGTACGCTGAGCTAGCCTCAGTGATGTGCCCCTTGCTGGATTGTCTGGTTTCACTTATGGCAGCAATATCTATATCTAAACTAGCTAGCTAGTGGGTGATGAAAGCTTTTCTTCTTTCTGGTCTTTTGCCATTTAAGTACAAAATAGACCTGACGTTCCATGTCCCTGTAGTAATAATCCTGTTGTTCTTTCTTGGTGTTTGTCCACAAATTAGGAGTGACATTCTGGGTGTGGATTCCCAGCCAGGTACAAATGTTACTACCAATACTTAGCTTACCTTTTATAGGGCCAACTGAAGATAAACTCCTGTTACTAGGCGACTTCAGTGCCAGAGTTTGAAGAGAGAATTATTTTTGGGGAAATGTCATTGGTGTTGAAAACTGAAGTGCAAATGAGTTGCTACTTCTAGGTCTCTGTACTTGAGCTATTTATCACTGACATGCAGTTCCACTTACCTAATCATCATATGGCATCTGACTGACACTGTCATCACTCAGCAGCATGACTAGAATAATGTCCTGATCAGTAAAGCAGCTCAAAACTTTCATGATTGCTGGACCGATCACAAACTGCTGATTAGCCATCTGAGGATTATTGTCCATCATAAAACACAATCCTACTTCTGAAATCCTTCCAGAAGACAATCCAATGTCAAAAACTTGCAGAACAAAACTGTTTGCTCTCTCTTACAACACACACTTTTGGATTGACTTAGCACCGCCGCAGTTGACACAACAGACGGTGAACATAAATGGCCCACTTTAAAAAATAGTACCACAAAGACTTCAGAGGAGATATCTGGTTTTGATGCAAAGACAAAAAATGACTGGTTTGATGACAAAAATGAAGTAATTAAGAACCTCATAAGTCAAGCAGAATGCTTATGTATCTCTTGCTGAAGACCTATCCTCTGTGGAAACGAAAGCATACTTTCAAGACTCAATTGGAAATGCCAAACTGAAATAAGAACAATCAAGAACAACAGGTGGCAACAAAACGCCAAGGAACTTCCAAGTCTGTCAGATGCCAGGGACTTTTGGAGCTTTTATGCTGGTATAAATGAAATATATGGGGTCTGTTCATGCCTCATCAGGAATCCTGAAAGCTGCCAACAGAACAATTATCCTAAGTGATAGTCACAATATCTTGAATCACTGGAAAAATCATTTTGGTTCTCCTTAAACTGTAGTTCTACTGCTTCTGACAACTTTCTTGAACATGCACTACAACATCCAACACAACCTGTGGCAGTCTCACTAACATTTCATGAATTCAGCAAGGCTCTAGATAGTGTGAAAACAAGAAAGGAAACTGGACATCATACCCCTCAATATCATTCAAAGTGGTGGCTTATGCACAACATCCAACACAACCTGTGGCAGTCTCACTAACATTTCATGAATTCAGCAAGGCTCTAGATAGTGTGAAAACAAGAAAGGAAACTGGACATCATACCCCTCAATATCATTCAAAGTGGTGGCTTGCCTCTAAAAACCAGACACTTCTCCCAGTTTCTTCTAATGTGGTAAACCTGTAAGGTACCAGCTGACATGAAGAACTCCACAGTTGTCACCATCTTTAAATAAGGTGACCAAACCATATGTGGTAACTACTGTGGCATAGCCTTGTTCTATGTGGCTGGTAAATTTTTTTTCTAAAGTTCTGCTGAATCATCTCCAGACTGTTTCCAAGATTGTACTTCCTGGATCTCAGTGAAGATTTTGCCCCTCCAGAGTAACTACTGATGTGACCTCTTGTGCACAGCAACTGCAGAAGGGGTGCAGGGAACAATACAAGCTTTTACTATTTGTGTTCTTGGACTAAAAAAGGCCTTGATTCAGTGCCCCAAGAAGCTATGTGCAAGGTCTTAAGACATTTTGGCTGCCCTGAACACTTCATTAAACTAATTCAAGCTCTCCATGATGACTTATCTGGGAAAGTACTATACCAGAATGAAACATCTGATACATTCCCTATTACTAATGGGCTCAAACAAGGATGTGTCCTCACATGAAAATTGTTTGATGTATACCTAGCAGCCATACTTTATGAGACTTCATCTGTAAACAATGCAAGAGTAGAACTCAAATACAGATTTGACAGAGCACTGTTTAATCATTCCAGGTTGCACTCTGAAAGCTTCACAAGTCTCACTCTGGTAACTGAATTACAGTATGTTGATGACATTGCTTCTCTAGCTCACACACCCATTGAGCTGGAACTTCCTGTAAGTTGTTTCAGTACTGCATATAAACGGTTTGGCCTAACAATCAACATCCAAAAAACAAAGGTCCTAGCACAGCCAGCTCCTGGCACTGCCATTTCGGGTCTCTATGTCTAGAATAACTTTGGAATAAGTAGATCACTTTCTCTGTCTAGGAAATTTATTGTCTGCTAACTGCTTGTTGGAAAAGGAAGTGGAGAACAAGATGCATGCCACACACGTTGCTTTTGGATGACTCTTACATCGGGTCTTCCTGAATCAAGATCAGACACTGTGCACCAAACTGATGGTGTATTGAGTAGTTGGTGTTTCTACCCAGCTCTATGCTTGCAAAATCTAGCCACTATATCACTAACCTAGAATGCTTGAACCAACGAAAGCTTAGACATATTATGAACATCAAATGAGATGAGTTGTATCAAACACTATGATTGTTGAGAAGGAAGGCAAAGATGCATAGTAAAGAAGCCATCACTACTGGTTACCAAATCAGATGGATTGGGCATATTCAGTGGATGAGAAACAACAGAATGCCTTGACAAATTTTACATAGTGAAGTGAGCACAGTCCCTAAGGTGCTCCTCTATAGCACTGTATGGACTAATTCAAGAAGAACCTAAAAATTCTAAACATTGCAGCTTAGCTTGTAGCTCATATGACTGGTTTCACAGGTAGCCGTGACATGAATGGGTTAAGTGATGTTTGTGACTGGACTGGAGTAGGTGTTGGTGGGAGGATGTATGGGACAGGTCTTGCATCTACGTGAATTACAGGGGTATGAGCCATGAGGTATAAGGGGTTTGGAGCAGGGATTGTGCAGGGATGGATAAGTATATTATGTAGGTTCAGTGGCTGGCAGAACACCACTGTGAGAGGAGTGGGAAGGATAGTGGACAGGAAATTTCTCATTTCAGGGCAACGAGAGGTAGTCAAAACCCTGGCGGAGAATGTAATTCAATTCCTTCAGTCCTGGGTGGTACTGAGTTATGAGGGGAATACTCCTCTGTGGCCAGGCAGTGGGACTTTGGGAGGTGGTTGGAGACTGGAAAGACAGGGCACAGGAGATTTGTGTTTGTACAAGATTGGTAGGATAATTACAGTCTGTGAAGGCCTCTGTGAGACATGAGACCCTTGGTATATTTTGAGAGGGATCATTAGTCACTGCAGATACAATGACCATGGGTGGCTAGGCTGTATGGAAAGGAGTTCTTGGTTGGAATGGGTGGCAGTGGGTCAAAGTGAGGATATTTCTGGTGGTTAGTACGTTTGATATGGACAGAGGTATTGAAGTAGCCATCTTTGAGGTGGAGGTTAGCATCTAGGACAGTGGTTGAGTAGGACCAGGTGAAGCAAATGAGTGAGAAGTTGTTGAGGTTCTGGAGGAAAGTGGATAGGGTGTCCTTGTCCTCGACCATATCACAAAGATGTCCTCAATAAATCTGAACCAGGTGAGGAGTTTAGGGTTCTGGGTGTATAGAAAGGATTCGTCTTGAGGGCCCATGAATAGGTTTTCATACATGGTGCCATGCAGGTAACCATAGCCATACCTCAGATTTGTTTGTAGGTATTGTCTTCACAGTAGATGTAATTGTGGGTAAGGATATAATTGATTGTAGTGACTAGGAAGGAGGTTGTTGGTTTGGAATCTATTGGGCATTGGGGAAGATAGTCTTCAATAGTGGTAAAGCCATGGGCATTAGGAATGTTAGTGAGAAGGGATGTGGCAACAATAGTGACAAGCAGGGCACTGTGGGGTAAAGGGACAGGAACTGTGGAGAGTCGGTGGAGGAAATGGCTGGTATACTCTATATAGGGGGGTAGATCCCTGGTTGGGTTTATAGACTTTAGGGCATTGTAGAAGACAGAAATGTGGGGAATGGTAGGGGTGAGCAGAGAGATGGACTCCAGGAAGAGATTCTGCGATGGGCCTAAGGATTTGAGGAGTAACTGGAGATCCTGCTAGATTTCTGGAATGGGGTCACTGTGGCAAGGTTTGTAGGTGGATGTATCTGACAGCTGGAAGAGTCCTTCTGCCAGCTAATCCTTGTGGTTCAAACAACAGTAGTGGAGCCTTCGTCTGCAGGTAGGATTGCAATGTTGGGATCAGTTTTTAGATGGTGTGCTGCAGTTCTTTCTGCAGACGTAAGGTAAGTTTACATGTTGAGGGATTTGGGGAATGATGGTGAGACAAAATTCAAGGTTAAGAAATTCTGGAGAATTAACAGGTGGTGATTTGGCGGCAGTTGGGGTGATCACTGTTGGATGGAGGAGTGAATTGAGTTAGGCAGGGTTCTACATTGGTCTTTGGTTGAGTCTGATTTGTAGGGTTGGTGGCAAAAGAATGTTTCCACTGTAGGGACCAGGAGAAAGAGAGACAGTCTTTATCAAATCCTGAGTGACTGAATTTGGGAGTGGGGCAAAATGTGAGGCCTTTGAAAAGGACTGATATTTCAGTGTGTCTAAGGCCTCCAGAGGAAAGGTTCATGACAGTGTTTCAGGTCTATTTAGGTTCTGGATTCTGTGTGGTGGTGGCAGAGAGTTCTGGAGGGTGGGATGAATGTAGTAGGTCTGCGAGACAGTATCAGCTATGAGGGGATGTGGGGGAGGTTTGGAGCTTGTAGAAGAGGTGGTGGACAGTGGTACTCCAAGGTGGCAGAAGGAAGTGAGCAGGGTGGAGAGCTTTTTGAGGTGGCATTGTGCATGTCACTCTAGCTCCTGGAGAGCCCGAGTTTCAATGTGCATTATGGGTTCCAGGAATTTGAGATTGCATAGCACGATAATTTTGTGGATGGAGAGAATGTACTGCAAAGAGGTTTGGGCTTGGTTGATATAGTTTTGCAGGACTATGTTGCTGAGGGCTAGGGATTGGCAGAATCTGAATAGTTAGAGGTCATTGTGGAAGGAGGGGTGGCTGCTGGAGGTGAGTAATTTGATGGTGAGGCCATTTGGGGGGATTCCATGAGCCAAGGAACAGGAACAGTAAGTGGGACTGGGTTTTGGCTAGGGATGAGGAAACTTTTCTGTATTGATGCAGATGGAAGAAGTAAGGATCCATAGAGGAGGAAAAAATGCGATAAATTATGTAAATAATGTAGAATTTCATCTGAAAAAATTCGGAATAACACATCAAAATATGTGTGAAAAATCACAAGAAGGATAAGAAGGATGCAAAAGGGGGAAACAAGATGAAATCTGAGGGAGCTGATGATAGCGAAAGGTGAAAATTCACTAAAATTGGTGTGAAATCACAATGAGATCAAAGAATATATTACTGTGGGTAGCAGATCTGATGGTGGACAAGTATAAAAAACCGGGACTGTAATTGTGACTGGATGAGGTGGAATTAGTGGGTATGAACTGGAATAGAATGGTGAAAGAGTGGGAGATGGGGAGCGGTTTGTAGGATGAGATACAAGATCACGTGGCACTGGAAAGGTGCAGGAAATAACACAGGAAAATACAGAAGAGTGGCACAGGGAGAGAGATGAATTAAAAGCTACAGGATTAATAATATTGGTGGGAGTAATGTGGGACATAAGGTGCTAAACCAACAATTAGTGTGGTCTTGTAGCCATCCGTTGTGCATGGCTGAAACGGTTGATACACTGTGGCTTGTAAGTAGAGGACATGCA
The DNA here is from genome assembly GCF_023897955.1 of Schistocerca gregaria. Classification (NCBI taxonomy): domain Eukaryota; kingdom Metazoa; phylum Arthropoda; class Insecta; order Orthoptera; family Acrididae; genus Schistocerca; species Schistocerca gregaria. Next base: position 531,295,675 of record NC_064920.1, read on the forward strand.
ATGTGGTTTGTAAGTTGAAAAGAGAAACATAGGAAAGAAGAGAAAGAAGGATGGACACTGAGTACAGTGATGTATTACAAAATAATAATAAAGGCACAGCACAGGATTGGGATCAAAGAAAATCCATCAGGCAAAAATAAAACAATGGAAAATCCAGGATGGAATATAACAATATTATGACAAGGGAAGTGGCCAGCCACCATATAGCAGAGATGTTGTGTAGATACACAAAACAACAAAAAAGACTGCCACACTTTCAGCCCATAAGGCCTTTGCCAGAAAGGGGCGACACGAACACAAACACGAACACACACACACACACACACACACACACACACACACACACACACACACACACACACACACACACGACTGCAGTCAAAGCAACTGTAGCCACACTGTGAGCAGCAATGCTAGTGCATGATGAGAGTGGTGACCAGGTGAAGGGTAAGGAGGAGGCTGGGGTTGGGAGGGATAGTAGGGTAGGGGTTGGCGGGCAGTACAATGCTGTTGGGCAGTGCACAGGGTTGAGTTGGAGAGAGGACAGGCCAGCAGTGTGCAGTCAGGAGGTTAGAGGGAGGGTAGGGAAGAGGAGGGGAGGGGGGCTTGATGGAAAAGAAGATAAGTAAAAACATGGGTATTATGGTGGAATGAGGGCTGTATAGTGCTGGAAGGGGAACAGGGAGTCTGGATGGGTGTGGATATTGACTAACGAAGGTTGATGCCAGGAGGTTTGCAGAAACATAAGAAACGAGTATATTGCAGGGAAAGTTCCTACCTGTGCAATTCAGAAAAGCTGGTATTGGTGGGAAGGATTCACATGGCACAGACTGTGAAGCAGTCATTGAAATGAAGGATGTCATGTTTGGCAACTTGCTTAGCAGCTGGATGGTCCACTTGTTTCTTGGCCACCAATTGTTGGTGGCCCTTCAGGCGGACGGACAGCTTGTTGTTTGTAATACCCACATAGGACACAGCACAGTGGTTGCAGCTTAGCTTGTAGATCACATGATTGGTTTCACTGGTAGCCCTGCCATTGATGGGGTAGGTGACGTTTGTGACTGGACTGGAGCAGGTAATGATGGGAGGACATATAGGACAGGTCTTGCATCTATGCCTGTTACAGGTCTATGAGCAGGGATTGTGTACGAATGGATGAGTATATTGTTTAAGTTTGGTGGACAGTGGAATACTACTGTTGGAGGGGTGGGAAGGATAGTGGGCAGGACATTTCTCATTTCAAGACACAATGGGAGGTAGTTGAAATACTGGCGAAAATTGTAAATCAGTTCCCCCAGTCCTGGGTGGTACTAAGTTATGAAGGGAATGCTCCTCTGTGGCCAGACGGTGGGACTTTGGGAGGTGAGGAAAGATAAGGCACAGGGTATTTGTTTTTGTATGATGTTGAGAGGATAAGTACAGTCTGTGAAGGCTTCTGTGGGACTTGAGACCCTTGGTATATTTCCAGAGGGACTGCTCATCACTGCAGATGTGACAGACATGGGTGGCTAGGCTGTATAGAAGGGACTTATTGGTATGGAATGGGTGGCTGTGGGTTGAAGTGAAGATATTGCTGGTGGTTAGTAGGTTTGATATGCACAGAAGTACTAATGTGACCATCTTTGAGGTGGAGGTCAACACCTAGGAAGGTGGTTTGTTGGGTTGAGTAGGACCAGATGAAGCAAATGAATGAGAAGTTGTTGAGGTTCTGGAGGAATTCATAACCATTCAACAAGCTGTCTGTCCACATGAATGGCCACGAACAAATGGTGGCCAACAAACAAGTGGACTATCTGATAGCTGAGCACATTGCCAAACATGACATCTTTCATTTCAATGATGACTTCACAGCGTGTGCCATGGGGATCCTTCTCACCAACGCTAGCTTTTCTGAATAGTGCCAGTTGGAGCTTTTGCTGCAGTATGTCTTATGTTCCTGTAACCCTCCTGGCTTCAACCTTCATTAGCCACTGTCCTCACCCAGCCCGCCTCGCTGTTCCCATTCCGGCACTATACAGCCCTTTTCCACCATCGCATCCAGGACTTCTCTCCTTTTCTGCTAACCTCCCCCCCCCCCCCCCCCCCCCCATGACCTCTCCGCTGCCCTCTGACCTCCCGAATATATATTGCTGCCCTATCTTCTCTCTACCTCATCCCTGTGTGCTTCCCAGCAGCACTGCACTGTCCCCCAACCCTACCCTACTATCCCTCACCCTCCCCACCTGTCTCCTCCTTACCCCCACCCAGTCACCACTCCCACCATGTGCTGGCACTGCTGCTCACAGTCTGGCTACAGTTGCCAGAGACTGCCATCATGTGTGTGCGAGTGTGTGTGCATATGTGCATGTCTGTTGTCTGTTTTTGACAAAGGTCTTACTGGCCAAAAGCTTTACTTGTGACAGTCTTTTTGTTGTGCATCTCTGCTACATGGTGAGTGGAAACTTTCCTTTTCATAATATTATAACATTTGCCTTTAAGTTTTTACAGTAAATGTTGTGAAAAATTCTGACTAAATGTTTTCAAATGGTATTGTTAGTTGTGTAATTGTGCTCAATGAGCACACCTCTCCCTAGTTCAGTATTCATTGAGAAGACGGAGGATTTTAATTTTTATTGATTACCATTTTAGATGATGTTGAAAACTATGGAATCATACATTTTCTGAAGGGGCATTGGTAACAAACAACCTTAACACATTCAAATCAGTCATATGCTTTCTGCTCCAAGCACTATAAAGATTTTGCCTTGATACTGGACAAGCCATTTTTCATTAAAAATTATTATCCTATCTTCTTGAAGGACACACTAACCCTTGAAAATGTATGAGACAACATACACAACCTGGAAATCAAGGAATACTTACTACAGTGGGCCTGCTACCATTGTGAATAACATTCAGATAAAAACATGAATTAATACCATTCATAACATCCAGATAAAAACACAAATTCAAACCAAGATCAGTCATACAGACAAGTCTTTTTGTAGCAACTTGAACCAGAGGAAAAAATTATCAGTGACAGGTAATGTCAAAATGTTTCTTCATATTTTTAAGAAATTTCATACTATATATTGAATATATGGCCTTCAGAATGCTGCAGCTTTGATATGAAAATCCTGTGGTTTATTCATGTAATCCAAGCAAGCATCACATTACTTTCCTTTGAAAAGTGAGTTAAGCAACTGTGTTCACAAATCATTTACTCATTTTTAAAAGATTTTATACTAAATTCTAGGAACATTGTATCAGGATGTAACTACAATGCTTATGAATGGGCGACTTCCTGCAGTGAATGGAGTAACAAAATGTTAATTTGTGCATTCTCCACAAAGCAGCTCTTCTGAATGTGCATAGTGGCACTTGGAGTACATATTCTAAGAATGCTTGTTTTTATGACACATTTTGTAACTGAAAGTCACACGGTTTCCAATTTTCACATCTCATATTACAAAATAACTCATTTAAAATAGTCCCTCTTGACAGATATATGAAGTATTTGGGTTAGTAGAATGCTAATGACTTTATTCTTGGTTTTAAATTTGTGAAAACATGATGCTTGCAACTTAACTAGCACTATAATAATTGTTAATACTCAATAAAACCCATCTCGTCCATTGCAAAATATAGGCATATCTGATCACATAATTCAATAATGCAACAAACCTTATACTTAACATCTGTTCCATGGACCTTGCTGTAGTCAGTGGGCTTCAAAAACATTTGTTCCATATCTTGGAGCTTTCGCTTCAATTCATTTATTGTTTTTGACCTAGAAATAAAGAAAATAGGTTATGAGCTATATTTTATTAGTGCTTTAGGGCTACTGAAAATTTCCTTTTGTCATTTTTAAAGAATCAACTAATAATGAGCTTTTTGCTAAATTTTTATGTTTACTGTCACACAATTAGAGCCTGATTTTGAAGGAGAATTAATGATATTACAGAAATGAGGTATGGTATATACAGAGTACATTAAATGAATTAAGAAGAAAATAAAATGCAAAACAAAACTTCCCTTTCAAAGGCAAGAAAGGGATTCATTGTTCATAGGGACAGTATAAAAAGAACTAAAAATTTTTATCAACAGTTATAGTCCATTCTGAACTGTAAAATGTCACGTAGTCATTTTTCTAATGATTGTGTTGTGTTCAACACAACAATTTGTTCATATGTCAATCTTTAAACAGTTGGACATCACTCAAATTCAGCAGTCTGAACTATCTCCCAGTCAAGCTAACAAAAATGTAACACCTATGTCAAGCCTGCCCCTGGTGTTCATACGTGAACAGCTCTGTGCAATCTGTTCACAAAAATATGCATATCACCATCCACAAAATTCAGTAATGACAATATCTAAACATTTTCAAGTGATTCCTAACAATGGAAAATCCAGGATTGTGTAATGACAATATTATGAAAAGAATAGATTGCCACTCACCATATGGAGGAGCACGACTCATACATGCATGATCATCATCTCTGGCCAAATACCAGACAGTGATAATGTGCGTGTGAACTGTACTTGCCTGACTATGCGCATGTCTTTTCCACTTTAGAAGAAGGCCTTTTGACAGGAAGCTTAAGTGTATAATAGTCTTTTTGTTATGCCTGTGTGCAACTCAACACCTCTTCTATATGATGAGTAGCAATCTCTCCTTTCCATAATATCCAAGTGATTTCTGTAATTAAAGTTAATGAATATTCTGCCTGAACTATGTTCTGATTGGTAAGAGGCTTGGACTATCATTGTCATTAGAATGAGCAATTATTGAGGACTGAACTAAGTGAACTACTGCAGTGTAATTTTATCTGGTGGATTACGACAAGACATTACTGTATTAGCTGTGATGTTTAATGTAAATCTAAACTGTGTTCTGTTATGTTGTTATTGATTTGTTAGAGCTACCAATAATTCCTGGACATCATTTTATTAACTTGTGCTTCAATGACTTCTTAATTTATTCAAAGAATTCTACCACAAGGCTCCTGTTTGTTTCTGAGTAATGGCCTGATTTATGCATTATTAATCTTATGAAGTTGAAAAACTGTTCATCTTACCAACAACAGAATTTTTGGCTAATAAATGTAGGGAGAAATGAAGTAAAAATTGTGGTGTTGCATACATTATTGAGAAAATGCTATCCATTAGCTAATATGACTTCCACCTTCCACATGATAGACTTGTGTGCTACCAAAGAGGCAATGAAGAAGAGACTATGAAAATCAGGTCAGTGGACTTACAGAGAGAACTCAAGACATTTGAATTATTGCACTTTCATATCATCAACCAAGCTTCCAAACTGTTCAAAACATGGTATTGCTAAGTGGACATTTACTGTCAGCCAACATTTTGACAATGTAATATGCACATCCCAATAGTCAACATAGCTGATTCCTCAACACTGCATGAAAACTGCAGTCAGTATTTACTGCTGACAATGACCTGCAGAGCTAATTATGTCTTCTTCTCCTTTACTTTTACTATGGTGAGGAGGACCTGTTATTTTCTGCGGGCTTGGGAGATGTTTTTAACTGGCTTGTGAGCAGGAACATAGCTTAAAAGGACCAGAGTGTCATATACTTGTTTGCTGATGAATGCAGCCCTTGAGCAGGTAATAGAACATGAAAGTTGCAGTTCCCTGTGTCTGCACAGCAGATGTATAGCATGGCGGCCTGCGTGCCATAAAAAAATTTAACTGTGCAAGACATTAGAATACTTTTTGGCTAGATAAAGGTCCAAAAGCCAAACCTTGAAAACTTGGGCTCAGCCACTGTCTACAGCCATGTTGCATATGAATGTTTGTTTGAATATGAGTAATAGGGACTATGATTGGCTCACATTAATTATTGTGGCAGAAGGCACATTTTCCCATGTGTACCTAAGTGCAAGCCTTTTGATTGGCCACAGTTGGAAACCTGTCATGTAGTTGGAGAGATTTTCTGACTTCCTTCCTATGTCACATATTTACTGGTTAACCATGACAAAATGCATAAGATTAGAAATCTGTTAAACTTGTTTATAAAATTATTATTGGCTAAAACTTGCAAGGTCTGCTACAATTAGTTGATGAGATCCCTACACTGGCAGAACCAGCTAAGTATTGGAGAGTAAAGTCAGAGGAGACCAGAGAGAGAAGTACTTGTAGTGGAGAGGTTGAAGAGAACACTTTTGCTCCAGGTCATTACAGAGACCTGCAGAGAGGTATGTCTCTGTCTTAAAACCGAGTCCAGAAGTTGAATCAGAACTTCCAACTGTTATTCTGCCATCTTCCACACTCACACCATTTACAAGTTGTCAGGATGAGCCACAATGTAATCATTGAGTTGAGGCTAATTAGTATACATTAGGGATTAATTGTGCAGTTTTAACCTTCAGAGCCAGTTATTTTCACCCATCATGTGCTTTGGTGTTTCTTTTGGTGGTTGTTCTTGTCCTTCCAGGGTCTTTGCTTTAAATCACTAACCATTTTTGCAGTCATTGGCCATATCTGTGATATAGTTTTACATGATACTTTCATCTGCACACTCACATTTGCCATGCCTGTAGTTCATAATTCCAATCCTTTGTTCACTTGTTGATTGTTTATATGTTTGATTAAGAGGGTAAATCATTTGTCTGATGTCTTACAGTAACAAACCAAATTATTATAGAGACTGCTAGTTTCCTTCTGTAATCATATGAGTCCCTTCACTAATATATCCTTGTGAGGCCAGTACTCAGCTTTCATGCTTAATTGGGGCTCCCCTAGCTTTCATACTTAATTGGAGCTCCCCTACTAGTTTTCATTCAATAAGGCATTATCCATTGCACAATACTGTTTCTCTTAAATTTGCATGATCTTATGGGGTAGTTTCCCTCCCTGTAGGTCACTGGGGATTGGATGTATAGCATCTTAGTGGTATGCTAAACAGCTCAACTGACTCTTCACGGTATTCACAAATTAAAATTATAATTGTAGCCTCTTCCATCTGGAAGCTTCACTTTTTTTACCATCAAATCTACACTGCATGGTGCTCTGAGCTAATAGTACATCCTTCATATTGTCTTGCCAGTTTCCTTTTCAGTAACAGTAACCTAGTTTCAAAACACATCTCACACTTCACCTTCCCTGCCAATATGAAGCTTTGCATAGGTTGATGAGACATAACAGCATAGATTTGCTGTTGTAGAATTACACACAAAATCAAATGGTTTCATTAGAAGTCAGAAATATGGGCCCAATAACTTACACTGAAGAGGCCTACAGGATAGTATGAGGGGTACACCATGTCAAAGAGGAACTCTTATGAAGTAACAGGGAACTTGTACAAGAACTGAGGAATGATTATGATATTATCATCTTACCAGTGGATAAGGTTAATGTGGTTCCCAAAGAAATTTGGAATATAAGGTATCTACTAGAAGATCTAACTACAACAGAGTAGAGCAGTCTTTTACAGAGGCTGTTAGAAGGGGAAATTTGACAGGTGAGATTATGTGAAGACTATTTGGACTCTCCAACATTTTTGGTGTTGCAAAATACTGTGTTGTCAGTTATGTAAAGAACATCAGTAGCACAAAGATAGGCAAATGGAAACATTACATTTTGATCTTTCTGAATGTTGTACAAAAGTTCATTCAGTTTGAATTTTGTGGTAATCATATTTTCCTCAGCTTCAGCATTGAACCTTTTCTCATGAGAATGCCACTAACACATCTGTTGGACTTATCTTTTTAACAAAATTGATAACAATATTAGAAATTCCTGGATGGGACACTATATAAAATAAGGGAAAGGCAACCACTCATCTATAGTAGACTGATGTATGAAGCACAGAACATGTAACAGAAAACAATATTCACTATATTTTGAACTACAGTTTTTTTTTTTTTTTTTTTTTTTTTTTTTTTTTTTTTTTTTTTTTTTTTTTTTTTTTAAATTAATGCATTCTCACAGACAACACCAAGCTGTACACTCCCATGGTGCACCTGATTATTGATTATCAATTATTTAAAACAGATGCTCAGACTGATGGGAGGTGGGGAGAGGGTGGGGAAGGCTGCATGAGGCAAGGAGGGTATAGTGACGATGTGGGTGGGTGTATGGAACAGGTCTTGCTGCAGCTGGGCTCGCAATAAGGGAATGACCCACAGGGGAGAGGGGGGGGGGGGTAGGATTGGCAGCAAGATTGGAATAGGGATGAACAAGGATATTCTGTTGGAAGGGTGGCCAGTGGAACACTACTTTTGCTGGTATGGGTAGGATTTTGGGTAGGATATCCCTTATCTCAGGGCACAACAAGTAGTATTGAAGCCCTGGTGAAGGGTGTGGTTGAGCTTTACCACACAGGGTGATGCTGAGTTATCAGAGGAGAGCAGGTAGGTGGTTGGTTAACAGGTTCACTTCTGTTATGGGAAGAACTGGTACAGGAGATCTGTATATGGATGAGCTGGGTTTGATACTGTCTGTCAGTAGAGGCTCTGGTAGGGCTGTCAGTAAATTTTGACAACTCCTGCTTTCCACTGCAGACATAGCATCCATGGATCACAAGGCTACATGAAGAGATGTTTTGATACGGGCCATGTGACAGTTGTCAAAGTTGAGGTAATATTAGTGGTTGTTGTGCTTGATATGAATGTAAGTATTTATGGGGTCACCTGAGAGGTGGAGACTGACATCTGCCTGATTGAGTTGAGAAAGATCAGATGAAGCAGATTTAAGAGTATATCTTGAAATTATGTCAGAGCAAAGATTGTCATTGTTGTGAATGGAGAGTATGAAAATGTCATCACTGAATATGAATGAGACAAGGGGGTTTAGGTGTTAATTGGATAGGAAGGCTTTCTCAGATGGCCCATATATAAGATGGCATAGGATGGTGCCATGTGAGTACTGATGGCAGTGACACAGATTTTTTACAGATTTGGCATTCAAAAGTTAAATAATTGTGGGTCAGGATGTGGATGGCTAGAAGGATTAGGAAAGAAGTGGTGGGTTTGGTATCAGGAGGAGACTGGGAAATGTAGTGTTCCATGTTCTCAAGGTCAGGGGCATAGAGATGTTGGTGGACAAGGAAGTCACTACCACAGTGACCAACAGGGAGTCTGGTATTAATTGGGTTCAGTTTATGGTTTGTGGAGTAGATAAAAGATTGGAGTGCAGAGATTAGCTGGTGTGAGAAGTGAAATAACCATTTACCTCCACTGCTATCTTTCTTTACTTATCTACAACTCATAGTCTATTCTTTATTCTTTAATATGTCTACAGTTTCTTCTCCTCTACAGTACTTACATACAAAATACAAACTGGCCACCATCTGCTGTGCAGTCCGAACACCACATGTTATAACGGCCTGCCATGCTAACAAGAGCTGCATTACAACTTCCAGTTCTGGCAGTCCCTTTTTAAACATTTAATTCCAGTGTCATTTTTAACATATTCCCCCCCAACAATTCGTGCTGCCATCTTGACTGTCAGCCAGTCATGCATGTTTATTTAGAATCACATTGCACAATTGTGCATGTTTCTTACTGTCATGTGAGTCAACTAGTGCTTGAAGGTATTTATTTACAATTGTGCCTACTACCTCTTCCTTCCTTGAAACTTTTTATCTCCTTCCTTCTAACTTCTTAAATGGCTCTCTACACAGTACCTGATACCTGAATCCATCTCCCTCCTCACACCAGCTATCACCTGCACTCCAGCCTTTTACATACACCACAAACCCAACCCAGAATGTCTCTCTACTAGTTATTCCATTGTAACTGGATACAATTCTTTCACAGAATGAGGCTCTAACTTTGTTGATTAACACCTCTAAACTATTGTCTGCAACCTTTAATTCAACATTCAAGACACTGCTCACTTCTTTCACCATCTCTCCACAATTCCTGTCTCATTACCACCAAACTCCTTGTTGGTCATTGAGGATGTGATATCCCTGTTCCGCAACATCCCTATGCCCATGTCGTTGAGAACATGTAACACTATCTTTCCCTACATCTTTCTGATAGAAAGCTCACCACCTCTTTCCTAATCCTCCTAGCCATCCACATCCTGACCCACAACTATTTCACTTTTGATGGCCAAAACTATAAACAATTCTCTGGCACTGCCCTCGGTACTCACATGGCACTATCCTATGTCATCTTATTTAAGGCCTATCTAGAGGAAGTCTTCCTATCCAGTCAACATCTGAAACTCTTTATCTGCTTCAGGTTCATCGATGACATTTTTATCCTCTTGACTCATGACCAGGACAATCTTTGTTCTTACCGCCATAACCTCAACCATTACTCTTAAATCTGCTTCATCTGGTCTTTCTCAACTAAATGAGACACTTTGCTAGATGTCCATCTCCACCTTTCAGATGACTCCATAAATGCTTATGTTCATATCAAGCATACCAACCACCAGTAATACCTCTACTGCAACAGCTGTTACACGACCCATATCAAAACATGTATTCCTGCAGCTTCACCACCAGATGATGCTATGTCTGCAGTGGAAAGTAGGAGGTGTCGAACTTTACTGCCAACTTTACCAGAGCCTTCACTGACACGCAATATCTCACCCAGCTCACCCGTATGTACAGATGTCCTGTGGCATTTCCTCCTCTGACAGAAGTAAACCTGAGGACCAGCTGCTAACCAGCACTCCTCTAATCATTCAGTATCACCCTGGCCTTTAAAAGCTCAACTATATCAGGCTTTGACTACCTCTTGTCATGAGATGAAGTGAAAGATATTCTACCCGAAGTCCTACCCACATCACCAAAGGCAATGTTCTGTGACCCACCTCCTACCATCCTTGTCCATTCCTATTCCATCCCTGTTCCCAATCCTGTATCCAATTAGTCATTTTCCTGTCACGAGCCCAGGTACAAGCCCTGTTCCATACCTCCACCCATCACCTGCTACTGCAGTCCATTCATAGGCATTTCCTACTCAATAAAAGGCAGGCACCCAGGTGAAAGCAACCATGCTATACATCAGCTATGCTGCAGTTATTGCTCAATATTCTACGTGGGCATAACAAGTAACCCACAGTCTGCTCACATGAATAGCTACTGCCAAACTATGGAGAAAACAACAAATGTGACCATCCAGTTGCCAAACATGCTGCATATTACAATGCACATGACTTGAACAGCTGTTTCACTGTGTGGTGCATCTGGATACACCCTTTGGCACATGTTTCTCCAAGCTATGCAATGTTTACTGCACTCTTTCAACCCCCAGGTCTAAATCTCCACTAACATATTTCCACTGTTTCACCATGAAGGCTCTCTCTCTCTCTCTCTCTCTCTCTCTCTCTCACACACACACACACACACACACACACACACACACTCTTACTCCTCCCCTTTTACACCCTACCCCCTTCCTCCTCTCTGTTTGTCAATATCTCCCTCTCCTTTTTCCATCCCCTCTCTTCCCCCACCCCCCCACCCCACTCTCCCCTTCACTCTACATCTTTTATATGCTCTTCCCTCTGAATTTCATTTACCTTGTTGTGCAGCCATTGACTCATTTGTCATAACAACAGCCTCTCTCTATCTCACTATCCTCATCTTGCTTTGTATGTTCTTCCATAGCCCTGCTCCTTTGTATCAGGTCTAGCAACTGCTTTCAGTAATCAAAAATCAGTAATCAGTCTTACTGCAGCCAATTGAGTGTAAGTTGGATGTCAGAGTGTACTTTTACAAGAAAAAGAGTGACAGCTTGAAAACTAGTGTGAATATTGTTTCCTGTTATGTGTTTTTATGCTCTACACATCAGGTGGGTTGTTGGCTTTCACTTACTTTATATGTTATAAAATGCTGTTGGGATGGTTACAAGCAGTCTCCTCTCATCTGCTACTGAATCCATATTTGGCTTTGATGGATCACAAGCCCTGATATCTGTGACATGCAATAATGAACATATTTCTCATTTCTCTCTGTTGCAAAACCAATATGGAACTAGACATAGAAGAAAAACTGCAGCATCTCCCTTACAGGTGCTGGTTAGGAGAAAAGCACATGGGTCACAGGGGAACAGTGTCTATGAGCAATTAATAACAAAAATTAGTTGGTTACTAAAAAGTACATAGAAAAACATATGACAGGTAGTTAGTAAGTTTTAATTATCATCTCCAAAATTAATGTTACATAATTACTTTTTTATTTGTCTGCAGGTAAAGGTTCACAATCCTGACACATATGGAAATCTGTGTGACAGTACCATGCCACACGTCACTGATAAAGTGGAGTATCATGTGGTAATTCATTTGGCTGCAGCAAAAATGTTGCAGCTGTGTTAGTCCAAGCCAGTGACTATCTCCCATAATACCACAAAGACATTACAAGTATTTGAATTAACACTATATTTTATAGAGTTTATAAAACAATGTCACACATAACCACACCCAAATGTACCCACAAATGCCTATAGTCACACCAAATGAACCAATAAAGAGCTGAGTGCCATGACAGAAAGGAAACCTTATACTTTAAAACACAACTACTCTCTACAGGAGATGTGTGTGAAGCCCAAAGATCTTAGGTGAGATGATCCAGCCTCCGTTTGTCATCCCAACAGCAATTTTTAATGAAGGAAATGTGTTTGGTTGCCAAAATATTGCTTACGTCTGTCTCAATGAACAGCTACTCACTTAAGTCTGATCAGCCGCTGCTACAGTCTCTATTTTTGGATCTGCTAATTAAATCACTTTCTTCTGTCTCATTTACTTCTCACACTCATTTTTATCTTTCATCTGCGAATACATGCATAGGTGCATTTCATTTGTATCAATAAATTAAGATAACCATTACTCCCAAACTTTGACATTCTCAGTTAGTTGGAATGACTGACTCCAGAACAAAAATTAGGTGATGATTTGGATGTGGCTAGATATTAATGTATTTAACAATGTCTTGTAAATTATTATAAACATTGGTTTATTACCACAGAACTTCACTGTTACAAATGTTTTGGTGCTATTTACAAAATTCATTTCATGGCAAAAATATGGGAGAAAACCTTTAAGAACTTTGACAAGGCTAACACTGGACTGAGTCTCTGCTGCAAAACATACACATTTTTAGAGCCAAAGAGAAGTTTTAATGTACTCTGCTAGTTCTATGATTAAATTGTTACATGTCAAAGAAGTTAATACAAAATATCTTAATAAAATAAATAAATGGGTAGAGAGCATAGGAACCTTACAATGTGATGTAAGCATTTAATGGTATATTATAAATGGAAAAGGAGATACACATTCCTCATTCTAAAAGAAGAAGCGACTTTACTATGCATACAAGGACACAGCCAGGATTTTGTTAAACGGATGATTCAATTTGTTAAAGAGGACCTTAACAAGCCTCATGTTTTTCATTTTATGCTGAAAATACATATATTTATTTATTAATTTTATGTACATAATTTGTTTCCAGGAGGCATTTATGGAAATATCATTTGGTCTAATATGTTTCCAAGCAAATTAAAATTTGAATATAATGCATTGCCCTTCAGCTAACAAAACACAGCTCGGTTTCCCATATAAGGTTCACTGTCACAGAGCAGAAGAATTTTAATGGTGGGATTAATAACTAATAAAGTTAAATGTGTTCAAAACTCTTTTGAGAATAGCTATCTTCCTCCTGCTACAATCTTGTATTTAAATTTACAACTTATCTTAAACCAAGTCAGAATTTCTTCAATACATCAAAGCATCCTGAGTTCCTAATTTGAGCTCAAATTTTGTTGAAGTATTAAATTTTCATTCAAGTTCTTCTATTTCCTCAAGTGATCAAACTTTTTCTTTAAATTTTTATTTTAACAGTCAGCTTGAAACTATAACAAATGAATTTACTTAGGGGGGAAAAAAGAATACATACATTCTATGAGATACAATTTTGGGATCTTAACACCGATTCATGCATTAATTTCATCTAGACTTCTAACAGATGCAACTCTTAAATGAGTTTGCATTTATCCATGGTTATACAGCTGTTGATGCCAATAAATTCCTCCGTGAAGTGGTCTAGAAGTAACTGGCATGTCTGCACAGATCAAATACAGAGAACAGTGATGGAGAGAGAGAGAGAGAGAGAGAGAGAGAGAGAGAGAGAGAGAGAGAGAGAATCAAAATGTCATGGGTCCCATAATAGAACCTCACCACTGTGTATATTTCAGAAAAAAAAATTCATCAGCAATGGGAGCAGAAGACTTTTGGCATAAGAAGTCACCTTCATTCTGTCAACCTCCTTGTCAAAAAGGGCAGAGGAGCATGCAGAGATTCAGGTAATTGTCTGATCCTTGGGGTGGGAACCTACCCCTGGAAGGTGAAAGACTCAGCAATGATCAATGACAGGAGGCTGCAGACAGCAATGAAAACCATTGCATTAGAGACACATAATGTGTATCCTCACGACATGTGGCCTGTTATTCAAAAATGTCATTGGAAAAAGATTCCTGCCTAGTTCCGTATTCAGATCTCTGTAACAGGACTGCCAAGGGTGAGGTGAGCATGAAAGAAAAAAAAGAAAAATTGAATAACCAACAAAATAATAATGATCTCCAAGCTGGGGCATGGAATCTTAGATATCTGAAAGTGGAAGGGAAACTAGAAAATGTATAAAGGGAAATGCTGAGGCTCAGTTTAGATATAGTGGTATCAGTGATGTGAAATGGCAAGAAGACAAGGATTTCTAGTCAGACAAATATAGGGAATCATCAACAGCAGCAGAAAATGATACAATGGGAGTAGAATTTATAAAAATAGTAAGGAAGGGCAGAGAGTGAGATATTATGAACAGTTCAGTGACAAGGTTGTTCTCATCAGGATCGACAACAAACCAACAGCAACAACAATAGTACAGGTATACATGACAATGTCATAAGTGAAAGTTGAAAAGATAGAGGATATATATGGGGATATTGAACAGTAATTATGTACTGTACTGAATGGTAATTTTGGTATTATTGAATGGTAATTTTAGTATGTAAAGGGAAATGAAAATCTAATAGCCATGGGGGACTGGAAGTGGAAGCAGTAAAAGAAGGGCTACAGGAGAATACAAGCTTGGTAGTTGGAATGAGATAGGAGAAAAACTAATAGAATTCTGCAATAAATTTCAGCTGGTAACAGTGGATATTCTGTTCAACAATCACAATCAGGATAAGTATAATTGGAATAGGCCAGAAGATACTAGAAGATTTCCGTCAGATTATGCCATGGTCAAGAAGAGATTCTGAAGTCTGATACTGGATTGTAAGCATATCCAAGAGGAGATACAGACACAGATCACGATTTAGTAGTCATGAAGGGTAGGTTGAAGTTTAAGAGACTATTTAGGAAGAATCAGTGCGCAAAGAGGTGGGGTACAGAAATACTAAGGAATAAAGAGATACAATCAAAGTCCTCTGAGCCTATAGATTCCGTAATAATGAATAGTGCAGCAAGCAGATTAGTTGAAGCAGAATGAACATCTCTGAAAAGGACAATCACAGCAGTGAGAAAGAAAAACATACTTACAAGACAAGAAATGTAACTGCAAAAAAAAACCGTATGTAAAAGAAGAAATACTTCAGTTGATCGGTGCAAGAAGGAAGTACAAAAATGTTCAGGGACATTCAGGAATAAAGAAATACAAGTTACTTGTGAATGAAATAAACAGGAAATGCAGTGGAAGCTAAGGTGTAATAGCTTCAAGAAAAATGTGAAAAAATCGAAAAATAAAAGATTGTTGCAAGTACTGACTCAGCACATAGAAAAGTCGAAACAAACAACAGTGAAATTAAAAACAAGGGTAGTAACATTAAGTTGGATTGTAAGGCATACCCAGAAGTAGATATAACCACATATCACAATTTAGTAGTGATGAAGAGTAGGTGGAAGTTTAAGAGACTATTCAGGAAGAATCAGTGCACAAAGAAGTAGGACACGGAAGTACTAAGGAATAAAGGATATTCAAAGTCCTCTGAGCCTATAGTTTCTGTGATAATGAATAGCTCAGCAGGTAGGTTAGTTGAAGCGGAATGAACATCTCTAAAAAGGAGAATCACAGCAGAGAGAAAGAAAAACATAGTTAAAACACAAGGAATGTATTTGCAAAGAAACTACACATAAAAGAAGAAATGCTTCAGTTGATCAGTGCAAGTAGGAAGTACAAAAATGTTCAGGGACATTCAATAGGGAAGAGGTAGGGGATGCAATACTAGAGTCATAATTTAAAAGAGCTTTGGAAGACTTATGATCTAATAAGGCAAAAGAGATAATATTCCATTGAAATTTCTAAAATCATTGGGGAAGTGGCAATAAAATGACTACTCACATTGGTGTGTAGAATGTATAAGAATGGTAATATACCATCTGTCTTTAGGAAGAACAACATCCACACAATTCCAAACATAGCAAGAGTCAATAAGTTGGAGAATTATTGCACAATCAGCTTAACAGCTGATACATCAGAGTTGCCAACAAGAATAATATATGGAAGAATGGAAGAAAATTAATGATGTGTCAGATGACAATCAGTTTGACTTTTGAAAAGATAAAGGCATC
This sequence comes from Schistocerca gregaria, assembly GCF_023897955.1. Taxonomy (NCBI): domain Eukaryota; kingdom Metazoa; phylum Arthropoda; class Insecta; order Orthoptera; family Acrididae; genus Schistocerca; species Schistocerca gregaria. Next base: position 531,312,203 of record NC_064920.1, read on the forward strand.
AGAGAGGCAGTTGTGTCATTGCAGTTTATAGTGGAAGCAAGACTGAAGAAAGTTTGGGACACATTAATAGTATTTGTCAACCTGTTAAAGTGTTCAACAATGTAAAATGGTGCAAGATGTTCGAAATTCTGAGAAAAATATGGGAATGCTATAGGGAGAGACAAGTAATATACAGTATGTACAAGAACCCAGAGGGAACAATAAGCAGGATGACCATCAATGAAGTGCTCAGATTAAAAAGACTAGACTTTAGCCCATACTGTTCAATTAATATATCAAAGAATCAATGACAATAATAAAAGAGAGGTTCAAGAGTAATAGGTTAGCAATGATAAGATTCACTGATGACATTGCTATCTTGAGTGAAAGTGGAGAAGAATTACAGGATCTGTTGAATAGAATGAACAGTCTACTGATACAAAACAAGGACTGAGACTAAACTGAATAAAAATTAGAATTGCTGATCATGAAGTAAATGAAGTTAAGGAATTCTGCTATCTAGGCAGTAAAATAACCCATGACAGGTGGAGCAATTACAACATAAAAAGCAGAATAACACAGGAAAAAAGGGTAGTCGTAGCCAAGATAAGTCTGGTAGTACCAAACATAGGCCTTAATTTGAGGAAGAAATTTCTCATATATGTTTGAAGCACAATATCGCATGGTAGTGAAATATGAACTGTGGGGAAAGTGGAAGAGAAGAGAAATGAAGTCTTTGAGATATGGTGATATAGAAGAGTGTCAAAAACTAGATAGATTGATAAAGTAAGGAATGAGGAGGTTTTCTGCAGAATTGGTGAGGAAATGGCTATATGAAAAAGACTGACAAGAAGAAGGGGTAAAATGACTGGACATGTGTTAAGACAACAGGGAATAACTTATATGATACGAGAGGCAGCTGTAGAGGAAGAAAGAGATTGGAAAACATCCAGAAAATAATTGAGGACAGAGGTTGCAATGACATTCAACATTTGTCATTTATGTGGTGTTTATCTACAAGGAGTTGTGATGGTTGGAGTCATTGTTCTAAGGATATTATAAACGAGACAATACCATTCTTATTGTAGTAAGACTTGAAGACATGATGTATTGCTCTTCTGCAAGTGAGCCACACAGATACAAATACAAAATGGGGTCCAATGTAAATCCAATGCAAATATGGCTTTTAGTGCTGTGAGTCTCCAAAGAGATCTTTGGCTCTCCTTCGATACAGCTCTTTTCATTTAAGCAGAGAGGCTGTATCTTTAAGGGAACTGCAATCTGTCAGAGAAGAAAGGAATTCAGAAGGAAACTGGCTGTGGCCTATAGTAGGGAACCAGCCCCAGCATCTGCCAAATTTGAAAACAGGAAACCACAGTAAACCATTTTCAAGGTTCATGGTGGATAGATTCGGACCACCTCATTTCCAGAATCCAGGTACTGCTAGCTCATAAATGCAAATCACAGAGCTACCTCATTCGGTGGAGAATTTACAGAAACTCATTATTGTACATTGTTTTAAAATCAAACAAAATGCATCACAACAAAAGATGGAATTCTGATATTACATGATTTTCCTTTAATTGTTCGTAGTTTGTCATTTGATAGTGCATGAATACATGCATATTTTAAGATTGAATTGTGTAAGGAATTCATGGCTTTACTTATCATAATATTATAAGAGCATAAATAGATTCTGGTTGAAAGGGGGTGGGGGGGGGGGGGTGGGGGGTGCTATGCAGGGAAAATTGTGCTCAGATGAATTCAAACAGCCAGCTGAAAAAATCTTTTAGAAATGAACGAACAAAGGAAATGTGATGTCATCCCATACCCCTTCTGCTCTCCTAGCCGTTGCATATCAGAAGTGGTTTTCATAACTGTACACTGCCCAGATCACCAGATTGGATGATATTTTATCTTTTGGGATGATAATGATAGAATTTTGAGCAAATTTCTTAAGAAAACCATTACCCTTTGGAAGACACTTTCCCCAATCTAGGCGGGTTTTAGATGACACAAGCAAATGCAGGTGTATTTTTATGCACTGATTTTAATTTTATGTTATTTATAATGATATTTACCACTCCACAATGGTGGTTTTTGACACACATCCTGCCCCATAAACATTCTTCATTCTCCAATGGATGTCTACCAATGTTTTTTCTTTGGCAGCCATGAAAGAATATCAGCACATTGGACCTGTGTGGACACAGTTGGTAATAACATTGTAATACCTCATGTTCCCACATTTAATGCACACACATATGAAAGGCATGAATACCACACTAATCCCTTACCCACATCTCGGTGCTTGCATACTTTCATCACATTCCATATATGCCTCAGCATCACACTAAAATGGAAATGTTTTAATCACCCTTTGTATCTTTCAGTATCACTACAGAACAACTACATCCAGTATAATTTCATTTAAAGGGGGGGGGGGGGGTGAGGGAGGTGGTCCAGATCTCTCACTTACAGCTCTTTAAAATATTCTTAGAAAGCAGAAAGTGTTGTGCTTAAATTATGTAATTACCACTGATGTTAGTTAATAGTTACTGGTGAGCATTAGCCAGAGTTCCACACTGCTTCACTCACTGCATGTTTTGGAACCTACTCCTTACCACTGTAACTGATGTAGACTGATAAAAATGAGGGTGATACATAAATCTATGTTGTCATTTCATGTTTCTGGATATCAGGTGTTGTTGCTAATTACTAAAATTTATAAGTGCCCTTACAATAATGTGAATTTCATAATGGTAACAACAATAAACATGAGTTTATGTAGCCAGTCACCTGTGCTGACTGATCCATGGTGCATAGGGTGCATAGGTAGATGTAACAACACAGAAATTTCAAGAGCTTTCAAGCTTCCACCTTATTTTCCAGTTTATGTATGAGTGCGTGTGTGCGTGCGCCCATGTGCGTGCACACACACAAGCGCGCGCACACACACACACACACACACACACACACACACACACACACACACACACCACTGTCTTCCCAAATGTACTTACTTTTTTTCTGATTCAGTAGATACATTTTTGAGGGTTTTGTTGAGGCTGGAAATAACATTTCTACTTTCCTTCAGTTCAAGTTCCATTTTATCATCAGAACCGTTGGTGTTTTTCTAAAAGAGTGAATAATATGGATCAGTATGTAAATTTCTCATTAGTAAATTTATTTATTTATAGCTCTTACATGCAACCAAAGCTTGTATTTTATTATATAATTAATAACTGTAACAGTATATTTCCTTCTGGTACACTTCTAAGGTTTATTTTTTAACAATTTTAATAACTAAAATGTGCACAGCTACATAATTCATATTAGAAAAACAAAATAATTTTCCTTATTTTATTCTAATTTTAGAAAATACAGAATGATATTTTTGTTCAGTGTTGGCTTATCATCTTATACATACGAAATCACAGAAGAAACTAAAAATGACTACTACATTTCTGTGATAAGCAACATTTATTCCATGTTGGAAATAACATACAGGCATTGAAATTTCCTCTCTCTGATTTTTGCAGGATTGTACCATTGTTTTGCACTCACATGCTGAAAGCTGACCTCATTGATTTCACTGACCTTAGTTTCAATACGTATTGTTTTTCATACATTTTGCAGTTTTTCTGTAAGCAATTTTATGACATGCTTTGTTATAAATATTGGATGTATCAATTGATATAAATAATTTTAATCTAGGAAGCAGCTATACAGAACCAAGGCAATGACTGTGCACTCATGCTCCTTTTTGAGTATAATACACTGAGGTGACAAAAATCATGGAATACCTCTTAATATCACATCAGACCTCCTTTTGCCCAGCACAATGCAGCAACTCAATATCACATGGACTCAACAAGTTGTTGGAAGTTCCCTGCAGAAATAGTGAGCAATTCTGGCTCTATAGCCACCCATAATTCTGAAAGTATTCCCAATGCAAGGTTTTATGCATGAACTGAACTCTCAGTAACGTCTGATAAGTGTTCCATGGGATTCATGTTGGGTGATCCAGTTGGCCAGTTCATTTACCTGAATTGTCCAGAATGTTCTTCCAACCAATGATGAACAATTGTGGCCCGGTAACATGGTGCGTTCTCATCCATAAAAATTATATCATTGTTTGGGACCATGAGTCCATGAATGACAGCAAATGGACTCCAAGTAATCGAACATCTAAGGAGCCAGTCCATTTCATGCAAACACAACCTACACCATTATGGAGCCACCACAGCTTGCACTGTGCATTGTTGGCACAAGTTAAGTGCACAAGCTAAGTGCACAAAATTTACCAAACTGGGCAATCTCTGGGCTGAAGCATTTTTTAATTGGGTTAAAAATTAATGAAAAACTGAAGCAGTAGGGGGGAGGGAAGGGGCTCAGATATGAGTCAGGATATTTTTTACATTTCAAATGATGTGAAAATTGATATAAAACCCGACTTGAACAAATTATTGAGATCTGTGTTACGACAAATAGGAGAAATGGGCTCAAAGTCAGAAAAAGTGGAATCTACAATGAAATCTAACAGTAATGTATTAAGATTTGAAATAAAATGCAACAATGACCAATTAGAAACTCAAATCAAATTCATCAGCGCCCAATTAGAATCTCAGATGAAATCCAATAGTGACCAATCAGAATCTCAAATAAAACCTCTAATGACTTTTTAAAGGCAGATGTGTGTCACAATTTCAACAACAAAAAAATCGATTTTTTTAATTGCATAATTTATTAGATTGATTCTTTAAGAATAACATCACATAATTTTATAATCAAAATCTATCTAGCACTATGCTTTGGAAAAGTTTGTTTGGGTGTCTGCACCTGCCACACCACCTCTTTCTATACTGTGATCCACACCTTCTCTATGCTAGAAATTTTTTGTGTACTAATTTTTCATTCACAATCAAAAAGAATAACAAATAAATCTACAAGCTGTGAGAAAGATTACCTTTGCTTGTTCCTTTTTTTTTTTTTTACAATGTAGTTTTTTTTAAATAAAAAAAAGGAACAGTTCATACTGCAAACTTATTTCAGTTTTTAGCTTTGCATATGTCAGCCCATTTTGTTCAAAATGGATTGTAACAGTGGATGCATATTCCAAAAAGTGTCAAATTTCACATGCAAAAGGTACAAGTATTACAGATATTGCTCTTAAGTGTGAAGAATAGTTTTCGACAAAAGAAGAAAATTAGTGATGCTGTGTACAGTGCCAAAGATGAGTTTTCTAGATTAAGGTTAATTCATTTAGAAATACTTGCCCACATAATTATGTTTCATGTGCATATGGTAACTGTGTGTAAAAGGGCCTTAGACTGTGACAACAGTGACAGATTTGGCATAGTAAGTGATATATGTATTTTGTGTAATGCTTGTAAGTATGATGTTCGGTTCAGCACTTCTGTTCTCCATGGGAAGATGTATGAGGCAAATACATAATCATGTTACACCATGAGATGTTTAGGTGTAGACAGAGACGGCATAATTTTGTTTTGTGGCCTGATGAACATCCCTGCACCAGTGACTAGATTGAGTGATTACAACAGAACACTGCTCCTGAAGTTGAGTGCCAGGAGAACATCTAAGCAGCTGCTGAGGAAGCTCTAGATATTAACAACGAAGGGGAGGAAGGACACTGTACTGAAGACAGATCAGTGTGTCTCTTGTGATGAAGAGTGGCCACATAGCACTTCATGGTGCCTCATTTATCATTAGTGAGGATACAGGGAAAAATCTTAGACTTCCAAGTAATGAGCAAATATTGCTCTCAGCGTGACACAAGAAAAAACATTTATAGCAGTAAAGAAGAAAGGTGGCAGCAGAAACACAAGAAAGTATGCAACGAGAATTACCAGGGGCCAAGAGGTGGGATGGAAGAAGCTGGGATGAAACTAACATTCCAAAGTGCAGTTGAACAATGTAGTGTTAGGTATGTTAATTATCTACATGATGGAGATTCCAGTGCTTTTAAGACTGTTTCAGTGAGCAATCATTATGACTCACAAACTACAGTTCTCAGATTGAATAAAGAAATGAAAGGCAAGAAATTAGAAAATGGAATGATAGGCAAGCAGTTAGAAAATAGAGAGCCACTGGTAGCTGTTAATAGATGGGCAGACAAGGAAATTCACACTTTCCAAATATATTACAGAAAAGATATCAGTGCTGACTTACACAGTGTGAAAACAAAGCAGCAAGCCACGTGGGCAACATTCCTTCAAAAAATTTCCACAGGTGATAATTCTCATCATTCCCTTGTGACATATCATGGTACAAATATCTTCACGCAGAAGCCAGCGGGAACCCATACACCCACAAACCTGGTGTGCCACTTGCTGTTTTAGATGTTATAAAATGAACTTTCGGGTACCTAGCCAATTCTGAACTGCTGAAAAAATGTTTACATGGGAAAACACAGAATAAAAATGTGAGCTACAATTAGCTTATATGGATAAGTTGTCCAAAAAAAGTATTTCTGTCCTCAATTGCTGTAAAGGTAACTGCAAGTGATGCTTGTCTAGTCTTCAATAATGGAAATGTAGGTAGGATTAAAGCCTGCAGAGACTTGACTTTCATCTAGGTGCATTCACACTGAAGATACTCAGATGCATCGATGAAGCACGATGAGACAAATATCAGGCACCAGAAGAAAAAATGGAAAAGTTGGTTAGGCACAGGAGGCTGCAGAAGAGGTTATTCGAGGAAGATGAGAAAGAGAATAAAGATTACAGATGTGGACACAATTAATCACCTGAGGTATATCAATATTTTCAAAAAATGAAATAAAAAGTTTAAATGCGAATTGATCTATGATGTACCTTTACTCAGGAACTATGAAAGCTAACATACTGAAATTTGGCATAGTTATTAATAATTACTTACTAAATAATCCTGTGCAGCACTTTTCTGTTATCTTTTCTCCAAGAAAAGTTCTCCTTTAAATTTCAGAAAAATGGATCAGTCCCAGGTAACACAAAACTAAAAAATTAATTCCACAGCAACTATGACCTTAAAGAAAAATCTGTTACACGCATTTTCTTAGCCTCTTACACAAATGTAAACTGTGAAATTCCAATTTTATTACTTGATTAGTTTATGAGAAAAGATACATTATCATTATTATTATTTTGAGCTTTTCCTCATTACAGAGGCTTATCTCCAACATAATAATTTACTTGGAAATTACAATACAAACAATAACCATTCTTAAACTATATTTTCAAAATATTTCTCCAGGTGTTTCAATCTTGTGTGTCTTCTTCCTCTGCGCCCATTCTCCTCATTGTGTGCTGTACATTTTGGATCCAGGTGGTCATAGGGCATCCTCTTCTTCTTCTCCCCTCCGGTTCCCACTGTAGTATCAATTTTGGTATTCTGGTTTTCTCCATTCGTCGTACATGACCGTACCACTGTAATTTCTTCCTATCCATTACATTATATATTCTTTCTTTTATTTCCATTCTCCTTATTACTTCGGTGTTCCTTATCTTTTCTATCCTGGAGATTCTTGCCAATCTTCTCCAAAAGTCCATCTCTAGAGCTTGTAATTTTTTAATGTGCTTCATGTTAATTGTCCAGGTCTCCGTTCCATACAGAGAAACAATAATAATTAAAAATTCAAATCCTAATTAAAAATTAAAATCCTGTGCATTCTCAGACAAAATTTGCACATAATATCAAGCATTATGTTGTTCATAAATGTCTCACTTTTTACTATTTTAGTTGTAATATTTTTGGATGTATATAATTTCAAGTACAAGAATGTATTTTGCCATACGTGTATCCTTAAAAGCAGAAATACAAGGTATAGTGAAAGCCCTTTAGAATCTGCTATGAAGACCAACTATGACGAAATAAATAGACTTTGGAACTAAAATCTAGGGTTGAGGCTGGTTTAAAGGGCATTGATGCAAGAGTAGATGCCACTGAAAGTAGGGTCATACTTTTAGAAAACGAATTCATTAAAGAACCTACCAAAAGGCCACTGAACAATTATAAACTATAAAATACTGTAGAAGAAAGAGTCTGTCATTTAGATGCTGAACCAATGGGACGAATAACTTGTTTAAAGAAAATAGCAGATGATGTATAAATAAATGTAAACAATGATGTTCATGTCTTAGTTAAAAAGATAGTAGAAATCCAAGAAAACTTTGATACCAAAAATTTGTGTGTAAACAGTGGCATTACATGGTACAGCTTACCAGTTAAAAGTTTTCCCTGTGACAATTTTCACTTTGTTGACTTTTTACAGCTTTGTAAAGATAACGTTGTGTCTGGTATGGCAGACAATTTTAAAGTGAAATCTGTCAAAATGTTTTTTGAAGGACAAGCATTGTTATATGCAAACATTAACTTTGATCAGTGTAGATAATGTAAGAATGTTGGAAAAAATATTTGAATAAATTTTGGACAGAATCAAAACAGACTAGGATCAAGAGTGAATTTTTGAATGGTCTTGTTTATAGAGAGAAGAATGGTTTTAAAGATTTCTGTAGGAACAAGCTAAATAAATTAGGGCACTTATGAAACTTCCTGGCAGATTAAAACTGTGTGCCCGACCGAGACTCGAACTCGGGACCTTTGCCTTTCGCAGGCAAGTGCTCTACCAACTGAGCTACCGAAGCATGACTCATGCCCGGTACTCACAGCTTTACTTCTGCCAGTACCTGGTAGAGCACTTGCCCGCGAAAGGCAAAGGTCCCGAGTTCGAGTCTCGGTCGGGCACACAGTTTTAATCTGCCAGGAAGTTTCATATCAGCGCACACTCCGCTGCAGAGTGAAAATCTCATTCTAGGGCACTTATGTAAAGCTTTTGATGCATTGTTATATGCAAATAATTAACTTTGATCAGTGTAGATAACGTAAGAATGTTGGAAAAAATATTTGAATAAATTTTGGACAGAATCAAAACAGACTAGGATCAAGAGTGAATTTTTGAATGGTCTTGTTTATAGAGAGAAGAATGGTTTTAAAGATTTCTGTAGGAACAAGCTAAATAAATTAGGGCACTTATGTAAAGCTTTTGATGCAATGATGAAAACCAGTGCACTTAATGGAAGGTTATCTCACAGGTTACGGCGGGCTCTTGTTCATAGGTCAATTGGTTCAAATTTGTTGATAAATCAGGCAGGGCTTTGAAAATAAGTAGTGAAATTAATCATCATGATGGATGGAATTATGGTTTCAGTAGGGTAAACTATGGGAGAAAAGATTGTGGGAACCACACGTTTGAAAATCAGAACCTTGGTGCAAGAGATTGTAATGGAAATGTAAGAGACAGACAGTGAGAAGAAATGATGAAAATTGAAGTAGAAGACGTTGAGGAAAATAAGCAGGAGAACCTAAAAGCACTTCAATGAGGGTCTACAGTTTTGAGGTGAACACATCAAGGAATTGTAGGGCTTCTAATTTGGACTAGAATAAAAGAGCAAAGTTTAATAACAATAAATGGGGAAAAACAGCTGTTTTACCTGCCATATGAATACATTAAATTTAACAAAAACATTAGGACACTATAGGATCTAATTATAGTTCAGAAAGTTGCGGTAACATTAGCATCACTGGCCAGAGAAAATGCCTCACAGTCTTATCCTTATCACTGATCAGGGTAGTCGACTTATAAAAAATATTGGGGGGGGGGGGGGGGGGACATACTGGGGGTCCTGCCCTGGGAAATTTTGGATGAAAAAGTTTTTCTTAAACATTTTATAGTCACAAGATCAACATTAGAACCCCAAAAGTGGACTCTCGATAGCTCGACACTCCAGGAAACTCGATAAGCCTGACACATTTTTGGCCTTTGAAAAAAGAAACAAAACATAAATACACACAGTGTTTTCATAAAAAGCTAATTTAATTTACAGTAATAATCATGCTTACAGACTATTACAGAGCAGTAAATATATAGCTTTGAAAAGACTGAAATTATATTTAAATAAATCCTAACCTATTATCAAAAGAATAAAACATAAAATATTGCTGTTGCACAGTAATAGCACTTTGATTAATAAGTGAAATAGCTAATTTAAGCTAAGTTTGAATAAGGCTCAGGGTTTATTAAATAAAAACAATATCTCAAAGTTAATGCTTTAATACAGTTAATACAGTATGCCTAATACTTTCAATTAAAACGTATGTAAATAGTGGGTTTTAATTGCGTCTTTGTGTCTTACACCCTAAAAATATTTGAGTGTTTGAAAATAACTAATTCAGTATTATAGTAATATAGTAATACAGTACTAAACTATTACTAATCTTTTGAAACTGAAAATTTAACATTATGTATGTATTTAATCCCCTATTTAATAAATATTTTTAATATTGCTCTAAACGCCATTATTAGAGCCAGAGTGTCTTTAGCAAGGTGCAAATGTCAACCATCTGACTGGATTACTGAATATGAAGTTGTCGATGACTGGTCAGATATCCAATTCATCCAAAACATCTCAGTGGGCTTGAAGAACAGCTAAGATGCTCAATCGCTTCTGTTCCATCGTTGATCGGAGATATAACTTCAGACATCTAAGCATGCTAAACGACCATTCTACTGTTGCTGTCATGATAGGAACTACTTGGAGAAGCTTAATGCACTCCACTACTTCAGTAACATTTCTCCAACTGCAGGCTCTTGTATAATGTACTTTCTTACATCACGCATGTTTTTTCAGACCAGTTGTTTTTTATTAGCTATATTGGCTAACATATTCAAGTGCAAAAACAGTCTTTCAATGTCTAGGTCACTTTTGAAAAACTCAGTTGATTTTTCAAAATTTGTTTCACCTCTGTTTACTAAAAGCAAGCACTCTTGTTCACCTGCAATGACCTGTGTGAGTCCAGTTGAGGCAAACCCCTCAGTAATGCAAGATTGCACTGTTTCACAAACTTCAATGTAAATATCTTTGTAGTATTCCTTTGGGATTTTGAAAGTGAGTGGTGAACTGGCTTTTTTGTTTTCATAGTTCTTTGGTATACTTCGATTCCGAGCAAGTGTTGGGTCATCAACTTGTGAAGGTTTTTCTTTTAAACACAATTCCCAAAAGTGTTCAAAACAATCATGCCCTCCATTCAATATACAAACTAAGCCGTCATATATTGTTTCCAGATCAGTAACACTTTGATGAGGGCACTGAATTTTTTTCATTGACAACCTTCATTACATGGCAATAAAGACATAAAAAGAACTTAAGTCTTGAATTAAAACACTGACTCAAGGAAGCCTCTGTTTTGTCCTCTGCAGAAAATGTTTCAAAAAACTCTAGAAGTTCTTCAAAATTTCTCATTATTCTCAAGATACTAGAAGCTCACATATTCCGAGTCGGGCAAAGGGGTCGCAGACCAGCTTGTTTGTTGGCACTCTCACAACATATGCGTCTGAAAAGTCCCGTCCTTTTACAGTGTGTATTAAGTCCTTGGCTAAAGCCATAATATCCCTCATAGACATAAGATGGCAGAGACTGTCTACAGCTGCCAAGTCTAAACTGTGGGCAGTGCAGTGCATATAGCATGCTTTTGGTTGTATATCCAAAACTAACTTTTTTAGTCCTTTGAACTTACCTCTCAGATTCGAGGCACCAACATAGCACTGTCCTCTTAAGTTATCCATTGACAGATCAAGATGAGCAAAAATGTCTTTTAAAATACTAAACAGCATTTGTGATTCAGTGTTGGTGATCTCATATATGCCAGTAGAGTCTTTGTCTATGAGTAAGGAATCAATGACAGTACGAATACAAAATGACACTTGTTCATGAATCAAAGAATCACTTGTTTAGTCAGCCATAATAGAAAAATGTTGAGTCTTCTTGATTGAAGTCAATACCTTCCTCAACACATACTTTCCTAGTAAATCAATGATCTCATTTTGAATATCATGGGACCCCAAATGCCCTAACCAAGCTTTAAACTCAGGTATGTCATTCTTTCGGAGTTCCAACAATTGAAAAAAATTGACTTTACATCTTCATGACCTCTAATTGCTAGTCCTTTTTGGCATAAAAATTGTATGGTAGTAAAAATTGTCTCAAGAGCTAAACATCCTTCCTTCATATCACTACCTAACTATTCATTCAATTGGGTGGCCACACTTTGGTTAGTGACAGAATTTAGTTTCAGAACACCTTCTTTATGCGTAAACATATTTTCATGAAGACAGAATTTTTCCAAAGCCTTTTTCCAGTTAGAAAACCCTACGGAAGTAAATGCATCTTTGTTTTTGAAGAAAATTGTTATTCTCGCCTGAAGACGATTTAGCAGTTGATGACACAATAATTGTAGGAGGTTGACTTGCAGTATCATCAACTTCCAAGTGTGCCTTTTTGGTAAACAATTTATCCATTGCAAACTTAATTCACAATACACTAAGAGACGAAAGTAAACAAATAAAATATAGCCCACTAGACACTAAAGTCAGAACACTAAACACGTCTGCAGCATGCACTGAATGAATCTATCCACACTGAATGACTTTGGCAGCAGGGTGGGCTTTATATAGCCATGGTCTCGTAATGTCTCGAAGCATCAAGGTGACGTGAGGCATAGGGTTCCAGGCACTTCTGCTCCAGTCCTTTTGATGTTGCTGCTGCCACAGTGCTGGCCCACTGGCGCCAGACTTTACCAGCAGGTTCACGCACCAGGACAAATTCTAAGTTTGGCCACAGCACCGTAACACTATCATGATTCACACCACTCATTTTTCATTAACCTGCTTAGTACCATAATAATTATTTGCTTCAACTCATTACTGACTGTATTTTAAAAGGCAACTACTGTCAAACAAGGAAAATAAAAAATTCCAACATAATTTTGTGATTTTACAAAGCATAATATAACTAATCATTTTCTTAAATTATTGGGGGAGCTCCAGCCCCCCCCCCCCCCCCCCCACCCCAAACGAATTTTGGAGGGGGCTCAGGTCCCCTCATGCCCCATAGAGTCGGTGCCTGTGTCTCTGATGCTTGACAGCAGTAGAGCAGTTTGCTCCGTAATTTGAGAGTGTTACGTTGTGTACCTGTATCTTTGTACCTATAAAGATTCTATAAAATAAAGTGTGTTGTGTACTCTTTACCAGTGTGTCATCTACCATTTTGTATTACTACATACCAGAGTTCCACATTGGTGACCCAAACCTTCGAGTGAATTTTAAAATAGTGCAAATTCATGTCACAAGAATGTGGCGTTTCCATCCCCATTGTGTTATGCCAACCACAAATTTCATTGAACTCTTGCATCCCTCACTACAGACACACATGAACAGTGCTCTGTATATTGCTCAAGTGATTAAAAGTGGGAGTGACACTTCTCACATTGCAAACTCATCACAAATTGCAGTAGCATAACAAAGCAATGAAACTGACAATCTGCTTAGTGACTTTGTTATGGACTCTACCAGTGTAATGTCTACCCATGCATTCTGTCAACATTTTCATGAACTGGACTACAGATCAATGCTTACCACATTGTCACCATTATCATACACATCGGACACTTATCCACCCAATGCGCATGCTGTATAACCCGCACCTCACAGCAGGCCATCCACTCTCTGCTCCGTGCATGTATCTGCATTACCAGCTACTGCCCACCTGGAATTCTCCCTATGCTGTGCAGCTGTATTGTAACCACATTACCAAACCAAACAGTTGACTGCTTCACACCTCTCACTACCATTGTTCTGTATGGACAAGCAGCACCTTAGTTCATGATCGTCGAAAGCATGTTCATCTACAATGCCATCATCACAGGTGACGAGATGTAAATCACTCTACTCAGCCACCTTAGCACCCATGCTGCATACCGACTTTATCTATGACATCGTCCTTGCACTGCCATCTACGGACAAGTAGGGGACTGCCAAAACAATGCTCTTATGATGCCTCTACCAGGTACTTTACACTGAACATTTATAGAATGGGACCTCTTTCAAATTGTGGCAGCATCTCCATAGAAAATTAGATCTGTGCATCATGTACAATGAGGAACAAGATTCTATGGATAATCTGGAACATCAAGCACCCATTCCAGGTGCAGATGACTTTACTTTCAACTAGTAACCTGTCTCCCAATACCCACCTGTCCTGTTTTTCACCATTTCTTGACATAGGCACAGCATCAACCAAGCTCCCAAAAATGGTATGGCTATGCATGCTGCACTGCTATGGGCCTGACCTCCTGCAGCCACCAACAGTCACTGAGGACTGTCATCTTGCCCAATTCTGATGGTACAGCAGCCACCGGGCCCCTGTGTTTATAAAACAAACTTGGCTCCAGTTGTTACTCCCCGTTCATCGGCAGCCATGCACATGCAGTATTGACTCTGTTGGTGCCACACCCACTTCAGCAACACTGCATGTTTCTGTTGTCAACCTTGTGACTAACCAAACTTGCGTCACATTAGTGGGAGACGATCAGCAGGCCCAATCCATTAGGAGATACCCACAGAAATTTCCTGCACTTTTGGACCGTCAGCTATTCACATGTCACAAACACCATGTTGATAAAATGAGAGTGTGATGATCAATCCATCCAACAAATAACTTGCACGAATACTCTGAGAATAGATACTAATGAGGATAGGTAGCAACTCATCATAAAGATGATTGCTGAGCCACAGACAGGCACATGGAAAAGACAATTGTCCTCTCACAACTACATTTTGGCCATAGCTTTTGTTGAAAAATGGGAACACACACAAATTCACACAATCACTCAGACACATCTCATACACATATGACCACCATCTCCAGCTGGCAACAGTCTCTGAATATAAGGTCCAAGCAATCCCCTCCTCATGCCTTGCTAACTCTCATCAGCAGTTGCCAGGCAAGTGGCAATATGTGGTGGCAACATTGACTGAAAACTGAGGGTAGTGGTAGAAAGGGGAGAAGCAGTGAGAATGAGGGAGCAGGGAAGCAGCGCACGTACTCAGCTGCATACAACCAGTGATGATACATGACACCTCAGTGAAAAAAAATTTCAGCTACTGAGACAAAAACAAGATTTTTCCTGTGTTTTTTACAAATTTCCATGATATTTCCTGATTTTCCTGACAGGTGTGTAATTCCCTGATTTCCAGAACTTGTGGCAACCCTGGATATGTTTGTCCCCATGTTAAGTGAGGCTGCAAGTGGACGAGGGCCTTTGTACTATGCCAGCGATGTAAAACTCCTCGCACACTCAGCCCCCATTAGGCACTTTACAGATACTGAAGAAACAGTTCCAACACATCCATGTGGACCTGGTCAGTCCCCTTTTCCCATCTAGCAACAACAGCTACCTCCTCTCCATTGTTGACCAGGTAAAACATTGGATAGAGGCTACCAACATCCAAGACATCACTGCTGAAACAATTGCTATCTTGTCGCCCTGGTTTGTATGTTTTGGCTGCCCTGACTTCATAACCACACACCAAGGTAGGCAATTTGAGTCCTCACTGTTTGCTGAACTCTGTAAACTATGCCGCATTACTCGTTACAGAACCACCAACTATCATTCTCAAGCTAAGTGGCTTGTTGAGAGGTGGCATCGCAGCCTAAAGGCCACACTCATGTGCCACAGGGGTCTCCAAAGACCACAACATACTGCGTGATAATACTGTCCATGTTGCACTCCAGCCCCCATTCTCAGACCTGTATAGAGTTCTCCAACACAGCCCCGACACCTGTGATGTTCTGCTTAATGGTAAGTCAGTCACAGCCTCTATCAACTGACTGAAACCAACCTAGTATCTCATCAACAAGTCCCCCATTATGGACTCTACCACCGTGGTAGCTTCCCTCACCTCTCCCCCTTCCCGCCCTGGACTCTCCAACATTCTCCCCCTGCAACTGTGTCCCCTCCTTCCCAGATGTTACTTGACATCTACTGCTTCTGCCCAGAGAATCATACTGTCACAGTTACAGACAAAGATCTGGCAATCATAGGGGCCCATGATGATTACACGTTCTCAGCTGAGTCCCCAGTAAACCATTTTCGGGAAGTTCTCACCTTAGCTGATAACATCAATACCGCAACTCTGCATACATGATTCACTAATGACATCTCCACTACTCGCCTGCCCTCTCTGGGCAGTGAGCTCCTCACAATTACATCCAACACCCACATACTGGAGGATTCATCTTTTCCATTTCCCCCCACCCCATGCTCATCCGTGCTGGTTGCACTATTTCATGCATCCACATATTCCATGATTGTGACTATCATCTCTACAACTTGCACCAGACCAGACCACCCTCACCAGCACTTTCTTCCTAACCCCCCCCCCCCCAGTTGTCACCCCCACATTGTGCTCTGCACTGATCGGGGGTGGGGGTGGGCTCTATGGGAATAGGTAAGTTACCATTGCTGACCACAGAAAATGACTGTCAGTCTTATCTCTGATGGTTGACCACAGCAGAGCAGTTCGCTCTTGTGACTTGAGTGTGTTACGTCCTGTATCCTTGTACATATTGAGCTTTTACAAAATAAAGTGTGTTGTGTAGTCCATACCACTGCATCATTTGTCATTCCCTATCATTGCTTACCAAAGTTCCATAAAGTAAATGAGATCATAGGAATGTAACAGATCCAGAAATGTGCACTAAGACTTTACCAGAATTTTATAAATGGGAAGAAAATGCAGTACAAGATGCAATATAGGATAGGACTGAGCATAATAGTTCTGATCAGGTGACATTATTTGAAGAGAGATAATGTGACAGAATGAAGGTGAGTACTGGACAACAGCAAAGTGTGGATATCATGCTAAGGAGAGAACAGGCTGTGGATTGGGGTGTTGAGAGTTATTGTGATGAAGATAAAGATGATGATTTTATTAAAAGCAAGGATAGTAATGTTGAAGACTGCAAAATTGAGGATAAGGTTTACACTGAAACAAACATAGATGAGGTGTACTGAGTTTTTTAGTAGAGATATGTCAGGGAAACATATGTTGTCTACCAGTGCTTGTCAGCTATTAGTCATTAAAGAACTGGGAAGAGAGAATGGAGAAGATATGGATCAGGTAAATTTATGCATCAACTTAGAAGGGAAGGGAGAGAAATTTTTCTGGTTAATGTGGAATACTTAGGGAATAACTGTAACAATGAAAAGTTCTCAGAATGCTTGCTAAAATCCATAAGACCTGTTACCCAATAGATGGAAAAACTCACATATCAATAAGTATCAGAAAGAGGGCAACAAATACCAGCTTGTTTAGAGTACAGGCCAGTTAGAAAAATATAGAACTAATGCAGGATCAGGTGTTGTAGTTAATGTGTTAAAAACCAAAAGTGAAGAACCTTTAGAAAAAGATAATGTAGAAGAACTGAGTTGTAAATAAAATGAAAATGATTTGTTGTTTGAAAATACTGTGGGAAAAGAATTAAGTGATGAGATGGACTGTCCATATACATGAAGAGCCAAAGAAACTGATACAACCGCCTAATACCGTGTAGGGCCCTCTGCGAGCACACAGAAGAGCCACATCATGATGTGTCATGGATTCGACTAATATCTGAAGTAGTGCAGGAGGGAACTAACAACATGAATCCTGCATGGCTGTCCATAAATCTGCAAGCGTACAAGGGGGTGGAGATCTCTTCTGAACAGCATGTAGTAAGGTATCTCAGATATGCTCAATAATGTTCATGTCTGAGGAGTTTGATGGACAGTGGAAGTGTTTAAATTCAGAAGAGCGTTCCTGGGGCCACTCTGTAGCAATTCTGGACGTGTGGGGTGTCACGTTATCTGCTGGAATTGCCCAAGTCTGTCAGAATGCACAGTGGAAATGAATGGATGCAAGTCATCCGACAGGATGCTTACATACATGTCACCTGTCAGAGTAGTATCCAGATGTATCAAACGTCCCATATCACTCCATCTCCACATGCCCCATACCATTGCAGATCCTCCACCAGCTTGAACAGTCCCCTGCTGACATGCAAGGTCCATGGATCCATGAGGTTGTCTCCTTACCCATACACGTTCATCCGTTTGAGACAATTTGAAACGAGACTCATCTGACCAGGCAAAGTGTTTCCAGTCATCAACAGTCCAATGTTGCTGTTGATGGGCCAAGGTGAGGTGTTAAGCTTCATGTCATGCAGTCGTCAAGGGTACATGAGTGGGTTTTGGCTCTGAAAGCCCATATCACTGATGTTTTGTTGAATGGTTCACATGTTAACTCTTCTTGATTGCCCAGCATTGAAATCTGCAGCAATTTGAAGAAGGACTGCACTTTTGTCACAATGAATGATTGTCTTCGGTCATTGTTGGTCCCTTTCTTGCAGGATCTCTCTCAGGCTGCAGCGATGTCAGAGATTTGATGTTTTACCAGATTCCTGATATT
Source organism: Schistocerca gregaria (assembly GCF_023897955.1). NCBI lineage: Eukaryota > Metazoa > Arthropoda > Insecta > Orthoptera > Acrididae > Schistocerca > Schistocerca gregaria. The sequence goes on from NC_064920.1 coordinate 531,330,525, forward strand.
CACGGAAGAACCATGACATGGTCATGTGGGGAAATCCCCACTTCATCACTACCTCAGAGATGCTGTGTCCCACCACTTGTGCTCTGATTATAAAACCATATTCAAACTCACTTAAATCTTGATAACCTACCATTGCAGCAGCAGTAACCAATCTAACAAATACAACTGGAACACTGTATTCTGCCTGTTTAAATACCTCTGTATTTGAATACACATGCCTATACAAATTTCTTTGGTGCTGAAATGTATAAAAGTGAAAATAAATGATTGGGAAGGTAAATGCTTAACAGACACACGAAGTCCCATTTTTGGAGTAATGGAGAAGCTTACATATAAAATTATGAAGGGAAAGGATGCTGTTGAATTAACAGAAATAGGGGTAAAAATAAAGGGAAGACACAGAAAAATGGTGAAGCATCAAGTGCTGTTCACTATTAAAACTGGAAATACAAACTTTGATTGTGGTTGTCTGCTGATTCCCTAATTGTCATCAAATTTCCATCAGTGGATGGATTAGATAGTAAAAGTAAATGCATGCTTTGACTGATATAGGAAATTGTAACCTTTAAGATAGGTGTGTGTACTGCAAATAGTGGAAAAGAATGTAACCATGTTAGAGAAATAAGACGCAATGGAGATAATCATCACCTTTCTGAAGAAGTCTGCTTAGCTTATTCATATGATCAAAACTTTGAGGAGCTTGTGAACTGTAAACTCAATGAAGCTATAACTTGAAACACTGACTAGAAAGAACAGTTAAAAGCAACTTGGTGGGAATCCCAAGTGAGATGTATTTTGTGATAAACCACAAAGACCCAGCTTTGTGGGAATTCCAAGTGGGGCGTATTTTGTGATAAACCACAAAGACTCAGAAACTATCCATGTAAGACACACCTTAAACTTCTTTGACCATTTTTACAAAACCCTGAGGAATTCCTTCATTCAAAAAGAGTAGAGAGAGATATTCAAAAAATGAAAACACAGGGAATTTTAGAAAGAAGTGGCAGTGAATACAACAATCCTCTGATAATTTTTGCAAAATGAAGTGACGTTTCAGGCTAGTTCTTGATTCAAGACCAATAAGTTTTTGAAAAGAGAGTATGACCACTCTGAGAATATAGATGAACTACTACATAAATTTGAATGTGTTAAATGTATGAGTAGCTTAGTTTGACTTCTGGCTTTCATCAAATTTGTTTAGCCCAGGCTCTAGAAAATACACTGCATTTTATAAAATGGTCAATGTTTTCAATATTGTGTTTACCTTTTTGTACTTATATCTGTTGCTGAATTTATTAGGGCTTTGTATTTAGTTATGGGGAATGAAATAAATTCAAAACTAATTGTTTATGTGGATGACATTTTAATAACAAGTAAAACATGGAAGAACATTTTGAAGTATTACAGGAGGTGTGTTTGGAATTAAGTAAATGGGGAATGATCATGAAGTTACCAGCCCATTTCCCTGCTGTCAGCATTCTCAAAAATAATAGAAGCAATTATGAAAGACAGGTTAATGAATTACCTGAATAAATGCAATCTTTTAATCAAATCACAGTTCGGTATCCGAAGTGGCAAAAATACGGAGTCAGCCATAGTAGAATTCACAAAAGTTGTACTTGATGCTCTTGATAAAGATGAGTGTGTCACAGGCATATTTTTGGATCTTTCTAAGGTGTTTGATACAGTCAACCACAAGATTCTATTAAATAAATTAGAAGCACTAGGAATAAGAGGGGTAGCTAATGACTGGTTTCGATCATACCTAGCAGACAGGGTACAAAGAGTAGTGATAACATCAAATAGATCTAAACATTTAGTAAAACACTTATCAGAACCAAAATACATTAATATAGAGATTCTGCAAGGTAGCATATTAGGACCAATACTATTCCTGATATACATCAATGACTTCCCCACTAGTGTTACACATGGTGAAAAAATTCTCTTCATTGATCACAGCAATATTATAGTCACTGAGAAAACAAGAGAACACCTTGCTGAGAAAGCAAATGGAAATCTCAAGGAAGTTTATGACTGGTCAATAAGCAATAAAGTGACATTGAAGATAAAGGATACTAATGCCATAACTTTCAGTTTGAAGAGGAAAAATGTCAATGTTAAATTAAATGTAGGTGCCACCTCTATAGATTGTGTAACAAATGCAAAATTTCTAGGAATGAATATTGATTCTCAGTTGAAGTGGTGTGAACACACAAAGGTAATTGCAAATAGAATGTCATCAGTGTGTTATGCCCTTAGAATCCTATCATCAGTATGTAACATCTAGTGTCTTTAAGTTACATATTAATCATATGTACACTCAATTCTTAGCTATGGCATTCCTTTTTGGGGAACAAATGCACAAAACAGGACAAAATTTCCAAATTCCAGAAAAGAGCTATAAGAATAATAACCAAAAATACTAGTTGAGCTCATTGTAAAGACCTGTTCAAAACACTGGGGATTTTAACTGCTCCATGTGAATACATTTACCAGTCACTTATACACATCAAAAATAACATTGGCAATAAAAGCACAAACAGCTCTGTCCATGACCATGCAACAAGAAATAGACTGAACTTACATTTATCAAGAAAAAAATAAACATAAAACTCAAAACAACATTACTACAATAAATTACCAAAAGAGATTGAAGTAATTGCAAAAACACACTTATTTAAAAAGGCAGCTAAAAAGTACCTGTTATGCAATACATTTTATAAATTTAAACATTAATTAGATAAAACAGAGTAGGGGTTTGATAAAAAATGTTGTGGAAATAAATAATAATAAAAACGATTATAAAACATCCAACATTCTGCTTAACACCTTCAGTTTATGTTTTTTCCTTCTATTTTCCTTCCTAGAAATACTTACCCCCAAGCTATGTATACCACAATACCAACACCTCTTCCTCTTTCTGAGCTCAACATCTCACTGATTATGGAGGGATGCTGACTCAGTTTTTCGGATAGCAAATGGGAAGTTGTGGTACAGAAAATGGTCCAGAGATCACCAGTGTGTGTGTGTGTGTGTGTGTGTGTGTGTGTGTGTGTGTGTGTGTGTGTGTAGTGAGTGAAGTGTTATGAAACGATGTGTGTGTACTGTGTGCAGTGACTGATAGTGAGATATGAGTGAACAGTGTGTCATTAAATTATTTTAATAAGTTATTTGTAAGAAAAGTATTGTATACCAGGGGTAAATCTAATGATTATGTCTAACTAGAAGTCTGTAAACATATGTGTATATGAATTAGCTTATTTTAAATTGATCTAAACTTGTAAATACTTTGGCATGTCCTAGATCCTTGTAAGAAGAGATCTACGGATGAATAAAGCTACTACTACTACTGCTACTACTACTACTACTACTACTACTAGAAAATTGTAGGTCTTGGATGAGTGAGTTAATTCTTGGGACATATTATTTCAGAAAAGGTGATTTCATCTGACAAAAATAAAATTGATGCCATAGCCAATTTTCCTGCACCAATGAATAAAAACAATTACAGTCATTTTTGTTTAATGGAATCCTATAGAAAATTTTTCTGTAATCAAGACTTTAATGGCACTTGTTTATGTAATTTGTCGAAGAAAAATATTGTGTGGGATTGGAATCTGGAATGAATTGGAATCAGGAATGAATTGGAATCAGGAATGAATTCAAATCTTGTATGGACCAGATACGTAACTTCCTTTTTGTTTCATGGTAACAGCAGTGATACAGGACTTTGTGCTCACTTATTTCAATAAATAGAAACTGGGTAGGGGCCTTGGCAGGGGGAGGGGGGGGGGGGAGGGGGGCAGTTGGACCAAAATCCATAGCTTTTCCAAGTGTGATATTGCAAAAACAAAAAGATCACACTCCTTGACAGAAAAGGAACTCCTGGCTATACATTACAAGTTTAAAAGCTATCTTTCGAGACATAAAGCAATTTTCTATATTGAACTACAGCATAATGTTACCTACAGGAATACAAACTATATAACAACAGAATAAACAGATGGGCATTTTTTCACAGTAGTACAACTATGATGTTAAATAAATTCAAAGGGAGGACAGTGTGACTGCCAATGCTTTCAAGATTACTTATGGGGATAGTTCAGGAAATAATGGTGGGGATGGGGAAAACAAGTTCAAAATTATGTGTGTAATGTGATTACAGATGAGAGGGAAGTTTTGAAAATTTGTAGGTGTTTCAGAAGAAAGCAGAAGCATGATGATACATGGAGATTAGTTAAAAGTGTCCTGGGGAAAAGCGAGGGAGAAACAACAAAGTTAAAAGTTTTCTAGGCAAAAACAAGGGAGAACCAACAGATCAATATTACAAAGCACACAAAGGAATTTTATTGAGGAGACACAAACCAGATTTAAAAGACTGGAAGCTGTGTTGGCCTCAACAATGCATTGACCTGTTAATCACCTATGTGCATGAAAGTTTTGGACATGGTGGTACAACAAAATATATACAAGAGATACAAAAAACACTTATTTTTATAATACTGGGAGATGAGTAAAAACAGAACTGCCACCTATGACAGGTGCCAAAGAGTAAAAGTTAGCAACCAAACCAGCAGAGGATTAACACAGAAAATTCTTCCAAATAAAGAGTTAAAATTTTCAGCTGTCATTGTATGTGGGCCCCCACCAAAAAGAGAAAGGGGCTTTTGCTATACTTTTGTAATTAGTTGGCATATTTTCCAAGCTTATAAAATTATTCCCATTCAAAAAGACAGTCAGGAAACATTTCATATCAAAAATCACAAGTAGGTATACTATTGATGGTTCACATTTTACATCCCAATCTTGGAAAGGTTTTGTTGACCATGCTAATATGAAGCACATTTTAATTTCAGTTTACCAGCCTTTGAGTGGCCAAGCTGAAAGGGGACATGATAGAAATTGGGAGACTTTGTAGAACATCTTGTACCATGTAAATTGGATGCAGTGGGTCAGAGTTTTTAAAAATGACATGAACTGTGTACAATGGGCATCAACAGGATTTTCACCATTTGAAATCCATAGATATAAAAATGTAAGTATGTATGTTCCATATCTACTCCTAAACCACAGGATCGATTTCAACCAAACTTGGTACACACACCCTTATTGCCAGGCAACAATCACTGTGGGGGTAAGAAGCACTCACCTATGGTAGTTCAGGAGATATGACATCATAAACAATGAGATGCCTGAAAAACTGCCACATCATGCATGATGTTTAAATTTTATTAATGATTTCTGTGCTAATAACTCTATTCACAATAAATTTTGAAAACAGACACTGACCACATATGCCACTGAATGTGCTTACACAAATACCCTGCCAGAAAAAATAAGTGCACCTGGTAACATGATGTCAATTTTGATCTGATGATGGCATATGTGGCCTGGAGAATGGTGATGAACAGATAATGATTTCAATATCATCTGCCAACAGACAGTGTAGTGGCATGGCTACAAGAGCACCATCTGTGTATAACCTTTAGCAGGGAATCTCATTGCCAGAAGGCTCAGTGTGGTGCTAATGTGTGAAGCAAGCAAGCAACCACACCACAGAGATGCATTCGTGCTTCCTTCAGCCAACTGAGCAAGTTTTAAAGGGGTCAAATTGTGGCCTTCTGAGCAGCGGGATTGACTTCTCAGAGAATTGCCACAAACGTCAGACATGCAGTAACAGTTGTACAATGATGCCGGTGCCAGTGGTCACACGAACATTCTCACACCCATAGATAAGGTTCTGGATGTCCACACAGCACTGATGCCCGCCAGTATCACTGTATTGTAAGGACAGCAGTGGCAGATTTTACTGCTACCATATGACAGATAAGAGAGCTTGTGAGAGCAGACAGTATGTGTAGAATGTTGTTAGACCTGTACTTTTGCCATTATTGCAGCAGGAAGGTGATATGTTGTTCCAACAGGATAATGCTTGACCACACACTGCCTGTGAAACTGAATGTGCTCTGCAAGACATGCAGTAATTTCCCTGGCCAGCACAATCTCCAGTCTTGTCTCCAATTGAGCAGGAGTGGGATACAATGGGTCAAGAATTGACTCATGCCATTCATCAACAACAGAACTACATCAACAGGTCAAGCAGGTATAGCATAACATATCTCAGGACAGTATTCAACATCTGTATGATTGACTGGTTGCCAGGGTCAGTGCCTTCTTTGCCACCAGTGAAGGTTACACCACGTACTAATATGGGTGTTTCAGTATGGGTTGATACCCGGTAGCTCAGAAACACTTGTGCTATTGATCTGTAAATGTAATCATTTCATGCACTGTAGCAAAAATAAATTTTGAGTGAATTGGAAAACTCTATTTATTTATCTTCTTTTAGGTTATATCACTGTGTCACTGTGTTCAAGAGACATGACATCATAAACACTGGGATGCACGAAAGAATGCTGCAGCATGTATGAACTTTTACAACATTTATTCTTTACTACTAAGGCACTCCTACAGTTGACTCAACTTAAGGAAATCCCTAACACCTGGCAGCACTTTTGACAGTTTACAACTGTGAAGTACAAATGACTGTAATCCAAAACAATAGCCGTCATATAGCTACGAAGAGGTGTTACCTGCAGACATTTAGAAATTCACATTCTAGGGTTGTGAAGCAGGTGTGCTCAGCATACAGAAACTGAATGGGATCATCTTGTACAAAGTCTACTGTAGGTCTACATAAAAGGTTTCATCTCTAATAGAAAATTGGCAAAATGAATACCCAAGCTATAGTGGGTTTGTTGGCTAGTTATGTACAATGAAAGGTCTGCCAACTTTATCTCAAAAAACATAGAATATCCAGTCTGTAAAATTATGTCACTTCAGAAAAGGAAGAAATTGTTAGAGAAACCATGAAAAAACAATGTGAAACCAGGAAAAAGAGGAATGATGCAAGAGATAGGTTATCACAGTTGAAGGCAGGAAATTTAGTTTTAGTTAGAGTTCAGGAGAAATCTAAAATTGTGACTACTAAAATAAAGAATTTTTTGTCATTTGCATAGGAACCTTTTAAGTATTAGAGAATCCTCATCTTACTGCATATACTGATCTATCCTAAATCAAGAACATCATTTAAACTACATACTGTCATGGAAGTAAAATTTTATAAACATGATCCTTGAAACCATATCATTTGTAAGATCAAATTGTCTGTCTCATAAAGGAAAAAGAAAAATTAATTGATATATTTCTCAACACTTAGTAATAAAATTTTTAATTTTGCACATTAATTGTCTATAACTGAATTGCCACAGCAAAACTTGAAAAGATTTTAACGAAAAGTCAAAAAGTTCTATAATCTCATTCTGTGATTACCATCACATTATCTACAGTTGTCTTGTAATTTAGATATCTATATTTAAGTTTTCACCCCCATTAAAATAGCAGATTGTTATGTTTGAGTTTCACTAGAAAAATAATCTTATTTTCATGTATTGTCATTATGTCCTTTTCTCTTCCACTGTTCGAAACTAAAACATTTCACAAAATACACAAACATGTTTCATACTTTTGTAAATAATTTATTTTTTACAGTCATTGATAGAAAACTATATGGTCCATTACTTATACTGGTTAAAATCAAACAGAAATGGAATTTAGTATGTTTTCATAAGAACATAATTGTTTCATTTGTTATGGAACAAGGAGTTCAGAAAAAGAAGTTGTTATTATGAAGTTGGTAGAGGCTTTACTATTCCTTTGAAATTACAGAGTGCCTACCCCAGCTGGGTGGTTATGTTCTTCTATTTCTTAAAGCACTCTTCTTTTTAACTATTCCCTCCTTAATTTATACGAAAATCAACATGAATGTTTCCTACTAAGATTAATTGAGGATATCATGTAAAAATGCTTCCCTCAACTGTGTGTGGTAAAAGACCTCATCTGTAAAATCTAGGTTATTTTATTGTATCATTTTTTATATTTCAAGTATTCAACAGTTTTCTTACAAGAATTCACTTGTTGGTATCTTATCAAAATCAATATTACCACCTCTATGTTTTCTGTTGCTATATTGGATGATTGCAACACTCCAACAAAGGCTTTCTTAAATGTAGTATGTATTGTCTAGCACAGAAGTCTGAAACTACATTTTTCATAAATGTGGAAAAGGGATTTATTAACAAAACGATAACTTCTAAGTAATTTAGAATAGATACATAATAAACCCTTATTGAAAAATATTAATATTTAAAAATAATCATAAAAAGGGAACCTATTATAATTCTACCTTTTGTGGAACTACTTTTAGTATTGTTCTGCTTACAGTATTTGTCTCTTGTGTAGACTTGGAGATCAAACAAAATTTTATGGGTCTTCAAGTATTCTTACATCAAACTGATGTAAAATCTTACTTGTGTCATTTGTCAGCACACAAATTAGCTAAAGAGTCTTATTTCAATGCAAGTCACTGTCAATCTTGTTTTTCTAGTTGCAGTCGATTTTCTAGGTATCCATTTTTTAAATTATTTATTTATTTTTTAATGTGAAATTTCAGGATCACATAAAAATACTTCCCTGGCAGTACCTTCAATCTTCAAATGTTAATTTAAATTTACTTTGTAGCATTTTGAAACTGAGGAGTGCAACTGTTGTTTATATAATTCTACAGTCTACATATTCATAGTAGTCATGTACAGTGTGTTCATTGACAAAAAGTTTTCAGGAAAATATTGTTTTTTGCTAGTGATTCCTATTAACAGAATATGCAATAACATTTTGTATTGTTATTTTATGTGGGATTTTAGCATTAACTTTAAATTATTACTCTAGGTATGTACTACAGCTGCCTATGTATCACTCACACAGGGATTGCAATGACAAAATTATAATATTTACTACACACACAGAGGCATTCAAACATAAGTTTTTCCATGTTCCAAACGTGAATGGAACAGGAAGAAATCTTATTAACTGGTCCAACAGAAAGTACCCTCAGCCATGAACCTCATGATGGCCTGCACAGTGTGACAGAGCAAGCTGGGATCTTTTCAATTCCTCTCTTATTTTGCCATCTGCCTCCTTAAATTCATTTTATTTTCATTTTTGATTAATTACTATGAACATACATGAGAATAATCTGCATATACATAAAAGAGAAAGCTTGGCCATCAGTTTTAAAGAATATAGCAACAGATCTAACTTTGTGCTTAGTTTTGTGTTTATCTCATCAATATCCTAATTTATTGCCGGACAGTTCTAGGCACTACAGTCTGGAACCGTGCAACCACTATGGTCGCACGTTCAAATCCTGCCTTGGGCATGGATGTGTGTGATGTCCTTAGGTTAGCTAGGTTTAATTAGTTCTAAGTTCTAGGGAACTGATGACCTCAGAAGTCAAGTCCCATAGTGCTCAGAGCATTTTGATCCTAATTTATTTGGCCATTGCAAGTTAATATCATTTGTTACAGGGTGAAAATAGTAATGCAGATTCTACTCTTGACTTATAAATGAATATAAATTCTGTACTAATTAGAAATGTTTGGGAGAAGTAGTGCTAGGATTCTTGAAGTATTTATATGGCTCCATTCAAAAACATACTAGCAAAGACAGCCCATAATTAATTCCAAAATAATTGCCAGGTTTGTCAAAAGCATTGTTTGTGTAACTATATCTGCTAATTTCATTATTTCAACAAATAATTCAGCCTAACCTTTGTGGTAGAAGAAACTGTTAGAAAGAAGGCATTTTTCAATGTATTCAGTTAATTGAAAGAGTTATGTTTTAATTCTAATTTCTGTAAATTAAGCATCAAACAATGTGTAGTTTCAGTACCTATTATTGTTAGGATATATAAAGGCCTGAATTTGGGTCCTGAGACAGTCAGTCCACAGCCGATTTTCAGATGAGAAACCTGTACTGGTTAGGTCAACCAACAACACATCAACCAAACCGTGAAATAAGTGTAACACAAATAGGCCATGTGTTAAAATAATGACAGTCTCTGTTCAAAAGTGCCACATGTACCATATTACTCTGCAAGAACTGTGTGGTTTGGTTTTTACTGTTCACAGATGTTCAGCAGTAAACTATTGCAGTTGTATGCTGATGTTTGCCCGCAAGCTATTAATGAGGCATACCAAAAGTTAACCAATAGTGAACTGGCCATATTATCTGTGTAATATTGGAGGTTGTGAACAGTGAAAGTAAAGAACTGTGGAACGCAACTGTGTAACTGTCAGCTACATCATTTACAGTAGTCAGCGTTGAACTTCCAGTCTCCATTTTTCAGCCAGTATAACAACATAGTATGTCGACAGCAAGGACTATCAACAAAGAAATAAAGCTAGCAAATATCACATACGGTGCCCTTCTGGGTGAGAACTATTGTATTTGGGCACAGTAAACTAGGAATCATGAACTTTGAATAGTGGACTCAAGAACATTTTATAATACAGTGATTTTAATGAAGGAAGTGCAACAGCCAGTCAGTGCATGGAGTTCACGACAACAGTATGATAGCAGCCAATCAGAGAGTGGGTTCTATGAAAGCAGCCATTGAATACAGGAGCAGCCAATCAGCATGCATGTGGACAAAGTCGATTGAGATAAACAAAACACATAACTGAGAAAATTACAACTTGCAGCAGCTGTGCAGACAAAGAATCGAAATGACAACTGATGCAGCATCAGCAGCAGCAGGAGACAAGTGAATAAAAAATAAGGTAATTCATAGCAAAAGCCATTTTGTATTAAGTGATACATAATGAGTGGTCTTAACAAACAAGACAGTGTGATGGGGGAAAATGGACAACAAGTGAGTGATGTGATTGAAAACAAAGCTGTAGAGGCTAAGTTTTTAAAGACTAAATGGGGACCGGTTCTGTAGATGATAGTGGCTATAAATTAGACGTGAATGTAATTTTGAATGAGGGGCATGAAATTCTATTGTAGATGAAATGATAAAAGGATCATCTACATTGTGTGGTTATGTGAGCAAAATGGACAAAAACAGTACGGAAGTGGATGAAATTGTTAAGGCTAAGTGGGAGGAATCTAGTAGCGAAAGTCAGGAAGGGCAAAAGTTTATGGCAAACAGAAAATTGGAAGTGATGTTAAGGCAAATTATGATTAGTTTGAGTAATATGAGTGTGAAAGAAGACATTAGTAGTATTAAAAGAGACATTAATAGGGTGGAAAAGAAGACTGATCGCATTAGAACTGACATAAATAAGCTTAAATAAGATTAAAGTAGTCAGCCCTAATCTATCAGAATTAAATAATAAGGTTCAGTCAGTAGCTAAAGATTGTAATGAAAAGAAAAAAAGTAGTACATAACATAAATGAGAAATTAACATTGATGAGTAGTAAATATGCAGAAGAGAGAAAGAAACTTTGTAGTGACTATAGGAGGAGGGTGGAGGCTTCCAAGAAACAGTATAAAGATGAAGTCAAAGCAACCAGGAAATTTTGTGCTGAAAACAGGGTTAAACTCGAGAACCAAATCGATCCAATTAAAAATGATTTAGAAACAGTGGTAGAAACCAAGTGTGTAATATGGTAGAGGAAAAACAGGTAAAAGTAAATAAAAATGTAGGTTCAAAGGGAGATGAAAATTTAACAGTCATGGGTGACTTGAATTTGAGAGTAGGAAAAGAGAGAGAAGGAAACATAGTAGGTGAATATGGACTGAAGGTAAGAAATGATAGAGGAAGCCAACTGCTAGAATTTTGTACAGAGCATAACTTAATCATAACTAACACTTGGTTCAAGAATCATGAAAGAAGGTTGTATACATGGAAGAGGACTGGAGATTCTAGAAGGTATCAGATTAGATAATGGTAAGACAGAGATTCAGGAAACAGGTTTTAAATTGTAAAACATTTCCAGGGGCAGATGTGGACTCTGACCACAATCTATTGGTTATGAACTGTAGATTAAAACTGAAGAAACTGCAAAAAGGTGGGAATTTAAGGAGATGGGACCTGGATAAACTGACTAAACCAGAGGGTGTACAGAGTTTCAGGGAGAGCATGAGGGAACAACTGACACGAATGGGGGAAAGAAATACAGTACCAGAAGAATGGGTAGCTTTGAGGGATGAAATCACAAAGGCAGCAGAGGATAAAGCAGGTAATCGATGAGAGCTACTAGTAATCCTTGGGTAACAGAGGAAATATTGAACTTAACTGATGAAAGGAGAAAATATAAAAATGCAGTATATGAAGCAGACAAAAAGGAATACAAACGTCTCAAAAATGAGATTGACAGGAAGTGCAAAAAGGCTAAGCAGGGATGGCTAGAGGACAAATGTAAGGATGTAGAGGCTTATCTCACTAGGGGTAAGATAGATACTGCCTACAGGAAAATTAAAGAGACCCTTGGAGAAAAGAGGACTACTAGTATGAATATTAAGAGCTCAGATGGAAACCCAGTTCTAAGCAAAGAAGGGAAAGCACAAAGGTGGAAGGAGTATATAGAGGGTCTATAGAAGGACGATGTGCTTGAGGACAATATTATGGAAATGGAAGAGGATGTAGATGAAGATGAAATGGAAGATATGATATTATGTGAAGAGTTTGACAGAGCACTGAAAGACCTGAGTGGAAACAAGGCCCCCGGAGTAGACAACATTCCATTAGAACTACTGACAACCTTGGGAGAGCCGATCCTGACAAAACTCTACCATCTGGTGAGCAAGATGTAAGAGACAGGTGAAATACACTCAGACTTCAAGAAGAATATAATAATCCCAATCCTAAAGAAAGCAGTGTTGACAGATGTGAAAATTACTGAACTATGAGTTTAATAAGTCACAGCTGCAAAAATACTAACACGAATTCCTTACAGACGAATGGAAAAACTGATAGAAGCCGACCTCAGGGAAGATCAGTTTGGATTCCATAGAAATGTTGGAACAAGTGAGGCAATACTGACCTCACGACTTATCTTAGAAGAAAGATTAAGGAAAGGCAAACATATGTTTCTAGCATTTGTAGACTTAGAGAAAGCTTTTGACAATGTTGTCTGGAATACTCTCTTTCAAATTCTGAAGGTGACAGGTGTAAAATACAGGGAGAAAAAGGCTATTTACAATTTGTACAGAAACCGGAGGGCAATTATAAGAGTCGAGCGACATGAAAGGAAAGCAGTGGTTGAGAAAGGAGTGAGACAGGGTTGTAGCCTCTCCCCAATGTTATTCAATCTGTATATTGAGCAAGCAGTAAAGGAAACAAAAGAAAAATTCAGGGTAGGTATTAAAATCCATGGGGAAGAAATAAAAACTTTGAGGATCGACATTGATATTGTAATTCTGTCAGAGACAGCAAAGGACTTGGAAGAGCAGTTGAACAGAATGGATAGTGTCTTGAAAGGAGGATATAAGATGAACATCAACAAAAGCAAAATGAGGATAATGGAATGTAGTTGAATTAAGTCGGGTGATGTTGAGGGAATTATATTAGGAAATGAGACACTTAAAGTAGTAAAGGAGTTTTGCTATTTGGGGAGCAAAATAACTGATGATGGTCAAAGTAGAGAGGATATAAAATGTAGACTGGCAATGGCAAGGAAAATGTCTCTGAAGATGAGAAATTTGTTAACATCGAGTATAGATCTAAGTGTCAGGAAGTCATTTTTGAAAGTATTTGTATGGAGTGTAGCCATGTATGGAAGTGAAACGTGGAAAATAAATAGTTTGGACAAGAGGAGAATAGAAGCTTTTGAAATGTGGTGCTGGAGATTAGATGGGTAGATCATATAACGAATGAGGAGGTATTGAATAGGAAGAAGTGGTCGGTTGGTAGGACATGTTCTGAGGTATCAAGGGATCACCAATTTAGTATTGGACGGCAGCATGGAGGGTAAAAATCGTAGCGGGAGACCAAGAGATGAATACACTAAGCAGACTCATACGGATATAGGTTGCAGTAAGTATTAGGAGATGAAGAAGTTTGCACAGGATAGGGTAGCATGGAGAGCTGCATCAAACCAGTCTCAGGACTGAAGACCACAACAACAGGTTCAAAACAGGCTGAAATGGAGAAAAAGATGATGAAAACAAAATCTAAAGTATACAGTATGTAATGTCCCAAACAGTCCTTCATTTGTTAGTTGTGAGAAATTTAATAATTTTAAACCATATGGGGAAGAGCATCCACTGGATTTCATTAGGGTATTTAATGATTTGCCTGAAACAGGGAATGACAAAGAGAAAATGTCATTTGTGAGAAGCTTTTTTAAAGAAGACGCTTACAGATGGGCAGCTTGGGCAGCTGATAGTTGTACTTCATAGCATAGCTTTAAGAAAGCATTTTTAGATGAATATTGGTCCAAAGAAAAGCAGGAGAGAATTTTGGGGAGGAGGGAGTTTTGACTCCAGAAAAGGTGCTGCAAAAGGTTTCTGTCAGCTTTGGATAAACAAACTGAAATATTTGGACACAGAGCTAGGAACTGAATCAATAATTCTGGCTTTAGAAACTAAGTTGTTTCAGAAAGTTAGAGAATTGCTTGTACCTGCCCCTAAGAGTGATAGTAGTGATTTCTTGATTTATATTGATAAATGGAGATGGTGAAGCCCTCAGTGGAAGATCATAGGAGGAATTTTGATGACAATAGTCAATCAGGGCAAGAGTTTTGGGTAAATAGAATGAACTGAATTAATTATAGGAGAAATTCAAGGAATGATTGGGTGGAGGATAGCCAGATTGAGAACAGAAATGGTAGGAGAAATTCAAGTAACAGAAATGGAGGAGATTCTTTTAATTCTGGATCAAACCATTTAAACTAGATAATGCTCCAGTTTTCGCTTGCAACAGAGCAGGTAGTGATGAAGCGCCATGTGTACATAAATGTGCTCTGATCGCAGGTAAGGGTAATGTAAATGATAGTAGTAAGACAAGTGTAAATTCTAATTCTAGTGAGAAGTTGAATGATAGAGCATGTAGCGATGTTTATCCTGTAAAAAGAGATGAGGAAGTTACTATAACAGAATTAAGTGATGAAACAATGTATGTTGCTGTTGCTCAGGATGTCCAAAGTGGCAAAATGGATGGTAAATTTTTAAACAAAAGGACAATGAAATTGACAGTGGATCTGTTTCTGGCAGTATTCATAATGATGATAGCATTGACGAATCCAGTAGTGATGAGGAAGAGGTATTTGAATTTATATTTGTTAATGATGGAAATGTGTTAAGTAAAGAAAGAATAAAGGTGGATAACATTAGGCCTAATGAAAAGTTAGAGTTTTAGAGTGGTAATGAGGAAGAGAAACATGGTATCTGTCATTTGATTGTGTCTGATAATCATTTTGGTATGCAGGATGATAATTTTTCCAGGGAAAGGATTCATGAGGATCTGTTTTATGAAGAAGATCACATGGTACGTAAAAAGGAAGTGTGGCACCCTGTAACCCTGTAATAACAGCAAATGTACGAGGTATTCATGTCAAGTGTTTATTGGACAGTAGTAGTGATTTGAATGGCATGTCACAGGAATTGTTTGAATCTATTTAAGAACACACAAGGTATAGCAGTGATGCATGTTTCTGGAATAAAAATTATTGGTGCTACTGGTAAGCCACCAAAGAGTGTGAAACAAGAGGTACTATTAACTGTGGAATTGGCAGGACAGCAGTTGGAGTGCAATTTCTTGGAGATTCAAAATCTCAGCATTTATGTAATATTTGGAACTAATTTCTTGTGTAAATGTTGTGTAAATATTGATTTTGCTAGTGGTAAGTTTAGTTTTAAGTGCAACAGAAGTATGAATGTAGTATCATTTTTGGAAGGTATGGACAATTGTGTGCAGGCTGAATTAGATTTGCCATTAAGAGTTTTGACTACTGAGCAGGTTACTGAGGAAGAAGAGGAGGAGAGAGTAAGGTTGTAAATGATAAGGAGAGTTGAGGATATTGAAGGTATTACAAATAATCAAAGGGAGGAATTAAAAGGAATTCTCCTGAGCAACTGCAACACTTTTTGAGACAGGCCATGTTTGGTAAGAGATTTTAAGTTCAAATTAAACTTTAAGGATCCCTCATATTATTCCATTTTCCAAAAAGGAAGCTTGAGGAAAGAAATTCAAAAGATAGTCTCATGAGGGCTAACAGAAAGGATAACCAGCAGATGTAGTAACCCACTTATGGTTGTAAAGAGGAAGAATGGTGATATCAGGTTGGTTCTGGATGCCAGGAAGTTAAACGAAATTGTAGTAGGGGAAAGTGACAGACCAGGTAACATAAATGAAATTTTGCAATAGTTCCATGGATGTAAATTTCTGACTTCTTATGATGTGACTTCTGGCTATTGTAATATCAGTTTGGCCAATGAATCTAGGCCTGTACAGCATTTTTACATGTAGGTAAGTGTTACCAGTACTGTGTGGTGCCATTTGGTCTGAACTTGTCTGTGTGTGTTTATCAGAGCTACTGACAAGGTGAGATATTAACCAATGAAATCACTGTATGTGTAGATAATATCCTAGTAGTGAGTGCAGAACGGTTCAAGCACTGTAAGATTCTGATTTAAGTACTGAGAGCTATGTACAGGGGAGGTATGAAACTAAAAATAAATAAATCAGAATTTGTGAGGAAATAAATTTCATTTCTGGGTCACAGGATTAATGAGGAAGGTATACAGCCAGAAGCAGAAAAGCTTGCTGCTATTGTGGATCTCCCCCCACCCCCTCCACCCCCACCCCCCAGAACAGAAAGGATATTAAAGCTATGTTTGGCTTCTACCGAATGTTTGCATCAGATCAGTCATTTAACCGTCCTCAGCTTGGTAATTTGTTGAAAAAGAATGTGGTGTGGAATTGGACAGGGGGTGTGAAGAGGCATTTCAGAGCTTGAAAAAGAATTAGTAAATAGTAAGATGTTTGGACATCCTAATTTTTCACTGAATTTCTGTATAAGTATTGATGCAAGTTTTTGTGGTTTGGGGGTAGAAATTTTCCAATTAGTACCTACTGAGATGGGACTTGAATACAAAACTACTGATTTTGCTATCAGAACATTACAGCCACATGAAAAAAACTATAACATTTCAGAATTAGAGCCTTTGACAATTATTTTTGGATTTCAAAAGTTTGAGTACTATTTGGTTGGACATAAGCCATAGTGTAAATGGATCATAAGGCATTGAGCTATCTTCAGAAGTGCATGCTGAAACACAGCAGGTTAACTAGGTGGGCTTTGTATTTGCCACAATTTGATTTGGAGTGCGTAAAAGGAAAAGACAATGTTGTAGTTGATGCATTATCTAGGATGCCAGTAGGGAAGGAGGATATTGACAGTAGTGAGAACCATGAAAAACAAGTAAGGTTGTTTTATTTTCAGGAAGTGAAGGATGAGAAGCTTATTAGGAAAATTTGGAAGCAAATAAGAAGGAAGCAGAATGAGGACCCAAATTTAAGGTTCGTGAAGCAGTATTACAATTCACAGAAAATGCCAAAGGTGAAACATTACTATACTACAAGGTGGTCCATTGATCGTGACCAGGCCAAATATCTCACGAAATAAGCATCAAATGAAAAAACTACAAAGAACAAAACTTGTCTAGCTTGAAGGAGGAAACCAGATGGTGCTGTGGTTGGCCCGCTAGATCGTGCTGCTGAAACAGATATTGACTGTTTTTTTTAAATAGGAACCCCCATTTATTATTACATATTTGTGTAGTACGTAAAGAAATGTAAATGTTTTAGTTGGACCACTTTTTTCGCTTTGTGATAGATGGCACTGTAATAGTCACAAACATATGGCTCACAATTTTAGATGAAAAGTTGGTAACAAGTAGGTCATTTAAATTAAAATACAGAATGTAGGTACGTTTGAACATTTTATTTCGATTGTTCCAATGTGATACATGTCCCTTTGTGAACTTATCATTTCTGAGAACGCATGCTGTTACAGCATGATTACCTGTAAATACCACATTAATGCAATAAATGCTCAAAATGTCTGTCAACATCAATGCAGTTGGCAATACATGTAACAACGTTCCTCTCAACAGCAAGTAGTTTGTCTTCCATAATGTTAGCACATCCATTGACAATGCGCTGACACATGTTGTCAGGCGTTGTTGGTGGATCATGACAGCAAATATCCATCAACTTTCCCCACAGAAAGAAATCTGGGGACATCAGATTCGGTGAACGTGCAGGCCATGGGATGGTGCTTCGACGACCAATCCACCTGTCATGAAATATGCTCTTCAATATCGTTTCAACAACATGCAAGCAATGTGCCGGACATCCATCATGTTGGAAGTACATCGCCATTCCCTCACGCAGTGAAACATCTTGTAGTAACCACGGTAGAACATTACATAGGAAACTGGCATATATTGCACTATTTAGATTGCCATCGATAAAATGGGGGCCAATTATCTTTCCTCCCATAATGCTGCCCCATACCTTAACTCACCAAGGTCGCTGATGTTCCACTTGTCACAGTCATCATGGATTTTCCATTGCCAAATAGTGCGTATTATGCCAGTTTACATTACCCCTGTTGGTGAATGACGCTTTATAGTCTCAGATGTTATTGAAATTCAGGAGTAAGCAAGTAACACATTTTTTTTTTTGTTTTCTCCAGAAAAATTCCTGACCCAAGTACAGGCGTCCAAAGATGACACTGTGAACATCATTTTTAAGGTGATAATTTTGTAATTTTTTTAAAAATGTTGTATCTCTGTAACAGTTCTACCCATTTTGTTGGCATTTTTTTTATTTGAAACATAATTGCTTTATGATTACAATGGTATCCTCTGTTTGGACATATCTATCAAAGTTCTTTTGCACTTATCTTTTGAATTTTTTAAAATAATTTACAGATCTTTTTTCCAGAACTGCCAATCCAAAGTTATATTTTTTCCATTGATTAGTACCATGAAGTACTATATTTTCTGTAAAGGAGAGGGAGAGCTTCCACTTTTGACTTGGACTGGTTTTATCTCAAAAAATCATTTTTTAACTTTCAAGGGTAATGTATGTCTTCAATGAACTTGTTTCTTACTAATTTCTTTGTTACAACATTTATTTCAATTTTCTTTGTTGCAGTTATATCTTATCAAGTTATTTGTTGCAATTATTTCTTTTCACTTTCATTGTTGCAGATATTTCTTACACTTTGTTGTAGTTCCTTGTCAGTTTCTTTCTCATGGTTGTTCATTACATTTTTCTGTATTGTAGTTGTTCAGTGGTAATTTGTATACTGAAGAGGCTTCTAAGAAATCTGGGACCATCCAGTGAGGACTGTGTATTCATGAGGAATTTGCTAGTTGATACAGTTGCCGTGTATTTTGTGAAAAGGGCTGTTTGAAATGTCTTCTGACTGGGGCCGCAAGAGAGTGACTATTTGCATATCCATAAAAGAGTGATATATAAGACAAACAAGAAAACAGACTTTGTTCAGGTTGGTAATAAATGTTCTCATTTAAAGACTCTGTTCAAAATGAAAGTGTTTCCACAGATGACTTTTTGTGCTCTAAATGTTCTGACAGAATAACAACAACGATAGTATCTGAAAAAGTTGAAGCCTGCCATGGTGCATATGATGCAGATTTTGCATCAATCGAAGAAGAATTAAATATCCCAAATCAGTCAACTACAGAGGTAGGTGTTATTCCTGTGAAGAAACTGTGGTCAATGAAGTAGAACCATAAGCTCTATGCATAAAGAAAGCACAGAGAAATTACTAAAGCTATGGATGAATACACTACAGCAAAACTGATCACACCCTTCAAAGTACAATTTCCATATTCAGAAGGAAATGAGCCAAAGCACTCTTGCACCTCTTGCCAGGAATATTTCAAAAATACCAATTCAGCTGTTGAATACTGTGCATCCTACAGTGAAAAATGTGCAAATTTTAACTATTATTTCACAGACATTTCAAATAAAACAATTTTGAACCACCTTATATCAATATCAAAGTACATAGTAGACAAATCAAGAAATGTGAGAGCTGTAAAAGGAGTCTTTCGAGGACCAGATGGCTATTATGGTCATCCTGTAGAAGTAGCTCAAGTTCAAATAGTGCAGTCATTTTATCTGGAAGATAAATGAAAAATACTTACCAGAGTGCTAACAAATAAGATACTATAACTGTAACAGTTGAAGGTAAAAAAGTTGTGAAAGTGAAGAGGTACATGACTCGCAGTATTAACAAAACTTTTGCAATTTATAAGAGCAACTATACAACTTCACATAATGAAGATCAAAATTTTATTCACTACAACCTAAGTGGGTAGTTCCACACTCACCTAGAGATATCTGTTTATGTGTGTACTGCACAAATTTTGAATTATGTGTGGTAGCTTTGAAGAACTTACTGGAGCACATGACATATGACACCTTTGTTGGGCATGTGAAGTCATTAGTAGTCTGTGACATAAAGTGAAGAGACTTGTTTGTTTCAAGAATGTGGTGACTGCACTGAAAAGAGAGGACTGTTTTTACAGACACCTGGCCTGGAAGACATAGCAGATAACTCTGGAGAAATTACATATGCGTCATGGGAGGAAAATAAACTAATTAAGAAAACTGCTGACTTTGGCAGTTTCATTGGTGAATGTGGTAAATGGTCAGTGAAAGCAGTAACACCAACATGTGAAGAAATTGCAAAACAACACATTGCAGAAGAGAAAGAGCATGTACAGGCTGAAGAACAATGTTTAGTGCTTCACTGTGATTTTGCTGAGAAATGGTCGATAAGTCTCCCACAATAAGTACAAGGGTATCATTGGAGTAATGACCAGGTTTCAATTTTTATAGGAGTGACATATTTTCAAAACAAGACCACAAGTGTTGCATTTATAAGTGATGACCGAGGACATGATTCCACACGTGCTTTGCTAGCAATGCGCAAAATTCTTCAACCTCCAACAGGGGCAGAGAAGATCATCACTATTTCTGATGGTGCTACCAGTCATTTTAAAAATTGTTACCAGCTACTTGAATTGAGTAGGCCTAAGTCGCTTGTACCGACTGACCGGGTATAGAGTGCCACTGGTCACGGGAAGGGGCCTTGTGAAGGTGTAGGAAGCCTGCTGAAGCACCATGCTACAAAACATAATCTTTCCAGACCAAATGGAGCTGTGATTCAGAATGCTGAGTATTTTACAAGAGCCGTGAAATCTTACACATCCACAGCCCTGATTGTTTTGTCCAAAGAGGAAATCAAAGAATTCCATGAGCTGAAAAAGAAGAATGGTCCAAACAAACTACTCCTGTGAAAGCAATTCAGAAGACACAGTTTTGGACTCAAATTGATTGGCAAACTCATATTGCATGCACTTTAAAGAGCAAGAAAGAAAAAAATTTGTTCGTTCAGCCAACACGTCAGAAACAACAGGATAATATTCAGGTTCACAACATGAGAAGGGAGATGTTGGTGGCATGTGTGTATGACTGTTACTGGTGGATTGCAGAGATTATAGACACAATTTATGAGTTAAACAAAATTGTAGTGAGCTTTATGAAACCACATGGACCAGCTGCTGGATATAGGACAGCAACAATGCCATCAGTGCTCACTCCCTGTTCACAATGGTTGGAAGACTGTAATTGCTCCAGTTCCTATTAGTTCAACAGGAAGGCATCACTGTATATCAAAGGAAGATACTGGAGCAGTGGAACATATTTTTAGTTCATTGACTGGCTAATTTCAGTACAAAACAGAGCTCACAGAAGTTGTATAAATTGAAACCTTTGGACCTTCCACATACATTTTGGAACCATTTAAAACACATGAAAAATGAGTGTCTTATTCATCTTTAAAAACTAAAATAATTTTAAATATGGCTAAGTTTTGACTTTTATGAGCCTGTTATGTGATAATGTGGTAATAAAACAGGTTTTATATATGGCAAAAATTTCAGTTGTTTATAAAACCTGTTCAAACTAAAAGTAGAAAAACCTGTTCAACCTAAAAGTGGAAGCTCTCCTTTCCAGGGAATGTAGAACTATATAGTACTAATCAACAGAAAAAAAAATGAAAATTTTATGGACCGACATTTTGAAAAAAAATTTTTTTTTCATAAATTATAAAAAAATTCAGAAAACTATAGTAAAAGAACTTTGACAGATAAGTTAAAATGGATGATTTACTTGTAATCATAAAGCAATTATCTTTAAAATAAAAGAACACAACAAAATATCTAGAAGTCTTCCAGAGACACATTTAAAATTTTTTTCCAAAATTCGCATTTTCAAATTGATATGCCCAGTATACAGGGCTGCATCTTGGAGCAGAAATTTTTTTGGAGAAAAAATTCATTTTAAGATATGCTAAATTCAATAACATCTGAGACTACAAAGGTAAGATTTATTCCTAGCTTGCCTGAATTGATACGGACTATGCCATTAATAGTTGAACATTGGATGGAATAAAATAAAGTGAAAAATAGGTTGGTAATAGGGGAAATTTCACTGTGGTCCACAAAATTCCAAGGCTGTGCATTAAACCATTGGCCACACAATGGCTCCTCAAAACTCCCTCATTCTCTATGTCCAAAGCTTCAGCAAGCATTTTCCATTTTTCTACAGCCCATTCAGGTGAAATATTCTAGGAACTTGAAAGGAGCATCAATGTGCTTCAACTCACATAGTTTTATTTTATATATGATTTCTGTTAACAGAATCAGTGGCCTTTTAGATATCAACAAACATCTTTTCAACTCAGTAATCGGTGGAAAACATTTGACTTTGGATTAAATATTTTATCAGAACATGATATGCCCTTCTTAAGACCACATTGATATTTACCTAAATTTGTTGTTTCTACTCTGTTAAGTATCGCCTTGGAAAATACATGCAACTGGTCACAAAGAAATTCCCATGAAGTTTTTACATCTTGTTTATGGCCTTTCTCATGTACTGGATGTATCAAAGCCATCTTCTACTCACTTGGGAGTTTCTCTGTTTTCGAGCTTTTCTTACAAATTAATTTTAGCTTTTTTTTAATTTTTAGTAGGAACCATTTACAAAGTTCAGTTGTAGTAGAGTCTTTCACATAGTTTTATAAGCTTTTAATATTTTCTTCAATTTCTTTGATAGCTGGGTCTAAATCTCCTTATACATTCTCATGAATGTTTGAGTATTCAAGCTTATAGATTGGTTCTGGATAGTTATGAAGTAGATCACAACATTTTTCAAGTGTACCAGCCATGATGTAAGCATTGATTTTGCATCAACATGACTACCATCAAATTATCAATTTGGATGAATGGTCACAGGCAGAGGGTATATAGTGACAATACGCAATATCCTGTTGCAGAGCACGCCCTACAGCATGACAATCATGACCTCAATGCCTGTTTCACCACACGCACTTTCTGTATTCATCCCTCAGACAGCAGTTCTCAGAACTACACAGGTGGGATCTAGAACTACAACATGTCCTTGTTTCTCACCACTCATCTGCCTTTAATTTATATTAATTTCTTCTGTCTCAGCATTTCTTCACAGTAACAACTCTTTTATTCACTCCATGTTAGTTTTCTACATTTTTTATTTTCTTACCCACCTATTTTTTACTGCCCCTCCAATCTCTGTTCTGTACATGCACTTCGGTTTTCACTCTTATTAACTCGTACATGATGTTTAAGCTGTAATCTCTGTCATGCATATTACCCTGTCTTCCACCTTTTAAGCTCTCAGTTTTTTCAAATCTTGTCCAGTGCAGTCCCCGACAATCAGTCTTTCCTTCTCATCCCATGTGTTAAGTCTCTGCTGATCTGCACTTCTGGGTGACTTACCCAAAATCTACCCCTTTTCCTAGACAGTCATTTTCCTTCACCTCTCTTCCTTCCCTTATAACCCTTCTGCCTGAAGAAGGAGCCACTGACTCTTAAAACTTGCCTAATTACAACTGTCTTTTATGTGTGTGATCTGCTGCTGCTTGGTGAGTGGTTTTTTTTTATCTATCCAATTAAATTATTTTGTTAAAAATTGATTGTTGTTGCTGTTATATTTGCAAGTACTTTGAAATTTTCAATGCTACATAAGACAAATTGGTGAGCCTAATCCACACACCTTTCATGTGAAGTAGATCTATTTAACTCTTTAAATCTCATATTCTCCTTTAAGGATCAACGGGATAAGAGCCTATTTAGCTGTTCATCTACAGAAAAGACTTTCATACTAAATTTCCCTGTATGCTCATTATTTCTACCACCATCTATCCTTTTGACTAACAAGGGTAGTAATCATGACTAAATTGAATTTATTAATTTTATGTATATAAATTGAACTGTTCAAATACAAGGTGTACAACTTTGCTTCCGCCGTTTGCCGATAGGTGGCGACAACAGTAAGTAGCGGTCGGAAGAAACAGATTGCAGATATGAGGCAGTTAACTTGGACCTCATTCAACATAACCTCATTCAAACAGTAGTCATTTTGTGGCTGCATCATAAAGTTGTTTATGATTGAAAATGTCAGTTTGCGAGCCTAATTCTCGTCATCTGTGGGAGATGTTACTGTTTTGTTTCAATATGAAGCAAACAGCGGATGAGTTTCATCGAATGTACATATGGTAAGAACACTATTAGTGAAAGAATGTGTTGTGAGTGGTTTCAACACTTCAAGAACAGTGATTTTTACGTTGTAGACCTGCATAGTGGCCGAAGATGCATAATTGGAGACACTGCTGAGTGAAGACTCCCATCAAACTCTAGAAGAATTGGCACAATTAGTAGGAGTGACACAGCAAGATATTTCAAAATGTCTCAAGGCTATGGGCATGATTCAGAAAAAGGAACGTGGATCCCATGTGAGCTGAAACCAAGAGACGTTAAACGGCATTTGTGTGTTTGTAAACAGTTGCTTTAGAGGCAAAAACAGAAGGGATTTCTGCGTTAAATTGTGACCAGGATTCATTATGATTACACTAAAAGCAAAAAATCGAGGGGGTATCCCGGCCATGCTTCCATGTCGACGGCCAAACCGAATATTCATGGCTCCAAGATCATGCTTTGCATTTGGTGGGACCAGCTCGGCATCATGTACTATGAGCTGTTAAAACCAAGCGAAACAATCACAGGTGCTTGTTATAAAAAACAATTGATGCATTTGAGCAGAGCGTTAAAAGACAAATGGCAACAATACAGTGAGAGACATGATAAAGTGATTTTGCAGCATGTCAACACTCGACCCCATATTGCGAAAGAGGTCAAAACTTACAAAAGATGTCAAAACTTACTTGGAAATGTTAAAATGGGAAGTCCTACCCCACCTGCCATATTCTCTAGACATTTCTACCTCTGACTATCACCTGTTTAGATCAATGGTACATGGCCTGGCTGACCAACACTTCCGATCTCATGAAGAAGTCACAAATTGGATCAATTTGTGGAGCACTTCAAAAGGTGAACAATTTTTTCGACATGGGAGTCATACACTGCCCAAAAGATGGGAGAAAGTAGTGGCCAGTGATGGAAAGTACTCTGAATGATACATGTGTAACCAGTTTGTTTAATTAAAGCCTCAAATGTTGGGGAAAAAAATGGCGGAGGCAAAGTTGCACACCTTGTAGATTTAAACTTTATAATTAATTGTTTAACATTGGAAGGAATAAAATAGTAAGAGAAAAATTGTGTTACTAACAACAGGAATTGAACTTTTGTCCACAAACTGTCAATCTGTACATTAAATCACTCAGCTGCAGCACAGTTATGACAATGGTACCTCAAAAATTCCTCATGCAACTTCAAAGAAAAATACTGACCTGATGCTGTGGGTAGCATAGCACTCATAGTGCTGGAAGGGGTGACATTATATCAGAGCATGTGCAGTCAAAAACAGGCAGCTGCATCCCTTGGCTGAGTTGATCACAGCATGGTTGACCATCATTTCAGCACTTAACACTGGTTTCTAGTTATTGTGGAGGGAGCATTACAAAATATGTTTTTGCCCTTTTACTTGCATATTATTTTAAGAGAAGGGGTTTAATTTTAGTGTGATTTCTGGCTTTTGTTCTAAGGTAAATGATAGAATTTTAATGCAATTTCTGGCTCTCATTTGAAGACAAATGGCATAACTTCAGTGTAATATTTACAGTGTGTTGTAACACGTGAGCACCTGATAACAGGCTGCCACTGACATTACATTACCACAATAAAATCTATGGAGTCCTGATACGAGGGCTATCCACAAAATAAATTACGTTTTGATATTAAAAATAAATAAAGTATTGGAAATTTTTTAATTATATACAGATGAAAGCCACACACAAACACTACTTTTCTACATAGTTTCCATTTAAATTAAGGCACTTATCATAGCGATGGACGAGCTTGGAAATTCCTTCATCGTAAAATTCGGCTGCCTGCGCCTTCAACCACGTGGTTACCTCTTCTTGAAGCTGTGTGTCATCATCAAAACGCTGCATAGCCAATCACTTCTTCATTACTGGGAATAAGTGGAAGTCGCTCAGTGCCAGGTCGGGACATAGCAGTGGATGAGGAAACAACTCCCTTTTAAAAGATTCGAGAACTTCATGAGTGGGATTTGCTGTGTGGGCCCGGGTGTTGTTGTGAATCAGCAAGATCTTTGAGCCCAACTTTTCCCTGCACTTGTTTTGTATTGCTCTTCTGAGGTTGTGCAGAGTTTGGCAATACCTTTGAGAGTTTATTGTAGTGCCTCTTTCCAGGGAATCCACAAAAATCACACCTTTTCTGTCCCAAATGACAGTCACCATCACCTTCCTTGCCGACATTGTCAGCATGCATTTCTTGGGTTTTTGGGGGGAATTTGTGTGCCCCCACTGCATTGACTGCAATTTTGTCTCACAGTTCACATGCTTAACCCATGTTTCGTCACCAGTAACGATGTGATCGAGTAATGAGTCGCCATCTTTCTTGTAAGCATCCATAAACGTTAATGCTGCAGCCATTCGCTGATTTTTGTGAAACTCTGTCAAGATTTTTGGTATACATCTTACACAAAACTTGTTGTAACCAAGCTTTTCGGTAATGATTTCGTGCAACAATCTTCGTGAAATTTGTGGAAAACTCATAGAGAGTTCCGTTATTGTGAAATTACAGTTTTCACGGACCACGGCATCAACTTTTTTGACAAGTTCAGCAGTCACTATGCTGGGTCTTCCACTTCGCTCTTCATCATGATCGTTAGTTCAGCCATTTTTAATTTTATGACCCATTGACGCACTCCACCTTCAGTGATTATGTTGTCCCAATACACTTCACATAGCTGCCGATAGATTTCTATCGGTGTACAGTTTTTTGCAGTGAGAAAACTTATTACACCATGCACTTCACACTTGGTGGAATGCCATGACACCAACATGGCCGCGCTAGCCCTGCCCCTAATGGACACAAATGAAAACGTAATATACTTTGTGGATAGCCCTCGTATATAGGGGACTGATGACCTCAGCAGTTAAGTGCCAGAGTGCTCAGAGCCAAGTCCTGATATAATGTCAAGTGAAGAAACTCATGACAACTCAATTATTAAAAGTGGTTAGTTATAGTCAGTTGTGTGTTTCTACAATGATAACCAGTTCTGCTACATTACAGAACATTTTCGCTAAGAAATCAGTGTAACAAATATGGGGTCTAGCAATTGCAGAAAACCATTTATCCTATGTCTTTCAACATATACTGAATCAGCAACAATATAACCAATATTATATTATACCTTGCTCAAGCTATTTGAATAAGCTGCTAGTAAGTGAGGCACAATGTATCTTCAGCCAGATGTACACATTATGTGTTGACTATCAGCATCCAATTTTTTCTCTTCTTTAACATAGTATTATTTTTTAAAAGCTCTTGCATGTTCGTGGCCCATTGATAACAAAATCTACTTAGTTGTGCAACTGTAAATGATATCTTGTATGGTATTACAGATAAAAATCTTAACATTACACTCATTTCTCACCTTTGCATCTTTCAATGCTTGCTCAGTATCAGCATTCTGCTGCTGAAGTACTTCCAGTGCTTGTTGAGTAGACTCCAGAAGCTCCCGAGTGCTTCTCAGCTCTTCCTGCAGTTCTTGCTCATGTTGTGTTGGTTTAGAATCTGGAACATGTTTTTAGTTATGTAATATAAAAAATAAATTTGCTGATCAATGTTAACACATTGTGTCAACTTTGCCAATTCACATAGCAGTTATATAATAAATCAGAGTGTTAACTGATAGATTTTTCATCTGTGTTGCTACTTAACATATGCCCTATCTTCATCAGCTATATTGTTCAACAATATGATGACAGATGATGTACCAGCATTCTCTCTTAAAATGTAAACTACAACAGAGAAAGAAATTTATCTATCTCAAGTAAAATGTTATTAACAGTGATTTAACATTATAAATAGAATAAGCTCTGTAGTACTGAACAATAATATTTAATTTATTACATGAAGATAAACAGCATAACATATGTAAATTGTTAAAAACAGAAGTAATTAATGTCACAAATAAACAAATATCAGTCATATGTCCTGATGGGATTCAGTAGCACATCTAAAATTGTCATACGTATCCACAAGACTGTAGAGCATCACCACTGCCAATAGGTCATTGTTTATACAGTAAAACTCACTCAAAGTGGAATCAAATGGGACTAAAATAATTTTACCTTTGGACAAGTTTTTGGATTACGCAAAGCTCACTAGGCTACATAAAATTTGTCATGTACCAAGCACAAAAGGATAAATTTGTAATTATTCATGAATTTACATAACTTCACCCCTGCACAATATTATTCATTTACTGTAGATTGTAAAACGGAACACTAGACTCACACATCTGTTGACAAATAATATAGCAATACAACAGAAAAACAACTAAAGTTGTAAATTCCATTTTCACTTACTTGATGATAAGTTTCAGGCCAGGACTCATTTTAAAATTATCCAGATAGTCAAAATGGTATTTCCCAAAATATACGAACTGTGGCAAGATAATATATAACAAAGTGCAAATGTACAGTTACAGAGGAAGTACATTAAAGTGAAATTTGCAACATTGACAGTTTTTCCATTGTGTTGGTTAACATAAGCTGCTGTCCCAGAGTTACTCCAGCATGCTGGAAGTTCATAATTAATACAGAATTTCTGTATTTTTACTCTAACTTTAAATTCATTTATTGTTGTATGTACAGTCATATTATTTCTTTGTTTATTTGCTTTAGCTATCACCTTTCTTATCACATATCAAGGAGAGAAACCTGTTTGAATTTCCTTTCCAAATTGCTTTTTCTATGCAATATTTTGCACTATACAATAGTTCCAACAACTTGGAAAAATTTGAGTGTGCTGCAAATTGTATAACGTTGGTTATGCACACAACAGCTTTTTCAGGCAAACTAATTTTTCTAGGGACATCATTTTTCTCTTCTTCTTCCTTTGTTTCTTCCAAATCATCTTCTGTGTTGCAGATTTCTATCAAATCTGTTGCTGAAGTAGAAGTGATCTGAGATGACAGAATGTCATCAGTTCAAATGCAGTCATCCACACTACATGAAATGTTTTACTTTTTAATTAATTCAGCAGTTGTTGCTGCATTTCTTGAGTTTCGATGGCCACAGAAGCACCTAGTTCTTGACCCCCCAACCACACTCTATTGAATCACTTGGTAATAGTTTTCGGCTTTATTTCTCTTACTGTCAACCCAATCCAATTTACTGCACTCAGGACAGAAATTGACCACAGAAGAGCAAATGCAGTTTTGATTTCTTCAACACTAAGAATAAGAAATTGCATCAATAACTGCCTATACTGGGACTTGTACATGTAAGTAGTTTCCAAGTCCATGTTGTGTGAGGCTGGGTGAACTAGGCCAATTTCACATTTGATAATTTGATTTTCAGATGGCAGGTTAGACTGTCTGGGAAAAGGAGAACTTAACAATTTACTTTTTTTTGTTTACGCACTGAAAGAGCTCAGCTATTCTTCCATAAGACCACTCACCATCTACGTCTTTTTATTGCTTGTGACTGGAAGCTTATTGACATCCACAGTTTTGAAACAGTACTGTTTTGCCCACTTTCCACACACCAGTGTCTTCTCCATTTCACCTAATATGTTTACACACAGCAGCACAGTGAGTCTTTCCTTAGATATTTTTGAACCAGTGTACTCTTCATCTTGACTGCTAGAAGGCAGTGCATGATAAAACAGTCCGTGATAAAACAGGTCATAATTCACAATTATGTCATATGATAGTGTCTGCATTCTGTTGCTACAGTTTCCTACACGTCCTGTGCTTCTTTACACACTTCATTTCCCACGATGTGCCTAGCTCTGAAACTGTCCAGCCATTTTGTGGATGCCTTAAACTACATATTTCCAAGCTCTTTAGTGACTTTCAGAGCCTCAGTCTGAAACATTGGTCCAGACAAATATACGTTTTTTACCTGCACACAAACAAAATATTCCCACACTATCTCATCAATTTCTCCATTTTCTCTCTTTTTCAGTTCTCTTTTCATTTGACCATGCCCTTCCACCCATTCATCTCTATCTTATACTTGTTTCTTAAAGTATCACAGATTTTTTACCGCACTTGAAATACAACATTATTTCATGCACGGAGTGCTTGTGTTCCCCACTCTCCGTGCTTAACTTAATTTTTTCATTGAGTGTTAGCAACACATATTTATTGTTAAACGTGTTATAATTTAAAATGTTATTCTTCAACTAAAACTGTCAGAAAATAATGCAGGTAGTGCAATGCTTTAAAATGCTTGACCTTTCCAGGTAGAACCATTGATTAACAGAACAACATCCACCTCTTTCACTCTGCAAATTTGAGAAAAGTGTTTGTACATGCACAACAATGTTAGATTGTGCACCCAAGTGCATTAATAAAAGTGCAAAGCAACAAAGTCAACAAACAGAGTGCTGACAAATGAACCATTTCCTTTGATGTACCAACACCATGTGTATCTTATTGATTGTTGCACATAGCAGTATGGTTCAATGTCCACAACCACAGCTACACTGAGCTGAACCTGTTTACTCAATTTTGCATTGTCAGCTTTTGTGTTATAAGTAACTTCCTTGTACAGCCATGAATAACTACTGTATGCTGTGATACAGTAGTAATGTATAATCTCTTTTCCATTTTATACAATGAAGTATTAATTAAGTCTCAAAATTTGCATTAAATTTTTCATTAGGTACATTCCACTTTACACAAAAAAATAGCATATAAAAGTGTATTGAATGCATTGGAACTGAAATATGTCTATGTTTTGGTCAGATTTCCAAATTATACATGTTCCAGTTTGTTTGCTTTTACCTCATCCACAGCAATGAATAATTCAGTAAGTGTTGTGTTACATCATCAGTAGGTTGCATTTCGTGAAACATGATGCATTTAAGGAGTTGCTTTGTCGGGAATTCCTTTGGATGCATAGATTGATTCAAGTTTAAGCCATGCATGACATGAAGTAGTGTAGTTCTTTACTTGCTTCAGCTCAGTGGGACTGATGTATAAAATCAAGTCTGCTTTTGCTTTCCTGCCTGCCACTAGCCATGCTTTATATGCACCTTCTGCAGCAGTGACCACTTTGCCTTCGCTAGACACTGCAGGGCGCAGTATGTCTTCCTGAAGAAGCAACCATCAGTTGCGAAAGCTAGCAATTCTGTGTGTGTGTTTGTGTGTTTTGTTCATGTGCCTGTCTGCCGGCGCTTTCCCGCTTGGTAAGTCTTGGAATCTTTGTTCTTAATATATTTTTCCCCTGTGGAAGTTTCTTTCTATTTTATGTGGAAGTTTCTTTCTATTTTATATATGATGGACAGCACTTTGACTTGTATTCTCCATGTGTTGTAAGTAAAATGTGACAGTGTTTTAAGTTTTATTCCATATGCAGCAGTCATATGTGCCACATTCATTGTGTTAATAAACATAATAATTTCTGCACTTTTAAGTCTATGAATCTAAGTTTTCATGTTTCACTTATAAGCTTATGAATTTAAGTTTTCATGTAACTGATAAATGTCACTTTGCAAAAATGTGTAACCTGATGAGATGTGATTTGACAATACAGGTATGACTTGTAATTAAAGAAGTTTGTCTGATTCCCCCTTGTTTACTGAAGGGATAAAACCTGACCTATCTTTGTACATTTGGTCAAAAGGTTGTCATCCAGGATAAATTGTTAAACAATGGAAAAAGGCAAAGAAGTAATTTTTGTAGGCCATTCTGACTGTTCAAAAGCATATCATGTGTGGCTACCAAGAGATTTTAAGTTCCTTAATCATGAAAGATTTGAGCCCAAATAAATTTATGTGGATGGGATGTCCAATGGAGGAGACTTCAATGATAATATAAACACTGAATCAGAACCTATGACAGATGATGAACAATTCTACAGCTTTTAGGAAGACAGACTTCCAGTCTCTAAAGGCCGAGAATTCATACCCAATGATGACTTATCATGTGATGAGGACAATAATTCCATAAATGTCACACCTGAACAAAAGTATGTGCAGGTGTAGACTTATTTCATGCTTCAGTTCATGATATTAATTTCATTGCTGATGCAACAGAGGTCAATTTTAATGATGCATTACAGTGTCCTGATCATCAAGAGTGGTTTCGGCTTAGGTATATAATTGATGAAATCAGGTGATTGGTGAAAAGTGGTACCTGGGATATTGTACACAGGCCAACAAAAAAATGGATATCTGGTTGTAGGACTGTTTCAAGATATAAATACGGAAGCAGTAGATCTTTGCTGAAGAATAAATCAAAAATAACTGCATTATTCAACCAACAGTTTGAAGTTGATTCTGTGGAAACATTCGTTCCAATTCCAAGCATCAAATCATTTATACTACTCATGGATTTGTCAGTCAAATTTGACTTGCATTTCTCACAACTAGATATCACTATTGCATTTCTCAATGGTGAAATTGACACAGAAATATCCATGGAACAGCCAGATTCACTAGATGGCTCACAAAAGATGAAAAATGTAAAGAATGATAATCATACAGTGAAGAGGGCAAGTGACATGCTGCAAACATTGAAATCCAGTTATAAAGTGTGAAAACTTAGAAAAATCATTTATGGTATGCCAAATTGACTGCAACCCTAACATCAACTGGGTTGCAATTACAAATTCAGATCCATGCTTCTTTGTAGACAGTGTAGGAAAACGTCCAGCCTCCCTACACTTCAGTACGTCTAGAAATGAGAAAAGAAATCAAGGATGAGATCTCTGTGAGACTTGGTGTCCAGATTCTTGGTGCACTAAGATGCTATCTGTGCATCAGAGTGAATAAGTCTGTTGACAAAATTACATAATGTCAATCAAAGTGGCTAAGTCAGGAAAGCTTAAGACTGGTTCAGAATGGATGTCTGCACGTCTGTAAGAACCATGTGATTAAGAAACATCTTACAATACATACTGAGAAGAATTTGAGATGTTTGGGAAATTGTTTCCAGAAATTCAGCAACAGAAGAGAAACATTTCAATATGTATTGTGTTATGCTTAGACATTTGTCTAACTTGATGCATGCTGGGATATGGTTGTACACTTTCATTCTCATACAGTTAATAATATTTGTGTATTACTTTTGTGTTGTGTGCCATAATTTGTAACTGAATTTTATTTATAGTGCCATGGGAGTAGTGCTGTAGATTTATATGAGTGCATTCTAAGTGCTGCATGGCAAAACATGTTAACTCTAGTATATAGATACATGGCCGTGACAGGATTCTGAACAACTGAAAAGTGGTTAACAGTGATGCCATTATCCTCATGGCTTTGTTACTGTAATATAAAAATTTTATGTGACTCAGTACTATTTTCTCAGAATATCAGGCAATAGCTCATATACTGTGTATGGCAGATAAGCTTTGAAGTTGGCAGTATTTCTTATTGATCTCAGTAGAAAACAGTTTTTTCTGAGCTCTTTATGTAGTGACTCACCTAAGCTTCCACAATCCAGGAGCACAACTGTACAGCACACTACAGAAGATGCAAGACACTAACACCAGCAGAGGCCTCCACTATCAGATGGATGCACAGCCTCTCCATAGTGCACTCTATCAGCTGGTTGAAGGCTTATACAGTCAAGCCTGGCCAGCCCTGCTCTTAGTCACATGTTGACATTCAGCCTATGTACCTCAGACTAGTAGTGCAGCCACTTTGTGGCAAGTGTTTTCCTGCATCAGTATTCTTGAAGTAATAAAGCATTGTGTTTGTTGTTATTTGTGTGTTTTTGTAGTCAGAACGTAACAGCGACAAGTAGGGTCATTTTTCATGTGTTTCACTGTGCAGCTGCTTTTTGCATTTGGTTGTGACATTTTTCTTGTTGTAACATGGAAGTTTTGCTTCAAACATTGGTTAAACAACAGATAGAACTTCTTATGGTCATGCTCTCTGCACTTTTACCTCTTTCTATGATTCTACCTCCATTCCTGCTGCTTGATAAGGTGGTGGAAAATTGGGAAGGGTACGAACACCACCTGTGGCAACATTTATATGCCTTCCTCATTATGGATGTGGAGGTATGTCATGCACTGTATTTCTCATGTATCAGGTGTTGCAGCAGTTGGCCAAGTTGCAGGCATGTTTTTGGTTTTCTTTTGACAAATTATGTTTGTTGTCATCTTGCTATTAATGCCACTGCATGCAAGTCATGGCCACTAGTGTTCAATTCTATCAATGCCAGAAACAGCCGCATCAGACTTCTTGTGCCCTGGCTACAACTAGCCATGGCCTTAGTCATAAGTTCCATTTTGTTATATCTAAGTCAGAGGAGTCACATGAAGATGTTGTAGTTCACAATGTTATAACCTGCTCCCCCCATATTAGGAAGTCCAGAAAGAGTCCTTTCAATTAAATAACCCTTCCCTTGATGAGGTGTAGTAAATTGCCCATTCATATGAGGGCTCACACACTGCTGGTCAGAAGCTGGGTGGCCCAGCTGCGTCCACTGTGTCTGAGGAGCATGACATAGTGGTGGTGCTAGCAAGCTGATCCAGCAGATTCCATGCAGCATGTATACAGTGGTCCAGCTGCTATCATGTGCATCTTGTTACTCCCAGCATCATAGATCAGAGCATCCTCAGCATGGGGCTGTCTGTTGTAAGTGTCAGAAAAAAGGCCACATTGTGGTAGCCTGTCAATCAACACCACAGAATGCAGTATCAGAAAACAAGGATATGGATATCCAGGAAGTAACATCATCAAGTCTGGTTCCTAGTCAGGAGTGTAACAAGCTTTTTACCAATGTTCTGTTTCTCTCATGGCAGCTTCACCTGCAGGTGGACACCAGTGCAGGAATTTCCCTCCTTAATGCCCAAGTATATTCAGACCTCAGCTCTCCTCTGCTGTCGCCGTTAAAACAGGCAGCTGTGGGGATATGATAAACAGCAAATCCCATTGCTTAGTCAATTCACAGGTGATGCTATATGTAGATCAATAACTTGGCCTATTACATGTATTGTCATTCACAATTCTCATTCAGCAAACCTTTTTGAGTTTGACGCCTTTCAGGGTTTTGCCTTTTCAGTCACGGATTCCATACAGTTGGTATCTGTCAATGTCTCTTATCAGTCATTGGAAACTCTGTGCTTAAAATTTCAGAACAACATTACAGGAGGCCAAGGTTGTATGACAGACTTTAAAGCTCACATAACCGTGACATAGTCAGCTCGGCTCACATCTCTCAGGGTTGTGGTTCCCATTTCTGCTAGTAAATGAGCTATACCCCCTCTTATTGTGATGAAACCTTATGGTAAACAGTGACTTAGTGGTGACTTCTAGGTCACCATGAATTCATGGTCTTGGTTGACACACACCACTGTTACATTTGGAAGAGTTGTTCACATGCTTAATAGGAGATCAATTCTTCTCCAAACTTGATCTTTCAAAAGCATATCACCAGTTATCCTTGAATGAGAGGTCCAAGCATATCACAGTTCTTAATATGCCTTTCAGTCTGTATCAATACCAATGGTTAATATTTGCAATGGCAAGCACCCAGCTATCTTTCGACACTATTTAGAACAAGTCCCATCCACTATTCCACAATGTTTCAACTACCTGGATGACATTGTCATTACCTTCATGATCTCCTGGTTTTTTTTTCTGAAAGATTTCAGGCCATGGGTCTATGCTGCAATTTACAGAAGCCTGAATTTTCCACCCTCTCTTGAGTACCTGGGCCACACCACATCACAGCAGAATCTCCAACACCTGGCGAGTCTGGTCAAGGCAACGTCCCTCATCTTTGCATGAACTGCAGGCTTTCCAAGTTAAAATTGTGTAGTACCACTGGTTCATTCTTGGGCATTCACCATTGCATACCCTCTCTATCTTCTTCTCTGCAAGGATGCTCCCTTTATCTGGTTCCAGAATGTGGCCATGCTTGTTCCATGTTGAAGGACTGCCTCAGGCCAGTATCACATCTAGCTACTTATGATCCTAGCAAACTAATGATTTTGTCTATGAGTAACTCACAGTACAGCATTGTGGGTAATCCTCACCAACTAGAATGCAGATGGTTTGGAGCAACCATGGCGTTTGCATCTAAAACTCTTAGTCCAGTACACGTCCACTGCTCTCAGGTCAAGAAGAAGGTTCTGGCCATTTTGTATGCAGTCACCAAACATCATGTGTTCTTATATGGCACCAAATTCCAATTCATAAGTCATTAGTTTCGTTACTCAGACCATCTGCCCAGTTCCTCAATAATGTGTCCACAGGTTGCAGTGATGGGCTTTGTTCCACTCCAAATACCACTATGAATCCATTGTCACCCCACTGGGTGCCCTGACAATGCAGACACCTTATTCAGGCAGTCTGTTGGTCTGGACACCAAGTGTGATTGAGATGATCTTGCATGTTTTCATTTGGTTGTCACCTCCTGCCAAATGATACACGGCTTTCTGATCGCCAGCATCCAGTTAGCCAAGTCCACAGCATCTGAACCCATCCTCAAGCAAACCGTCTGTCTCATTCAGCAGGGATGGTTGTGTCACCATCTGGATCATGATTCCAATCTCTTCGTAACTACTTTGTCTTTCACCAAGGTCTTTCACTCTTAGATGGGTTCTGCTCCTCTTTCCTCTCCGTGGGTGACACAGCTCCTAGGATGATCATTCCTGGGAGTTTTCCCCAGAAGGTCTTACAGATGTTGTGTGAGTGTCACTTGGGTGTTTCCTGCACCACAGCCTTGGCTTGCAGATGTCTGTACTAGCTCATCATTGATCAGAAGCTGGAGAAATTGGTTGCTTCATGTTCTCAGGGCACCAGTGCACTAGTCAACAGGTTGCTCCCAAAATTTTGATTTCCCCATAGCTTTTAGCAACCCAGCCGTGGGA
The DNA here is from genome assembly GCF_023897955.1 of Schistocerca gregaria. Lineage (NCBI taxonomy): Eukaryota > Metazoa > Arthropoda > Insecta > Orthoptera > Acrididae > Schistocerca > Schistocerca gregaria. The sequence goes on from NC_064920.1 coordinate 531,367,794, forward strand.
AAGCATCGATATGGATTCTGAGAGACGATATCTCAATGTTTTCAGCTAATTGTCATTGATAGATTTTTGCATTTTCTGTACAAGTTTTGGTGCTCCTCAACCACCACCAGGTCACTATTCAGGCTCTTGAATTTTTTTTTTCTGTAGAAGGTCTCCCTATCATTCTTTTTTCTGACAAAGGACCTCAGTTCCTGTCCTAGGCATTTCATGATATCTGTGTGCGATCAGGCATTCAACATGTTCACTACCCTCCCTTTCACCCCCATTCTAACATGGAGGCCAAGCACATGGATTGCACATTTAAGACCCAGATAAAAAAAATATCTGCAAGACTTTCCCATCAAGGAGGCATTACTGTCTTTTCTGCTGGTGTAATGGATGACTCCTATTGGTTCCCATAGCCCTGCCAAGCTTCCCAAGGGCCCAGCCACAGACTGTGCTCCACTTCCTCCATCCAGGCTATACCAGAATGATATTTTCATTCTGCAGCAGTGTGTGCGCTGATATGAAACTTCCTGGCAGATTAAAACTGTGTGCCCGACCGAGACTCGAACTCGGGACCTTTGCCTTTCGCAGGCAAGTGCTCTACCATCTGAGCTACCGAAGCATGACTCACGACTCGGGTACTGCCTGGTATTCTCCTAGTTGGGCATGGGAAACCACCTAAAGGAAAACATTGTTTGATACGGAAGTTCATGTTTACAGTTTTCTGTGTATTTATTACCAATCTGTTTGTCTCAAACCAGAGTCTTATATGACAATTTTTCCATTGATTATTACATGTGAGAGACCATAGAGATTCTTGTCAGAAGTGCTTGCTAAGCAACAATGCCTAACAACATGTTTTCTGTTGATATTTAAGTTACTTACACCTTTTATGAGTCAATCAGCAGAAGTTACAAACCACAATGTGGTACATTATCACAACACCAGGATAAAATTTAACTGTTTCCAGAAAAGAATAACATTAAAAATGAGAGACAGAAGCCCATACATCAATGTTTTGATGTGATTTAACAAAGTACCAAACTATCTAAGAACATATACAAGGAATGATTTTAAAAGAAAATTAAAATATTTTCTGATAAAAAAGACTTATATTGATTTCAAGCATTTTGAGACACTGTTTATAACATGAACAAATATCATATGAACCATAATGTAATAAATGCATAAAATAGATTTAAGATTCAAGTGCAGTGTAGAACATATTTGTAAATCTAATTATTGTCATACCATTATTTCGGACATCTGCGACAGCCATAATTATTGTGATGACTCCGAGTAAGGGAAATGTAAATAAATAAACTATGTTGACATGTACACTTGGACCAAACAAAAAGTTAATCACATAACTATATTTTTTTTTATATGAGAACCAAAAACTTTCTGTTACTCCTTGTACACACACAATAATGTAGCTTCAAACTAGCAATGAGTGTTTCTGCAACAGATGACCAGAGATTATTCAGTAAATTATCTAATAAATTAAATAGAGTGAAAAGATAGAATTTCTTCAAAAACAATGATATACAATACAAAAATGCATACAGAGCTTAAGTGAGTAATACTAACATTACTAAATGTAAGATAAAATATATACTTTGCTGAAGAATCTAGGAGGCAACTCAATAAGTATGTGAGTTTACAAAAATTTTAAATACACTGCTTGCCGTTAAAACTGCAACACCAGAAAAGACAGCAAATAAAATAATTTTATTTACTGTGCTTGTGCAGCACAATAGCAAGAATCCATGATTAATCTTCTCAGTGGTTTGGGAGTACACAGAGGGCAAAGTCATCACACTGAGCTGTGATCTCTAGTATTAATAATACATCTGATCTGGTTGGGCATAAGAGCAAGCTGAGCACAAATGACAGATATGGATTTGTTAATCCATGGTGCTTCATCAGTTATAGTGGGCATCAAGTGATGGTGTGCTGGACTCTCAGTAAACCATGACCAGAAGTTCTCAGTGGATGAGAGACTTTGTAAAGCCATTCCCGTGTCATGATTGGTGACACCTTAAAGGAGCTATGAGGCAGATAGTAGAAATGTCACTGACGGCAGGTGACTTTGCGCATATTTCCTGGTACCAATTGGGACTGTCAATTAATAGTGTTTCACTAGGCATGGTCTAACCTATACAGGGTGAGAAAGGAAAGACTGGTTTCTTCTGATTCATGAAAGTATAGGGGTTGGATCTCGAGCCTCAAGCCTGGAATGGTCATATCCAGGTTGTCATGGGTAGGAAAATCAGGGATTTTTCCATAATAGATACAGACAACAGATTCATCTGTCTAAAGATTATTTACATCAGTTTTAAAAATTCTGTATTAAGCACCCAGAAGATAGGTTCCCATACATCAAATGGTGCGCTTACTACACGTCACAAAGAAAAATAAAGCTTTGGAAAAAGCAGTATTGGGTAGCTCACATATTTAACAGACCTTCATCAAACATGTGATCAATGAAAAATAAAATACAGAATTTTGAATCTGAGCTCCAATATTTGAACTAGTCAGTAGCTTGTGGTACTGATCACCAGCATAGAGATGAAGCAATCCAACAAGTAGTATTATCTCTGTATGAAAAGACAGACCCTTACTGTAGGTCTACTTCAAATGGTGGTGGATCAGGCATTTACAATAAGGTGAGAAAAGTGATGGGATACTTCCTAAAATCATGTCAGACCTCCTTTTGACCAGAATAATGCACCAACTCAATGTCACCTTGACTCAACAAGTCATTGGAAGTACCCTGCAGAAATACTGAGCCATGCTGCCTCTATAGCTAGCCATAATTGCAAAAGTGTTGCCAGGGCAGGGTTTTGTGTACAAGCTGACTTCTCTATCACATCACATAAATGTTCAGTAGGATTCAAATCAAGCAATCTGGCTGGCCAAATCATTCACTTGAATTGTCCAGAATGGCAACATGAGGTCCATGACTGGCTGCAAATGGTTTCCAAGTAGCTGAACATAATAACTTCCAGTCAATGATTGGTTTAGTTGGACCAGAGCAGCCACTCCATTCCATGCAAACACAACTCACACCATTGTCATGCTATCACCAGCTTGCAAAGTACCTTGTTGCAAACTTGGGTCCATGGCTTCATGGGGTCTGCATCACACTCAAACCCCACCATTAACTATTATCAACTGAAATTAGGGCTCATCTGATCAGGCCATGATTTTTGTCTAAGTACATGATGAAAGACCCCCAGGATGCCGCAAAGTTAATATTTATTAAAGAACAAAAAAAAAAAAAAATAAAATGAAACACCGATTGAATATAAGAGTTAGCGGAGATGTTAATTGTGAATGCATGGTGGGGCACAGACAAACAAAGGGACTTTCATTCAATTATTTATATATGACTTCATTTTTTACTCTTACACTATCTCGTATGTAGAAGGATGATGAAGATGTGTGATTTTAGATATGAAGTATTGCGATTTCTATGTATCATATGTGTGCGCGAATAATATTATATGGAAAAACAGTATCAAGTATTGTTTACTTATTGAAGTAAGTGAAGAGGAAAGCTATAGGAAGAGGATTTTCATGATTACGACAAGAGTCAGTGCTCCCACAGTCCTCCACCGCCTGCAGCTTCAATTAGGTCAGCAAAGTCTGATGGCTAACAAAAAAATTAAGATAAGCACAGACATTTTAAAAATGCAATTATATTTATTTAAAACTGTTTTTATATATTACATTTTTCAGTCATCTAAAGTCCAACCGATATGGTCACAAGCCAAGGAGAGGCACTGCAGAAGATGCTGTGTGCAAAGGCACTCATATCAATTGTCAGCTGCCATAGCCCAGTAATATCAAATTTGTCTGCACTGTCCTAATGGATATATTCATCCTACATCCCACACTGATTTCTGTGATTATTTTATACAGTGTTAGCACTGACAACTCTATGCAAATGCTGCTGTTCTTGTTTTTAAGTGTAGGCCACCAGCCACGGCATTGTCTGTTTGAGAGGTAATGCCTGAAATTTGGTATTCCTTGCACACTCCTGACACTTTGGTCTTGGAATAGTGAATTCTCTAATGATTTTCAAAATGGAATGTTCCATGCATCTAGCTTGAACTACCTTTCTGTATTCAAGTCTGTTAATTCCTGTCATGTTAGAAACCTTTTTATATGAATCACCTGCATACATTTGACAGCTCTGGATACACACTGCCATTTAGATCTTGTGTTCACAATACTGCTGCCATTTGCATACATGCAAATTGCTAACCCATGACTTTTGTCACATCAGTGTACATCAGAATAGGAACACAATTTAAATGAAGATATGACCTTGGTACAGTAAGTGGAGACAAACACTTTGCAACATCAGCTATTGAATTAACAGTGCTTGATATCAGCAAGAAATTAGCCATTTTGTGTGTGTGTCAATCAGCTAGTGATCATGAGGACTTTTTTTCAATAAATTAATAGAAGTAACAGATAAAGTCACAATTACAAAAGTTAACATGATTTTGCTTAGAGACAAAAGTACACGCAAATATCAGAAAAGAGACCAGCAGCACTCTCACACGCATCCTTATAGTTTTGTCATGTCTCTGTTGCTCTATAGTATAACAAGGATAGCTAACACTTGGTTCAAGAACCATAAAAGAAGGCTGTATACATGGAAGAAGCCTGGAGATACTGACAGGTTTCAGATAGATTATATAATGGTACGACAGAGATTTAGGAACCAGGTTTTAAATTGTAAGACATTTCCAGAGGCAGATGTGGACTCTGACCACAATGTAGATTAAAACTGAAGGAACTGCAAAAAGGTGGGAATTTAAGGAGATGGGACCTGGATAAACTAAAAGAACCAGAGGTTGTACAGAGTTTCAAGGAGAGCATTAGGGAGCAATTGACAGGAATGGGGGAAAGAAATACGATAGAAGAAGAATGGGTAGCTTTGAGGGATGAAATAGTGAAGGCAGCAGAGGATCAAGTAAGTAAAAAGATGAGGGCTAGTAAAAATCCTTGGGTAACAGAAGAAATATTGAACTTAATTGATGAAAGGAGAAAATATAAAAATGCAGTAAATGAAGCAGGCAAAAAGGAATACAAACGTCTCAAAAATGAGATCGACAGGAAGTGCAAAATGGCTAAGCAGGGATGGCTAGAGGAGAAATTGTAAGGATGTAGAGGCTTATCTCATGAGGGTTAAGATAGAAACTGCCTACAGGAAAATTAAAGAGACCTATGGAGAAAAGAGAACCACTTGTATGAATATTAAGAGCTCAGATGGAAACCCAGTTCTAAGCAAAGAAGGGAAAGCACAAAGGTGGAAGGAGTATATAGAGGGTCTATACAAGGGCGACGTACTTGAGGGCAATATTATGGAAATGGAAGAGGATGTAGATGAAGATGAAATGGGAGATACGATACTGCGTGAAGAGTTTGACAGAGCACTAAAAGACCTGAGTCAAAACTAGGCCCCCGGAGTAGACAACATGCCATTGGAACTACTGATGGCTTTGGGAGAGCCAGTCCTGACAAAACTCTACCATCTGGTGAGCAAGATGTATGAGACAGGCGAAATACCCTCAGACTTCAAGAAGAATATAATAATTCCAATCGCAAAGAAAGCAGGTGTTGACAGATGTGAAAATTACCGAACTATCAGTTTAATAAGTCACAGCTGCAAAATACTAACATGAATTCTTTACAGACGAATGGAAAAACTAGTAGAAGCCGACCTCGGGGAAGATCAGTTTGGATTCTGTAGAAATGTTGGAACACGTGAGGCAATACTGACCCTACGACTTATCTTAGAAGCTAGATTAAGAAAGGGCAAACCTACGTTTCTAGCATATGTAGATTTAGAGAAAGCTTTTGACAATGTTGACTGGAATACTCTCTTTCAAATTCTGAAGGTGGCAGGGGTAAAATACAGGGAGCGAAAGGCTATTTACAATTTGTACAGAAACCAGATGGCAGTTATGAGAGTCGAGGGACATGAAAGGGAAGCAGTGGTTGGGAAGGGAGTGAAACAGGGCTGTAGTCTCTCCCCGATGTTATTCAATCTGTATATTGAGCAAGCAGTGAAGGAAACAAAAGAAAAATTCGGAGTAGGTGTTAAAGTCCATGGAGAAGAAATAAAAACTTTGAGGTTCGCCGATGACATTGTAATTCTGTCAGAGACAGCAAAGGACTTGGAAGAGCAGTTGAACGGAATGGATAGTGTATTGAAAGGAGGATATAAGATGATCATCAACAAAAGCAAAATGAGGATAATGGAATGTAGTCGAATTAAGTTGGGTGATGCTGAGGGAATTAGATTAGGAAGTGAGACACTTAAAGTAGTAAATGAGTTTTGCTATTTGGGGAGCAAAATAACTGATGATGGTCGAATTAGAGAGGATATAAAATGTAGACTGGCAATTGCAAGGAATGCTTTTCTGAAGAAGAGAAATTTGTTAACATCGAGTATAGATTTAAGTGTCAGGAAGTCATTTCTGAAAGTATTTGTATGGAGTGTAGCCATGTATGGAAGTGAAACATGTACGATAAATAGTTTGGACAAGAAGAGAATAGAGGCCTTCGAAATGTGATGCTACAGAAGAATGATGAAGTTTAAATGGGTAAATCACATAACTAATGAGGAAGTATTGAATCGGATTGGGGAGAAGAGAAGTTTATGGCACAACTTGACCAGTAGAAGGGATCGGTTGGTAGGACATGTTCTGAGGCATCAAGGTATCACCAATTTCGTATTGGAGGGCAGCAGAGGCATCAAGAGATCACCAATTTCGTATTGGAGGGCAGCAAAGGGATCACCAATTTAGTATTGGAGGGCAGCGTGGAGGGTAAAAATCATAGAGAGAGACCAAGAGATGATTACACTAAGCAGATTCAGAGGGATGTAGGTTGCAGTAGGTACTGGGAGATGAAGAAGCTTGCACAGGATAGAGTAGCATGGAGAGCTGCATCAAACCAGTCTCAGGACTGAAGACCACAACAACAACAGTATAACAAGGGTAGCTACAATGACTGTATCAGTAATTGATCATTGTGTGAGAAATATGGACTGGAAAAGTGATATAGCTTTAAAAAATCTTGGACTCTTGGCCCATCTTTTGACTGAAACCTGAAGCTGATAGCAGTGATATTACTGGGGAAAATTTAAGTGTATAGTGAAAGGATAGGCAAATGGGATATGGAAGTGCTGTATTGTCACAGTAGACAAGAAACTCAGATACACCAACATAGAAATTGAAGTTGTATGTGAGATTGCTTGGGCTAGAGTCAGTGTCAGAGGTGGGCATAAAATGATAACTGGATCCTACAACTAAATCAAGCAGAAAGATATATATGTTCTGTAACTAGATAAAGCATCAGTACTATTATTTGAGAACATTAAAGTTCACTGTCATGCTCAATTTTGAAGACAATTAGGTCCACATTAAGTTGCTGAGAAAAATGTTTTGTCGGTATGCATAAAACTATTCACTGATGTAGCAGGCATAACAAGAAAACAACTGCAGCAAAAAATTATTAGCATGGATATGAGTGTGAGACAATAAATATGTAATAATGAGTTCATAAATTTTGGTCTGAAAGAAAAATTATAAATTCAACTATTCAGCATAGTGAGTCTGAATAAGACATTTAAATTCTGGCAGACAAAATATATTAAAATCTGGTAGGACAGGTATAATGATCCAAAAGACACAAGCAAGTAAAAAATTGCACAAACTTCCAACTGACAGGACAAGCATAGAATATGTTTTCCGAAGAGAAATTTTGATTTTAAAGTAGAGCTCAATAATTTCATTGGTCAGTGGGCATGAAACTACAGACACCAAATGATGGAATCCACTATGCTTTGTCTCACTGCAATAAAAATTTAGATTGACTAAACAGCAATTATGCTCTGATTTTGATTTGTTTCTAATTTATCTGAAATATATTATCATTATTGCAAATGATTTTGAATACAGAGGAAAGCTGCCTATTACAGAAAAGTTCGCTAATGTGAGACAACTGGATTCTGACTAAAGTAAGGGCTCATATCTGTAGGGAAGTATTAGAACTTAGTTATCATACTTCCTGGATCACAATGACAAAACGGCCATTGCAGTGCTGGATAGTGTAGAGAATCCTTGATTTTAAAAGTGTCAAATTTCAAGCTTTTTGTGTGTATGTGCTTGTAGAGCATTAGCATCTCCAGTTGAGTAACTGTTGCAAGAATACTCATAAGACTGTACTCTCCACAAAGTACTCTTTCATTTGCAATAATGAACTGTCCTTCATAACAAATAATGTATCTATGAGACTAGGTTTCTAGTGCAAAATGGCTTATTCCTAAAACATGACACCATGGACATCACATATTACGACATATTATCTCATATTAGGGTAACTTTAGCTTGCCACCCTAGCAGCTGGATTCAGACTCATATTTTTAATAAGTGATTTGACAATTCTGTGAATGTTATGAAGTCATCTGATGATGGTCCAATTTACTAATACTTGATAGGCAGTGTATCATATTTGTTTGAGAGACAAAGGAAGAGAAAACCCTGTAGAAATTTTTTGTTTATAACCCCATTCCGTGTATAAAATGCCATCTCTACTGTGGAATTTAGGGGACTATTTAAAATTCATTATCCTCTAGGAATAGAAACCTGGTGGGCAAGTAACTTAGTTCTAGTACCAACCTTATTTTTGATTATGCAGTTATTTGGAGTGGCCTATTTGAGAGCAGTGACAATGGAAAATACTACAAACAGCCTCTGTAAAATGGGACTCTTCCTAAGTAATAGACATATACTTAAGAGTCATGCAGTACACTAGGAATTTGACATGTAAGTTGCAAAAAAGGAGCAATTTTTTAAAAAGAAAACATCATCCATAGAAGGCCTTTGTGTTTTGTGTGGTTGGCCAGTTGTGATGCTGAGTCATTTTCAAGTACCTAATTGTAGCTCCATACAAATAGGCCTTGTAATGACCCACAGCACTCAGCAACTGCCATATCGTCTTCTACTGACAGGTGTCACTGGATGCAGATATGGAGGAGCATGTGGTCAGGACACCACTCTTCCGGCCATTATCAGTTTTCACTACCAGGGCTGCTACTTCTCAATCAAGTAGCTCCTCAATTGGCTTCACAAGGGCGAGTGCACTCTGCCTGCCAACAGTGCTTGGCAGACCTGGACGATGACCCATCCAAGTGCTTGCCAAGTCCAACACCACTTAACTTTGGTGATCTAATGGGAACCAGTGTTACCACTGCTGCAAGGTTGTTGGCCACATGTAATAATTATGCATCATGTCATAAAAATGGTGATAAAAAAGTAATGGGAATATTTTTTAATTTTTTGAACTTTAAACATCAGATCTTCAATTATTTATATTATTGGTACACTTGTTTCTGATATATGCTATCATTTTCAGTTACTTTGAATATTTATTTTATTGCTGATAGTCGAGAAGATTATATATGTTTTCAAGGGCTCAGCAAATTGTTTCTTTTGTAAAATATGGCTCAAAAATTCTGCATTAAATTTTGTATGGAAAAATGGAATAAAGTGCAGCACCACATTCAAAATGTTGACTATGGCTTCTGGCAAATCTACTGTGAGTCAGATTAGAGTTTATGAGCTGTATAAATGTTTCAAAGAGGGTCAAGAAGACGCTGAAGACAACAACAGGTTTGGACACCCTACCACATCAATTACCGATGACAATGTGGAATAAGTAAAGAAAATGGTTCTAGGAAATTGAGGCTGCTGATGATGTCAGGATATCCTTCGGACAATTCAAAACAATTTTTTGGATGTTTTGGGCATGAAACATGTAGCAGCAAAGTTCATTCTGAAGTTATTGAATTTTGACTAAAAATGGCAACATGTAGATATTGCTCAGGAATTGCTCAATGAAATCGACAATGATACACAACATCTAAATATGGTTATAATACATGACAAAACATGGGCATATGGGTATGATGTCAAAACCAAAAAAGTTTGATCATTCCAATGGAAACATCCTGAAGAGCCAAAACCAAAAAAATTGACAAGTTTGATCACATGTGAAGATGCTTCACACTGATTTCTTTGATTTCAATGGGATAGTGCATCATGAGTTCCTGGCTTGTGCTCATACACTCAGTAAGGAATATTACCTGGAAGTTATGTGCCATTTGCATGTATGAATCCAAAGAAAATGTCCAGAACTGGGGTGAAACTATTCATGGAAATTGCATCATGATAATTCTCCTGCTCATACCTCAATGCGTGTTCATGATTTTTTGGTGAAAACCAAAATTATTATATTACATCAGCCACTCTATTCATTAGGAAATGGTCACCTGCAATTTCTTTCTATTCCTGAGGCCGAAAAGAGCCATGAAAGGATGTTGTTTTGCCACCATTTATAACACAAAAACAGAATCGCTGAACAAGCTGAACACCATAATGAAAAGTGACTTCCGGAAGTGCTTCCAAGATTGGAAAAACGTATTATATCTGAGAAGTGATTACTCTGAAGGGGACAAAGCTGATGTTCATGAATAAATAAAAACTCTTTAAGAATGAGAAAAATTCCAATTACTTTCTGATCATACAATCAAACCATCATTCCATATGTGGAGCAGTATGTAAAATAATTCTAAGAATGAAAACTTCGTCCTACAAACATGTAGCCGCATTATATCATGCATGAACCACAAGACTTCCAAAAAAGAAAAAGGGAGAGGCAGTGGATCCACTTATAAACAAAATAGAATAAATGAGAAACCAAATGGTATTTTGCCACCTCCCAAAATCAGCAACCTACATCGAGAGCTACTTACTCTAATAAAATGAGCATGTTCTGAAATTGTCAAGTGGCTAATGTCACCTTCATACAGGAAATGTTTGAAGCAACTTCAAAGAGAGTCTGATACAATTTTAAGTGAAGACAATGGTTCAGATATACGACCTGAAGAAGAAGACACGGAGTGCATATTCTGCACTCATCATTTCTCAGAAAACTAACACAGAGAAATGGGCTTCATTCAAGGAATGCTGCCCTTCAGCTCCCAGAGAATGTTAGCTTGAGAAAGAGCTTTTGTGTGCACTAGCTGCACTTCTTTTCCACAATAAAGGCAGAAAATTTTGGAGTGGTAGCAAGAAAGGGAACATTAATATTTTATCATTTACCTCTACTCTGTCATATTAGGACACCACTTTTATTTCGATTGAAATTGACTTGTTTGTGTGTGTGCGTTTTCTCTTTTTTCCAAATTTATGTTTATTAATTGTTAAGTAACAGGAATTCAATTAAAAAAATTTAAGGTGCAATGATTTCATGTAGATTTCCAACAAACAAACATTCAGTTGCATCAAATGTTATCATGTAAAATGGAATAATGTGAGATGAGGAAAGTTTAAAATCAGGGATATGGCTAATATGACATCCACCACTAGCAGCAATTACCTGCCTCATCCAACAACGTATGGATGCAGTTAGCCTCTGGAAATACATCTCATCATCTTCAAGACTTTCCCAAGTATCCAACACTAGATACCACATTTGGTCAGGTGACCATGGGCCAGTGCCAGCTGGCAAAAAGTTCATGTGACACTTCATTTTAGCCCACAAATTTGCAAAGGGATTTAAGTCCATGGCTCAAACAGGCCAGTTGATCAGGTTGGCATTGGCTTGTTATGAAAACTGTTGAACGATTTGACTGGCATGAACACTCAGCACCATAGTATGTTTCATGATGTACACATACTGATCTGCAGTGAGATGACCATAAATTCAATCAAGTATACCTGCCCTTTCTGATGACATCCAGTCCAGCACAAGACAGTGATGTGGTCAACATACAAATGTTGCACAATGTACTGTGGTTCGTAATGTGTTCACTGTGGCCTGTAGACCATCCCTGGAGCCTCATTCACTGAGCCAAATATTGACTCATCTGAAATTCAGTAAGAGAAAACCTATCAGGTTTGTGTTCACCAGAGACGACCTATTTATTAACAGCCCTATGGGCTTTAAAGCCAGCAAGTCATAAGTAGTTGTGAATGCCTTGCAAGCATCAGGGGAAACTGGTCTCACCTCCCACCTTGAGCTGGGCAGCTTTTAAAAACAGATGTTCCATACTTGTCTTGCTGAGGCATCAGCACCTTTCCTGAGTCCAATGCTCATAGCCAGCCAATTACTCCTGTCTTACACCACCACTTTATCCATTTATAGGAATTGAAAGCTATAATGCTGTGCTTGGCTGCCATTTAACTTTCACTGAAACCATCACACTGGATGAGTGCATGACACAATCCAACATGGCCTCCATAAGCTGAGAATTCTTGACAGTAAATGACGTTTGTCATGTAACTGTCTGTGGAATGGTGCATTATCATGTCTGGCAGACCTTGTCTGCATTCTTGTTAAGCTTTTGGCAGGTTAGCAAATGGGAACTTGTGGTAAACAAAACAGAAACCAAACATTATAGCTATGGTCCTGTAAGTTTCTGATGGTGGTTAATAGTGTGTTTAGTGTTACATTATGAAATAAGGTGCGTGTAGTGTGTGTGATGGCTGGTATTGAGAAATGAATGAATAGTGTACCACTAGTCATTTATTTTACTAAATAATTTATTTGCAAAACCATACTGTACGCTGTGGATAAACTGAATGAGGTAGTGGTGTTGGAAACAGACTGGCCTTGTATGCAGAAACATGTAGGCTCCAATCTTCATCTGGCCAGCCTGTCCAGGTTTTCTGTGGTTTCCTTAAATTACTTCAATCAAATATCAGAATGGTTTCTACTATAAGGTCACAGCTGCCTACCTGGCCCAACCTAATCATACTTGACCTGCCCTATCCTTGTAAAAGTGACCCACAGATATTACTACTACTACTACTACTACTACTACTACTACTACTAAATGTGGAGAATGTGATGGCTGGGGCAACACATGAATGCCCTCTGTAATGAGCCATTTTAGAACAGCACAGGCAATATGTGGTTTTATCTTGTTGGAAGATAATGTCACAGACACCTTGAGGATGAGGTTCTGCCACTGTCCTTAACACATTAAGATATGGATACACCTACTAAGATGCTGTACACAGAGCTGGGCTTATCTGAAACAATTGTCCAGTGCCACACTGGCATCAAGTGTTGTCACGGGTCACTCTATTGTCAGCAAGACTTTCTCTGATGGTGCCTCAAGGGAATCCTCAACTAGGGTCACAAACAAGCCTCTTTTCAAACTCACCGGATGTGACATGGTTGTATGATCCTGCATGGCTAAGTGAATAGTATGTCCATTTTCACGGGTGCTAGTCATGTGGACCCACTGAGAAGCTGCATAGTGTTCAGTATGACTCCCCAGAGCATACAGATTCTATATTCACATGGCTGTCAGGGGATGCCAACCAATGGGAGCAGCAATATCACAGAATGAAAAACTGCTGTCCTGATAAACCATCATCCAGCCACAGTCAAATTCTGACATATGCTGGTAAACATTTTGCCTTCTTAGGTGAGGCATAACACCATCTTCTCACAAACAGCCAACATCCAAATGCTAATTTTGGATGACAAATGCACTGCATAATCTTTCCTTATCAACAGTATTTAGATAGTATTCTCTAATCTACTTAGCTAAGATGGGCTGAAATGCTAATCATACGTATACCCAACAGTGTAATAAAGTTAATGCAAGTTTGATATTTATATATGCCTTGTTCATGGTGTTGCACGTTTCATAGCCAGAAGTGTATATTTTGTATTCAGTGAAAACAAACTGCTATGAAATATAAATATTTTGTTATATGATGCATCATGTAAAGGGATACCCTCCCCTAGCATTACTTTCTGAAGTTTGTTTGGAACCAGACTGACGATAGCATAGGTAAATGTGTGTTCTGGAATAAGTTAGCTGTGGTTAGTCAAAATTTGTATCCAAACTGGTGGAATAAAGTGAAAGAAGATCTAGATACGAAGTGTAATTTTGACAGTAATATATTTTGTGTTCGTTCTGTAATAAGTGATGTTAGTTGTGCTATGGAATCCAATCATTGGGTTCAATGTTTATCTGACAACATGAGTAACCAAAGTAATGCTATGATACCAGCAAAGCCGATAAAACCCTGTAAAGACAGTGTAGATGTTGCATTTGATGAATTTGAAAGTAATCTTTTGCATGAAGTGTCTAATAACAGAGATGATGATTCAGATTTTGGAGGTCCTTACATTAAGATTAAGATTGATCAGGGGGAAAGTAACAATTTGATTGATACACGTAGCCTCATTTGTGGTACATCTGAACAACGTAGAGACAATATCCAGTATAGTAAGAATTTTGTGGAAATGTCCATTTTACATATAAAGATAAGAGGAACTACTGGTAAACAAAGCAAGTGTGTAAAATGTCAAGTACTGTTAATGTTTAGTACAGAGGACAAGACCTTCGAACATGGATGCATAATGACCTCTAGTCTGGAAGAAAATATACATCATGCTTGCAGATTCATAAGACTATATAATTGTGTTTTGTTTGTCATGAATTTGGTATGTAAGATAATGTGATTTCTATAGATTGGTCTTATCTTTTGACTGAGTTAAAATCTATGATACACTATACAATTATGTTTTGTAATAGATTTTTTTGCTTTAGAATTTGATACATATATGCCATGAGACTAAATGAGTATATCCTTTTGCAATATTGAAATTGGAGGATGTTCATAAATTGTAGTGTAAAAATTAAGAATAGTATCTTAGTATATTTGTGTGCATCATCTTGTTAGTTCATTTTTTCATTGCATTTAACTCTGTTTATTAAAGTTTCATATGTGAACACTTTTTAATCCTATCTGACATAAATGCTACATAATTGCTTTTGCAATATAAATAGGGAGAGCATATGCCAGTGTGATGTGCAGAAGGTATTTAACAGCACATTTAGTGCACAAGACAAGGTTTAAGGATCTAATGTGAATGCTAGACAGGAAGTTACCTCTTCAGTGGAGCATGTAATGAGAACTCTAGGGAGGAAACTGAAAGATGTGGATGGATTTACTCCCCACACTACTGTATGGCTGTATCCTACTGGACCAGTTGGCTTACAAAAGATCATAGATGCTGGGTAATGTTCTCAAGCATGTGTCAACTGCATCAGTGTTGTGACTGAGATTTGTAAATTGTTACCCAAGACTGCCAAAGACAGTGTTATTTCACATAAATGTATGTTTTTTCAAGTAGGGGGATTGGATTCCCAATACATTATGTAACTTTAAATCAGTGTAGAGATGATGTTCAGATGTGTGTGAAATCTTATGGGACTTAACTGCTAAGGTTATCAGTCCCTAACCTTACACACGACTTAACCTAAATTATCCTAAGGACAAACACACACACACCCTTGCCCAAAGGACGACTCGAACCTCCGCCGGCACCAGCCGTACAGTCCATGACTGCAGTGCCTTAGACCGCTCGGCTAATCTCGTGTTGCAAATAAGTGTACATTTTTTTATCAATTGTAAATGAATCTTCTAGCTCTTCATGTATGTAGGTTACTTTGTATGGACAGTTAACAAATAGTGTGGAAGACATTCACTAGTATAGACAATATAACAAGATGTATACATGTCTGATTTCATACACTGATTTTGGTCCACAAGCTACTCGATTATGTCATCATTCAAAGCTACTTATGACTCTGTTTACCTGTATTTATCCTCTGTACTGCAATATTGTATATGACTGGAACTTGAGTTGTGGACAGGCTCATGTTTAACTCTGTTTTGGCTACTCCTGGTCATTGTGACTGTGTGTGTGTGTGTGTGTGTGTGTGTGTGAGAGAGAGAGAGAGAGAGAGAGAGAGAGAGAGAGAGTGGGAGTACAACTGAGGTTAGATGCTTCTTATAATTACTTTTTACATGTGATCAAACTTATTAATATGGTTATGAACTTTATTAATTTGATGTGTCAAAACATTTTTTGCTAGATTCTACCTGGTGTGGCTTGGATTCATGGGTCAGTCCCCACATTGTAAGCTTATACCCTAATATTTTTTTCAGTATTTTGTCCTTTCATGAATCAACATGTACTTAAATAACACTCTGGTTTATGTGGCTACATTTCTAATCATAATTGAGTATATTCTTCTGGTCTGAACCCATTGTTGTGCGTCTTTCGAGTCGGTTCACTCATTGTACACTGAGGCTCAGAATTTTTTCTCTTCTCTTTTGAAGATTTTATGGATGCAAACTTGAAATTTCTAAGTCTAGTAATTCACACTGTCCCTGTATTTTTGTCTATAGTTTAGTTTTGACTTTGTTGTAGTTTTGACTTGGTATTATTTGTGAAAGTATGTTCCACAGATCTGAAAATCTGAATGCCATGTCCTGATATATGTATAAATTATGGCTTGTATAGTAGATTTTTTCCTTATGTTTTCTGTAATATGTTATGTATCAGATACTTCTATACATCTGTATTCTATCTTTTGAGATCATTTTGTACACAGTTTGGTAAACCTTATAGTCTGTCACAAAATATTGTAAACACATTGTTTCCAAATTTTGTGAGAGGGTATTGTAAAGGGACAGCCTCCCCTAGCCTTACTTTTCCTCAACAGAAGTAGATGATACCAAAAATAAGTATAACCTTTTAATCAGGTTAATATTATCTAAGCTGTTTTTCTAAAAGAATTTCAAATGTTTTTGTATATGTTGTGATGTATTTCAGGCTGAAATGTATAAAAGAAATTACTTTCGTTGTTGCAATCAATATGTACTAGCTCTGTATGTACAGTTGAAATTACATTTCTTTTTGAAACATTTGAACTTACAATATATCTGGTGCCCTTAAAATTCCTATTAATAATTGTGTAATCTGATGACATTTATTACATTTAATTCAGTATTCATTTGTAAAATAATGATATAAATTGTTGAAGATCCATTTGTCAAGAACATTTGTACACTCTTTGGAATATTGTTAGTACTGCAGAATGGATGAGTATTGGGTATGTCTCTGATGTGACCCGATGTGTTTTTATTTTTGGCAATAACAATGTAATTTTCTGTTTTTAAGTGGAAATTGTAAAGACAGTGTGGTATAGAACAGGTGAGAGAATAAAATTAACTATTCAGGCAGTTCTTCAGAAATTATTACATCAATTTGAACCATGAGAACCCATGATATCAAAAATTTCAGCTTCAAAAATTAGCTCCTAGGAGAGAAGAATTAGAGCCAACTATGAGAAAAGAATATAAGTAAAAAAAGTTTATCGTAAATCTTACTCCTCTCGAATCTTATGAAAAGAGTTTACTATGTAGTCAGTGACAATCAACAAATGATGTGAGGGAGGGGTAGATTACATTCATAAAAATGATTTTTTTACCTACCATAGCTCTCATTTATAATCTGTCTATTTTCTTTAGCAACAGTACTAGTTATGATCGTTAATATTATTCTCTAGCACTGCAAACATATGTCATTAGAGTACATGGTTCTATGACAGTTACAATGTCAGAACTATATCATGTATACGGTTTCTCCTCTGAGAACAACAATCTTGTATTTCAAAAAACTATGCAATAAAGAAAGTACAATAGACAAAATATTGGGAGGCCCTTGTTAAATACAATATTTCTGTTAGGCAAGCGAAACAATAAGCTTGGAAGATATTCTGCGTGGAGATGGAAGGTACAGCTGCCAGTGCCAGACATCACAAAATCTACATAATGGTAGCTTCAGAGTCAGGAGGCACCTTAAGAAGGGAGGATGGTGAGTATACCAGGTCAAAACTTGAGAGGATGGTTGTGCTCCATGAGATACACTTCCCTTAATGCACTCTGGCTGATGAGTCAGACCAGTATGCAGCCCTTGTGAGGTACTGCTTCACAGGTAACCAACAGGATACCCTAAAACCTGCCAAAGAATGTGTTAATTACAAAAAAATCCAATGGGCCGAGTGAATGTTTCAACTGTTCAGGTGACCATGTGCAGAAGGTATATTTCTGGCTTTGTTGCAACAAGCAGGAGAAGAATTAATCAGACTCTAATGCAGACTGATTAAATTTAGTTTAGCTTTCTGAAGTCATTCTTAATACTTGAGGATGGTGAAAGTTGTTTTCATTACGAAACCAGGAGTAATTAATCATACCATGACTAAACACATGAGACTAACTTCCTCAAAATACACTTGAAAAACTGGTAAACAAACATAGCAGGGACAGGAGGTTAATGGACATTCCATCACATGAAAACCAACATGCATATGAACCAAGCAAATCATGTGAAACAGCACTTCACCAACTTGTTGGAAGAGTAGAAAAAACATTACAGTTTCAGAAAATGGCTTTCTGTATCTTCCAGAATACTGAGGGCCTTTCAGCAACGCAAGGTTCAAATCCATAGTTAGAGCTGCAGGGTAGTCACAGAGGGTGGGATGACTGATAGCTGGGAGCTCTCATGTTAGGCACATAATGGGTGCCCTTAGAGATACGGCTGCAAAGGAGGATCACAAGTGCACTCTGTGTGCTTATCATGGGGGACTCACCCCAGATGCCATGAATAGCACAAGGTGCAGCCAACTGAAGATGGTGGCTCATATCAGTTCTAACTATGTGCATCCCTTCTACAGAAAGAGATTCTCCCTGTTTCGGGTTGTTATGTGAAGTGGTAAATACTGCTAGTACTGCTTACAAGATGAAGGCAGAGTTCACCATCTGTGGCATCATTGGCAGGATCAATTGCCATCCTTTGATACAGAGCGAAGTAGAGGGTCTGAATCAGAGGCTCAGACAGTTCTGTGACCATGTAGGTTACAGATTCCTTGACTTGCATCTTAGAGTGGCAGGATATTGGGGTTCACTTACTAGGTTGGGAGACCATTACACACAGGAAATGGCTACAAAGATTGCAGGGGCTATGTGGAATGGACAGGGTGGTTTTACTAGGTTAGAGAGCTTTAGTCGCAAATGGTACAGATCAAACAAAGGGCAAGGCCAGACCTAGGAAACATAGGCACTGTGCAGTCCTAAACCATCAACTGCACACCGACCATCACAGGAAAACGAAATGACATCAAGAAGGTGGTGAACCATGTGCAAATGGATAGAGCAGGCAGCACCACACCTTCATAAAACCAGAGTTCAGCACTCTCTGTCAACGCTGACTTAACTAGCTACCCATCATCACTGGTCAGTCCCAGTTTGGTCACAGTCTTCAAGAGCATCAGTACTGAGTACTAGGAAGATGGTACCTATCCTGTGTGCTGTAAGTAGTAATAGAGAGCAAATGTAATTGCAAGTAGGAGGAACAGGAAGCCACTTCATAATGAGATGTGAAGTTACATTTCTTTCCTTTTTAGAAAGGAAGTGTTCTATTAATTTGAAAGTGTTAAGTACAGATCATTTTGGATTCCTGCCACTGGTCATTGCAACTTCTCTCCTTCCTTGTTTGAGTCAGTGTTGACACCTACAATAGTTGACACAACAGGTATTATGGCAGTAAATTGTCATAGCTGTGTTGTGGAAAACCCAGAGCTCCAAGCACTAATACAAAAGCAGTGAAGTTCAAATTGTTGTAGGTACTGAAACCTAGCTAAACATGGAGGTAAGTTCAGCTGAAATTGTTACAAATGACCTAACAGTGATCAGAAAGGATGGATTAAATAGAGTTGGTGGTTGTTATGTTAGAAGCAATTTATTTTGTACCAAAACTGAAGTACTGTATATAGTTCCTGTGAGTTAGTATGGGGGAGGTTATACAGATAAGATTAGATTAGATTAGATTAATACTTGTTCCATAGATCATGAATACGACACTTCGTAATGATGTGCAACGTGTCAGGTTAAAGAAAGATGTCTGTACAAGATACTACAGTACACAAAATATTGCATGACACTAATGCTTAAATTAGTTTTTTTTCCCTCCGTTAATTTATATCTAAAAATTCAGCCAATGAGTAGAAGGAGTTGTCATCTAGAAATTCTTTTAATTTATTTTTAAATGTTGGTTGACTATCTGTCAGGCTTTTGATGCTGTTTGGTAGGTGACCAAAGACTTTTGTGGCAGAAAAATTTACCCCCTTCTGTGCCAAAGTCAGATTTAACCCTGCATAGTGAAGATCATCCTTTCTCCTGGTGTTATAGCTGTGCACACTGCTATTACTCTTGAACTGGGCTGGATTATTAACAACAAATTTCATAAGTGAATATATATATACTGTGAGGTTACTCTGAGGATCCCTAGATCCTTAAATAGATGTCTGGAGAATGACCGTGGGTGGACTCCAGCAATTATTCTGATTACACGTTTTTGAGCAATGAATACTTTTCTACTCAATGATGAATTACCCCAGAATATGATACCATACGAAAGCAGTGAATGAAAGTAGGCATAGTAAGCTAATTTACTGAGATTCTTATCACCAAAATTTGCAATAACCCTAATAGCATACGTAGCTGAACTCAGACGTTTCAGCAGACCATCAATGTGTTGCTTCTAGTTTAACCTCTCATCAATGGACACACCTAAAAATTTTTTACATCACAGCCAGAACAAATTAATAACTGGTTCCTTTTACTGACCTCATGGTTCAAATCATATAATTGCAGAAAGATTCAAAGAAAACTTGAATATCATTTCAAATGCATACCCCATTCATACAGTTATTGTTGACGGTGACTTAAATCTACCATTGATATGTTGGCAAAAATACATGATCAAAGCCAGATGTAACACACCTAAAAATTTTTTACATCACAGCCAGAACAAATTAATAACTGGTTCCTTTTACTGACCTCATGGTTCAAATCATATAATTGCAGAAAGATTCAAAGAAAACTTGAATATCATTTCAAATGCGTACCCATTCATACAGTTATTGTTGATGGTGACTTAAACCTACCCTTGATATGTTGGCAAAAATACATGATCAAAGCCAGATGTAGATTGTTTTGAGCAATTAGTTCAGAAGGCCACTCAAAGTGTAAATGGTTGTTTAACGATACTAGACCTCTTAATAACAAAAAATCCTGAGCAAATAGAGAGTATCATGACAGACAGGGATTAGTGACCACAAAGTCATTGTAGCAAGGCTGATGACAGCAAAAGCAAATAAAAATCTGCTTGACGCCTTCCTAAAAGACACCCTCCATTCCTGAACTAACTATGTAAGTGCAGACCAGATATGGCTTAAATTCAAAGAAATTGTATTGATATCAACTAAGAGATTTATATCAAATAAATTAGTAAGAGATGGAAATGAACACCAATTTACACAAAACAGCTCAGAACAGTTGCAGAAACAGTAAGAAAAGTATGCAAAATTTAAAAGAATGCAAAATCTCCAAGACTGACATAGTTTCACAGAAGCTCGAAATTTGCCTCATATTTCAATAGAAGATGCTTTTAATAGTTTCCACGGTGAAACACTGTCTCAAAAACTGGTAAAGAGCCCAGAGATATTCTGGTTGTATTCAAAGTACACCAGCAGCATGACACAATCAATATCTTCACTGCATGACGTGGTGGTAATGTTATTGATGAGAGTACCACTAATGCAGAGTTACTAAATACAGTTTTATGAAATTTATTCACCAAAGAAGACATAGCAAAGATTTGAGTATTTCAATCAAGAACTGCTGCCAACATGAGTACTTAGAAGTAGATATCTACAATGTAGAAAAGCAACTCAAATCCATACGTATTATAAAAATTGATGTACATATGTGTGTATGTTCCACATCTTTTTATAGACCACTGGACCAATTGTGTCCATATTTAGTACACAGATCCCCTACCATCAGACAAAAATTGCTGTGGGGGTAAGAACCTACCATAGTTCATGAGCTATGACATCATAAACAATGAAGTGCATTACAAACTGCTGCATCATGCATGACATTTAAATATTTTTACTTCTGTGCTAATTTACTGTATTCATAATAAATTTCACAGACAGTAACCACATATGCCACAAAAATGTACTTACAAAATTATGACTAACTGACAACCTCAGCTGCCGACAGGTGTTGTTGATATACCTTGATGTGGACAGCTGAAAATGTGTGCCCCAACTGGGACTCAAACCCGGAATCTCCTGCTTACATGGCAGACACTATATCCATCTTAGTTACTGAGAACACAGATGAATAGCGCGACTGCAGGGACTTATCCCTTGCACGCTTCCTGTGAGACTCACATTCCCTACTGTCCACAATTCTACATATTTATTGTACCTTATAGACATTTGCCCACCCACTCATTATTCACACACACTGTGGCGATTCCCGTATGAGTTTGGGCAACCTGTGCGCATTCGGACAGATGAATAGAGCATCTGCCATGTAAGCAGGAGATCCCGGGTTTGAGTCCCGGTCAGGGCACACATTTTCAGCTGTCCACATCGAGGCATACCAACAACACCTGTCGGCAGCTGAGGTTGTCAGTTAGTCATAATTTATTCCAGGGAAAAGCTGCACGGTCATCAACAGTAACTGTTCTTTCGAGAACAAGTTACTGTCTTCGTATATATAGTTACAAAATTATGTCATGCTACCACACACATAGTTCATGAGATATGACATCAAAAACACTGAGAAGCATGAAAAACTGTTGCATCATGCATGCCATTTAAATTTATTATTTATTTGCTGCTAACTCTATTCACAACATAGTTCTCAGACAGTATCCACATGTACCGTTGAATGTACCTACACAAATGTATCATTGTACGACACATAGTTCAAGATATATGATGTCATAAACACTGAGATGTGTAAAAAAATGCTGCATCTTGCATGAAGTTGTAATATGTTTATTCTATGCTACTAAGACGTAGCTACATTCAAATCAACTTAAGGAAATTCCTGGCACCTGGCAGCACTTTTGGCTGCTTTCAACTGTCAGGCACAAACAGTCATAGGCAAAAGTAACAGCCATCTATAGAGTGAGCTACAAAGAGGCACTGCCACTAAGATGTTAACAAAATTGTGGTGCGGACACGTGAAGCAGCTGTGCCGAGTGTACAGAAACTGTTACATAATTTCAAAGGCATTTTCATGAATAAATCAAAATTATTTTTTAAAATTACATTACAAACACATTTAATTTTTTGTTTTCATTTCTAATACAAAATTGACTATTCAATACCTGGGCAATGCCAGGTTTATCAGCAAGTCACTTAATAAAGGCATTCTTCCAGTCAGGATACTATACAAATTAGATTCCTTTTACAGCATGCTGATATAATAGCTCCATTCCTACCAATCATATAAAACTGCGTTTTCAATGAAATATCTGTGCCTAAAGACTGGAAAGTTGCACAAGTCATACCAATACCCAAAAAATCAAAACTAAGTAATCTGCTGAATTACAGACCCATATAACTAACATCAATTTACAGTAGGTTCAAATGGTTCAAATGGCTCTGAGCACTATGGGACTTAACATCTGTGGTCATCAGTCCCCTAGAACGTAGAACTACTTAAACCTAACTAACCTAAGGACATCACTCACATCCATGTCCGAGGCAGGATTCAAACCTGCGACTGTAGCAGTCACGCTGTCCCAGACTGAAGCGCCTAGAACCACACGGCCACACCAGCCGCCTTTGCAGTAGGATTTTGGAACATATACTGTGCTCAAACATTATGAAATATCTCGAAAAATGGTTTATTGACAAATAGCAAACACAGGTTCAGAAAATATTGTCCCCATGCAGCACAATTAGCTCTTTAGTCTCATGGAGTTATGAGTGCTATGAACAGAGAATCTCAAATTAAATCCATATCTCTGGATTTCCAAAAGGTTTTTGATACCTTTTTTCACCAGTGGCTTCTAATCAAACTGCATGATATGAAGTATGCCTCAGTTGTGCAATTGCATTTATGATTTCCTGTAAGGAAGGTCACAGTTCCTAGTAAATAATGGAAAGTAATCAACCAAAACAGAAGTGATACCTGGAATTCCCCAAGGAACTGTCATAGGCCCTCTGCTATTCCTAACCTAAATGAATTATTTGTGAGACAATCTGAGCAGCTCTCTTAAACTGTTTGCTCATTATGCTGTTATTTACCATCCCGTAAAGACATCAGCAGATCAAACCCAATTGCAAAATGATTTAGACAAGATATCTGGATGGCAAAAATGTTGCAATTGACTCTAAATAGCAAAATCAAGATGAGTACTAAAAGAAGTGCATTAAATTTTGGTTATATGATAAATCACACAAACCTAAAAGCTGTCAGTTCAACTGAACACCTTGAGATTATGGCTAAAAACAACTTAAACTGGATTGATCACATAGGTAATGCTGTGAGGAATGTGAACTAAAGACTGCATTTTATTGGTGGAAGACTTAGAAGGTGCAAAAAATCCATTAAAGGCACTGTCTACACTATGCTTGTCCACTCTCTGCTACAGAACTATCGTGCAGACAGCACCCTTACCTGATAAGATTGATGGAGGACATTCAATAAGGGCAGCGTGTTTTGTACAATCACAAAATGTGGGAGAGAGTGTCATAGATATAATATGTGAGTTGGGTTGACAATCAGTAAGATGAAATTTTTAATAAAATTTCAATCTCCAATTTTCTTCTCTGAATGCAAATTTTTTTTGTTGATGTTTACCTACATAGAGAGAAATGATCATGATAATGACATAAGAAAAATAAGAGCTTACCAGGAAAGATTTAAGAGTTTGTTTTTTTTCTGGGCATTGTTCAACAGTGGAATGGTAGCATAATAGTGTGAAAGAGGTTCAACTAACTCTCTAACAGGCACTTAAGTATGAGTTGGACAGTAGTAAATGTAGGCATACACAGAAGAGAATCTACATGTGTGACAAGGATCATAGCAGCTATTGTCATACAGACAGCCAAAAAGTTCTGAGATCTCTATTGGCCCCCACAATGAGATCAAAGATCAATGAAGAATGCCACGAAACTCTCGTAAGGCTACAAAAAGTTGCAGGCAAGAGGATAAACCTGCAGTGGGTCCCTTTTTGAATAAAATTTCTACTCAGCTGTGGAGTGTGCACTGACATGAAACTTCCTGGCAGATTAAAACTGTGTGCCAGACGGAGACTTAAAGGTCCTGAGTTCAAGTCTTGGTTCAATAAACAGTTTTAATCTGTTGGGAAATTGCATTCTGATCCACCTGTCTTGTCACCAAGGTGATGGTAAAATCTAAACTGTGTAGCCTGAACAGAAAGCAGCATGTAGAACAATGGTCCGAAGTTATGTTTTAGGTGTCAAATGCACTTTAACCTGTAGATTAGGAAATAAATGCGATATTTAATGTGAAACTATAGCAGTAGGGTGCCAAGTGTGTGACAGAAAACATGATCGCTGACTCTGAAGAACCCAGTGATTGGCTGTTTCATTTTAATGGCCCATAAAGTACTGAGCTATGACTTGGAGAACTAAGGTTGTGGGTATTGTCTTTAAAGCAACTCTGATCGGCCTATTTATAAGAAAGTGACATGGCTCAGGAAGAGTTGAAAGTGTAACTGGACAGTAAAATACTGGACAGTGAACGGAGATTTAAATTTCTGTTGCATTGGCTTAGAACCACTCAGATTATCTTGTTTTTCAAGAAATTGGCTTGGCTTAGGAGAGAGGAGGGGAAGAGAAAGGTCAATATCATGTCATATCATCATGGCTCCTCTCTTTCCACCACTCTGCCCTAGCATGTAGGTGAGCTGACGTTTACGATGATCGTTTGTCCAGAAACCTCACTGGATTTCTATTTCTGTGCTTCACTGTTTGTGTGACAATGTATATAAATCTGAGAGGTAACAAAATTAGAAATTAATGTAAGCAGTAGTCTCCATTTAATAATCATGGGTGACTGGAATTCAGCATTAGGAAAAGGAAGAGAAGGAAAAGTAGTAGGTGAATATGTATTGGGGGTAAGAAATGAAAGAGGAAGCCGCCTGGTAGAATTTTGCACAGAGCATAACTTAATCACAGCCAACACTTGGTTCAAGAATCATGAAAGAAGGTTGTATACATGGAAGAACCCTGGAGATACTAAAAGGTTTCAGATAGATTATATAATGGTAAGACAGAGATTTAGGAACAAGATTTTAAATTGTAAGACATTTCCAGGGGCAGATGTGGAATCTGACCACAATCTGTTGGTTATGAACTGTAGATTAAAACTGAAGAAACTGCAAAAAGGTGGAAAATTAAGGAGATGGGACCTGGATAAACTGAAAGAACCAGAGGTTGTACAGAGTTTCAGGGAGAGCATAAGGGAACAATTGACAGGGATGGGGGAAAGAAATAAAGTAGAAGAAGAATGGGTAGCTTTGAGGGATGAAATCGCAAAGGCAGCAGAGGATAAAGTAGGTAAAAAGACGAGGGCTAGTTCAAATCATTGGGTAACAGAAGAGCTACTGAATTTAATTGATGAAAGGAGAAAATACAAAAATGCAGTAAGTGAGGCAGGCAAAAAGGAATACAAACGTCTCAAAAATGAGATCGACAGGAAGTGCAAAATGGCTAAGCAGGGATGGCTAGAGGAGAAATTGTAAGGATGTAGAGGCTTATCTCATGAGGGTTAAGATAGAAACTGCCTACAGGAAAATAAAAGAGACCTATGGAGAAAAGAGAACCACTTGTATGAATATCAAGAGCTCAGATGGAAACCCAGTCCAAACCAAAGAAGGGAAAGCACAAAGGTGGAAGGAGTATATAGAGGGTCTATACAAGGGCGATGTACTTGAGGACAATATTATGGAAATGAAAAAGGATGTAGATGAAGATGAAATGGGAGATATGATACTGTGTGAGGAATTTGACAGAGCACTGAAAGACCTAAGTCGAAACAAGACCTCGAGAGTAGACAACGTTCCATTAGAACTACTGATAACCTTGCGAGAGCCGGCCATAATGAAACTCTTCAATCTGGTGATCAAGATGTATGAGACAGGTGAAATACCCTCGGATCTCAAGAAAAATTTAATAATTCAAATCCTAAAGAAAGCAGGTGTAGACATCTGTGAAAATTACCTAACTATGAGTTTAAAAACAAAGATTCCAAGACTTACCAAGCTGGAAAGCGCCAGCAGACAGACACATGAACAAAACACACAAACACACACACAGAATTACTAGCTTTCGCAACCGATCGTTGCTTCTTCAGGAAGGAGAGGGAAAGACGAAAGGATGTGGGTTTTAAGGGAGAGGGTAAGGAGTCATTCCAATCCCGGGAGCGGAAAGACTTCCCTTAGGGGAAAAAAAAGGACAGGTGTACACTCGCACACACACACACACACACACACACACACACACACACACACACACACACACACATATCCATCCGCACATACACAGACACAAGCCAAAATACTTCCCATGTGGAAGTTTCTTTCTATTTTATTAACTATCAGTTTAATAAGTCACAGATGCAAAATACTAATGCGAATTCCTTACAGATGAATGGAAAAACTGGTAGAAGCTGACTTTGGGGAAGATCAGTTTGGATTCCATAGAAATGTTGAAACACATGAGGCAATACTGACCCTACGACTTATCTTAGAAGAAAGGTTAAGGAAAGACATACCTATGTTTCTAGCATTTGTAGACTTAGAAAAAGCTTTTGACAATGTGGACTGGAATACTGTCTTTCAAATTCTGAAGGTGGCAGGGGTAAAATACAGGGAGCAAAAGGCTATTTACAATTTGTACAGGGAGCAGATGACAGTTATAAGAGTCAAGGGGCATGAAAGAGAAACAGTGGTTGGGAAGGGAGTGAGACAAGGTTGTAGCCTCTCCTCGATGCTACTCAATCAGTATATTGAGCAAGCAGTAAAAGAAACAAAAGAAAAGTTTGGAGTAGGTATTAAAATCCATGGAGAAGAAATAAAAACTTTGAGGTTCGCCAATGGCATTGTAATTCTGTCAGAGACAGCACAGGGCTTGGAAGAGCAGTTGAACGGAATGGGCAGTGTTTTGAAAGCAGGGTATAGGATGAACATCAACAAAAGCAAAACGAGGATAATGGAATGTAGTCAAATTAAGTCGGGTGATGCTGAGGGAATTAGATTAGGAAATGAGGCACTTAAAGTAGTAAAGGAGTTTTGCTATTTGAGGAGCAAAATAACTGATGATGGTCAAAGCAGAGAGGATATAAAATGTAGAGTGGCAATGGCAAGAAAAGTGTTTCTGAAGAAGAGAAATTTGTTAACATCAAGTATAGATTTAAGTGTCAGCAAGTTGTTTCTGAATGTATTTGTATGGAGTGTAGCCACGTATGGAAGTAAAACATGGACGATAAATAGTTTAGACAAGAAGAGAATAGAAGCTTTTGAAATCTGGTACTTAAGAAGAATGCTGAAGATTAGATGGACATATCACATAACTAATGAGTGGGTATTGAACAGAATTGCAGAGAAGAGGAATTTGTGGCACAACTTGACTAGAAGAATGGATCGGTTGGTAGGACATGTTCTGTGGCATCAAGGGATCACCAATTTAGTACTGGAGGGCAGTGTGGAGGGTAAAAATTGTAGAGGGAGACCAAGATATGAATACACTAAGCAGATTCAGAAGGATGTAGGCTGCAGTAGGTACTGGGAGATGAAGAATGTCCCACAGGATATAGTAGCATGGAGAGCTGCATCAAACCAGTCTCAGGACTGAAGACCACAACAAAAACAGTCTCCACTGCTTGTAGTATCTATAATGAATGTCTTGGAATTAAACAACTCAAATTATTAACTGACTCTATTATTCTCACCTCCAGCATCAGAAGGTGGGTTCAATGCAAGTTCATTAGCCGCCTCTGTCATTGCTTGAAGCTTTTGTTCCATTTCATTCTTCAACTCAGTGGCAGCATTTAGCTCCCTTTGTAATTTTTGCCTGTAAAAGTAGTGAATATATTGTGATAAGACAAAACTGCATTTTTCTTTGTAACATTATTAAACATATGTAACAAAATAAAAAATGTGCAAATGAGTTGTAGTAACACCAATACAAACACAAACTCCGTCTACATAAGAAGCTATTTTACGGAAAGAATATTAGGGTTTAATTTTGTGTTGAGCTCATCAGAGATAGAACACAGCCTCTGAGTTGATGAGAATGCACAAAGATATCAGCCATGAGCTTTTGAAAAATATCTTCCTGGCATTTTCATGGTTATGAGCAAACCCTGGAAGTCTAAACCTGTTTGGCTCAAAGTAGATTTCAACTGCATTCGAATGAGACCCAAGTGTCTTAATCCTTGTGCAACTCTATCTGGTAACATTCTATCATTATTAATATTTTTTTATTATTTCATCTCAACTGGATTCCACATTTCTAGGTTTCCCGAAGTCTTTTTACACTGCTCCTCCCATGCAGCTTCTAGCCAAATTGCATGTCTGTTGAGTATTTTCTCAGTTGTATGCTTTATTCATGATATCTTGTTAGAAATGCCAGTTTGTAGTAACTCATGGAAAGTCATCAGTTAAAATGGAAGGGATACCTGGCATTCCCCAAGGAAGTATAATAGGCTGTCTACTGTTCCTAATCTATGTTAATGATTTGGAGACAATCTGAGCAGTGCTATTAGATTGTTTGCAGATGATGCCGTCTTTTACCACTTATTAAAGTTGTCAAAAGATCAAAATCAATTGCAAAATGATTTAGACAAGATATTTCTATTGCGCAAAAATTGACAATTGGCTTTAATAACAAAAAGCATGAGATCATCTACATGCGTACTTAAAGGAACACATTAAATTTTCGAAATCACAGAAATTTAAAGGTTGTCAATTCAGCTAAATTCTGGCAGTTAATATCTTGCAGTTGCAAACAACTTAAATTGGAATGATCACATAGTTAATGTTGTGGGGACTGTAAACTAAATGCTGTGTTTTATTGCCAGAACACTTACAAGGTGCAACAAATCCACTTGAGTGCTTACACTACGCTTGTATACATCTGCTAGAGCATTACTGTGTATAATGGAATCCTTACCAGATAGGATGGTTGGAGAGCATTGAGAGAGTTCAAAGAAGGGCAGCTTGTTTTGTATTATTGTGAAATAGAGGAGAGTGAAGTGAGTAGGGAAGCATTCAATAGCACAAAGAAAATTTTTGTTGTAGATAAGTCTTTCCCAAATATTGTATTATTTTCTTGACTCTATCTACATAGTCAGAAATGACAATTGTAATTTTAAAAAAAATCAAAAAGTTTTCGGTGTTTATTTTTCTCACATACTATCCAAGACTCGAATAATGAGAAATAGCCCGGAAGTGGCTATATGAAATCTCTGCAAGCACTTCAGTGATGATTGCAGACTAATCACATAAATGTAGAAATAGATATGATTTTCCAAGATTATGGTCCCACAATCTGATGTAGAATTAACAGATAAGACTATAGGAAACTGTGCATACAGCTGACTAATAATTTGCTTAATTTTTACTACATTATTTTATGATCAGAAATTTTATTTGTGGTATTCTGTGCATGTTCATAGGATAAGAGCCAGAATAATACACTACAGCATATTTATCAATTTCTCAATTTGCTTATAAAATTACAAGTCAAGATAACCAGAAAACTACTAATGCATTTTACAAATATAATGGCACTATAGTTAATGACTAATTTTCCACTTTGACACATACCATCCCTTGACACATATCACCCCTTTCACACTAAATGCTGTCTCCCTTATGACTTGGCCCCTCATGGATATTGTCTCTGTAGTAATACACAATCCTTGACCCAGTATGCTGAAGGTCTTACTGTAGCCTCGACAGACAGGCATTTTGCCCTGAATCTAGTACATAGACTGTGTCATATCCACTCATGTTGCTAATCCTATGACAACCTCGTCCAATGAACAATCTATGACAAAGTAACCACCCCACAATTGCCCATGACCCAATATCACCCCAGATTGGAACAAAATTAATCAAGGCGTTTCACCAAGGTTTTGACTATTTATTAATATGCCTGGAAATTAGGTACATCTTAACCACAATCATTTCTATCAGTTCCAAAGTGATATTCCTTTACTCATCACATCTACAAATATCTTAGTCCATTCTTATTAATCATTGCTAACAATTCATTAATTCATTCATCATGCTCTATTGATCCCAGCAAGAAGGAGAACCATAAGAGATATGTAATGAATAGAGCTATACATTAACATGAGGCAAAGATATAACAGAAACATAATCTGTATACTGCATGAACAATAAACTATCACTGTACTATTTAATGATATTCCTGTTAATTGAGTAAACTTGCAAGAGTCGTGATACTTTGAAAAAACTTGTTGCGTTCTCAGTTTTACTTTATATGTGTTGTTTATCTGATACTAATACCTTAGCATTTATTCAATTACAGTGGTATTTCTTATTACTTTTGTACATATTGAGTCCTGGTACAGTAAGGGACTTCTTGTCACATACCTTCATAATAAATACTGCTACTTGCTATACAGCTAACAGAACTTTTAAATGTCTGAATGAGATATGTTTTTAATTTTCTTCTGAATTTGTAGAGATTCCAATGTTAGATGGGAACTTGCTGAATATCTTACCAGCAAAAGGCACAACTCCATTCCAAATCCTGGTAAAGGAGGCAAAGTCAACATGAAAATTATGTTTGTATATGGTACTGTAACTGTTTTTATCACAGGTCAGCTCAAATTGGTTTTTACTATCAGCAAAAGAGCATTAATGAGTAGATATATTATGAATGGAGTGTAAGAACACTAAAATCATTAAAAAGGGTTCTGCAAGATGTACAATTATCTAATTCGCACAGTTTCCTTAACGCTCACTTATGCTGAATAACACTTTATGGAATTAATTCCCTATTGGGTGACAGAGGACACCCCAATAACAGAGCTGAGATAGTTAATACTGAACATACTTCATTCACAATGCATGATACATTGACATTTCTACATTGTATCATGACTCGGAATGCACTCCTGTCTTTGACTCACCCACATGTATTCCTCTGGTCTCTGGCTAGCAATGAGTGCCACTATCGATATGACCACAGAGAGCACCACACTCTCCTTCCCCCTAATGGTATGGAGTGCTGGAGAGAAGATGTGAATGGCATCATCATCTGCACAGGTGTGTGTGATCAGCTGTGTCATGGCTGGTTACACTGTAGGACAGAGCTGGACCATCTGTCATAGTCATGTCGTGTGGCACCTCATGGAACTGTAATAGGTCTCTGGGATGTGGCTGGGGACGAAGGGAGCAGCAACAATAGCGTTGCCTCTGCAGCAGGATCTGCACTTGCCTGTTTTGGGGGTGACTGTGGCAGTATCATTGGGCAGATGATGTCAGGTGGCCATCTGCTAAAAGTCAGGATGATGTGGAGGCATAGTTGATGTCATTGGGTAGTGGAATGTATCTAGCATCC
This sequence comes from Schistocerca gregaria, assembly GCF_023897955.1. Lineage (NCBI taxonomy): Eukaryota > Metazoa > Arthropoda > Insecta > Orthoptera > Acrididae > Schistocerca > Schistocerca gregaria. Next base: position 531,400,180 of record NC_064920.1, read on the forward strand.
CATGTCAGAGTGTCTTCACTGTGGGCAGTGAGGCACAGGTCATTATCAATGAGTTGGTGGTAATGTCAACTGGGTCGAAGTCTCTTAGACGAAGTCTAATGTTAATGGAGTGTTCTCTGTTGGGGTTGACTGCACATGCACTGAGTAGTGGCCAGTCATCGCAATCATTGTTTGTGGCATTCAGTACCATTTTCTGCCACAGAGCTTATTCTGGTATCAAGGGGTTAACTGAAACAGTCATTAGTTTGTTTTTAATCAGAATGTCAAATGCATATGTGCCTCTCTCAAGAACTTTCAAAGATACTGCACTTGGCAGCTATAGTGCCAGGGAGACGGGGTCATCCTGTGGCGTGATGTGATCGCAATGTGAGAGCTTTTTGGTTATCAAGACCCTGGGGCTGAGTGCAGAGTGGAAGCTTGGCACTGAGACATATCTAATGTGGTTCTTTTCCTGCTGAACCAGTGCAGGTAGGTCCATATGCTCATGTTCTTGCTAGGATCAAATCAGTGGGAAGCAGAAATGATTCACCATATAGTCTCTTGGAGAGGAACACTTGCAGGTACTTCTTAAGGTTGTGTCAGACACCAAATAGTACCATGGTAACACTTCAGTCTGTAACCCACCATGACACTGGCACATAAGGACAACATTAAGGGTCATATCCCACCACTTTACCAGACCTTTACCTAGGCATGATAGGCAGTAGCGCAGTTCCATCTGATTCCACAGAGGTTACACAGTTCGCCAAACAGTGGTGACTCAAACCAGAAGCCTAGGTATGAAGTTGTCACGTCTGGCATACCAAACTACACTATCCATGTTTCTACGAAGGCACAGGTTGAGATGTCCTTGGAGAGGACCACCTCCACCCACTGGGGTACTCCATGTATCATTGACAATAGATATTTGAATCCCTCTGACTCCACAAGAGGGTCACTGAGATGGAAGTGTACATGGTGGCAGCAAGCTTTTGGTATTTCAAAATGACCTAATCATGACTGTGTGTCTTTATGACTTTACTGTGTTGGTGCAGTATGTAAGCCTGTACCCAGGTGTTGCAGTCCCGCTCAATATTGGGCCATGCTAAGCATTTTGCCATGAGGCAGACTGTGGGCCTGATGCCCAGGTGGGACAGCCTGTGGAGTTCTTCAAAAATTGTGTGATGCATTGTTTGTGGTACCCATTCCCAAATTCTGTTAACAGAAATATCATAAATGATTGGTGTTTCAGGTCCCAGAACAGTGTGTCACTCAATGCATAAGCCAGTAGCATCATTGTGCATCAATGCTGCAATACTTGTGTCATTGTACTAGTTGATGGCTAGATTCTCATAATCAAATTGGAGGGAATTGACATTGAGTCACGATAAGTAGTTGGTGATGAGATTGGCAGCCCCAAGGAGGTGGCCGATATCCATAATGTACTGGGTGATAAGGTCAAGGTGTTGTTAGTATAGGGGACTGAAATCCTTTGACAGCCTTTGATACCTTCATGGAAGTATCTCACTGCCTCATAAACGGCAAGAAGTTCTCGGTCAAAGGCTGACCATTTGGACAGAGAGGATGTAAGTCTACAAGAGAAGAATCAAAGGGGCTGTACCTCCGAATCAACTAGCCATTGCAGTACAGTGCCAATAGTGGTGTCATTTGCATCACTGGTAACTGTGAGTCATGTGGTGGACCAACGTGATTGTGTACAGAACAATACTTAGCAAGTTTGACTGTAACCTTCATCTTTGCATTCCACTCCATCTTCCTTTTCCCTTACTTGTTAGATCCTGTCAGTGTGTTGGTGAGGCATGCTTGTAAGGCCACTGCTTGCAGCACATGATGCCAGTGAAAGTCCAAAATTATTAAGAATCAACGGAGCTCATGATAATTCTGTGGGAGGATGAACTGTTTTAAGGTGTTGGCTTGGACTGGGGTCAGCCTGATCATTCCAGTGCTATGTGCTCAAGGAATATAACTTCTGTCTTCAAAACTGAGACTTGTCCTTGTTCATCATTACACCCCTGTTTTTAGGGCAGTGAGGACCTTCACCATGGAGTCAACACTATGGAAGTATTTCCTTACAGGCTGAGAGGGAATGTCCCAACAATGGAGTTAAGACAATTGACTGCAAATGTACTTTATTCACAATGTGCAATACTTTAACTGTCTATATCATATTGTCACTCAGAAAGCTCTGCTGTCTTTGACTCCTTCACAGACATTCCTCTGCTCTCTGGCCAGTGATCCATGTTGCTATCAGTATCTCCACAACTTTATTTGCTTGAAGTCCTTGGCCCAGAAGATAGTCCAGTGACAACAGGAAGTGGAAATACAACAGAGTGTCCATTATCTGAATGCTGGCCAACCAAATGATCGCTTAACCAAACTCTTACTTGCTCATATGTGTGCCTTCCTCACCCCCCACCCCCCTTCCCTCCACTATGGTCTTGTTCCACCACTCTTCTCCCACACACCAACACCAAACTGGCATCAACAGTTACGATTACTTGTGTCAACTTTGTCACATAAAGTAAATTTGTGATAAAACAATGCCTAAGGTGAGAGTTTAACAAAATATTTTCCTCTGACGGTACACATTGAACTTCCTGGTGCTTTGATGGAACATCTTGTTTATTTTTAAGGCTAATAAATTTTCATAAATGAGAAAAAAAAACATTTTATTCTGTGATTACTCCAATTTTAAATCATAACTAATAAAACAGAAATTTTAATAAACATTTTAAAAATAATTAGTATTGCCAAAATGTCAAAAAATAATTAAAAAATAATGCAGAACAAAGGGAAATTGTGGGTAAGAGGAAGGTGAATTAATTACCTAATGAGTATAAAGTGAGTAAGTTGAGAATTATGGATATAAAGAAACAAAAGAGGAGCATCACAAATTTTATATCTAAGCTTGATTCTGCTGATGAATTACAAGTTGTAAAACAATGAAACCCACCATGAAACCACATCTAGATGGTGCTATTTACAAGTGGCACTAAAGCGATCACAAATAGAACCCATCTCTGGTCCCATTCTGAATGAAAAGGCAATTCAATTTAATGAAAACCTTGGAGGGCCATTGAATTTTAAAGCAAACATGGACTGGTTAAAATGGTTTAAGTCAAGACACGGCATTCATGAGCATTTAATGCAAGGAGGAAAAAATGTCTGCTTATTCTTCAGCAGATGATTCTTTCAAAATCAAATTAAGAAATGAACTGAGAGAAGGAAAACGTTTGCAGTGCTGACAAAACTGGGATCAACTGGAAAGCTTTGCCAAAAAAAATTCATACTTCACCTCATGTATTAGCATCACCTGGTCCCAAAATAAGCAAGAATCTTATTACTAATTTAGCTTGTGTTAATGCTGCAGGTAACAAAGGAATGTTTTTGTTCATCACTGGTAAAAGAAAGCAAACACATTTTTTTAAACATTAATATGTCTGCAATGCCCATTGTTTACATGTCACAACAGACCACCTGGATGGATAGTCAACAGAGCACCTGGATGAATAGTACAATTTTCATGAAATAGTTTATGGAAATTTTTGTACCCTCTGTAAAAACTCATCAGTTAAAGATTGGTAAAAGGTAGAAAACATTATAGCTCCAGGATAATGTTCCAAGTCATCCCTTGTGTGATATCTTAAACAAGAAGGATGAGTTTGTAAATGTGATGCTTCTTCTACCTAACATAACCTCCTTATTGAAGCTCATGAATTAGGGTGTTATTGAGACTTTCAAGTGGCATTACTGGAAGGAACTGTTATGTGTGTTATTGTTGGGAACAAAGAAGGAGAAGAAAGTCTGGTAAGAAATCATGAAAATATTGACTTCAAAGAAGCACCCCGTATGATTAGGGAAGCATGGAATGCTGTCAAGGTAGAGAATTTGAAGAAAAAAAATGGAATAAAATTGGCAGAAAGTTTGTCTAATTGAAAATGACAAACAGAATGATAGGGTTAAAATGCTCACTCTGTTAATAAAACTGAACTGTGATGAAGAACTTGTTCAAGGATGGACAAATGCTGACAATGCAGATCCATGGCACCAAATCAAGCAGGATAACGAATTTATGAATCTCATCACTCATAAAAATGATGTCACCAGCATCTCATCAACTATCAGGCCTGAAAATTAGGATGGCAAAATACTGGCTGCTTCTGAAACATTTATATGTTTAGTTATTCCCTTGCACTGGTTTTAAGCTCAAGATGAAAGCAACCAGTGTCAGATATCTGTACTGAAGAAATTTGTGACTTAGCTGCTTATAATCAGGTAGACTTATATAAATGGACGAAAAGTAAGGATTTTTTGAATGTTTTAATTCTACAGTATGTATTGTACATGCAAAATGCATATTTATTACATATTTTTGTACTACATACAATAAAATATATTCATGTTACTATAAATATATTTAGTTTTTATTGGTAAACTGGTAAATAAAAATATAGAGTTCAGTTATCTGAATAAACCATTTTTCCAAAGACCTGTGTCCTCCATTTAGTTCAGATAATTGACGCTCTACTGAATGCAAAATAAACCAACACTACTGTCTGTAGGTCAAAACAAGGAGAGATGCTTCTAAGGACATAACACATTGGATTGAGCTTCTTGATAGGTTTTGTATGTGTTGGCCCCATTTTAACTTGTTATCCAGCCGGACCCCAAGGAACTTTATACACTGTGGTTCATTCAGTGTAGGTGTACTTTTTTGTAAACATATCATAATTATGCTTTGAGTCTTTGTAATATTAAGACTTAAACTGTTAGCAGTAACTACTTGGAGGTCTGCTCAGCTAGCATCTGAGCTGTGTCTACTAAGGAGGAGAATGGACACTTTATTAGTATGTTTAAGTCATCAGCAAACATGACAGTTTTTGAATTGTCATTTATAGGCACTGGAAAATCATTTATATAGACCAGCCTTATCCTTTATGGATAACAAGAAGGTGTTTGATGATGTGATTAGGGCAGAAAACAGCATAACAATTCATGTGCTAGAAAATAATCTTAACATCAGCTTCAGTTCTGTGCAACACATCATGCAGCAGAAGTGAGGTTACTGCAATGTCTGCAACCACTGGATAGGCCAGATGTTGAATGCCAAACAAAAAAGCAAACCAGATGGCTGTTTGACTGAAGCTCCTGATGCATTTTCCTATTGAAGGCAGCATATTCTTTGAGTGGACTGTTGCAAGTGATGAAAGCTACTGTCATCACTAGGTCCCAGAGTGGAAAGTGTCAACACTGCAGTGGTGTCACCGTCGCCCTCATCCCAAGGAGTTAAAGATCCAGCTAACTGCTGGAAATGTCATGCCCGCCCTGTTCTTTGATTACTAAGGCCCATTGTTTATTTATTGCAAGGAACCTGGTGTCTTCATCACCAGGGAATGGTACAGCACAATGCTGAAGAAATTACAGCATGCAATAATGGTGAAACATCCAGGAAAACTGTAACAAAGGGTACTGCTGCTTCATAATGACATACAACCTCATATAATAAATGCTGTAATACGAAAGTGATACCACAAGTGGGAGACACTCGAGCACTCACCCTGCAATCCTGATCCCTCCCCATATGATCATCACACATTCAGCCCCTTTAAAAAGATCTTAAAGAGTCATCAATTCCTGTTGGATGATGACATGAAGCAGGAAGTTCTGGACTTTTTCACACAACAGGATATTGTGTTGTACCAAATGAATATCTTCAAACTGGTACATTGCTCCAATTATTGCCTCAGTGCTCACAGCAATTTTGTCTGATTGGCACACTGATTCTAAACTGTGCAGCTTTCAAACAAAAACGTTTTTATCACCTTGGGAGAAGATGCATCCAGCATCCAGCTTGGTGTGAGGACAGGAAAAATAGTTGGATAATGGAAGTGTGGAGAAATGAACTGTAATTATCTTTCTCTTAATGACATTGATACAAAGTCAATTAAGGGTAACACAGGAGTAGGTTTAATAATGAATAATAATAAAAAAAGGGAATGTGGGTAGGCTACTATGAACAGCATAGTACAAGCATTATCATAGCCAAGATAGACATGAAGGCCACACCTAGCACAATACCACAAGTTTATATGCCAACTAGATCCACAGATGACAAAGAGATTGAAGAATGTGTGATGAAATTAAAGAAATCATTTAGATAGTAAAGGGAGATGAAAATTTAATAGTCATGGGGGACTGGAATTCGACAGTAGGAAATGGAAGAGAAGGGAAAGTGTTAGGTCAATACAGAGAGGGGGTAAGGAATGAAAGAGGAAGCTGTCTGGTAGAATTTTGCACAGATCATAACTTAATCATAGCTAACACTTGGTTCAAGAATCACGAATGAAGGTTGTATGCATGGAAGAGGCCTGGAGACATTGGAAGGTTTCAGATAGATTATGTAATGGTAAGACAGAGATTTAGGAACTAGGTTTTAAATAGTAAGGCATTTTCAGGGGCAGATGTGGACTCTGACCACAATTAATTGCTTATGAATTGTAGATTAAAACTGAAGAAATTGCAAAAAGATAGAAATTTAAGGAGATGGGACAGATAAACTGAAACAACCAGAGATTGTAAAGAGTTTCAGAGAGTGCATTAGGGAATACTGATAAGAACAGGGGAAAGAAAGACAATAAAGGAAGTATGGATAGCTTTGAAAGATGAAACAGTGAAGGCAGCAGACGATCAAGCAGAGAAGAAGATGAGGGCTAGTAGACATCCTTGGGTAATAGAAGAGATATTGATGAAAGGGGAAAATACAAAACTGCAGTAAATGAAGCTGGCAAATAGGAATACAAACGCTTCAAAATTGAGATTGAAAGAAACTGCAAAATGGCTAAGCAAGGATGGCTAGAGGACAAATGTAAGGATGAAGATGCATGTATCACTAGGGGTAAGATTGATACTGCTTACAGGAAAATGAAAGAGACCTTTGGAGATAAGAGAACCACTTGTATGACTATCAAGAGCTCAGAGGGGAAAACACGTTCTAAGCAAAGAAGGGAAGGCAGAAAGGTGGAAGGAGTATGTAGAGGGCAATATTATGGAAATGGAAGAAGATGTAGACAAAGATGAAAGGGGAGATATTACACTGCATGAAGAGTTTAACACAGTACTGAATGACCTAAGTAAAAAAAAAGCTCTGGGAGAAGACAACATTCCATTAGAACTATTGACAGCCTCGCGACAGCCATACATGACAAAACTCTAGCAAGATGTATGAGTCAGGCGAAATACCCTCAGACTTCAAGAAGAATATACATCTACATCTACGTGATTACTCTGCTATTCACAATAAAGTGCCTGGCAGAGAGTTCAATGAACCACCTTCATGCTGTCTCTCTAGCGTTCCACTCTTGAACAGCACGCAGGAGAAATGAGCACTTAAATTTTACTGTGCCAGCTCTGATTTCTCTTATTTTATCATGATGATCATTTCTCCCTATGTAGGTGAGAACCAACAGAATGTTTTCACAATTGGAGGGGAAAACTGGTGATTGAAATTTCATGAGAAGATCCCGTCACAATGAAAAGTGCCATTGTTTAATGATTGCCACTCCAATTCGTGTATCATGTCTGTGACACTATCTCCCCTATTTCGTGATAATACAAAATGAGATGCCCTTCTTTGTACTTTTTTGATGTCATCTGACAGTCCCACCTGGTGCGAATCCCACACCGCAACAGCAGTACTTCAGAATAGGACAGACAAGCATAGTGTAAGCAGTCTCTACGGTAGACCTGTTGCACCTTCTAAGTGTTCTGCCAATGAATCGCAATCTTTGGTTTGCCCTACCCACAATATTATCTATATGATCATTCCAATTTAGGTTATTTGTAACTGTAATCTCTAAGTATTTAGTTGAATTTACAGTCCTCAGATTTGAGTGACTTACCGCATAATTGAAATTTAGCTGATTTCTTTTAGTACTCAAGTGAATAACTTCACACTTTTCTTTATTCAGGGTCAATTGCCACTTTTTGCACCATACAGACTGGTATACAATCTGGACCAGAGGCCTTGCCTTTATTAAGTGATTTAAGCTGCTTTGTTGCACTGAGGATATCTACTTCTACGTTTCTCATCTTGGCAGTTGTTCTTGATTGGAATTCAGGAATATTTACTTCATCTTCTTTGGTGAAGAAGTTTCAGAAAACTGTGCTTAATAACTCTGCTCTAGTGGCACTGTCATCAGTGACTTCACCATTGTTATCGCGCAGTGAAGGTATTGATTGTGTCTGGCCACTGGTGTGCTTTATGTATGACCAGAATCTCTTTGGGTTTTCTGACATATTTTGAGACAGAACTTCATTGTGGAAATTATTAAAAGCATCTTGCATTGAAGTACTCGCCATATTTCGAACTTCCATAAAACATTGCCAATATTGGGGATTTTGCATTCTCTTAAATTTGGGATGCTTTTCTCGTTGCTTCTGCAACAACAATGTGACCCGTTTTGTGTACCATGGGGGATCAGTACCATCACTTATTAATTTATGTGGTGTATATCTGTCATTTGCTGTTGACACTATCTCTTTTAAAACATTCCACAACTTTTCTACACTTACATGATCAGATCGGGAGAAGCGAAGGCTGTCTCTTAAAAGGCATTATGAGCATTTTTATCAGCCATTCCTGGGGTCAGATACATCACATGATCACACTGACAGAACCACAGGCACATAGACACAGGCAACAGAGCATGCACAATGTCGGCACTAGTACAGTGTATAATCACCTTTCGCAGCAATGCAGGCTGCTATTCTCCCATTGAGACGATCGTAGAGATGCTGGATGTAGTCCTGTGGAACGGCTTGCCATGCCATTTCCACCTGGCGCCTCAGTTGGACCAGCGTTCGTGCTGGACGTGCAGACCACGTGAGACGACGCTTCATCCAGTCCCAAACATGCTCAATGGGGGACAGATCCGGAGATCTTGCTGGCCAGGGTAGTTGACTTACACCTTCTAGAGCACGTTGGGTGGCACGGGATACATGCGGATGTGCATTGTCCTGTTGGAACAGCAAGTTCCCTTGCCGGTCTAGGAATGGTAGAACGATGGGTTCGATGACGGTTTGGATGTACCGTGCACTATTCAGTGTCCCCTCGACGATCACCAGAGGTGTACGGCCAGTGTAGGAGATCGCTCCCCACACCATGATGCCGGGTGTTGGCCCTGTGTGCCTCGGTCGTATGCAGTCCTGATTGTGGCACTCACCTGCACGGCGCCAAACACGCATACGACCATCATTGGCACCAAGGCAGAAACGACTCTCATCACTGAAGACGACACGTCTCCATTCGTCCCTCCATTCACGCCTGTCGCGACACCACTGGAGGCGGGGTGCACGATGTTGGGGAGTGAGTGGAAGATGGCCTAACGGTGTGCGGGACCGTAACCCAGCTTCATGGAGACGGTTGCGAATGGTCCTCGCCGATACCCCAGGAGCAACAGTGTCCCTAATTTGCTGGGAGGTGGCGGTGCGGTCCCCTACGGCACTGCGTAGGATACTACGGTCTTGGCGTGCATCCGTGCGTCGCTGCGGTCCTGTCCCAGGTCGACAGGCACGTGCACCTTCCGCCGACCACTGGCGACAACATCGATGTACTGTGGAGACCTCATGCCCCACGTGTTGAGCAATTCGGCGGTACATCCACCCGGCCTCCCGCATGCCCACTATACGCCCTCGCTCAAAGTCCGTCAACTGCACATACGGTTCACGTCTACGCTGTCGCGGCATGCTACCAGTGTTAAAGACTGCGATGGAGCTCCGTATGCCACGGAAAACTGGCTGACACTGACGGCGGTGGTGCACAAATGCTGCGCAGCTAGCGCCATTCGACGGCCAACACCGTGGTTCCTGCTGTGTCCGCTGTGCCGTGCGTGTGATCATTGCTTGTACAGCCCTCTCGCAGTGTCCGGAGCAAGTATGGTGGGTCTGACACACCGGTGTCAATGTGTTCTTTTTTCCATTTCCAGGAGTGTATATATACTGTGCTTTTCTTTTTTATGCAATAATTCCAATCCCAAACAGAGCAGGTGTTGACAGATGTGAAAATTAAAAAACTATCAGTTAATTAGTCACAGCTGCAAAATACTAACATGAATTCTTTACAGATGAATGGAGAAACTGGTAGAAGTCAACCTCAAGGATGATCAGTTTGGATTCCTTAGAAATGTTGAATAACATGAGGCAATACTGGCCCTGGAACTTATCTTAGAAGATAGATTAAGGAAAGGCAAACCTATGTTTCTAGCGTTTGTAGACTTAGAGAAAGCTTTTGACAATGATGACTGAAATATTCTGAAGGTGGCAGGGGTCCAATACAGGGAGCAAAATGCTACTTACAATTTGTACAAAAACCAGATGGCTGTTATAAGAATTGAGGGGCATGAAAGAGAAACAGTGGTTGGGGGAGGGAGTGAGACAGGATTGTAGCCTATCCCCGATGTTATTCAGTCTGTATATTGAGCAAGCACTAAAGTAAACAAAAGAAAAATTTGGAATACGAATTAAAATCCATGGAGAAGAAATAAAAACTTTGAGGTTTGCTGATGACATTGTAATTCTATCACAGACAGCAAAGGACCTGGAAGAGCAGTTGAACAGAATGGACAATGTCTTGAAAGGAGGATATAAGATGAGTATCAACTAGAGGATAATGGAAAGTAGTCCAATCAAATCAAGTGATGCTGAGGGAATTAGATTAGGAAAGGAGACACTTAAAGTAGCAGATGAGTTTCGCTATATGAGGAGCAAAATAACTGATGATGGTCAAAGGAGAGAGGATATAAATGGTAGACTGGCAATGGCAAGGAAAGGGTTTCTGAAGAAGAGAAATTTGTTAAGATCAGGAATAGATTTAAACATCAGGAAGTCTTTCTGAAAGTATTTGTATGGAAGTGAAACATGGATGATAAATAGTTTAGACAAGAAGAGAATAGAAGCTTATGAAATGTGGTGCTACTGAAGAATGCTGAAAATTCATGCAGTCATAGAAAAAAATAGAACAGAAAATGATGGTTTTGGTGAAACTGATGTGTTATGTATGACATGAAAGGGGTGATAAAAATGAAGACAAGATCCAGAAAAATCCTTACATATACAGTCAAATAGACACTGGCAGCCCGTTTTGTGGGATCCCTGAAAAGGTAAGAGACAAAATTAAACATAACCCACATTTTATTGAGATGTCTGATGTAGAGTTTAAAATAAGGGTAGTAACATAGAGACATGAGAAAGGGGTGCTACAGTTATTTAAAATTGGGAGCATAAAATTTACACAAGTATGTCTCGTAATAGTGGCTTTAGACAAAACTATGATTTTAAACAAGTACTGGATTGTGAAGGCAGAGTGGGATTTGACTGCCTTAATAAATAATTAGTATTACTGACACTAAAAATGAAATTTATTCAAAGATAGAATTAATAATGCTGAATTGTGGGCACAGAAGTTAAATATTTCACAGAAAGCCTAATTGAGGGAACTGTTGTGTGAATATTATATTGTTTTCAAAGAAAAAACTGGAAATATCAAAAATTAAGAATGCAAATTAAAGTTAAAACCACATAAACCATTTTTCATTACGTCATACAGCATGCCATTGTCAGAAAGCGAAGCTATAGTAAAGGAATTAAAGAAAATGGAAACTTTGGCCATAATTTAGAGGAGTTGTAGTGAATACAGCAGATCTCTTGTTGCAAAAGAAAGTTGGATGGGGACAGTAAGATTAGTTCTTAATTCTAGAAATTTAAATAAGTTTTTGGGGAGGGAAACTGATCATACTGAAAATATAGATCAATTATTGTGTAAAGCTGAACATAGTAAGTTCAGGACAAGTTTATACCTTACTTCTGGAGAGAAATTATTAAGTGAAGTATGTGAAAAATTAGGGGAGTGTAGTACATAACAGCAGTTAGAAAACTGTAAACTTGCTGTGAGACAACTTAAATTTTTGGGGCCTAGAAATTCTGAGAATGGAATTAGGTCTTATGACAATAAAATGGAGGCTGTTGGAAAATTTCCAGTCTCAAATAAAAAGAAACAATTAAAATAATTTTCTGGTCTATGTGGTTTTTGCTGGAATTTTATTAGTATGCAGGTACTAAAGCCACCTTGTTTCAACGACATGTTAAATAAGAACAGCAAATGGGTTTAGGATGGTAGTGGCTAGGAGACTTTTGACGCAGTAGAGAAACAGCTTTGTGAGAGTAAAATGTTACACAGACCAGACCTAACATTACCATTTTGTCTTACAGGAGGCAACTGTTACACTGGGTTGGGGGCAGATCTATTCCAGAAAAGGACTCTGGATTGGAAAACAGAACACAAGTCAATAGCTTTTGCCAGCAGAACTGTACAAAAACATGAGAATATTTACAGTGTTACAGAGGAAGAACTTTCGGCTATTCACTGACTATTCAGTAAACTGAAAATTTTTTTTTTAAGTTACAGATTTATAGTCTATTCTGACCACAAAACTTTCAGTTGTTTAAAGGAAAGCAAACTGTATTACAAAAGGAAAGTGAACTTTATCACAACAGAATAACCAGGTACCCATTATTTCTTAAAGAATTTGACTGTACCATTAAATATATAAAAGGTAGGAAAATTTAATTGCCAATGCTCTATCCAGACTACCAATGGGAAATAAATTTGAAGATAGCAGTGGCAAATGTGAAAAAAAAAATTGAAAATAATTTATTTGAAAGATATTAAAGAAGTAGATAAGAAATATGTGCAATGAGGTAAGGAGAACCCAAAATCATGATCAAAATTAAAGACTTGTAAATGGTTATATAGACAAAAAGGGGGAAGAAAAAATTGAGCATTACTCTAGAATTTACAAGGGAAAATCTTTCACAAAAAGTAATCCTGGCAGTGAAAACTGGAAACTATGGTGGTCAGAACACTTTATTCAAATGGTTCAAATGGCTCTAAGTATTATGGGACTTAACATCTGAGGTCATCAGCCCCTTAGACGTAGAACTACTTAAACCTAACTAACCTAAGGACATCATACACATCCATGCCCGAGGCAGGATTCGAACCTTCAACTCTAGCAGCAGCGCAGTTCCAGACTGAAGTGCCTAGAACTGCTCAGCCACAGCAGCCAGCCAGCAGTTTATTGATAAAATATGTAAGTTTTGGTCATTGTTGGGTACAAAAATTTATTCAGAAAATTCAGGTAAACATTTATTCCTAAAACCTTACTAGAACAGTTAGAAAAGAATTATTAACATGAGACATGCCAGGAAGTGAAAGTCAATAGTCAAATATTTAGGAGGCTTCTGCAAAACCTGATACCTAAGAATCAAATGGACATTGTGGCTGTAGACATGTTGGGACCATTACCAGAAGCAAAAAGGTTTGTTCAGTTACATTTTCTTTATAGTTAATTTAATCTCCAAATTCTTAAAAGTATATCCATTTAAAAAGGCAACTAGCAAAGATACTACTTCAAAAATCTTGATGCATTAGTGTAACACATGCGGGTATTCCAAAAACAATTCCTTTTGACAATGAGATTCAAATCATCTTGAAATTCTGGAAAAATTTTGAACAGGTGGAAGAAGTAAATGATACCTCAGTTTCAGTGCACCACCTTTCAAGGATTCCAGCAGAGATATGAGGGAAATTAGGAGATTATGGACAACATACTGCAACACTAACCATTCAAATTGGATTGACTATATTAACAGTTTTCAGGATATTTTAAACTGTTCACAACACTCTTCCACTGGATTCTCACATTACAAAAGACTGTACAACCACAAACCTGCTAACCTTATAATTGAATTACAGTCTTACCACACAAGAGAGGGAAAATCATCAGAACTTTGGATAAGCAAAGGCATGATAAAAAACTAACAGTAGCACAGTGTGGAATTGGTGATTTGATTGTAGTGGAGATTAATGAAAAATCAAAATCTGCATGAAATGACCTTAAGAAATTACTTGATATTTACATTTGGTTCTTTGAAGAGTTTGGGAACCACATGTAAATACTTACTGATTGTACATAATCAATGTCAAGGAAACATTTTGGTTTAATAAATACAATGAAGGAAGAACAATCACAACCACAGAGTATAATTAATGTAAAGTAATGAAATTTCACTTATGCATTTGTCTAGGTAACACATATAAATGATTAACATTGTAGGACCACAAGATGATGTAAGTGCAAGACAGGTCATTGCCAATGTGAAATGCTGATACAGTAATAAGTGGTGTAACTGCCAGAATATTGGATGCAAGCATGGAAATGTGCTTGCATTATGCTGTGCAGGTGCCAGATGTCAGTTTGTGGATGGAGTTCTATGACTGATGCACTTGGTCAGTCTGTACTGGGACAGTTAATGCTGTTTGTGCATGAAGCTAGAGTTGTTGTCCAATGATGTCCCATATGTGCTCAATTTGAGGAGATTTGTTGATTGAGTAGGTGAAGGCAACATGTTGACACTCTGTAGAGCATGCTAGGTTACTACAGCAGGCATGTGGGAGTGCATTACCCTATTGGGAAATACCCCCTGAAATGCTGTTAAAGAATGGCACACAACAAATTGAATCATCTAATTAATATATTAATTAACACTCAAGGTGCATGGAATAGCCGTGATTGCTCTTGCAGTTATACAAAATTACACCCAATATCATAACTCCAGGTGTAGTCCAGTGTGTCTAGCATGTACACAGGTCACTTGCAGAACTTCAACTAGTTACCTTCTAACCAACACATGGCCATCACTGCCACCAAGGCACAACCAGCTTTCATCAGAAAACACAACAGACCTCCACCCTGCCCTCCATTGAGCTCCTACTTGACACCACTTAAGTCATAAATGGCTGTGGTTTGGGGTCAGTGGAATGCACACTACAGGGCATCTGGTTCAGAGCTGTAATTGAAGTAACCAATTTGTAACAGTTCATTGTGTCACTGTGGTGCCATCTGCTGCTGAAACTACTGCTGCAGATGCAGTACAATGCCCCAAAGCCATATGCCAAACACAATGGGCTTCCCTTTTGGTAGTGATTGTTCAGAGCCTAGTCTTCTTGTGACCATACATTCCCCTAAGTAATGCTGCCAGCAGTCATGTACAGTGGTTTCATTGCTGGCAAATCTTTCTGCAAGATTGCAGGAGGAACAGCCAGCTTTTTGTAATAATATTACATGACCTCATCTGAACTCAGTGAGGTGTTGATAATAGCATCTTTGTTGCCTTAAAGGCATTCTTGACTAACATCAGCTCACCACCTTCAATCTCGATGGTCATTAATGCTCATGACTGCTACAGTCTGTGTTTAAAGCAAACCTAATTTACATCCTTTTGGTGGTACTAATAGTGCCACTCATATGCAACCTGCATGAAATTTGAATACACATCATATTTCTGTTGTAGAAACATGCCTACCAGCTTTTCTTATGTCACACAACTCCATCACAGAGCTGCAATTTTTTTCCCATCAGTGTATAACTGATTAAAATGTTACAAGTAAATGAAAAATGTGACCAGCTAATATTTATATATGTTTCATGGTAATCTTGAGTCAGAATTCTCTTCTCTGTTTTGTTTTCAAGCATAAAGCCAAAGGAAGACATACACTTGTGGGTAGTCCAATCACCAACAGAATCCACACAATACTTTGTAGGAGGGGGCTGAGGGGTGGGGTGCAAGACCTGGGTGTGTAGAGTATTTTTAATATCCTGAAAGATGAATGGCAACTTCTAAGCAGCAATAAAAAGTTCCACATCTGACCCTATTAAAAACATACTTTTTAAATCATTTTCTTGAAAGAAA
This sequence comes from Schistocerca gregaria, assembly GCF_023897955.1. Lineage (NCBI taxonomy): Eukaryota > Metazoa > Arthropoda > Insecta > Orthoptera > Acrididae > Schistocerca > Schistocerca gregaria. Next base: position 531,415,987 of record NC_064920.1, read on the forward strand.
CACATGACTATACTATATTTTTTCCTTTCCCTGAGAGCTAGGTGGAGTGAGGCCCTTGCCCCCAGGTGTGAGCACCATTGCTGACCACAATAAATGGCACAAATATAATAATGTCAATGAAGAAGTAATATTTAGTGACTTGAGAAATATACATTAACACACAGTAGGTGCCAAAAGTGACATATCCAAAGGGCCTATCCCACTTCCCCGTCCCCACCCCTTGGTAATGTGGAGCTCCTGGAATGTAGGGGAATTTATTGTGGCAGATCAGATAACCAGCTCCCATACAAGCTGTTGTTGTGGAGCAGGAATGAAGTCTAGGCTGAGCAATGGTTTTGTAACTATGCTGCTGTCTGTGAGTCAATGGCATCATTTGTGGCAGATGGTGGATGATGGGAGAAGTGTTGAGTTGAAAGGCAGTTTTAAAGTAGCAGGCAAACTGGTTTTACCCACTCAAGTGACAGTGTCATTGGTTTATCTTTTAAGAGACCTTTCTCCATATGCTCAGTGTATGATAATGATAAAACTTGATGTGGGCTGGTGTAAGGAGGTTGCAATGGTGTTCGAACTGTATCCGTATTCAACATGGCATGGGAAAACTTTTGATAAAAAAGCAGTATGCCAAGGCCATCGCTTCTATTTACAACTATCCAGCAATATAGACATGACGGGCAAGTTGCTGAGCTACAAAATCACAAGCTCCACAATGCAGGCTGGCATGCATCTAATGTAAATGCATAATCAATGTGTACACATCGACCAGCCAAAGTGTTTACAAGATAGCCTCTAGTAGTTGCCACAAGCACGTGTGGTGCTTGCCTTGTTACCTATGGCATTTGTGTCTCCATCAGCAGTGTTTCAGTCATGGAAATACTTTATCCATGCAAATTATGTGCCCACCAAGGACAGAACAGATATCTGTCTCGCGGGCATGTACTCAAGGCACCACCTGGCTGCTAGAATGGCAGTTCCATTCATGGAGTCACAGCGACTTCTGTTCCTCACAGTGTCTAGAGTTCTGACTTCAGCACCAACTACAGAGGATCCACAGGAGCACAGCAATGAGCAGCCAGCAGTTGCTACCAGAATCATGGCCTCTACCATCCATAGCCTCAACTGACACTGTGCTCCTGGAACAGTACATGGTGGCTGAACTTAGACTCTGTGTTTATTCCTACAATTACCTCCAGAGACAACATCCTACTGAAAAATCAAGTGTTGTTGATGACAATGACTGAACTAATAACCTCAGTGATTCATAATTTTCTTGTGATTCATTATTCTGGAAGCTGTACTGCACGTCTTATTCAGACTTATGGTCCATATGGCTATTTTATTGTAAACTACTACCATTCTTTTGTGTAAAAAATGAAGTGTTTTTGTAGAGTACCAGGGTAGTTAATTCACACAAAGAAATCTTCAAACTGTTAGTGCAATTTGGCCACACAATTTCCTATTATACTAATTATATCTTCTCATTCCAGTATGGCAACACAGAAACTGGACATGTTGATGCGGCTATTGTTCTCCTTACACCAACCTCAGCAATTACAGGAGGTTCTTCTGAAAACTTTGGATCCTCCAGACAATGCCCTATGCCAGACAATGACAACTACACTACCCCATTTCAAGAATTCAGTAAAGGGTTGGAGCCATGGTCAGTCTTCATCACAAGGTTGGAACAACATTTTGTGGGCTCCACAGTTTTAGTTGACATTCAGCTATGAGATTTTCTCCTTGTTTATTCTGATACTCATGTCTATCAAAGTCTTCAAATACATAACCATGGTATAGATCCCAGCACCCCATCCTACATTCAGTTAAAGGCCACACTACATTCGTCTCATGACAATCTCACTACTCATATGCACAATAAACATTCTGTGATGTCATCCTCAATGCTCCAAGACCCCCTACCAGTCCTTCACACTTGTCCAATTCTGAGTGCTCATACGTACAGTTACTCCTTCTGTTGATGTTCACCAGATGGACTCAGGATGTTGTTTCCAGATCAGTAGAGTTCAGAAGGAAGATTCTGTTGCACTGTCCTCTATAACAGATACGTGCCTACAGCCCCTGCATGATTTTCAGAAAGAAGAATAAGCAAGAAGCAGCATACTCTCTAATGGTCCATGCCCTGCAATACATCTGCATTGTTACCTCTTCACAACGCTTCAGTTTGATGGCAACGTGTTTGACCACCATAACAAAGTGATGAATACCATAGTTATGATACTACATGATTCATATCAAAGTTCATGTTTTGTCTGATTACACATGGGACTGCATATGAAAATGACACAACTGACTGCAGTACATGAAATTTTTCACTGAATATATAAAACCAGAAGTCTGTTGTATTGTAAGCATACTAGTAGTTTCTGTTTCAAATGTGACTTGTGATGATGTCCCTTACAATAAACACAATTATTTAATGATATACTGTCAACATTGTGGAAAGGATAGATTGATTCTTATCTGACAGGCACAAGAAAAAAACTGCTATAAATTTTAGCTTTTGGCTTCTTCTAAATTAGAAAACACATGCAGATTCACACAAGCACATCATACACACACACACACACACACACACACACACACACACACACACACACACACACACACACACACAGCTGGGAAGGAGTGGTTGAAGGTGCGTGTGGGAATGTGCAGGGACATGGTTGGCACACGATTATGGCTGCTATAGTTGGAGTCATGAACGACGGCAGTCGAGTTTAAGCTTGTCCTGTGTCCCTATGCCATGCATTCTCCTTTAGCCAATAAGCATTATGAGCAATCTGGTCTGAATGCTGTAGCTAATGTGAGCATTAAATGTTATTGTAGTGAGTTGTTTAGTGAAATTTTATTCCATATGTTGTGAATTGTCACACTAATCGTGGTGGTAGCTGATGTATTTTACATAACCAAGTGAGAGACATAATTTGCCAGATACATGCTTTCTTCAAGTGGAAAGCAGATGCATGCGTGTACCGTGACTGTCACTATGAATTGTGGACAATGCAATCCTCATCCATGCCTCGATATGCGCAAACCACAATAGTTCATGGATCATACTATAGATGCAGTCGGAATGTTCTGGAGGGAGGGACTGACTAGTTAGGTGGAGTCGAAATGTTCTGCGGGAAGGGGGGAGAGGAAGGAGGAAGCAGAAAAGGCAAGAAGTAGAGAAGGGGGAAATGACTAGTGAGTGTGTTGGCGAAATAGAAGGTTGAATAGATAAGTGAAGGACAGGGAATAGCAAAGAATGAGATCTGGGGAATTACAGGAACATAAGTAAATTGCAGGGAATGTTGCCACCAGCACAATTCAGAAAAGCTGATGTTGGTATGAAAGAATCAAATGACGCAAGCTGTGAAGCAGTCACTGAAGTGAAGCACATCCTCCCTTACCCTTACGTATTTTCATATTTTATTTTCATACCTCCTTGTGCTACATGAGCCTTGTGCTTGTTGAACTTCACCCTTACCATGAACCCCCTCCGCCCTTTGCTCCCTCTTCTTTTATTCCAGCACACACATACTAACGTCACCTAATCCATTTACATCTGTTGTCCCCTCTCTTCACTCATATCCCTCCAATGACTTGCATCCCACTATTACTGTCTTTCTATTTATTTCTCTCTTTCATCTCATTGTGTTTTCACATTGATTTTAGCTCATTTTTGCCTTTCACTGCTGTCCCATTTCCCTTGGGTTTCACTTTTTTTCTCCATACATAATTGTGAATGTTTTCCATGTATTTTACATATTTTGAGGAGTTTTTCCAATGTATTTTATCACGTTTTTATTCTTCACTATGAGTCCTTACTCCTCCCATATGTGCCAACATAAAAAAGCTTCCTTATCCCTAACCAGAACCCAGTCCCAACATAGTGTTCCTGTGTTGTTGCCTAGTTCATGGAATTCCCCCAAAATGATCTGGCTGCAACCCCTCCTTCCACAATGACTTCTAACTGTTCAAATTCTGTCAGTCCATAGCTCTTGCCATCCTAGTCCTGTGAAACCCTGTATATTATGTCCAAAGCTATTTGCAATACCTTACCTTCATCTGTAAATTTCTCCTGCTCTGCAATCCTAAACTCCTGGAACCCATCTCTTTCACTGAAACTCTTGCCCTCCAGGAACTAGAACAGCAGCATGCACAACTCCATCTCAAAAGTCTCTCCAACCAGTTCACTTCCTACAACCATGCTGGACTACTGATGTCCACCACCTCAACAAGAACATCCTCTATGCCTCGCAGACTTACTGCATTTACCAAACGCTCAGAAACTTTTTCCCACCATCATACAAAATTCAGAACCCAAACAGGCCCAAAATGCAGTCATAAAACTTTCTTCCACAAGCCCTAGTCCCACAGAAGTATCAGTCTTTTCTAAAGCCCTTAACTTTTTCCCCACTCCCAAATTTAGTCAAGCTGCACCTGTTAAAGACTTCCTCTCCTTCTCTCAGTCCCTACAGTGCAAACATTTTTTTGTCACCAACCTTACCAGTCAGACCAACCCAAAACCAACAATGAACCCCACCCAGCTCATTTCACTGTTCCATCCAACTATGATCCACTGCCACAGTCCCAAACACCCCCTATTAACATTCCAGAATTTCTTAACCTGAAACCTTGCCTCACCATAATTCCCCTAATCCCCAGACATGGCAAGCAAATTTACATCCACAAAAGAAGCGTAATTCAACACCTAAAAACTGTTCCTATAATCCTGCCTACTAACATAGGCTCCACCACTGTGATTTTGTACTGAAGAGATTTTTGGTGGTGGAACTCCACCACCTGTCAGTTTGTACACCTACAAACCCTGGCACTGTTACCCCATTCCACAAATCAGAGTGGGTATCCTGTCCCTCCTAATATCCTTCAGCCTATCCCAGAGCCTCTCCCCTGAGTCTGTCTCTCTCCTTCGCCCTAACATTCCCCACACTGCTGTCTTCTAGATGCTTCCTAAAATCCATAACCCCAACCACCCAGGACACCCCATTGTGGCTGGTTACAGTGTCCCACTGAGAGAATCTCTGATTTTGTGGACAAACACCTTCAGCTTAATCCTCTTAAACTATCCCTATCTCATTCTATCCCTATCTTATTTCCTCCACTATTGATGCCCCCTTCCCTCTACACAAACAGGCACAATGCCAGTGGCCTTGCCACTACTGAACACAACATTTCAAATGCCCAGCTGACTCCAGACCTAAACTGATCACCATCACCAATCATATCCTTACACATTACTACTTCTTCTTTGGAGGTAGTACCATTGATAGTTTTCAGTAGTCTTCATAGTGTGTACTGCTTCATTCTTCCAGTCCTCTTGTAGATCTGCAGTTATCAAGTAGGCAACATTGTCACATTGTAACCATAGTCAAGTCCAAATCTGAAAGCGGGGTTGACAACGAAGTAAATCACTTAGCACTGAAAGCACATTTACTATGGACACCAATGTACAGACAGAAAAAGACTGCCTCTTGGAAAGAATGTGCTGCTATTTAAACAAACATCAGATATTCCAGAATACACAAACATCACATACATGAGAAATTTTGAGAATCTTCTTGAAATGATAAACACTAAATAATAAATATTTACTGATGCTCAGATGTGAGCTGGTGACTCACAGCACACCAGCCAGCAACGGTAACCACTACTCAACATTTCATGCACAGTGTTACTCCCTCTCCTGGAAAAACAGTGTCCTGGTCATTTTCAGAAGTCCTCGCTGGAGCCAACTACAGCATCCTTGATCTAGATCTTTGTCAGTAGTCCTCTGTATGGCAGCAGTGGAGGTACTCACATTCAGCGTATGTTGTCACATACTATGCACTAGGATGAGCATCAAAGGGAGCCCCTCCTATCAAAGCTTCATTATCATGAAGCAGGCCTTCATTTCCTTGAATGACAAGCCCCCATTTTTTAGCCATGCCTCAGGATTGAAGTAGGGCATCACACAGAGAGCACAGATTATGTCTCTGCACTTTTGTCTTCCTGATGAAGCATCATAATCCTCGACTTCCTATGTGATGACCAACAAGCAATAAAGGATACAATAAGGCCCCAAGTAACATTTCAGTAAATTTTGTGATAGTCTCATCTTCTGCACAGACGTAAAAAGCCATACCAAATCTCCTGGAACGTATTTCACTGCTTGACGTTACAGTACTCTTGTTCCTTATCATGGGTATCCAAGGACAATCTGTAAATATCTATTTTGCTTCTTCAGTTCTGATGATGACATGTTTCATGTAGTCATCTTGAGCATCATCTAATTCAAATGGAGGCAGTGTATCCACTATTGTTTTGGGCATGTGATCATGGAGCATAAAGAATGGTGTGAAGCCTATAGTGAATTGCTTCACTATGTTTTACATGTATGAAACAACAGGGGGTACTGTATCCCAGTCTCTCTGTTCATCATCAATGTACATCAAGAACATATCCATCAACATCTTACAAAAAGTGTTCTATGATGTCATTTGTCTGTGGGTGGCAGGCAATTGCTACCCTGGATAATGTATCAATACAAAATTACCTCTGATAGTATATTTGAGTGAAAAACTTTTCCATGATCAGAGATCATAACATGGGGTGCTTCTAAATGATGACTTTTACAAGGAACCTTCCAATTTCCAGGTAATCAGTACAGGCTATTATACATGGATTCCTATGTATCATCTACGGAGACTTCTTCAAAATCCAGGAAAAGGGTCCTGCTACAAGAGGAATTGGTATCACATACTCTGTAGGTAATTGCGATCTGTGCTTCCATCATTGTCATTCCTTACACTGGTTGACACAATGTCTAACAAACTGCTAAAGATGTAGCTGCATCTGAATCTGTCAAGAGTTTTCACAAATCCCAGATGACCAGATACTGGAGCTTTGTGGAAGTTCTTCAGGACAGATTGCCATACATGACCTGCAGTGATGAACAATCATTTTCACACTATTTGTTCATAGTCCCTTTGCACGATGTTCTGTTTATTAATGGGAATTATTTCCTCCTTCTTTCCCCTACTTTTAGCAGTGCTGAATGTTTTGTGTTCAGCAGCACTGTCATTTAATAAAGCAATGACTGGGACCTCATTCACACCTCTGTGTTGTCAAAGGATTCCCTGAAAGGCAGGTGGTATCCTTGTGTTTTCATCTGCTTTTGTACAAGGGTGGTTTGAAAAGTTCTCAGAATGGGATAGAAAAAAAGTACGTTCCAACTATGTTCCAGTATCTTGATCCCATCTCAAAAATAGGTTTCCTCCAGGCCTGCAAAATAGTTGTCAACTCTGGCTATCAATTCTCTATTTGAAGTTAATCTTCGTCCACCAAGAAAAATTTTCAGCTTTGGGAAGAGATGGAAGTCTGATGGAGCCATATCAGGTGGATAAGGCAGGTAAGGCAACAACTCATCCTTAGTTCATGTAATTTTGCCATGGCGACAGCACATGTGTGAGGGGGCGCATCAAGAGTCACGACACCCATCTTGCAGATAATTTTTTCATTTCTAATTCTTCAGTTGAAATGTGACATAACCTTTCAGATGACATTTGGTAAGCATTAGCAATTTCAAACTTTTCCAATTGGTGATCCTCCATGACCATTTTGTACACTTTTGCAAAGATTTTTGGAGTAGTGACACATCTGTGCAGATGCTCTCTCAACCAAATCTAAATTCATTTGTCCACTTGGCAACATTTGAATATGAAGGAGCAGAGACACCAGTGTATTCTGCGAACTGGCACAAATGTCCTTAGCTTTCATACAAATTACTTAATCATTGCTCGAATCTAGATTTTTGCTATCTTCACAAATCACTATGCGGGAACAACAACACAGCCACATCACCGCCACAACTCTCTTCCAAGAGCACTGACATGGCACGTGTTCACAGGCAACAGTCCAATGAACATCATGTGAACAACTCATTGTGCTACTGTTAACCTCTTGTTGTGATTCTGAGAACGTTTTAAACCACCCTCATATCGTGACTGGGATATCGGATTTGGAGAGTACTCTGGAAGCATAAGCTATACTTTTTCAACAACTTCTTGAATTTGCATTAGGACTGGGTCTATCTTATAATAGACAGCACTGGTGTGAACTTCTGTCTTGGCATTCTCATCACATAATGCTATGACAGGAGAAGGAGCTAGCATCTCCTTAAGGATAAGGAAAAAATTTTCTTGCACCACATTTGAGGAAAATACGGCACCTCCCTGCACTAGTTCTTGCGAAGTATGTGCCTTGGTACAGAAATCCTTTAAGATTTGCCAGTTGTACGAGTAAATTCTGAGAAAATTTCTGACATTGTGAGTGTGCCAAGGAGTCAGAAAATCTATGATGTGTTTTATTTTCTCTAGATTGGGACAGACTCTATCTCCATAAGATAGTTGCACCAGTATTGTTATTTATTGGGTGACAAAGAGGCACTTTTTCAGGCTCAGGCAGGGCCTGTGTTGTGAACACTCTTTGACACATTTGTCAGAGAGCTTTGATGTTCTTCAAAAGTCTTTAAAAATGCCAGTCTCATCCAGATAATAAAGACTTATTGTCAATTGAAGGTGTCAAAGCAGGTCATCCAACATACACGCTCCAAAACAGCATAACTTTTAACTTGTAGAGGCCATCAGATGCTATGAAGGCCATCTTCTCCCAGCCAGCACATCATCCTCGATTTGCAAGTACCTTTCAGCATGGCTGAAGTTGAGAAATACTTTGCTGCTTTCAAGCAATCTAGGGTGTCATCAATGGAAAGCATTAGGTAGACATCTTTTTTTTTGTGTTTTTTGTTCAGCAACCGCTCACTGTCTAGGGAAGCTGGCACAGTAGCTCAGTGTGTTTGTTCAATCAGAGGGTTGGTTGCCCTCTGTAACAAAAAACTGAGTGCACAGATCAACAATGAACTAGAATGGGTGTCATGGGGCATCAGTCCCAAATAAATGCAATGAATAACGTGGAACAAAATGAAGTCAACAACAACTAAAAAGAGGGGGGTAGTGTCTTTAACTAGTAATAAAAATGTCCTTGTCCAGGGTTCAAAACCCACCACAGCTTAAATTCCGATTAATAATCAGCATTGGTCGCTGAAGGCTTCCAGCATAAGAAGTCACCCTCATTCTGTCAATGGCCTACCCAAAGATGGCAGAGGAGCAGACAGAGGGTTCAGGGTACTCTCTTGTCCTTGGGGTGGGAATATCTGCACTATTATGAAGACTGCAAGTGCTGACAAGTGCCAGAATTATCGCACAATCAGCTTAACAGTTCATGCATCCAAGTTGCTGACAAGAATAATTACAGAAGAATGGAACAGAAAACTGAGGATGTGCTGGATGACAATCACTTTGGCTTTAGGAAAAGCTACCAGAGAGGCAGTTCTCACATTGCGACATTGCGGTTGATAATAAAGGAAAGCCTGAAGAAAAATCAAGACACGTTCATAGGATTTGTTGACCTGAAAAAAGTATTCCACAGTGTAAAATGGTGAAAGATATTTGAAATTCTGAGAAAAATAGGGGTAAGCTATATGGAGAGATGGGTGATATACAATATGTATAGGGCCAAGAGGGAATAATAAGAGTGAATGACCAAGAATGAAGTGCTCAGATTAAAAAGGATGTAAGGCAGATATATAGTCTTTCACCTCTACTGTTCAATCTATACATTGAAGAAGCAATGATGGAAATATAATAAAGGTTCAGGAATGGAATTATAATTCAAGGTGAAAGGATTAAATGATGCAATTCGCTAATGACATTGCTATCCTGAATGAAAGTGACGAAGAATCACATGATCTGCTGAATGGAATGAACAGTCTAATGAATATAGAATCTGGATTGAGAGTAAATCAAAGAAAGATGAAAGTAATGAGAGGTAGCAGAAAAGAGAACAATGAGAAACATAACATCAGGATTTATGGTCAGGAAGTAGATGAAGTTAAGGAATTCTACTACCTAGGCAGCAAAATAATCAACAACAGACGGAGCAAGGAGGACATCAAAAGCATACTAGCACTAGAAAAAAGGGCGCTTGTAGCCAAGAGAAGTCTTCTGTATCAAACATAGATGTTAATTTGAGGGACAAAGTTCTGAGAATGTATGTTTGGGGCACAGCATAGTATGATAGAGAAACATGGACTGTGGGAAAACTGGTACAAAAGAGAATTGAAACATTTGAGATGTGGTGCTACACATGAAGGACTGAAAATCAGGTAAACCAAAAAGATGAGGAATGAGCAGGTTCTGTGCAAAAGTGGAGAGGAAAGGAATATATGGAAAACACTGACAAGGAGAAGGGACATGATGATAAGACATCTGTTAAGACATCAGGGAATGACTTCCATGGTCCCAGACAGGGCAGTAGAGGACAAAAACTGTTGAAGAAGACAGAGAGTTGAGTACATCCAGCATATAATTGAGGGCATACGTTGGAAGTGTTACTCTGAGATGAAGATGTTGACACAGGAGAGGAACTCTTGATGGGCAAACCAGTAGTCGACACAGAACCACCATGTGCCACACTTCTTCTTCACAAGGACCACAGGAGAGGATCAAGGACTCTCTTAAGGTTTAATGATGTCACCTTACTGAATCTTCTCCACTGTCTCCTGAATTATGTATCATTCAGCTGATGACACCCTAGATGAGTTATGGCTAATTAGTGGATGTTCCTCAGTACTGCTGCAACATTTTGCCCTGGGCTATTTGGTCGGTCTTTTTTGCATTCTGAATTTGAAAGTATCTGAAGACTGACACAGAGTGCATGATACTCGCCAATGTGGTTCTTCAGTCAGGCTAGATCCTATTAGCAGTTTGATAGTAGCTTTCTGCAGTGCATTAACAGCAGTTGTAGCAGAGAACAGTTCTTCATCAACAAGACTTTATGTATTATCCATGGACCACTGATGTCATGGTTCTCATATTTGACCATCCTGTGTTTTGTCTAATGTTGTTATTATTTATTACCGTAATATTTCTACTCTTTGCAAGCAGTATTACTACTTCTTGGCCAAGGTTAAACACTAAGTGTAGTTTTAAAAAAGACTTTAGGCATCTTTTTACTGTTGAGCAACAAGGAAATACATGGTGATGGTTAACTGAAGTACAAGCTTGGATATCTGAATAAGCCAAATAGAATGGCTCAGTAATGCATATCCAAAAACAGCAGGTGTTCAATTGGTTGCCTTCTAATGACTGCTTTGCCCTAATATCATAAATACCATTTGTGTGCAGCCCACCTTGAGAATGATGTTTCTGTTACAGATGTCTCTACCACATCTCCCAAGTGGTTGAGAGAAGATTCCCACTCTCCAAGATGCATGATGTTCCACTATCACATTTACTGAAGCACATCCAAAGTTTACAGAAACTGAAGGCTGGCAGCATTACTCAGACTTGAGCTTAAGGTGCCCTGGCTTGTCAAAACCCTGCACTTAATGAGACAGCACTTTTAACGGACTTCTCAGCAAACGGAATCTCTTTAAATTTTGATAAAACACAGTATATACATTTCCGTACAGTAAATGGCACAACTCCAGTAATAAATATAGACTTTGAACAGAAGTCTGTAGCTAAGGTAGAATTTTCAAAATTTTTAGGTGTGTCCATTGATGAGAGGTTAAACTGGAAGCAACACATTGATGGTCTGCTGAAACGTCTGAGTTCGGCTACGTATGCTATTAGGGTTATTGCAAATTTTGGTGATAAGAATCTCAATAAATTATCTTACTATGCCTATTTTCATTCACTGCTTTCGTATGGTATCATATTCTGGGGTAATTCATCGTTGAGTAGAAAAGTATTCATTGCTCAAAAACGTGTAATCAGAATAATTGCTGGAGCCCACCCACGGTCATCCTGCAGACATCTATTTAAGGATCTAGGGATCCTCACAGTAACCTCACAGTATATATATTCACTTATGAAATTTGTTGTTAATAATCCAGCCCAGTTCAAAAGTAATAGCAGTGTGCATAGCTATAACACCAGGAGAAAGGATGATCTTCACTATGCAGGGTTAAATCTGACTCTGGCACAGAAGGGGGTAAATTATGCTGCCACAAAAATCTTTGGTCACCTACCAAACAGCATCAAAAGCCTGACAGATAGTCAACCAACATTTAAAAATAAATTAAAAGAATTTCTAGATGACAACTCCTTCTACTCATTGGCTGAATTTTTAGATATAATTTAAGGGAGGGAAAAAAACTAACTTCAGCATTAGTGTCATGCAATATTTTGTGTAATGTAATATCTTGTACAGACATTATTACGAAGTGTTGTATTCATGATCTATGGAACAAGTATTAATCTAATCTAATCTAATCTAATCTAATCTAACACACCAGGAAGAGTGAGTCATGTGTATCTTTATGAAATTAATGATATGAATATAATAGAGGGAAACATTCAACGTGGGAAAAATATATATATAACAAAGATGCTGTGACTTACCAGACGAGAAAGCACTGGTAGACTTACACAATAAAAAACATACAAACACACACACAAATTTCTAGCTTTCGCAACCCAAGGTTGCTTTATCAGGAAAGAGGGAAGGAGAGGGAAAGAGGAAAGGATGTGGGTTTTAAGGGAGAGAGTAAGGAGTCATTCCAATCCCAGGAGTGGAAAGACTTACCTTAGGAGGAAAAAAGGACAGGTATCACACACACACACACACACACACACACACACACACACACACACACACACACACACACATATCTATCCGCACATATACAGACACAAATAAAACAGAAAGAAACTTCCACATGGGAAAAATATATTAAAAACAAAGATTCCAAGACTTACCAAGCGGGAAAGCGCCGGCCTTTAAATATGTCTGCTTGTGTCTGTGTATGTGCGGATGGATATGTGTGTGTGTGTGTGTGTGCGAGTGTACACCTGTCCTTTTTTTCCCCTAAGGGAAGTCTTTCCGCTCCCGGGATTGGAATGACTCCTTACCCTCTCCCTTAAAACCCACATCCTTTCATTTTTCCCTCTCCTTCCTTCCTTCCTGACGAAGCAACTGCCAGTTGCGAAAGCTCGTAATTCTGTGTGTGTGTTTGTGTGTTTTGTTCATGTGCCTGTCTGCCGGCATATACAGACACAGGCAGACATATGTAAATGCCAGGAGGTTGGGCAGAGATGTCGTCAAGGTGGGAGTACAGAGGCAAAGATGATGTTGAATGACAGGTCATGTACGAGGGGCGGCAACTAGAACTTAGTGGAGGTTTAGGCCTGGTGGGTAACGGGAAGAGAGAATATATTGAAGGGCAAGTTCTCATCTCTGGAGTTCTGATAGGTTGGTGTCAGTGGGAAGTATCCAGATAACCCGGACGGTGTAACACTGTGTCAAGAAGTGCTGGCCGTGCACCAAGGCATGTTTAGCCACAGGGTGATCCTCATTACCAACAAACACTGTCTGCCTGTGTCCATTCAAGCAAATGGACAGTTTGTTGCTGGTCATTCCCATATAGAAGGCTTCGCAGTGGAGAGGTTTTAGGTAGGGTAGCAGGTGATTGGCGTGAAAGGAAGTTCTCCATTGCACCGAGGCCCTGGACGTGTGGGATATTTGTGTATAAGGAAGTGGCATCAATGGTTACAAGGATGGTTTCCAAGGGTAACAGATTGGGTAAGGATTCCAGGTGTTCGAGAAAGTGGTAGGTGTCTTTGATGAAGGATGGGAGACTGCATGTAATGGGTTGAAGGTGTTGATCTATGTAGGCAAAGATACATTCTGTGGGGGCTTGGTAATGAGCTACTATGAGGCTACTGGGATGTTTGTGTTTGCGAATTTTACGAAGTAGGTAGAAGGTACGGGTGCGGGGTGTCAGTGGAGACAGGAGGATGATGGATTTAGGTGAAAGGTATGGTAGTGGGCCTAAGGTTCTGAGGATTCCATGAAGCTCCACCTGGACATCAGGAATGGGATTACCTTGGCAAACTTTGTATGTAGAGTTGTCTGATATCTGACGGAGTCCCTCAGCCACATATTCCCGACGATCAAGTATGACGATCGTGGAACCCTTGTCAGCCGGAAGAATGACAATGGATCGATCAGCCTTCAGATCACGATTAGCCTGGGCTTCAGTTGTGGTGACGTTGGGAGTAGGATTAAGGTTTTTCAAGAAAGACTGAGAGGCAAGGCTGGAAGTGAGAAATTGCTGGAAGGTTTGGAGAGGGTGATTTTTGAGGAAGAGGAGGTGGGTCCTGCTGTTACGGAGGACAGAACTGTTCCAGGCAGGGTTCAATTTGGATAGTGTCTTGGGGAGCTGGAACATTAGGAGTAGGATTGGGATTATTTTTCTTAATGGTAAAGTGATATTTCCAGCAGAGACAACGAGAGTAGGACAGTAAATCTTTGACGAGGGCTGTTTGGTTGAATCTGGGAGTGGGGCTGAAGGTGAGGCCTTTGGAAAGGACAGAGGTTTCAGATTGGGAGAGAGGTTTGGAGGAAAGGTTAACTACTGAATTGGGGTGTTGTGGTTCCAGATTGTGTTGACTAGAGTTTTGAGGTTTTGGGGGGAGTGGAGCTGGAAGTGGGAGACTTAGTAGATGGGAGAGACTGTGTCTGTGTGCAAGGAGAGGAGGTTGAGGTTCGTTGGAAAGGTTATGGAGGGTGTGTGAGTTACCTTTCTGGAGGTGGGAAACCAGGAGATTGGATAGTTTTTTGAGGTGGAGGGTGGCATGCTGTTCTAATTTGTGGTTGGCCTGTAGGAGGATGCTCTGAACAGCCAGTGTGAATGTGGGAGAGGAAAGATTGAGGACTTTGATTAGGGATAGGAGTTGACGGGTGTGTTCATTGGCTGAGTTGATGTGTAAGTGAAGGATTAGGCAGATGAGGGCTATGGATTGTTCGGTTTGGGACTGGTATAGGGACTGATGGAAAGAAGGGTTACAGCCAGAGATGGGAACTTTAAGTGTGAGGCCTTTGGGGGTAGTGCCAAATGTCAGACAAGCCTGAGTAAATAAAATATGGGAGCGTAATCTGGCTAGAGCGAAGGCATGTTTGCAGAGAGAATGTAAGGAAAACTTAATGGGGTCAGGGTCTTTGTGGGGATGTTGTGAGGGTGACATGGTATTAGAAGATGGAAAGTGTAACATGAGGCTAAAGAGAAAATAAAAATATATGGGGAGAGAAAAGCAACTGGAGTTCTGGTGTGAAAAAAGTAGAAAAAGTGTTGGTAAAGCTGAGCTATGTTGATCCTGTGGTGAACGTAGGTTGGTAAACAATGATGTGCACAAAGGTTAGGTAGTTGTGTTGCCTCCAAAACACGTTAAAGGGTGGAGAAATTCGGGAAAAATTTCAAAAAAACTGAGTGTAAATGTATTAAAAGGACTGGTTATGTGTTGGTATATTATGAAAATGAGGCTAATAATTGTTTGACGAAGAAATAATAACGTTAAAACCTGTGGGAAGCTGCAAAAAAATGATCAGTTATGTGGGAAAAATGGGTACGGAAATAAAGCGGAAGTTGTTAGAACAAGCCGAAATGGTTGTTTAATATGTGAAAGGAACTGAACTGTGAAATAGTATTCACGAGGTTACACGAGAAATGTTTGTAAACTGGGAACAGTGGATTTTATAGCAGCGGTAGTGTTGACAGCGGTAAAAAACTTTTTCGGTTATGGTTTGGAAGTAAGTTACGTATTATTGAGTATATATAGACAGGATAAAATTCTATGGTACATTATGGTAAAAAGGGAAGATGAATACAAAGAATCAACCTCCTGACCCCACCGACACCGCACCCCTACCTTCTACCTACTTGCTAAAATTCACAAAACCAAACATCCTGGCCGCCCCATTGTAGCTCGTTACCAAGCCCCCACAGAACATATCCCTGCCTACGTAGATCAACACCCATTACATGCAGTCTCCCATCCTTCATCAAAGACACCAACCACTTTCTCGAACACCTGGATTCCTTACCCAATCTCTTACCCCTGGAAACCATCCTTGTAACCATTGATACCACTTCCTTATACACAAATATCCTGCACGTCCAGGGCCTCACTGCGGTGGAGCACTTCCTTTCATGCCAATCATCTGCTACCCTACCTAAAACCTCTCCACTGTGAAGCCTTCTATGTGGGAATGAACAGCAACAAACTGTTCATTTGCTTGAACGGACACAGGCAGTGTTTGTTGGTAATGAGGATCACCCTGTGGCTAAACATGCTTTGGTGCACGGCCAGCAATTTTTGGCACAGTGTTACACCGTCCGGGTTATCTGGATACTTCCCACTGACACCAACCTATCAGAACTCCGGATATGGGAACTTGCCTTTCAATATATTCTCTCTTCCCATAACCCACCAGGCCTCAACCTCCATTAATTTCCAGTTGCCACCCCTCGTACATGGCCTGTCATTCAACATCATCTTTGCCTCTGTACTCCCACCTCGACTAACATCTCTGCCCAACCTCTTTGCATTTTCAAATGTCTGCCTGTGTCTGTATATGTGCGGATGGATATGTGTGTGTGTGTGTGAGTGTATACCTGTCCTTTTTACCCCCTAAGGTAAGTTTTTCATCTCCCACGATTGGAATGACTCCTTACCCTCTCCCTTAAAAACCACATCCTTTCCTCTTTCCCTCTTCTTCCCACTTTCCTGATGAAGCAACCTTGGGTTGCAAAAGCTAGAAATTTGTGTGTGTGTTTGTGTGTTTTTTATTGTGCCTATCTACCAGTGCTTTCTCATTTGGTAAGTCACAGTATCTTTGTTCTTTATGAAATTATGTAGACATGCCAAGAGAGTTCCCTACCAGTCATTATTTATACCAGTCATAATTGTTCAATACAATGAATACTATGCCAGAAATACAAGATTTCAGTACAAGTACCATCTTATTTGTTAAGTGTTCATCAAACCACATTTATGCAATTTGGGAGTGGTAGGTAATGCACTGTCTTTCTGCAAAAGTTACTCTCCAGCAGGAAGCTCTAGATAAAAGAATGATATCATATAATCTGCCACTTACTATGTGTATCAGTTGCTCATAAGGGACAATGACATGCATCCCACTTCAACCATTACAATCATTTTCCATATGAGCATATAATCACAGCTCTGACCTCCATCATACTTGAAAGAGGAATCTATTATCATGCTATCATCCCAGTCATAATTATGCACCAATGAGTAACAAGCCTCTTTAAACTTAGCTAGCTTTTTCCACACTTTGAGTTCCTGTCTAACACAAGCAAAAAACTTGTAATCCATAACAATTCAGAAGAAAATTAGAAAAATATCTCATTTGCCTCTCTTTCTACAAATTATCTGAATTCATGGATTGAATAGTTGTGTTATCTACACGGCAAGTAGCAATATCCATTATAAAGCTACACGACAGATATTCATGTACTGTAAATAGGACTCACTATCTACCAATATAGCAGAGGGGTTTGCATATCAACTATCATGCAGAGGACCCAGGTTCAGTTCCTAGTATTGCCAGGGATTTTCCTCGGGAGGAGGACTCGAACAAGGTCCAGTCAGCGTCATTATGCCAACAGAAAAGCTAACGGAATGAGAAGTATTGGCTCCCAGGTCTGCAAAGCTGACAATGGCTGGAAGAGCAGTGTGATGATCCCGCGCTCCTCCATATCACTTCTGTGTGATGCCATATGACAGAGTATGACACAGGAGTCCTGATTGTCCCCACTTGTGGCCACAGCTGTGGAGCTTTGCTTTTATGTACAAATCTAGGTAAATATTTTCTACAAAAAATGTAACTGCAATTAAATAATTATTGAACTAGCAGTAGCTATCCACATATACATCTACATCTATATCTACATCAACATCTGTACTTGCACATCACCGTGAAATTCATGGTAGAGGGTACGTCCCATTGTGCCAATTATTAGGGTTTCTTCCCATTTCATTCACATATGGAGCATGGGAAGAATGATTGTTTGAATACCTTTGTGCATTACTCTAATCTTATCCTCATGTTCCCTATGTGAGCAATACATAGGAGGTTGTAGTATATCCCGAGAGTAGTCATTTAAAGACAGTTCTTGAAACTTTGTTAATAGACTTTCTCAGGACAGTTTACACCTGTCTTCCAAGAGTCTTCCAGTTCAGTTCCTTCAGTATCTCTGTAACAACCTCCCACATATTAAACAAACCATTGTGCTTTTGTTATCATTGTTGCCACAACAGCTTCATGGCCTCTGATGCCACTTTTAATGTGGACATCCTCAAAGACGTCAGGTTTATTTGTTGCCATTACATCCAACCTCTAGTACAACTGAGGAAGTACAGCTTTCCTTCTAGTATACTTGATTGAATTTAGCTGCCATAACCATAATCAGCAATAAACAATATAGTGATAGTTTATGGTTAATCCAGTTCATGTGATTTTGTTGTCTTTTTTTTTTTTAACACATTTCACATTCCTCATTCTTCATTTGCTTACAGATCATGATGAATGAATAAATGAATGAATGGAAATGAAAGCACTGTGCTAATCACTATGCTGTATGGTGGGTAGATTAGTTATGATACATATATAGGTCATAAAACAGATGGTTGTGTTGTTCAGTACTGAACACTAGCATATGATTTGCTGCAATGTGGTCTGTATACTGGCAGTTACAATATATAATAGTAATGGCTAACTCTTATTACCAATACACTGCTACAAAACAAAAGCTGATACTGATGGTAACAGTCTTATAATTGTCAACTTACTCAAATTGGTTTCTAAAAAAAACAGTGCCACAAAAAAATCTGGTGCTCGCTTAGGTTTAAGATGAAGAGCCCCATGAGACTGTTCCCAACAACCTAGCAGCTCAGTTCTCAACACTGCTGCATTTAGTGCAATGCAGTTACTTAGATGTAATATATGGTCTAACTATGTGCCATGCTGTATGTGCCATGCTGTATGTGCCATGCTGTAAAACTTCGTCATGAAAACTGTCTTTAGCAGCATGAAAGCTGCCTTTCATTCACTTTCTCATTAGTGTATTGTTATTTCTTGTTTAATGACCTACTCTATCAATAACTGAGTATTTCTTTTGATTCTTTCTGAGCCCTTGTTTGGTTGAGCACTATGAGATCCAAACTAATCCATGAGTTGGTGAAAGCTTCATTTATGAATGATTTATCCTTTCCCATTTCAATATCATTACATTTCATAATACCTTTCTTTTCTTATCTCCAATACACGAATTCTAAAGTCTCCCGTTGTCTGGCATCAAAAACCACAAAATTTCCATGATTTTTCTGTTATACAGTCTTTTCTCGTAGAGATTGCTGAAGGAGATCACACCTGAAGATGGGCATGGTTGCTTAAAACTAGTAATTATACAGAAATAAGAGCTCTTTTAAAATTCTTCTGGCTGGTTGTAGTCTCAATAATCTTGAACTGAACAACTGCCACAGAGATTTAAAATGTGCATCATGGATAAAATAACATTTTGTTCTCTCTTTATTGAGCTCAAAATCTAAATTTCATTTTATTTTCTTTTGTTTTTATCTATATTTTCTTTCATTTGCAACATAGATTACAATTCTGATTTCATACTACATGCAATGTGGAACAGCTTACTTAGCAGTGTACAAACTATCCCATGTTTTCAGAGTGAGTTTCTCTCTACATTTTGCCAAGAATTATGGCATTCCTCAGGTGAACAGATTTACTAAAATGCCAATGATGACTATCCCTGAAGATAATTTAATTTTCATGCAGATCATATGTTCTCAGTCTCTATTAGCTTATTCTTTGTTACAGTCAGTACATTATCTAAATCCTATGAGGGGAAAGTTAAGTTGTTCTTTACTATATTACTAAAAAAACAATGATTTACTTAATGATGACAAAAGTATAACTCTAATTAGTGACACAAGTGATGCTGAGTGCGTGTTTTATTGGCATTTTGTGTAGCTTCATCTTTCATACCTGGTGTTCATTTCTCACACAGAATGACTTTCGAAAATATTCTATTTCTGCTACCACACGTTACTCCTATCACTGTCCTAGTGTTGCTATAACAGTCTCCTGTTATATGACATATTCCTTCTATTACCTATTACCTGAAGAAATTATCAGCACTTTTATTTTTAGTCATAACTGAAAAAGTTAAATTTTTATCCTCTATTGGACTGCAGTTCATTTTGTTGAGTCATGATAAAGGTGTAACTTACTTTTCATTCCTTTGTGCATTTAAAGCTGCATTCAATTGATCAATTTTAGAATTTTGTCTGTATAAAGCATCTAGATTTTCTTTTTCTTTTCTCTTCACAATGCCTTTCAATTCTTCACACCTGCATAACCAACAATAACATGTTTCACGTAATATAAACACATTACACAGAAACATTTTCTTCATACAGCAGACAACAATGATGCGTATGTACCTTTGATTCAAATTGTCTCTGTGTTGTTGTAGTATTACATTTTCTTCCTTTAACATTCTTGAAGTTCCAATCACATTATTTAATCGCAAACTATGTACACGGTTTCTGGCACGAAGTAGATTTTCAAACTTCATCATTTTAGAACAAAATGATTTTATCCTTATTTCCTGTGAAGAAACTTTAGATTCCATTTCTTTCACTTTAAGGCATGCTACATGTAAAGCATTCTCTGTTTCAGCCTGAAATAAATAATTACATATTACAGTTTCTACATCTAAAATAATATTGTGAAGTATGTTTCTACACCACTCCATAAACACACACACACACACACACACACACACACACACACACACACACACACACACACACAGGATGAATAACCTAAAGTATGCACCCAAATCACATCTGAAATTTAAAGTGACACTGACGTGTTGTTTTCATAGGAATGAAGTGTAGCCAAGGGCCCACAATTTCTGCCCCCACAAACAAATTATAATAATCCATAGAATATGTATTTATTGAGGGAAGTAATACTTTTTTTAAAAATTGAACAATGCCCATTGACACTAACAAAATAAAACAAGACTAAATTAGAACGATAATGTGACAGTACTTACTTAAGGGAAAAAGTGAATAAACAAATGCTTTGTATTTTGAAGAAGAAAGAAAATTTGGTCTTCTAAGGTGGTATTCAGAATGCCAGAACTGATTCAATACAAGTGCCATATCTGTCCTGTAGGTACCCAGATCATGTTTTACTGACTGCAGAAGGGATTTAGTCTTAGCTGTGAGTGGGTGGTACACACTTCTGATCTTGGGACAGCATAAAATTCTGTGAACTTTTCTGGTGTGTTGCCAGTATATGTGACGTAGGCTGTTGATGTGGGCTTATCCTCCTAAGGTGTCAGTTGTGCTGTGTCTAAATCCTCCTCAGATGCCATCTGTGGTATGAACCTCTCCCTGAAGGGGCATTCCATCTGGTGGCCTCTATAGCAATTTTTCTGAAACACCACTATGAGATGTATAAGGTATTAAGTTTTCTTGGGTGAAGACCACAAAAACTCTGTGTTACCATTTCTTTCCTTTTTAATAATTGATGACAACTGTAGGCATTTACCCATGTCAGTTTCCTTCCGGCAGATGCTATGTACCAGCCTTCCATCCAGTCTTCCTTGTACCAGAGCATCCCAATAAAGCTGTCTGGCCAATGTGCTCTACTCTCACAGTAAAGTGCATTTGGCTGTGGGTGGAAAACAGATACTGAAATAATACTTGTAGCTCTTTTATAAAGCTAGCTGGCCAATTTGCTCCATTCCCATGGTGAAACGCATTTGGCTGTGGGTGGATTACAGATGCTGAAATAAAACTTGTAGCTCTTCTTCCCCTGTGATTTGATGAAATTTTTGTCATATTACCTAAAGAAAGTTGTTGATCCCAGAATGATATTTTAACTCTGCAGCAGAATGGGCACTGATATGAAACTTCCTGGCAGATTAAAACTGTGTGCCGGACCAAGTTCGAGACTGGATCTGGCACACAGCTTTAATCTGCCAGGGAGGTTCAAAACTGTTGTTATTTATGGTGCTACATCTACCAGGTAGTCTCCAGTTTTTTTTAATGTACATACTAGACAATCATAGGTGACAGAAGGCCACCCACAGCCACACCACCAGTCTGTTCATAGTAATGCTCCTTGAAGGGAAAACAGGACATCAGTGTGAAACTATAAAGTTTTGTGAATGTATGCTCCAATTTCTTTTCAAGTGTAGAGCACTGGCAAACAGTGACACAATGCCAAAACCAACCATGAGGACTGAATTTGCTTATCTGAGTTTTTATAAACATAGGATGAACTGAAGAAAGTTCTTAATGTGGTGCTCACACTTGGCAAACAACAGAATCAAAGCTGGCATCAAGGGTTTTGCAGGATGGTATATTAGTGCTTCCATTGTACTTAGTATGGATCTCAAGAATATGTCCTCCTTGCTTATCTTTGGAATTCCATATGGCAAGGTTGTGCAGCAGGACAATTAAAAACTTTCTGCTGTCTTGTCTGTAACAACTCTGAAGGAGTTCTATTATTTTTCCCCACATCTGGCTGGTGGGATCCATCATAATCTTCCTGTAAGAGCATTGTCTAGAAGCTTGTAGATTTCCTCTTCATAGTCTGTGGCTAGTAGTAAAACAGTTATGTTGCCTGTATCATCTTCATGTGAAGAATACATCACAACTCTTTCTGGTCTGAAGATGTCATATCTTAATGACAGAGAGATGGCAAGAGCGTAGCTTTTCCTCTGATGTAGCTCTTCAGCCACATCAGCTGTAAGCTAGAGACAATTTGTTCAACCCTACTGTTGAATCCTGCAGGAGATAAAGTTGCTATTGCTGCAGTACAGTTTAAACCTTTCTTAATAGTGAACAACAAGCATCTTTGATGGGTTTCCCATAAGACTTACTATGGCTGCTCTTGTATCTTCTTTTTGTTGTCTTTGTTTCAGCCAGTCAAACTTTGATGACTGTCTCATTGGTAGAATTTTATACCAAAACAATATCAAACAGGTGTACTGCCTGCCAGCCAAGATTAAATTCCTTCTGTGGTGAGTAAAAGATAATCTGGGACTCTGGAATCCAGGAATATGCCACAAAAGTTACTGTATGGTTGTGAAAATAGATATGTCAGACAAACCATTCACATCATTAAAGAAACTTGCATTTAACATAAATGGCACACTGAAGACCAACAACCAACAAAATCAACAACTGCTTAACATTGCCTATACACACACCAACTGTTCTGGCATTACAAGAAGCACTGGAATGAAGAGGGAGAATGCAAGACCAGAGAAGGGCCAGCTGTGGTGGTCTAGCGGTTCTAGGTGCTCAGTCCAGAACCGCGCGACCGCTACGGTCGCAGGTTCGAATCCTGCCTCGGGCATGGATGTGTGTGATGTCCTTAGGTTAGTTAGGTTTAAGTAGTTCTAAGTTCTAGGGGACTTATGACAACAGATGTTGAGTCCCATAGTGCTCAGAGCCATTTGAACCAGAGAAGGCAGTGAGGCGATGTCAGCCTATAGCCAATTAACAAGGACCACGCCACAAGAAGAGTGACCTCTGCAAGAAATGAATATAAGCACCACTCCTGCCAGCTTCAGCCAGACATTAATGGACAGTATTCACAGAGTATTAGCACGGCCTTGCAGAGAGCACTATAAGAACAGTTATTAGTGTTTCATACCCACTGCTTGTTTCGACATTGTCTATAGCAAACAATTAGGATTTATGTTGCAGGTCACTCATCGCTTGCGCCGCCATTGTTATTTCAAAGCTAAGTATTTTCAATCGGCTTTATTTAAATAAAACTACTAATGTTATTTGCTTGAATTGTTGCACAGTATTCCAAGAATGCAGTATCCTTTAGGTACCCTATACGAGATAAGTGGAATAGGCCACACACATTTGGTGACAAGGACTTCCAACTGAACTCTGTGTCTGGCGGCCACTGCATTCTCGTTTCTGTTTTTTGTACTGGAGCCTTAATTCTCTCTTGTCTTTACTTTGCAGGGATCCTTATTGCTTTAACAGTTTCTTGTAATTTTTGCTAAATTGTGTTTTCAGGTGGGTATTGCAGCAAATTTCTTTGTACATATTTTTGTCTGTTTGTTGCATTTGTGTTTTCCAATATGACCACCCCAACTGTCCCGCCCCCTGATCAGGCACCAAAGCCGGCAAGCGTTAGATGCCACACAGCTAATGCAGATGTTTCAGTTCCATATGCAACAGGTTTCGGCACTCCTCAACATGGTGCAGGAGCTACTACCCAATGCTGCACACCCAACAGAACAAGCACCACCTACTACTTCTGCTATATGAACTTTCTGAGAGTTTTGTTAACAAGAAGAATGACTCAAGTGGTTACACCAATCAGAGGCACACCTACTAGCCCATAATATTGTAGGTACTGTGAAACTTCCCTATCTCTTATCCATGGTAGGAAGTGAAGCGTTCTGCCTCATTGGCAATGCCGAACGTGTGTTGAGCGTCTAGCAGAAAATAAATTAAAGGACTCCCTAACACTACAGGAAAAGGAATTCAATACAGTGAAAGAAGAACTAGCTGCATTGTGTTGTAAGCACGAAGAACTCCTGAAGAATCACAAAATAGTGACAGGAAAATTATCTGCTGAGTGCTTAGAAGTAAGCAATCTCGAAGTTATTTTGGCGGCACAGAAGAAGGAAATTAGTGTACTGAAACAAGATCTGGCTGCAACACATTTGGAAAACGAAGACCACATGGAAAAATGTGTACAAGTAGAGAAGAAACTGCCCGAAAGAAAGTGATCGCCGCAAAGACAGTGTATTGTGTTCGTGTTATCCACGTATGGCTAGGAATCCCAGTAATAACAAGCATGTTACTGTAAACCAGGACCATGATTCTAGTCCTGCAGATAAGAATTCCAGGAAAAATATGTGTACCACCCCAAACGGTGAAGTGCAACCATGTCTATTGTCATCTAAAACTAATATTCAACCAAAAATGTCGCAACCACCGCCCACAAACCCAAAGATACTTATTAGTACTTCCCAAAACAAAGCGGAAGTAAACACAAAATCTGATGAAAAACAAAAATCGTATGGCCAAAAGCTCAAGGCTGTTATCTTAGGTGACAGCCAAGGACGCAATTTATCTAAACTTTTAAATGAAAACGCTCAGATTTAATGTTTAGGCTATTTTTACCCTCAAGCCAATGCAAGTTTCATACTCAAAAACGTTAACCAAAACACCCCCAAAACTTGCACCTCTGACATTGTGGTAATTGCAACAGGAACAAACAATGTTGCTTGCAACAACAGCCAACATCTAATAAAAACTTTAAAAGCCAAATTACCGTGCATTGTATCGAAGAAAGTGTTTTTAGTGGATGTGCCTTTCAGTCATGATCTTCCAAACTGGTCATGTGTAAACACAGAAGTAACCAGCGTAAATTCGCAGATCTACAAACTGTGCTCAAAATTCGCAAATATTACAATAATTAAAGCAAGCGAATTTCACAGAAAGTTTTATACATGAAACGGGTTTCACCTAAACAATCTTGGGAGGAGAGAAATCACAAATTTCATATTAGAGACTGTAATGAAAGAAAAAGCACTAAGTGGGCCCATAATACCACTCAGTTATAGAGAACCAAACATCAGTGAGGAAAACATTGTACCCAAAGACAAATACAGCGTAAAACATACTGAAAATGCGAATGAGTGTAGCATGTTTAATTGCAAAAACTTTTTGTGGCCAAACCACCTATCCCATTGTGTTGAACTGACATCATCATCAAATGAAACAGCATCATCATCTGAAATAGCAGTGCCTTCAGTACGAGAACTAGCAGCTGAACCACACACAGTGGAAGCAGCAGCTCGTCCTACATGAAACAGAAAGGTAACTCAGCGTTTTTTATGTTGAGTGACACGAGAGAAAAACAGTCAAAATCATGTGAAACATCTCTCTCGTGTATTAAACATGGGACTCCAGTGCCACAAGCAGAACTAACTAGTCTACTGAGAAAAAAAACCACAAACAAATATACAAATGTAAAGGTGAGCAAGTCTCAAACTTTGTCTGTATTTCATCAAAATATAAGAGGTCTGAAAAATAAAATAGACCAACTGCTAATTCACCTAAGTGATGAAGAGTGTGGAAGTGAACCTGATATATTGTGTTTCTCTGAACATCATATCACAAACGGAATCAACATGTTACAGATTGAAAACTTTTGTTTAGCTGCCCACTATTGTAGATCTACTATGAGAAAGGGTGGTGTCGCAATATTTATTAGGAATAATGTAGTGTATAAATCTCTAGATACAAGCAAATATTGTGTGGAACAGCACTTTGAGGTGTGTGGTATTGAGATAACAACAGACAGTGCAACAGTTATTGTGCTGTCAATTTACAGGGCACCTGCTGGATATCTGAACGTTTTTATGGGAAATATTGAATCACTCTTGTCCTGCCTGTCTAGAAAAACTAAATCAGTCATTGTAATGGGTGACTTTAATGTGGACTTTTTAACAGAAAACTGAATAGAACAGATCTTGAACACCTGATGTGCTCTTACAATTTAGTGTCAGTGGTAAACAGTCCAACTAGTGTAACAGCCAGTTCTAGTACATTAATAGATAATATATTTATAGATAAGGATGCATATAATAATTTAAGTGTAAAAAATGCTACAAATGGCCTATCTGATCATGATGGACAGTTCCTCACCATAAACCAAATAAAAGTACTATGTCCAGTTTCAGACAGTCTCTAAAGAAGATGAACAAGAACAAAAACTAGGTGACATGCAGATAGCTAAGGTCAATAGTACAAAGTACCTTGGCTTACATGTAGATAGCTAACTAAACTGGTCAAACCACATCTTGGATCTCTGCAAAAGGCCGAATTCGGCAACTTATGCTTTATGCATTATCCGCTCTTACAGAAATACGGAAACCAGTAAATCAGCTTATTATGGTTATTTTCATGCCATTATGGCATATGGAATCATATTCTGGGGAAATCAGCCATTTACTAGGAAACTGCTATCTGCACAGAAAAGAGCCATAAGAATCATGAGTGGAGCCCACCCTAGAGCCACATTCAAAAATCTTTTTAAAGAACTTCAAATCTTCACATCCATTGCACAATATATATTCTCCTTGATGTGTTTCATAAGGGAAAAAAAGCCCCTCTTCAAACCTAATAGTGTTTATCATAATCGTGATACTACAAGAAAATATGATATACACTATGAGCATGCAAACCTGAGTAAGGTACAGAAGGGGGTCCACTTCAGTGGTTGTAAGATTTTTAGTGCCCTCCCTTCACAAATTAAGTGTTTAGTAGATTATGAGTTCTCGTTTAAGAAAAGCTTAAGGCAGTTCCTATTGCAAGGGTCATTTTATACTATAGAAGATTCCCTGAACCATGATGAATAGTACCCTAGTACCTGTACGGATAAGTCTCAGATACATTTCCCACTCTTCATTTGTGATCCTGTATATCTATTACTTGTAAACATCTTAAGTTTTCAGTAGTATATTTTCTGTATGTACGTGTATAGAGTCTGTAATACTTAACTTTGTAACATTTATTTTTTTGTGATTTTAATTTGTAATGTTAATCTAAGCCATATAATTTTAATATGAATAATAGCAATACTTACAAAATACCATAAAAAGTTTGTAAAACTGACACGTTCCATATCCTGTGATGTATTCACAACATGGATCACCAGAACACGAAATAAATAAATAAAAAATTCAAAAACTTTTTCCTTATGACCAGGTTACTGCTTCGCTAACTAACTATATTATGACCAACAAGAGAATGTGGTAGCAGCTAGGTATCAATTCATTAATTGAAAAAAAACTTAGAACAAACTTATCACAACAGATTTGCAAGGTATGACAAGGAAATGCAAATTCAAATGTGCTTGCAGTGCTTTATATTAAGATATTATGTTGTGTGATGTTATCATGTACAATGTACCTGATGCCAGACTTGGAGAACAAATTTTGAAACAGTCCAATCTATCATTTCAGCAGGTAGTGCAAATATTAGATCAGCACAATTCCAGTGTCTTGTCAACTCATACATTTGAGCAGTCAGCTATTTGTCGGGTTGAATCCCTTGCTTGAGATCGCCCCATTGCCCATCAGTGGCTTGCACTAGCCACACCAAGTAAACAACTTTTCACGCCACATACACAGTTCGCTAACAAGTTGGCTACACAGGTGAACAGAATTAAGCCTTGCCCTACACAAATCCAAGGACTGCCCACCCTGTCAAGCTCAGTGTTATGCTTCTGGCAGGAAAGGACATGTGCAATCTGTATGTTTAAAATGGAACAAAAACCAGAATTCAGCCCATTCACAAAACTCTCGTCACAAGGCCCATGTCAATAATGCAGTATATTCCAAGTCTGCAACAGGCATTAGCAAAACTAGCAAGCATGCCATTTCTTCGGTGACAAGCCAGTCAAACAAACTTTTTGGTCTTTTATTTATTTGTAGGAGACATGAGAAATTTCAGTTGGACAGAGGCGCCACTGTCACATTGCTAAATTGTCACACATATGAACTGTTAGGCTCTCCATGCCCTTCTAAAACTAGCAAGCAACTGATGGCTATAATGGAAAGACACTCCTGTTCTCAGAACATGTACTTCACCTGCCATACGTGAACAGTGACTTTTACAGTGCTACAATCATGCAAGTGTGAGAACATATTTGGTCTTGATTCTTTTGATTTGTTTGGCTTTAACATTCAGGACAATGTGTTGTCAGTGTCTGCATTCAATGCAAAAGACAGTGTAGCTAGGATAGCTTCCTAAAAGAATACCTATACCTCTTTTCTGAAGGTTTAGGCAAAATTAACAATCTTGTATACAATGTTCTGGCATAACCACAAGAACTGGAATGAAGAGGAAGAATGCAAGACCAGAGAAGGTGGTGATGCAATATCAGCCAATAGCCCACTGACAAGGATCATGCCATGACAGGAGTGACCTCTGCAAGAACTGAATATAAGCCCCACTCCTGCCAGCCTCGGCCGGACATTAGTGGACAGTATTTGCAGAGTATTACCACAGCACAGCAGAGAGTGCTACAAGAACAGTTATTAGTGTTCTATATCCATTGCTTGTTTGGACATTGTCTATAGCAAATGACTTGGATTTATGTTGCATGTCACCCATTGCTCGTGACACCATAGTTATTTCAAAGTTAAGTGTTGTCAATCTGCTTTATTGAAATAAAACTACTAATGTTATTTGCTTGAATTGTTGTATAGCATTCCAAGACTGCAGCATCCTTTAGGCACCCTATACGAGACGAGTGGGCAATATCACACACCAACCACTGAGATATGGAGAAAAAACTGTTTTAAAAAAACATCCTTGTTTTGGAGCTGTGTACTCAAAGAAACTGTGAAATCCAGCTAAAAATCAACCTAGTCAACAACAAAAATTGATTTTAACTTGGCTAAGCATAGAACTGGGCACTGAAGCTGTTCCAGATGCAGTGGAGGCAGAACACTGAGCAAGACAAAAGTGGAACACTGAATAAGGACAATCCGAATTACCATGGACTGGGAAGCGTTGGGTATGTACAGGGTATTTCAATAAAAGTCTTTGGCTCTATAACTTACAAACTAATAGGTGATGGAAAAATTTATTGAGGCTAGTCAACATAAGAAATGTTACACTTTCTGCAGAACTATGAATAGAGTTTATTTTGTTATTTTCCAAAGAGTTACAGCAAAGTCATACAATTTTTTAAATGGAACAATAGTTATTTCTACCATGCACTGGAATCATTTAAACCAGTTGTGTACAAATCATTTTAAATCAGATTTCTATCACATTTATTTTGCAAGCAACAACCCTTCAAGGCTTCAGGGTTGGATGCTACTTGCTGTACATAATGCATAGCACCTTCTAGAGGTGTCGTGGACAATACGTAACGTTGCTGGTGTCACAGAGTGGCAAATTCCCTCGATGTGCTGTTAAGAGTGCCGATTGTCACTGTACAAGGCCATATATGTGACAGGACAAACCACACAGACAAATGGGGTTCAGTGTGCTATGGTTACTGATATCAGACAAAGATGGAATACATGTATAATGTGTATGTTGAGATGTTGTTGATGATCAGAGAATACCAACATGATGCCATTGAAGCACCCACAGCAGATGTTGTGAAATATATTAACAGAGGAACTCCAGCAGCCATTAGTTCTAACATGCTGAACAACAACTTCATGAAACAGACAGCAATAACAGACAAATACCAGCAAAGACTGAGAAGATGGAGGTGACTGTTTCAGCTGCAATACAACATGATCTTCATGTCAGTTTATGAGGCATTGGTGCAGTTGCTGGTATCAGCCTTATGTCTGTGAGGCATGTAGTACACAGTCACAGGTTTCACCCGTATTGCCTGTCACTGACCCAGGAGCTGCATGGGAACAATTTCAATCAGGAAGTTACTTTCTGTGAATAGGCCATGCATAATTTCACTCTGGACTCCTTACAAAGAGTTATGTTCCACGTTCACAACTTAAGGTGTAGTGAACCATCATAACATTCACTATTGGGCTGCAGACAGTTCTCAGTGGGAACAACCTGTTCAACATCAACATCGGAGGTATATTAATGAACAGTGTGGAATACTTTTGGACAAAATCATTAGTCCACACTACTTCACAGGTACTCTGTCAGGTGAGATGTATCGGGTGTTTGTAGTCAACTGTTTGAGTGCTCTCCTTGAACATATGTATCTAGACACTGCAGCCCATAAGTGGACACAGCACAGTGGTCACCCATCCCATTCTGTGGAAGAACCAGACAACAGGTTTCCTGGAAGATGGCTGGGGCGCCTTCATCTTCATGAATGGCTTGCATGGTCACTCGATTTAACATCAGTAGATTTATTCTTGAGGGATATCTAAAGAATCCTTTTTATGCACTGAGCCCACAACTGCAGACAATCTAAAATGGTGCATCATAGAAGCATGTCACTCCATGACACCGGTGACACTACATTTCGTCTGTAGATCTTTTAGAAGGTGCATTGCATTTTTTACTCAGGAATACCTCATTTACCAGGTGTAGAAGTATGAAACCAGAATTGCCCTATGATGGTGATAACTGTCAGTGTAGGGCTCATGAGATCATGTATGCTGTGCCATCTGCTTCCTGCAATGGCTGACGATGAATGTCAACACACCGCAACCCAAGTTCCATACACGGGTATCTGTTTCAAAGCTGTAAACATGTCAAGTTTTGTGCTTATGAACAATGATTTGCAGAGAGCATCAATTTTCTGTGTTCATTTGAAAAAAACTGCTGCAGAATCACATCGAATGTTTGTCAAAGCTTTCAGCAAACGTGCTCTTTGGAAGACACAGTATTTCAAGTGGTTCAAAACATTCAAAAGTGATGATTTCGAATGAGAAATGACAAGCATGGGAAAACATCAAAAAAGTTCCAACACAATGAATTGCAGGTCTTATTGGATGAAGATGATGCTCAAACCCAACAAAACTCATGGAACAATTGAATCTGATGCAGAAAACCAGTTTTCTTTGAATGAAAGCTATGGGAAACGTGTAGAAAGAGGGGAAAATGGGTTCTACATGAACTGAATGAAAGACAGCAAACAAATCAAAAGACTACTTGTGAAATGCTACTCACCAGATACAAAAGAAAGTCATTTCTCCATCGAAATATCACTCACTGACTGGTTCACTTCAAAAGAAGAATTGGTTTTTTGGTGTGGTTTTCACAGCCTGCTGGAGAGGTGGGAGAAATGTATAAATAGCAATGGAGTTTATATTGAATAAAATATTGTATATCAGTTTCAAAGAACAGACATGTAATTACTGCATCCAAATTCCAGTTTCATACTTCTACACCACCTGAACGTCCATCACTGCACAGATGACATGTATTATGTACAGCATGTGGTATCTGACCCTGAAACTTTGAAGTGTTGTAGCTCTGAAACTAAGCGTTATAGGAATGTGATTTAAAATGATTTTTATACAGCTAGTTTCAATGATTCCAGTGCATTGTAGAAAAAATTGTTACTTTTAAAAATTGTATTTATTTGCTGTAACTCTTTTGAAAATAACACAATAAACTATGTTCATAACTCTGCATAAGGTTTAATGTTCCCCATGTTGACCTACTACAATAGATTTTCCCATCACCTATTACTTGGTAAGTACAGATGCAAACACTTTTACTGAAACACTGTATATATTACTTCCTCTGGCTCACAACATCAGTCAACAGGAGTAATCTGATGGTGACAGCATGGAACTCACAAAAATTTGCTCTACAAATGGCCAGTCCATCCAGATGCATGACAGGGAGACATTCAGGATGTATCATTTTTTTGGCAGTTGTTTTGGTTCAGGGCAACCAATGATGTCTTAAAATAACAGTAAATTGGTCAAACTAATAAAAATTCTAAAGAATAAATACATATGAAAAGTTCTAAAAAGGTCTAAAGACACACTAACTAGAAGACAGATTCATCAATTTGAAGAACAAGGTAAAGTGTTCCTTCAAACACTCTTATCAAAAATTGGAACAAAAAAGAAACATTTCTTAAATATCTGACACTTTATTTTTGCTTTGGTGGATGGGAGGAGTTTTGCTACAGCCAGGTGTTTGCTTTTACATACCATAGCCTGTTCTTTCTCATGAGAGATTTATTGCTAGCTTTTGCTCATGTCAATTTTGTAATGCACACACCAGTGTCGACAGCTGTTCAAATGCTTGCCGAGTCATATATATAATAATATAATAAAAATAAGAAAACATAAGTAAACATATCATGACTTTACATTACTAAACTAAGTAAATATCTAACTACACTACATAAAATTTAAAAGTGATATCATAAATACTTCTTGGCCAACTCAATGTTTCCATGAGGTTCCAACCAGAGGAGTCACTGGAGCTAGCCTTTTTAAATTTTATACAGCGTAGCTAAGTATTTACTTAGTTTATTAATGTAATGTTGTTATAGATCTACTTGTATACTGTTTCTTTTTTCTTTTATATGCAAGACTACTGACAATCATCAGTCAATTAAAATCTGTCTAGCCACTAAAGAATTAATATAAGAATTTGTTTGAAGTAATAGTTAAAAGCAACATGCTCACTGAAGGTCTCAACCAATAACATGGCTAATATGAATGTATTTTGCCTCACTTCCAACCATTTCTCCCAATGATTAATGTTTCTGTTATTCAAAAGATAAGTTACAGTATGTAGAGAAACTTTATAATTTGCCTCTGAAAGTAACACACAGACCTCCTTCACTGCTGTAGGGCACGTTAGTTCCCATAAACTCCCATGCACCCACTACCCAGCAGAATTTTACTTCCTACTTTAAATCTTTTAGGAAAGGGAACAGGATATTCTGAATTGATTGGAAAGGTTTCTCTGCTGAGTATATGCACTAGATGTTGTCTAGTGCACTTAAGGAATTGTAGCAGATGGGTAATTTAATGGCTTGAATATATCTCATACTATCCACTTTTCTCAAGATTACATGTATCTCTGCATTACACATGTTACCATCCATGCTAAATGTCTCTTGAGGACATGATCAGCCAAGCAATTGAGCAGCCAATGTTGATCCCCTCTTCAACTCATATGGAAAAGTAGCTTGTAATTGAACTTTGAAGTGAAATCTGGTAGTCTCCCTCTTGTATTTCAGAAGAGTGAAAAGAATGGTGTGTCTTCTGAACATCCTACATGTCAGTCAGCTCTGCCCTGGGAAAGAAATAAAAGCTGGTCCATACTTAGTGCCATAATTTGTTTCCTTATGCAGATGGAAAATGGCTTTAAGACATGTGGGTGGCTTATAAGAGCAATTTGGATTCGGCTCTGAGGAAAATAATCAATGCCAGTGACTTCAGATCAGATAAGCACCTGTAAGCCTGATGCCTGGTGAAATGGAGCAGGCTACTGGACAGTGATGATTCACCATCTTTGTACCGAGGCTGGCAAAAGAACCTATTCTGTAGCTGCCTCCCGCCAGTCTAATGACCTCATTACCATTGGTGTTGATGTTCTGCAGACACGAAGGTTATAACATTACTATATTCATTAAACCTTTTTAGTTCATCTTTATGGTCTTTAGGAGATACAGGTCATACCAGTTAATCTGTTCTAACTGTTGATACAATGTTTCAACTGATTACATCTGTAGGTGATCTATAAGTTCTATATACAAGAAACATAATACAGATTTTATAGAAAATTATCTTCGTTGTTGGCTTACAACCAAATTTGCAACTACACAATTACCAACTAAAAATAAATTCTGAAAAGGCAAAATGCATGTTACATGTAAACAAACCTCTGAGTGTTAATGTCTAAACAAACCTCTGAGTATTAACACCACAGAAACAGATACTTTAATTCCAATAACAAACCAAAGGCAAAACTTAAAAATAGTGCAATAATGTTAAATTATTAATTAAATTACTTTTTGGAACTTTGTATCACACCTGAAAACTTAGGAGACAGAGATAATGGAATACTTCCTAGTTTTTGTCAGTTTTATTCCAAACAGAAAATAACAAAATTTGAAATACGAAAATTGCATCATCATTTTTAATTCAAAAGCATGGTTGATGCACAAAACTGTTCATACCAAAATTACTTTTATTATTTGTAAATACTGATATGGAACATAAAACAGATGTAAACTATTCATATAAAAACACAGAACTGCAAAACACCTGTTTGACAATCACTGTCAAAAACACACCATAATCAAATTAAGTCTACCATTGTCAGGACAATATAGAACATCACAATCTATAAATAACTACCAATACTGAATGTAAGTGTTATTCTTAACCTGTGTTTTTCATATTTTTCTTGTTTTGTAATGGTATTTACCTGTCTCAAAAGCATGTAAACTAAAAGCAGAATAACAACTCCAGCCTGAACCTGGAGGTTTTACTAAGGGATGGGATGCTATGATTTTACATCTCATCTGCAGATCCTTTAGAAGACACAATGCATTGTGCATTCATGAACATGGATACACATTTGAACACCTCATTTAAATCAACATTCTGTCTCCTGAACATCCATTACCACACAATCATGTATTTCGCACACTGTGTGGTATCCACTACTAAAACTTTGAAGGGTTGTAGTTCGCAAACTAAACTTGATAGAAATGTGACTTGAATTGATTTGTACAAACAGGTGCTTTCAATGACCACTAATACATGTGAATGTTCTAATCAGTTGTCAAGATATACCAGAATCTGGAATTAAATCATCTGGGAAAAAATGACATCATGCCCAAGACTATTTATTTAAAGGCAAATGTCAAACATAATCCTGCTACAAGAACTTATTTTTATAAGTTTTCACAAGAAGAAGAAGAACAAGAACAAGAAGCAGTGGCCTGGAAGATCATCATCAAAACTTCAACATCATGTAACTAAGTACAATTAATCCTGCTACTGCTACTCAATTTGTCCAAATTTAGATACACTGGGTTAGAAGGATAGAATTAAAATTTGAAACTTCCTGGCAGATTAAAACTATGTGCCGCACTCGGGACCTTTGCCTTTCGTGGGCAAGTGCTCTACCAACTGAGATACCCAAGCACAACTCACGCCCCGTCCTCACATCTTTACTTCCACCAGTACCTCACCTTAAAATTTGTTCATACCAAAAAGATATTTGCAAAGGTGAATGCTAGAAGGTCTTGCCAATTCATATACTTAGGACCTATAACCAAGCAATAGTTATTCCAACAACAAAAAAAACTTATTTTGCTTAGTCATTCTGTTTGTCTAGCTATAAATTGTTAAAATGTGCCATAAAACATATGTCTATGTTATTCTAGCCTGTTTTTTGCTATATTTTCATGAAATGAGACAGCAGAATTACTAATGCAATGACTGTCTTGTAACAACAACACTTTTGTATAGGTTCGTAAGGTACCAACATGATCTGATGAGACATTTACGAATGTTTTCAGCAGTATCCCTTTCATTGTTCTTCCTCGAGGCGTATTCAATATAACATAGAGTTCTTCATCCAGAATAATTGGCCTAGTTCTACATTTCAACAAACCATCAACCCTGTGAAACATTTAATAAGATATTCTTTACACCCTATTTACAGTTTATTAAATGACAGAGTAGAATAATCACCATACAATACCTGTGCATTTTTGGCTTTGAGAATTTCTTTCTTAAGTCTGTCAATTATGGCATTTTTCTCATCCTCAAGTTTTGTAAGCTGTTCTT
Source organism: Schistocerca gregaria (assembly GCF_023897955.1). NCBI lineage: Eukaryota > Metazoa > Arthropoda > Insecta > Orthoptera > Acrididae > Schistocerca > Schistocerca gregaria. Next base: position 531,452,219 of record NC_064920.1, read on the forward strand.
TGTAGTTTTCTGTGCTGCTCTCTTTCAACGAATCCCTCTCTTGGATTAAAGTACATATATTTGCAAGTACTTCTTTCATGGTTTCAGCATGGGATTTTCTTATTTTATCCAGTGAAAATGACAGTGAGCGGCCTGTGAATTTCAACTGTGAATTAACTAATGTGCAGTCAGTGACCATAAAAAAGTACAAAGCATCTTTATCACTAAAGCTGAAGCAAAGTATGAATAAACAAATAATAAAACATTATTAATATCACTGCTGCGATTTTCTCCCCTCCATCATGTGCTGAGAACACCTTCAATAAAACTAATATTAATGCTGAACATCTGAATGCATAATTTCTTCTATAATTCTCTGTTAAATTCCCATTTGAGCATTTTTATAAATTCCCATTTGAGCATTTTTACTCACAAATTACATGTGGAGTTTCATCTGACAACAGTAAAACCACACTTTGCACTGAGAACCCAAAACAAACTGCAAAACTCCATGGATATAAATGATTAAATATAACTTCCTGAAATAAAAGTTTGCAACAGAATAATAGATTTAATATACAGAAATTTAAAAAGCTGATATCTCACTTCCTACTTCTACATTTAGAGGAAGAACTGAAGAAAGAGGCATAAGAGGAGATAGATGGCAAGATTGGAAATGGATAAACCAATTAGGGTCAATAACCAAAAAAGTTGATGAGAGAAACTACAGTATACTTCAAAAATTTTCTTTGGAGCAGTAATTAAAATTTTGAGTTTTTAAAGCAAAAGTGGGTAGTTCAGAGTAGCTTGTCCTTATATCTTATTCAGTCTCACTCCATGCACACTCTCTTGATTCCTTTACTATACAGTTCTCCAGAAAGTAGCACTTCATTCTTAACTTTATGACATTCTTTAAATTTCTATTCCACAAATGGCAAAAGTCATTTCTATAAAGGCATTGTGCTATCTGCCTTTGTATAAATATAATTTTCAATTTGCGTACTAATAGCATTTGTTTCCACTGTTCTAAGTAAGACTTTTTGTATACTGCACCAAGTGGAAGTTCAAAATTGATGAATATAAAGAATATCTTTAGTCATCAATTATTTTGAAAATCTTTAACCAAACTTGAAAGTTGGGATACATGGATTTATTTATGTGATAGGAGGCATCAACAGAATTGTAAAACCGGAAAAACACTATTTTCCTGAATGTATCTTTCTCTCTGCAGCAGAGTGTGCACTGTTTGAAACTTTTGCATATTCTTTCTTCTGGGAGTGTTAATCCAACAAGATATGCATGAGAGCTTCTGTGAAGTTTGGAAAATACCGGAGAGGTACTAGGATTGAAGCTGTGAATATAGGTCAAGAGCAGAGCCCAGATTTTTATGTAATTATGTATTCTTTTTCTTTATTCCTGTACATGTAAAAACTGTAAATGTTCATGAATTATGTTGCCAGTGTTGATATATTTCTATTTATCATTGCATGTTTTTATATTTTTCACTATAATTACTTGTTTTCTGCACACACTTACAAAAATGTCCAAATCAGACTTACTATAAAAGATGAAGATGGGAAGTAAATTAACACTTAAAATTACATTTCAGTGCAATATAACATACTAAATTGCACTTTGAGTTGGATTATGATGGACTCGCTTGAGTTGGATTATGAAAGAGGTGCTTCTGCTTAATCTTCTAAAATTCAGAATTTCAGTTCACTGAAGAAAAACAGGTACAATAATCATAATGTTTGCAGCACTTTAGTAGACATTAATGGGTTTCAAAAGGGCTTTGTGTGCTGCCAAGATTGGCAAGGGGTAAACATAAACAAGCAGCCCAAAATGTTCTGACTACTAATTACTTTTACCGTGTCAGAATTGTGAAGTGTGTGCACCAGGAAACATTAGCCAAATTGCACTTCACACAAGTTCACAGCTGTATGTGTTCATGATCTTTCTGTTGCCCATAAATTAAGATCTTGGGTTACAATGGATGATGCTTTCACAACCAATTCGTTGTATTGATTTATGTCAGGTGTGCAATAAGTGAAGTGGGTGGTCTGTGAAGCCCTGATTTCAACAAAAGTGATGTGCAAACAGATAACAAAGCAGTTTAACCATAGAAGAATCAAATGTTTTTCATGCAGGTGCAAGGACTCCAAACTTTACAAATGAATTGTTCCATGACACATGCGCCAATATGGTTGTTGTGTACATTCCTAGCACAAACTGAACACCATGTTTCAATAACAGTACCACAGACAGATTATTGAAGAATTAACAGTAAGGAAAATTTGTTAAAATGCTCTGGTATACATCCATAGCAACTTTGCATTACATACTAGTAGCATTAAAGAATTAGTATCTATTAGATTGGCTTTGCATAAACTGTTGAGGGTGTCAAATACAGCCTCACAGACATTACAAGTGACATTCAGCACAGTGTAGTGTATAAGCTTGAAGTTTTTTTGCCAGGAAAGCCAGATAACTTGACTGTTGCTACTATCAGCAATATCCTCAGTGGTGGAGAATAAGATGTGTCAGTGGAACTCTCCAGGAATATTTCATGAACTAAAATTTGAACCAGCAATATCCTGTGATATGTAGAGGTCATTTCCCTACTACAAAAACAGCCTTTTTGATCAGCAACATTCTATAAATACAGAGAATTTTAAACTTACTGGCAGATTAAATCTGTGTGCCGGACCGAGACTTGAACTTGGGACCTTTGCCTTTTGCAGACAAGTGCTCTACCAACCTAAATGACCTGGTGGATGACATTGGAAGTTCACTGAGGCTTTTTGCAGATGATGCTGTGGTGTATCGAGATGTTGCAACAATGAAAAATTGTACTGAAATGCAGGAGGATCTGCAGCGAATTGACGCATGGTGCAGGGAATGGCAATTGAATCTCAATGTAGACAAGTGTAATGTGCTGCGAATACATAGAAAGATAGATCCCTTATCATTTAGCTACAAAATAGCAGGTCAGCAACTGGAAGCAGTTAATTCCATAAATTATCTGGGAGTACGCATTCGGAGTGATTTAAAATCGAATGATCATATAAAGTTGATCGTCAGTAAAGCAAATGCCAGACTGAGATTCATTGGAAGAATCCTAAGGAAATGCAATCCGAAAACAAAGGAAGTAGGTTACAGTACACTTGTTCACCCACTGCTTGAATACTGCTCAACCGTGTGGGATCCGTACTAGATAGGGTTGATAGAAGAGATAGAGAAGATCCAACGGAGAGCAGTGCACTTCGTTACAGAATCATTAAGTAATCGCGAAAGCGTTACGGAGATGATAGATAAACTCCAGTGGAAGACTCTGCAGGAGAGACGCTCAGTAGCTCGGTACGGGCTTTTGTTAAAGTTTCGAGAACATACCTTCACCGAAGAGTCAAGCCATATATTGCTCCCTCCTACGTATATCTCGCGAAGAGACCATGAGGATAAAATCAGAGGGATTAGAACCCACACAGAAGCATACCGACAATCCTTCTTTCCACGAACAATACGAAACTGGAATAGAAGGGAGAACCGATAGAGGTACTCAGGGTACCCTCCGCCACACACCGTCAGGTGGCTTGCGGAGTAAGGATGTAGACGTAGATGTAGAGCTACCCAAGCACAAATCACGCCCCATCCTCACACCTTTAATTCCAACAGTACCTTGTCTCCTACCTTCCAAACTTCACAGAAGCTCTCCTGAGAACCTTGCAGAACTAGCATTCCTGGAAGAAAGGATATTGTGGAGACATGGCTTAGCCACAGCCTGGCACACAGTTTTAATCTGCCAGAAACATTAAAGTACTGCCAGCCATTTTGGAGTCTACTTCTGTGAGTCACAGCCACCAGGCTATGGGGGACACGGTGGGGGAGGGGATGGGGAGGGGGCAGGGGGCACTTGAAGACTACAAGCAGCCATTCCTGCCAGTCACAATGGTACCTGACTGAAGATGACGACTGAGCAGATCTTCCTTGTGTGAAAAACGAATCTGTCAGACTACAAGCTTATTTGACTTGGGCAGTGCATGTAAGGCTTTACCAGCCATATGCCGGGATTGTCCTTAAGGCTCTCCTCCACATCACTGTTGGGACTCGCATCCCATCTTCTTCCCATAATGGCAACCATCATCAGTTTTCTAGGGCAAACCCAAGCTTAACTATGAACAATGAGAGCACTGAAGCGCTGGCAGATGTTGACACTCATGCTAGGCTGTCGGAACATGCAGACCACCACTTTGCTCTGCATATGGCCATGGAACTGACTGCGGGCAGCACCAGAGACTATGACTGTAGATTCCTTGACAGCACTGACATGCCAATTAGTGCATTCCTGGGATGTGGATGCAGCATGGCTGCTACCAGCTCATACTGAGGAGGAGAATGAATCACAGTAAAATTCTCAACAATAAATGGATGTTAATTTAATGCTGTCTCATTGATGCTTGGTTGTCACACAGGTCCTCACCACCACCTCTCCACTTGACCATCCTGAATCCTCACCTGGATCACATCCAGCGAACCAGCACAATATGGAGTTAGACGTGTTTATGCCAACGCCATTGTAGTAGATGAACCAACCTGTGCATCATCAGCAGCCGTCATCAAGATCTGTCATTATGTGCTCTTACATACCAACCCTGTATCAGGCAACTGGTTGCAGAATTTCATAATTGCAAGACCTCCTTGCAGGAGTGTCAACAAGCGAGGAAATGATAGCATTTCATCATGTTAGCAGGTCAGGTGGAAAGCAGGACATCAGTGCTTTGTGCGAACTGGGTAGCTATCATCAGCAGGAGCTTCATAAAGCAATGCGACTGAGAAGTATCACATCACCTTGTTACGTGAAGTAAGAAGCCACATCATTAATGCAAGAAGGAGTACTGAATATTGCTATGGACCAGTCTGTTGGTATAAAAAATGTGTTAAGCAATCAGGGCATTATATGAATTGTTGACATATTCATATTAGAGAAGCCTTTGTGGTCATTAGAAGTGACATTGAGTGAACACCAGCCGATATTTCACACTATAAATACTCCAGCATTTGAGTTCAGAAGGGAGTTGGTCAGGAGGATTGATGGTGTACAGGATGCATGTACTCGATTCCCTGACATGTTATTAACATTGGATATAAGTCTGTTGTAGATTTCCTGCTCCTACTCAACCCTACCAACAGCTGCCAAAGAGATGTGTTCCTCTCTGTAAGCACCAGTCATAAGTTTGGCACTGCTGACGGCTTCCAAAGCAGATGGGAAGGTCTGGGGGTCTTCTGTGTTGATTTGGGCCAGGACACCAGTGTTCCTAACACTTCAGCAGAGCCACGGCATCTACCTGCATGGCAGGCCAGGGTTGGCCACCATACGTAAGCCACAAATACACATGCCTCTTCTTTGAGGGTGATGGGTGGAGACACAGCATTCACTTCCTGATTAGCTGCTGGGCACTCACGGCATACCCAGACAAGCAGTGCAGAAGACCGCCATAGCATTGTTGAAGGAGAGATGTATCTGCAGAAATAAATGGTTAAAATCACTCTTCTTTGACTGTGCCCACCGGCAAGCACAGGTTACAGCTATCTCCTCTTCCCTAAGGGACCGGCAAGTGGTGAACTGGGAGAGTGCCTCCTGATACGCAAGCCATCTGCCACACCTCCCAGTAGCCACCATCTGCAAAAGTGGTGTCAGAAGTGTTTCTTATTATGCCTACCACACCGGCATCATGAGCCTGTATGAGGGTATTTTACCAGAGCCATGCAGCAGTAGTAGCAGTTGTGGGGTGAGTTGCTGAAGAAATTTCTTACTCAAACAAATATTTGTTTTAGTTTTGATTATGTCAGATTAGGATGCAGCCACTTGATAGTATCTTTGGTGAAACAGTGAACCAGCTAACATGTCTGAGTTTAAGGAGAACTGTAGGGAAGTGTGCTTAGTACCAGTATTGTGTAAAATGTGTAACCTGTCTGGTCATAGTGTGCCTTGTGATAGATATGTTCCTGTCATCTGTTCCACATGTGGGAATTACGGTCATGCAAAAAAGGACTGCAATAAGTGTTGTTAGTTGACATGAGATGGAGTAATAAGCAATTTTTTATATGTTTTGTGTGGTCATCTATAGCAAGTAGAGCTTATTTTGAGAAGGAAATTGCACAAATATGGTGCAAATGCGAGCAGCTTCTACCGCAGATACAATTTCTACTCTAATGCAGCAGGTTAAGTTATCACAGGAGCAGAATGAGCAGAGGCTCAAGAACTGTGTAATTTAATGGTTGATTTGATACAGTTGGGGGTCTGATATGTCTAAAGCAGTACTACCAGTTCCATTACCATCCATAGATCCTACAGCCGCTGGCCTTATTCCCACTTTTCCTGGCAAACCATCGGAGGATGTGACTATTTTTGTACAGGATGTGTTATCCATTGTTAGCTTGTGCAACTGGTCTGAGCAGACATCACTGCAGATGGCCAAATTGCGCTTGTTGGGTGAGGCTAAGGTGTACATTATGTACCATGAGGTTTTGGGTAAGGTTACTATGTTTACAGAATTGGCAGGCAGATTACGGCATCTGTGCAGAAAACAGAATAGTGAACGGTGAAAAATTTAGTAATTTCAGGCAGATGTCAAATGAGACAGTGGAAGCATTTTTTGATAGAATATGGAAGTTGAGCGAGCAAACTTATGAGTTGACTGGCAAACCAGTTGTGGACACGGTATTACTGAAAGAAGTGGAGGACAGGGCACCAGATGTGTTCCTAAGGTGGATTTCTCCAGAATTTTCATGCAGAATAATGATGGAGAATCCACACAATGTATCTCGGGTATTGAGAATAGCTAAGCATATGCAAGAGGTAGTAGTGCTACTAAGCCTCGAAATGAGCAGGAACTGTTTATGTCAAATAAAGTATGCCACCTCTGTGGGCGGAAGGGTCATGTAAAAACTCAGTGTCATCAACTACAATGTTTTAACTGTCAATAGTTTGGGCATAAAGCATGTGAGTGTTGGTTGAGGAAGCAGAATGACTGTAAAGGGTAAAAGAAACTGTTAAATGGCAACAGGAGTCTTCTGACCATTGGGAAGCATTCCCAGTAAAGAGAAGTGCAGGTAAATCACACGCAGACAGATTGTTCTTTAGTGGCTTGGATAAACGGGAAACAGTGTGAGTTTTTGAGGACTCAGGGGCATATATATCAGTAGTGAGTCTGGATCTCGTAGATAAGAGCAGACTACAGGAACCAAGGTATACATTGCGTGCAGTGGGTGGCAATGCAGTAGATGCTATTGAGACAATACGGCTCAGGTTTAAGATAGAAATGTAAGGTTTCGTGAACAAATGGAGGTGCTGCTGATTGTGGGACAAGGTGTTGCTGTGATACTGGGGTTAGTTTTTCTGGTTAGGCATCATGCTAGAATCGATCCCTGGCAACGAATGCTTGAACTAAATTGTAAGCTATTTCAATTGAGGGACTACAGTTGCAAATGTTTCTGTATCACAAGATGCACCTGTTGCAAAGGTAGCATCAGATAAACTGTGTATAAATGCATTAAAGATTGATTTGCATGACAGAGTACCAGCAGGTACAAGAAAAGTAATCTGGGTACCAGCACATATTGATGTTCCGCAAGATGTAGTGTATTTGGTAAACCACTAGTGAGTAATAATGTGTTGGATGAGCAACAGTACTTTGTATGTAGATGTATTACGCATACAAGAGACATTAGAGGCCAGGTTATGGTGCCAATAAACCTGGATAATTTAGGGGAATACAAAGTTATTCTCTCAAAGGGGTTGCTTTTAGTCACGTTAGAAGTTTATGAGGATGAGGACAGGAGGATTATGTGTTTTTCCCAGTGAAACAGAATGAACTGTCAATTTGTCTGTATTGCAAGGGAAGGTGAAGCACCTGAAGGGTGAGTATAGATCATTGAAGGAAACATTGTTAGTGAGGTATAGGATTTGTTCAATACACAGGGAGTGTTATCAGCCATACCAGTCACACAACACATGATACCAACACAGAATCATTCACAAGTGTTTAGGAAACAGTATCGAGTGCCAAAGCATTTACAGCCCTTAATAGAACAGTCTGTAGATCAACATTGCAACATTGCAACAGTGCGTAGTCCAGCAGCAGGGTCTTTGTGCCTAAAAAATCAACAGTTGGAACACAGAAATATTGATTTTGGTGTGAGTATAGATTTTTGAATGAGAAAACAGTGTCAAATACAAACCAGGAGTTAAAAATGCAAATGCTGATGTGCTTAGTAGGAAGATAGGAGCAATACAGGTTTCAAGATTTGATTTTAAAAATCTAAAGAGAGAAAAAGTGAAGGATAAGGAGTGTCAAGTATATTGTAAACAGCCATAGTTTGTCATTCAAGATGGCATACTGTGTAGATCAACTAAGTGTGGAGTAAGTGTGGTAGTTCCAGCAGCTTTATGGACAGAGGTACTATAGTAAGCTCATGATCATATACTGTCAGATCACAGGGGGTACAAGAACAACAGACAGAAGGGTAGTAGAGAGGTTCTGTTGGAGAACAAGACAGGCTGTTGTGGAACAGTATGTAAAGAACTGTATTCTGTGTGCAAAATGTGCTGATTTGAGTCACCAGAAGGTGTAAATGCAAAGGTTACCAGAGTCTGATAATCTATTTCAAATGATAGGAGCTGATATCTTAGGGTCACTTCACAAGAGTCAGTCAGGTAACAACTACTGTAGTGAACGCTATGCTGAATCATTGGATTCTTAAGTTCAGTGTGCTGCAAACAATTATCACAGACCAGGGGACTTATTTCATGTCTGATCTCATTAAGCAATTGTGTCGCTTACTGAAAGTTAGGACATTGTGTATGAGTCCATTTCACCTGAAGACAAATGGTCATACAGAAAGAGTGCATAGGACTATACAGAAAGTGCTGAGTCACATTGTCATGTCACAGCATTTGGACTGGGATATATACCTAGATTTAGTCATTTGTGCTTACAATGCACAAACACATACTGGGACGGAATTATCCCCTTATGAGGTTGTGTACGGACATAAAATGCCATCTCCATTCAATAAAATTCAACCAAAATTAGGGAAAGATGGGAAAAATGTCAAGGTATTTGGTAGAACTCTAAGGGATGCTTGGTAGAAAGTCAGGAAGGTCAACACAAAATCATTGGAACACTAAGCAAGAGTAGGGCTGAGTAGGAGGAAGTTGCCACAGTACCAAATAGGTCAGTGGGTATTACATGTAAACCCAATCGCTCTGAAGGGAAAGACCAAGAAGTTTTTAACGAAGATTCAGGGTCCTTACCAAGTGACTGAAGTAACATTGCCTGTAAATGTGAAGTTGCAGTTACCAGGATGAAATTCAGTAGTGCATGTGGGTAGAATTAAACACTTTCATGGAGCAGTAGATACTTTGCCTCAAGTACTGGGAGACGTACTGCATAAAAAATGGAAGGGTAATCATAGATCTGGGGATAGATATGAAACGCAGGTGTAATTTTAGAATTTCTGCTTTGTTTATGTTTATGTAAGGTTTTGCATTGTATCTGTATTTTTGATTTTCTCTCTCTCTCTCTCTCTCTCTCTCTCTCTCTCTCTCTCTCTCTCTCTCTCTCTCTCTCCAGAACAGGAAGAGTTTGTATGCAGACTATGTTCTTTAGGTAATAGCAAAGATATTGCCAACATGGTTTGTATTGTGTGTGATGGTATGATCAGCATAGGGGCCCAGGGATTTGTCAATCAACCATTGGACAGCAGGATTTTGTTTGCACAACAAATGGATGTGGTGCTCATGAATCACTGATGGTCACTGAGATTGACCTTTAACATGTAGAAGCTAAGGAATGAAGTGAGAAATTTACAGGTGATGTTTTTGAATATATTTGGCGAAGCAGAATGGTATCATATGTTAACCCTTTAACTGCTCTGGATGTGTTAAAACGTGCACCTTTGTACCTGTCCCTGTGTGCTCTGAACATGTTTACACGCACCATCAGTCCTTCTACCTGGCACTCTGAACATGTCTATGCATAGACATACTCAGAGTATCAGGTAGAAGGACTGGTGGTGTGCGTAAACACATTCAGAGCACACAGGGACAGGTACAAAGGTGTGCGCGTTAACACGTCCAGAGCAGCTAAAGGGTTAAAGGATATTCAGAGCGAGTAAATGGAACTTAAGTTTTCATATGATAACATGAGGGAGCAGTTACATGAAATACATTGTATGATTCTGTATTGTTTGTACAAAGGAAGAGAGGATGGTTAAATGCAGAAGATAAACTGTTGAAAACTGTGTCGGGCATAGCAGATATCAATGATATTTTGAGTTTGAATAGCACTGTAAATCAGAAGCAGGACATGGAAAGACAAACAGCTACAGTAGTGGATTGGCATACAATACAAATTTCTGGTGTGGAACAGGAATTTCTAAATATAACTACGGCTATGCACAGAGTAACAGTTGAGTCACAGCAATATGATAATGATACCATGATTACCATGCATAAGGATTTGGATATCATGCAAAATCTTCTGAAGACACTGGACAGTAAGATACATAAAGCTAGGTTAATGCAAGAGCTAGAAAATAGCTTGAATGATGTGAGGGTAAATGTAGAAGGATTCAGGAAGCTATCCATCAAACTACACATAGACAACTAACCACTATGCTACTTTTTTCATGTTTCTATTGCAAAAGTTTATTCTGACAAAGCACAGGTGTTTATCAATGTACAATTTCATTAACTAGTATTAACTCACGATTTCATTGTTATACCATTCATGAATATGGAGTCCCATTGATAAATGGTTTAATTTTTCTGTAAAAGAAGTATTACTAGTATCGGAACAGCAAGAGAGACACTTCCTTAGTTATGGCAGTAAAACATGTTGATGAATGTATAAGTGAGATGATTACTATTTGTCATACATGGGTGGTGCAGACAGACAAGCGGTCATGTGAATTACAATTATTTTTTGGGAACATGAATACACCAGATTGTAAAAAGGTTATTATGAAGCCACAAATGTATTTTCAAAGAGTTGGAAATCATTGGATTTATTCTGTGTATAACCTGCAAATGGTGCCAATGAACTGTTATGAAAACAAAGTTTTTCACAAAAGATGAAAATAAAATTACAGCTTAGTGGGTTATTGGTTAATGGAACAAATTGTGACATAGTGGGGGAAGACTGTCATCTGCCAGCAACTATCATGGGTACTACGGTAATCAGTAGCAATCAACCAGTGTTGTATTGGCTGGAGAATTCAACTATCATTTTACCTAGTCAGAATATTTCTTTCCTAAGTGATACTCTAGACACTACAGTATTGCATAGTTTAGATAAATTCATTGATGAGGAGAATGGGCAAGTTGCCATGGATCAGGTATTAAGATATAAACAGGAGTTTCATTGTAAACAGAAGCAAAGTACAATTACCATTAGTGTAACAGCCTCTACCATAACTGCAATACTAGCAATCATTTGTGCAGTTTATCTTTTCCTGGGGTGTAGAATGACGGAAGCAGAATGTAAACCTACACACAAGATTACTCTGAAATGAATTACACCAGAAAGCATAGACCATGAGTGAGGTATAAGGGTAAAATTAGTAAAGTTTTGTAAATAGTACCATAATTTATTGGACCCAGAATTCTTGGGTCAAATTTTCCTAAATGGGTGAAGGGGGGTGTTACCTACCTTCCCTGTATCTGACAGCTGGCCACAGGATTTCACAATTGCAAGACCTTGTTCGCTTTGTGTTCCTTGCGAGAGTTGTGTAGGTAAATGATGCAGGAGCCCCAGGATACCGTATAGTTAATGTTAAAGTTAAGCATTGGCAAAGACATTAATTGTGAATATGTGGTGGGGCACAGGCAAATGAAGAGACTTTCATTCAGTTATTTATATATGATTTTGTCAGACTCTATCGTATGTAGAAATTTTGTTATGCTGTACTACTTGGAGTATGATGGGCTATGAGTCTTTTGTATCATATGTGTTTCTGAATAAGAGAAGACTTAATAACAGTGTTAAGCATTTTTATTAAAGTGAAATAGAATCAAGTCAAGAAAAATTCCTTCATATTTTGCATCATTTGGGAGTCACTGGTGTTTCCTGGAGTCAGCTGCCTGCATCTACAATCGAAATGGAGGAACAGAAGTCCACAGTCATATTTTCATAAAATTAACAGAAGGAGAAGCTCTCAGGAGATGAGAAAAATATATATATATATATATATATATATATATATATATATATATATATATATATATATATAAATAAAACAGAAAGAAACTTCCACATGGGAAAAATATATTAAAAATAAAGATTCCAAGACTTACCAAGCGGGAAAGCGCCGGCAGACAGGCACATGAACAAAACACACAAACACACACACAGAATTACAAGCTTTCGCAACTGGCAGTTGCTTCTTCAGGAAGGAAGGAAGGAGAGGGAAAAATGAAAGGGTGTGTTTTCCCCTAAGGGAAGTCTTTCCGCTCCCGGGATTGGAATGACTCCTTACCCTCTCCCTTAAAACCCACACCCTTTCATTTTTCCCTCTCCTTCCTTCCTTCCTGAAGAAGCAACTGCCAGTTGCGAAAGCTTGTAATTCTGTGTGTGTGTTTGTGTGTTTTGTTCATGTGCCTGTCTGCCGGCGCTTTCCCGCTTGGTAAGTCTTGGAATCTTTATTTTTAATATATATATATATATATATATATAAAGTGAAAGAACAATAGTACAATTTTGTACATCCAGAACATTTCATAATAATATTAATATTCTCTCTTCATTGCAAGCAAAAGGACATTTACCAATCAATTTCTTTCATTCCTTTTCCTTTAAATAATTTTTTTATTATAGTACCAAGTGTCAATAAGGACAACACGAAACAACCACATTTTGTCACGTTAGCATTTCAGGTGAAAAGCAGGACATCAGCGCTTTGTGCGAACTGGATAGCTAGGACCAGCAGGAGCTTAGTAAAACAATATGACTGAGAAGTATCACGTCACCTCGTTATGTGAAGTAAGAAGCCGTGTTGCTAATGCAAGAAGGCGTATTGAATATTGTTACGGACCAGTCTGTTGCTGTAACAAATATGTTATGCAAATAGGGTGTGATATGAATCGCTAATAGGTTAATATTAGGAAAGTCTATGCAGTCATTATAAGTGATGTTGGGTCAACACCAGCCAATATTTCACACTATATATACTGCAGCATATGAGTTCAGAAGGGAGTTGGTCAGAAGGACTGATGGTGTACAGGACGCGCATACTCGATTCCCTGAGATGGTGTTAAAGCGGGTATAAGTCTGTTGTAGATATTCTGCTTGTACTCAACACTGCCAACAGCTGCTGGAGAGACGTCGTCTTCCACTCTGTAAGCACCAGTCACGAGTGCGGCACTACTGACAGCTTCAAAAGCAGATGGGAAGGCCTGGGGATCTTCCATGTTGACTTGGGCCAGGACACCAGCATTGCTGACACATCAGCAGAGCCATGGTGCCCACTCATGTGGCAGGCCAGTGTCTGTGCACTTCTCGACCACACAACAACCGTCATTGTGGTTCAGACAGCAGAGATGAGCCACTGTTATGGGAGGGGATCGAGGACCTCCTAGACCAGTGTGTATAAGCCACATACACAAAAGCCAGCTTCTTGAAGTGTGTAGGGTGGAGACACAGCTTCCTAAGTAGCTGCCAGGCACTTTCAACACACCTGGGCAAGCAGCACCAGAGCACTGCTACAGCATCACTAAAGGAGAGATGTATTTGTAGAAATAAATGGTTAAAAGTCACTCTTCTTTGATTGTGCCCACTGACGTGCACAGGTTTCAACCACCTTCTCTTCCCTGAGGAACCGGCAAGTGGTGAACTGGGAGAGTGCCTCCTGACACACCATCCATCTGCCACACCTCCCAATAGTCACTATCTGAAGTGCTGTGGTGAGTGAAAAGTTTTTGTTGGCCTGTTTTCTTTTTTCTTTAATTTTTGAGCCATCTTGAGTCAAGGGAATATTCATATGAACTTCAGATCAAAATTGTTCGACCACAGGAACCTGCAGATGTCACTATTCCTGGATAACTGCAGAGAGAAATATTTACAGTTGGCATGAATTATCTCGTATTTGAGCAATACCTGTAATTTATGATATTTGCAGGATGTTTGACCACAAAGCATAGTAGTGCAATGAGTCCTAGTGGGCCATGATACATGGGAAGGGTTAGTGTAATTGTTTTGCTTACTGATATAGTGTCAGTACACTGTGTTCTCAATTTTTCTGTAGCATAATTCAGAACGGAGGTTACACAATGACCAGAAGTGCCTGCAATGACTTCAAGTGAAGCCATTGAACTTCTGAAGAGTCAGGCTGTCACATTACTCCAGGATAAAGTTAAACAAATATATGTTAATGAGGAGTTGCAGAAGGAATTGGAAGTGATACAAACTGTGTGTTGGGCACATGCAATCCCAAGAGTGGACACTAAGACCACAGAGAATATACGTGTCCCATCCACTGATCCTGTGGCAGCCACTCTCATTACGTCTTCTTCTGGAAAGATCTCTAAGGATATGTTAGTCTTTGTTGATAATGTGAAGGCAGCAGCTAAGTTAGGGAATTGGTCTGAAAAATATGTCTGTATATGGTTACATTACATTTAGTGGGTGATGCATAAAAGTGTCACACATACTTTAAATTCCTTAGTAAAGTACAGATGTTTGACCACCTTACTAAGATACTTGTCCAATGATATTGTAAGCAGAATAGCGTCAGGTTTTTCACAGAAAATTTCATTAGATTAATGCAGAAGTACACTGAGGTGATAGATGGGTTCTCTGACTGAACTCTTAATGTGAACTTGCAGACTTACAAATTGATGCACAATGTAGAAGAAGACAGAGTTCCCTTGCGGAAGCAGAGAATAGGGCCTTGGACATATTCTTAAGGATCAATTTGGTAGATATGTCATTACAGGTGGGGATGGAAAATCCTAGTGATTGTCCTCAGCTACCAGGATTGCCACGCATCTGGAAGACATCAGTGCTGCAACTCAGAAACAGTGAACATCGTGTCCCATCCTTTGACATCAAGTGTTACAGACTGAAACATGTCAGACACGTAAGAAAGCAATGTGACTAGCCACAGTGCTTTGATTATGGTGAGGATGGGTATAGGGTACTTGACTGTAAAAGTAGGAAGCAAGATAAACAGAATCAAAGGATGTGTTCATCAAATGCAAATGGGACTGCCTTAACTATCTAAGGTCATTTCCAATATAATGGTACACTGCAAGGATGAGTGCAGAGATGGACTGTTGCCTGCTTCACACAGGAAATAATGAGGGACATAAATTCTTGGCAGACAAGGGTGCACATGTGTCAGTCGTTAGTGTTAACCTCTTAGGGATGAAAAGACTTCAGTATCCACAATATAGGTTCATGGAGTGGGCAACAATGAGGTGCCATTATTGGGAACAACACTGCTCACCCTTAGCGTTGGGGCAAAGAGTTTCAAGGAGCATATGGAAGTGATGCCACATGTTGGTGAGGGGTGCTGTACAGTTTTCAGACTTGATTTTCTGGACAAACATAATGCTATAACTAACCTCTCATGATGTACAATCAAGCTTGGTAGAACTTTCTTCCCACTGGCAGAAAGAGTTGCTAACTGAAACACTGTTGTAAGATCATAAGATGTGCCTGTCATGAAGGTATTGCCAGCTAAATTGTGTACAAGTACACAAATGGTTAAATTGTGAGATAACATACTAGCAAAAACAGGAAAATTGGTCTGGGTTAGTGTAGGTGCAGACTTGCCAAGGGAATTGTGTATGATAGAACCATTGGACAACAATGAGAAATTTGGTAAATCACATTATACACATGGGGTGCAGGAGAGTAGTTGCATTATGGATGTAGATGGCGAATCTATGGTTCTGTGGGTTTGGACAAATTTTGGTGTGGATGTAGTTAGTCTACCAAAGGGCCTACTCATTGCCAGTTTGACTGTCTTAGAAGAAAATAATACTGACAGGTTGAGCTATGGCCTTAGCCACAAGCAAACCATTAGTAATTCTACACTATATGAGAAAGTTAAACACTGGCAAGGGAAAGACTGGGAAGACATGGGAGTTTTATTGCTTAGACTCATGGATTTGTTCAGTCCAATGGGTCCATTACCAGTGACATCCATAACACATCAGAGGATGCCAACAGGAAGCAAGGCTTTGGTGTATAGGAAACCATACAGGCTCCCAAATCATTTACAGCCACTGATGAAGGAATTCTCTGGCCAGCAATAAGGTAATGGAATCACTGAACACAGCAACAGGCCCTGGGGTGTGAGCACTGTAATTTTGCCAAAAAAAAAAAAAAAAAAAAAAAAAAAAAAAAAAAAAAAAAAAAAAAAAATTGTATGGCGCCAGGAAACATAGGTTCTGATGCAGTTATCGGTAGCTCAATGCTTGGGCTATCATTGTTGCATATCCCACCGATAACATTATAGAAACACTCAACAATTTAGATCAATGTAGACACTCATCAACCATGGATTTGAAGAGTGCGTATTACCAGCATCAAGTAGTTCCAAAAGACCAGCTGAAGACAGCCTTTATCACGCCATGGGGGCACTACCAGTATTGTGAGATTTCAGTTGGACTCAAGAATACACTGGCTACATTTCAGAAACTCTTGAATGGATTGCTTCAGGGATTGATACCTAAAAGATCTATGGTCTACCTTGTTGCATCAAACATGCAGTGCCAAAAGTTCCCATTCACTCAATAATGGATTAAAGTGTCTCAGGCATGTAATTAGTCAGGAAGGAGTAAAAACTGACCAGTCGGTAATATCAGCAATTTGAGACTTTGTTCCACCACAGACTACAAAACAGGTACAATCATTCCTATTCCTCTGTAAATATTACAGTAAATGTGTGAGAGATTTTCTGAAAATTGTTGAGCTCTTGACTCTTTTATTGAAAGAAAGAGTGAATTCCAATTGGTCAGTTGAGTGTCAAGCTGAGATTTGAGATGTTAAAACAGCCATTCATATCAAGTTCTGTGTTGGTATTTCCTAACTTTGTGCAAGTGTTCATACTATTGTGTGATGCGAACAATACACAAAGTGGTTGTGTTTTGATTCAAATTGAGGATAAACGAAAACATCCAGTGGCTTAATTTACTTTGCTGCCTGTCACATATGTGACAAGGCAGTTGAAAAAGCAGAATGTAATTATTTTATAACATAGAAATAAATGCTAGTTGTTATTTATGGTATTACCTCATTTCAGTGCTGTTTATATCGACAAAGATTTAAAATAGTTAAGTATCATGCTTCTCTTAAGTAGCAGTTGGGATTAAACAAACCTTCCAATAGGTTGACATGGTGGGCATTGAAGCTAAGTGAGTTTAATTATGAAGAGGTACATAGACCTGGGAAAAGGACACAAATGCAGACACACTAAGCATTATGTTTGGGGCTTTGCAAGCACTAGGTAGAAGCTTGTCTGAGTGGCAGAAGGCACAAGCAGCAGACATAGAGGCATTTAGATTGCAGTCACAGCTTTAGATGCTTGATGCCTTGCCATGTGGAAGTATGAAATCTGGACCACGTGTGACATTTCTTGCATCATTTGGAAATGAAGAATTGCGACAGGATTTCCAGAAGTGTCAAAACCTTTTGAAATGCTCATCTTAGTTACCCCAGGGGTGTTCAATAAGATAGCAGCTGAAAATAAATATATTCTGGCAATGGTATACCACAATTCCCAGTTAGTACCAGTGGTAGTAATTCCAGACCAGTGAGCTAGCTCAGTGGTATATGCAATGGATATTAACATTTGGGATTTCTGATACTGTAACTGCACCTCAGAGTAAAAGTTTTATGTTGGAACTGTTGAGGCAGTTGTGTCACTTGCTTTATGGTCAAGTCTTTGCACTAGTCCTTTCCATCCATAAGTGAATGGATGAACTGAGAACATTCTAATTTCTAAAATGTTTAGTCATTATGTACAAATGAGGGTGCTTTGAAAAGTTCTGAGAATCACCATGAGAGGTCAGCACTAGTGCAATGAGTTGTTCACATGATATTCATTGGACTGTTGCCTGTAAACAGGTGCCACGTCTGTGATCTTCGAAAAGAGCTGTGGTGGTGATGTGGCTCTGTTGTTGTTCCTACATAGTGATTTGTGAAGACGGAAAAAATCGAGATTCAAGCAGTAATTAAGAACTTCATAAAGAAAAGTATGAAAGCAAAGGATATTCATGCCAATTTCCAGAATACACTGGGGAGACTCTGTCCCTTCACATTCAACTGTTGCCAAGTGGCGAAATAAATTTAAATTTGGTTGGGGAGCTTAGATGATGATCTGCACAGTGGTTGGGCAATATGTATCACTACTCCTGAAATCATTGCAAAAGTGCACAAAATGGTCATTGAGGATTGCTGATTGAAAGTGTGTGAAATTGCTCACACTTGCCAGATGTCATCTTGAAGGGTATGTCATATTTTAACTGAAGAATTAGAAATGAAAAAAAATCCCTTGCAATTGATGCATGCCTGCACGCATGTGCTGTTGCCATGGCAAAATTACACGAACTAAGGTATGAATTGTTGCCACACCTGCCTTATTCACCTGATATGGCCCCATGGACTAAGTCTTGGTGAACTAAAATTCACTTCAAACAAAGAATTGATAGCCAGAGTTGACAACTATTTTGCAGGCCTGGAGGAAACTCATTTTCAAGATGGGATAAGGCACTGGAACATCATTGGCCTAAGTGCATTAATCTGCAAGGCAACTACATTGAAAAACAAAAAACGTTTCAGTGATGTAAGCACTTTATTTCTAATCCATTCCGAAACCTCTTCCAACCACCCTCCTAATCAGCATGATAATTGGAATGCAAATCTTCAGTATGTTGTCTCTGTGTTTAATTCTAAAGTACACATGGGTACAGGTCTTTCACTATACAAAATGGTACATGATAGGAAGAAGCCATTTCTTTTTTAGATTCTGAAATATAAATTAAGGGGCTAATGATAAATCAGTTACGTGAAGAAGTTTATGAAAGAGTTAATTGAGTTTTGGCAGAAGGTCAAATGGATAAATACATCATGAATGGATAGCAATGAACTGGAAAATTGTCACTATATCGAGGGGCCAGTGAGTTTTAGTGATAAACCCTTACAAAACAAAGGATGGAATGTAGAAGTTCTTAACTAAGTAATAGGGTCTGAACCAAGTGATAGAGATGACTTCACCTAAATGACAAAGTACACCTTCCAACAAAGACAACTATTAGTCAAGCTAACTGAATCAAGCCCTTTAGTGGAGTGGTATATACTTTGCCACAGATTCAGTCAATGCAGCTGGTACAGAACAAAGTGTCTACATGGGGAAAGAAGCCAGCACTTAAGAATGATTGGGATACATGCAGCATGTTGTAGGCCTAAGAACACATGATAGGTAAATACTATTTAGTTTCTTTTGTCTCAATATGTATTTTTGTCTTGTTGTTTCTGAACCATCAGGATTTGTACTACAGTGGTGTGGGGTTTCTTTCTTGTTTTGTGCTGGGTAGGTTAGGAGTTGGTATTATTACATTGTTTGGTAGTGTTTTACAATGCACTAGCAGTTTTCAAATTGGGGAGGGGTAGTGATGAGAAATTCCTTTCTCTCAGGTAGTGTACCAACATGAGCAACTGTGCTCCACATTACTGTTGCCACAGCAGTTCCCACCCACATTCCACAGAGCACAACAGGACATTACAACAGAGTTACAGCATGTAACAGAACCACCTGAAGGCAGTTTGGTGTTGTTTTTAACATGTCACTAGTCAAAGCTGATATGAATGATGCAATGGTGCACAAGTCAGCAAATTTTCCAGTAGAAAGCTGGAATGCCCTGTATCAATCTTTTACTGTACACCCTCACCCAATGAAATAGAGCACAGAAAGAATGTAGGTACAGGAACTAACCAGAAAAGTGCTAATAGACTTAGAAAACAAGGTAAGTTATTCTCTAAGGTCCTTGGAAGAACAACCAAGAGAGTATCAAGGCCTGTCCAACCAGACTGGTCTGAACTGACACACAGGCAAGTGAGATGCAGTTGTTAATGGGGATATCTGAAGCAACAGAGTATTTGGGAGAATTGCTAACGCCT
The DNA here is from genome assembly GCF_023897955.1 of Schistocerca gregaria. Lineage (NCBI taxonomy): Eukaryota > Metazoa > Arthropoda > Insecta > Orthoptera > Acrididae > Schistocerca > Schistocerca gregaria. Next base: position 531,472,384 of record NC_064920.1, read on the forward strand.
ATCAACATTTTCAGAGAATGGACACACACTGGAAGCATTCAGTATTCACTCCAGACATTATAATTCTTAATTGTTATGAGATGTAGAAGCCACAGGGTATGACTAAGGGACACTCACATCCACATAAACAGTATAGTTTATGACAAAGCCAAACAACCTTTCATCTTCCAGCCATATTTGTGGGTACAAAAATGATTGAATTGACACACCATTTGCTATTTTGGCCAGAGAGGTCATTGCAGATACTGCCATTTCTGAACATGACCTTTATGAACTAGACCTTAAGCCCAGCTAGGCTTCACTTGTTATATAGATTTATAGCAACGCAGAAGGGACAGACTTCCATAGAATAAATTATGCAACACATCCAGCAGTACCAAAAGAAACAGTATAACCACATTACAAATATGAGCATTTCATCTACCAGTACTGTAGCAGTTCTGGCCATAGATTGCATAACTTGTGTTTTTTGCAAATGAAAGTCAACTGTTACCTGGTTTAGTAATGCACATGAAGTAATACGGACTAATTAAATGTAAACATAGATATATGTATTAGTAAATAAAGGTAAAGAGTCATCCAGGAATTAGTGTACAGATTAAGGAATTACATGTAACGAGTTGAGCTTTGTGGTATTAGCTTTACTTAGAAGAATAATGATGGGAAAATTAATTATGAAGAAATAAACATGTATATTAGTTAGTAAGAGGGAGGATAAGAGTGCAAAAATTTCAGATGAACTTTATAAAAGATGAAGGAATATTGCACAGCAAGATAGTATTGAAGCAAAGAATAAAATTTTTGAGCTACCTGGAATAACGTCCAGATACAGTGCATCTGCCCAGAATGTAATGGTTGTGTAACGAGTAAAAACACTCAGGGGAGCCAGAACACAAACAAGCAAGGAGCAAATTACCACAGACTGTGTGAGTGAGAGTGTCAGGAACACATGATTCAGCACCAAGACATCACTGTGTAATGTCCCTATGTAATGCAATATGATTGTAATATTCCAGTTGTGAGTACCAGCAATAATGCACTACAGTAATTTAATACGACAACACTCTTTGCTCTGATGACAATGCTCTTCGCTGAAAGAAAAAGGAGGAGCATCTGTGCTTTCCTGTAATTGGCAGAGATAAGAAATGCCAATGGGACATTGTGCCTTTTGAGCTCAGATAAGTTTCCATATGGAAGTAATATGAAGTGCAGAGGTCCACATGTAATCACAATTATTGAGAATAAAAAAATTAATTTGTTAAAAAGGTAAATATGGTTTATGAACTTTTATTCAATATTGGATCCCTGGACCTTCATAAAAACTGTTAGTATATTTTGAGATACAGTGCGTAGTTATTTCTTCATGAATTAACAATACTGGGCGAATCTGCTACTATCACGGTCCAAACGACGTGCAATATTTGTCAGCTTATATGTTCAAGACTTTCCCCAAGTGACTAGTTTTTTTTAGTCAGAAGATATCATACTGCCACTGTTGTTCAACCTTATCATTCTGAAAGTGTTTCCAGAAATGAAAATCTTATGGTGACTGTGAATATTGTAGCTGCTAAGGGAGATGGCATCTTCATCACGAGTTGTAGCAGTTTTCTTCAACTTTGCCTGGCATTCTCTGAGAACTGGAGAAGCAGAAACCTCTGACCACCAATTCATCCTGTACCTAACCTGTTCTCTCCTTACAGCAGCCATGAAGAAAAACACATTCATCTACAGTCAAATTTTTTCACAGATTGTTTGTATTAGGCAGATAAAAAAAAAATCACAATGTATGCATCTAGGCAAAAAATTCAAAACAGAGCTTTTATTAATGCAGTAACTGTTTTCTCTTTGTCAAAGATAGAAAGTAAAAGAGCAAACAAGTTAACTGATTAATTAATTTTTGTTTTTGCATAGCAGTTCTCATTTCAGGGTGATGACCAACTGACAGGACTGCTTGCAAAGTTAGGGAACTTGTTAGGATTTTGTATCATTTTCATGTATGTATGCTATTGATAAGAAGTGTGCTATAATGTGTGTTTCTGTGTTACTTACCCTGTACTCATTTGAGACCACAATGGAGACAGAGTGGTTGGCAGACTGATGCTGTATGGTTCATCTCAACAGATCATCTGAATGTCCAGGCTGCAGGAGGCAAGCAACAACAAGTTCACCCGTCTGGAATCTAATTCTGTCCTTTCCTGTAGAGTTTTTCTAGTTCTATTAGTTACAGATGTATATTTAAAAAAATTCATGTGTAGATTTGTACTGATTTTATGTGTGTTTTGAAACTACATTGGTCATGTGAAGATTTTTTGTTTAGTGATTTATGATTAGGACACGCACCCAGTCGAGAATGGAACAGGAACAGAATGCAACAGGTGATATTCAGTCAGTTGAGAAAGTCCCTTCCACTGATAGTTCAGTACCTGTAATGACCACAGCTAGGACTGAAGAGTTTAACATTAAAGATTTGTTGCTTAGTATATCCCAAGCGGTGCAGAAATCAACTGCAAATCAATAATCGAAGTCTGCTAAAACGCAATCTATAGCAACTGAACAGTCTAGGATAGCTTCTGTACAAGAATCAATGGCAGCAGAACAAGACAAAATTTCTACTATTGTTCATACTGTAGCAGTAGAACAGATAAGTTTCTCTGCTAAATAAGGGTGTCTCATTAAGCAGCAGGAGGCACTAGTAACTCAACAAGCAAATATCAGCCTAACTATGCACGAGTATATTGCTGTAGTTGAGTTACTGCCAACCAAACAAGGTTTTGAGAGTTTGAGATGCAAAGTGGATCATTTAAGCATTCATCAGAGTGATCTTCCTATGGAAATGGCAAATCTTAAGCTGTCCCCAGAGAAAGTTCCTGAGGAAATCTCCAAATTCCAAAGCGAAGTAAAAGATGTTACCACAACCGTAGATTCTCTTGTGTCCAAATTGGATCTCGTTGAATCAGATTGTGTCACAGTTATAGAAGAGATGGTGACACATTGTGTTAATGAACAACTGCAACTTGCTGTGAAAAGTGTTCACCTCGCCAATGGATCAGATTCCACAATGATCCAGATTGCTAGTGACATGATAAGCAAACAATTTGGTCAAGAGTTCTTGAAGTGGAAAGACAATATAACCAAATCAGTTGAAGAATGTTCCAAGTCACTAAAGGAAATAAGAGTGAGTGGTTCTGACACACCTGTCACATTTTTCTACAAACCGAATCAAAATGTGATGAATTCGATGTCAGTGACGAGTAGCCCGACACCTACGACAAAAAGTGCACATGTGGTGTCTGACTCTATTCATGGGAATATATCACCCAACAATGTATATGCCCAAATGTTGATGGATGAAAAGCTCTTAAAGCACCAGCAGTTTCAAGCCTTCACTCCGGAGAAGAAAACTGTCGTTTTCATTCGAGGGTTCAGAGGTGTTTTACCTTATGCATGGACTGAGGCACAAAAAATTTCTTTTGTCACTGGATACATACAAGGGGAAGGTAGTCTGTGGTGCATGGATATTATGGAAGCCTGTGGCACCCATGAGGATTTTGAGCAAGCATTCTTGAGTAGGTATTGGTCTAAGGGAATTCAAGAACACCTGAAAAAAAGAGATTTATAATCCAGAACCATTTTCTGTCAAGACTGGCAACTTGTATTGGTATTTTAAGGAGTACCTGAATAATAGTAGATATTGAGATACTGCAGTCCCACAGGAGGATATTTTGAAGATTATTGAGGCAAAGTTACCTGTCAAATACATGAAAAACTCATGTATGCTCACAAAGACAATGTCGAAGACTTTCTGTCATTGACACCAAAGACTTATTAAATGAACAGTTAAGAGCTACATATCATGCTAATGGGTCATCAACTAGTGTAAACAAGAACTTTGCATATCACCCAAGACTGAATGCAAGAACAATAGTAGAGCACAGCAGAGCTCAGGCTTCCAAGCTCAGCATAAAGAACAACAGGTAAGCGGTAGCAAAAGATTGAATGCCAGAGCAGTGCATTTCCAACCTCACTTGGCAAATGAGCAAAGATTCAACCTGACGCAAACCATGAATCAAAATAACCACAACCTAAATAGTCAGAATAATCAGCAATCCCATGGGAATAACCCAAATTGGCAACCACAAAATATTAATCAGCAATCTTCAAATATAAATGACTGGAGAAAGCAACTGTCACTGATTACGGATGTCACTGACAAACCCAGAACCCATCTGTTAAACTAAAGATGACTGGATCATGCCCCAGAGAATCAGTCGGGTGTGATGTAAGGGGCTCTGTCAACAGAGTTTTTATGTTACAATGGAATGACAGACAGAGACTAGTAGATGAACTCACACATGACATTCGTCATTGTACAGCCAAGCATATGACCATTCCTATACCAGTGATATATGCAGAAGTTTATGGCAATACCATTAAAGTAATTCTTGATACAGGTGCAAATGTGAATGCAATCTCTGCAGCACTGTTTGAGAGGTTGACATGACACCAGAAACTACCAGTCATTCCTGTAAGTATTGTGCAGTTATAGGTGCAATCGGTACCAGGACACAGAAAGTAAAGATACGGACTCTTATTGAGTTAAGAATAGGAAATGTAGCGACTTTTTGCACATTTCTAGTAATAAATAAATTAATAGAGGACTGTATTTTGGGTACTGAGAGTATTCAGGAGAAGGATGTAAAATTCGACTTCTCTGTGGTCTGTGCTTCTTTTAAAATTAATGATGAGAATTTGTGTGTGTGGAGCTGATCAGAGAAGACTGGAGCCATGGAAGATATTGTCAGAGTTCAACAATTAAGCTTGTAAGATGTTTCAAGAAGACTTGGAGATCAAATGCAGAAGAGGTTTATCAAGTATGCACATTAACTGATGTTATATCGAAAAAGATGTCTGAATCTAACAGTTTGGATGACAGGCAGTGAAAGCAACTGGCAGACTTATTGCATCAGAATATCGATGTATTTAGTGAAAAACCGGGTATAGTGAAAGGCTATGTGTGTAATTTAGAAGTGTATCCACATAGTATATATGGCCAAAGTTTTTATCCTGTACCTTGGTGACTTTGACGATCTATTGATGAAGAATTGTAAGGAATTTTGGATTGGAAGTTCATAGAGGCATCTGCAAGCCCCTACTGTAGTCCTTTATTGGTTGTCTCTAAACCAGAGGGCAAAGTTCAACTAGTCTAAGACAGATAAATAAGATTATAGTTCCTATCCACACTCATCCAGAAAATATTGATGAGCTTATACAGAAGTTTCATGGCAAGAAATTCTTTTCAACTTGTGATCTCAAAGTTTTTACTGGCAGTTAATCCTAAGTCCTGAATTGAGGAAGTACACAGCAATTGTTTATGCAGGGAAAAGCTAACATTTTAAGGTTCTTCCATTTGGCATAAACGTTAGCTCTGGCGTGTTTATCCAGGCACTGGATGCTGTTTTAGGACCTGAACTGCATAGTCAGCTTATGCTTTTTGATAATGACATTCTCAATGTTACATCTTCTTGGGGAGAATACATTAACCTATTGGCCAGAGACATAAATGCATTTAGTAAAGCAGGCATGACAGCTAACCTGTAAAAACCTCATTTTTCGGAACGGATCCATTTCCTCGGTCATATAATAGACAATAAAGGAATAATGCTCGATTCAGCAAAGGTGAAGAACTTTCCCACACCATCAACCAAGAATCAATTAAAATCTTTCATAGGAATAATGACCTTCTATAGGCGATTTTGAAACAAACAGGTGATGAATGCTGAGCCCTTACACCAGTTTCTACGAAAAAACGTATCGTGGAGGTGGACAAATGACTGTGAAGTTGCATTGCAACTTACCAAAGACACTCTTGTGGATGCAAAATTGTTACACCACCTAGATATGACTTTGGAGTTTGGTTTGATGACTGATTCATTGAGCATTGATTTAGGTTGCTGTTTGTTTCAAATCAAGGAAATCAATAATCAGCCAACATTCTGTCCCATAGCTTATGCAAGTCATGTGTTATCATGTTGCAAGCACTCCTATAGAACCACAGAATTGGAAGCTTTGGCAGTTGTGTGGGTGTTTTGAAAATTCCATTATTACTTGTTTGGAGCATGCATTACCATGTACTGTGATCATCAACCTCTCACATTCTTGCAACAATGCAAGCTACTTCATGCTCATCTATCACTCTGGACCTTGGCTCTACAAGAATATTATTTCAGAGTTGTATACATAAAGGGACAACATAACCAGACTACCTGAAGGTTTGGAGAACATTAGCACTGTGGAAGATGAGGAGAAGCAAGATAGGATCTTGCTGATGAAAGATTTTGAATCCAGGAGATATTATTTATACATGTGTAGTAATCTATGTGTCCTCCAGCAATGAGGTGGTCATTGGGCTATAATTTTGAATAAACTGAGTCAGCCATACTAAGGGTAGCTCCGAAGATTTTTCAAAATAGTCGATAATGTTTTGTTCTACAGAAAGTCTGATACTTCAGATAAGTGGTGTGTATATATACCAGAAGATTATGTGGAAAAGCTCATACTGCACACTCATTATGTTTGGGGACATTTTGGAGTACTTAAATGTGCCAGCAAAATAAGGTAGCTACTGTTACTTTCCAAATATCAGGAGAAGAGTTCAGCAGGTTTTGAAGAAATGGAAGGCTTGTCAGCAGACTAAGCCTTGTAACAAATGTACGCAAGATGAGATGCACTCAATCATCCCACATAAGCCCTTAGATCTGATCTCTGTAGACATCTATCGGCCAGTTCCGAGGGTAAGAGAAGGTAGTAAATACATAGTTGGATTTTTGGATATGTTTTCTAAATATGTAATGTTGTGTCCAATTTGATCAGCCACCATCAAATCCATTATCAATAAATTTTATTATGAATTTATTCCATCTTTTGGGATGCCAAGAACGATTATGACAGACAATGCAACGATTTTCAGGTGTTATATTTGAAAGAAGACTTTACAGGAAGCAAATATTACACATGTCAAAAACGTCATGTTACAATCCCAGAGTGAGTCCCATCAACCATGTATTTAGAGAGTTAAATCATTTTATGAGAACCTACTGCTCAACAGAGGAAACCAAGTAGACTGATCTGTTGCAAGAGTTCACTACAATTGTAAACAGCCTATCGCATACAACAACTGGTTATACTCTGGAAGAATTACTCCCAAATGAAAATGATGAGTGAGTGCAAGAATTATTGATATACCCTGAAATAGGATCTCTTGGGAAGAAAAAATTTGTGATGCTTACCTCAACATGAAAGAGAAAACTCTTATGAGGAAGAAGAGACACGACGAGGGATTAAAGAGAAGACAACATTATAATGTTGGAGATTTGGTACTATTGAGATCTCATTCAAGATCTTCACTTCTGCAGTAGAGCACCAAGATGTGTCAAAGAATATACCATGGACCATATTTTATTGTAAAACTGCCACATCCAGGTGCATATCTGTTGGCGTATCCAAAGAAATTGAAAATAAAGGGTGTGTACCCTCATAAGGTTTTATAAATGTTCTATCAATAATTGAGTGTATTTTTTTTACATGTATGCCATGATTTGTGTAACTATATTATCTGTAAATAGTAGTTATTTAAGTTATGTGATTTGTTTACTATGATATGCACTGATAATATGCCACTATTGTGTGCCATGAACTGGTGTTCTAAAATGTGTGAACTTTCAATTCAGATATAGGGAGATAACTATGTGGTTTAGTTATGGTTACTTTCACCATGTTAATTTTCTTATCAGTTGTTCATACTTGTAGGATAATCTGCATTTTTTTAATTCTGTAGGTTATGCCATTTTCTGTAAGTTCCTGATTTTGTGTCTTAGCATTAAGTGAGTTCCGTAGACTCTTTCATCTGAATAGGGTATCCTATCCCTTTTCCTGTGTTCTAGGGATTCTGGAACCTTTAAATTGTTACTTTTTTTTTTCCCTTGCTGCTCGGTTATGAGCATGTATGTGTATACATTAGATCACAGACAGGGAGCTTTGTTGCTGTTTGACTGCAAAGGTAAAATTTGAAAATGTATCATAACATTGTGTGTTGTATTTTGACACAATTACGGTGTCTCATGCTAACTAGTGACTGTTCTGGACAGTATTCTTCAGAATTGTGTGAAATCGCCTTCAGCGATATAAAGACAGTGAACTTTGTTCCTGAAAGCCATTTTTGGCCTGTGTACTATCTGACAATGAAGCTTCAATGGAAGTGTTTTTGATTGACAGTGATATTTTTGTGGTATTAGACAGACTAGTGTTACTACACAAAAACACATTCACCTATAGTCAAATTTTTTCACAGATTGTTTGTATTAGACAGGAAAAATAAATTTCATAATGTATGCATCTAGGCAAAAAAAATCAAAAGAGAGGTTTTTTAATGCAGTACCTGTCTTATCTTTGTCAAAGGCAAAAAGTCAAGGAGCAAGCTAGTTAAATAATAATATTTTCTTTACGACACAGAAGCAGTCTTATTTCAGCTGCAAAGGAGGCATATAGATCTTCTGTTAACAGGACAGCGTGGAGAGATTACACTTAAAGTTGATGCAAGAATGCCTTTCAGACTGCAAACCATTCATAAAGGAACTCTCTGAAGCTCTGAAATTAAAACATTAGTCCAGCAGAAAATGCTGACTGGTTTGCAAAATCAGGAGAACATTTGGTCACCTATATGGGGGAATAACATCACCGACTATATAACTTTTGCCTTCCTTGTGCTTAGTGCTCCAAGTCTGGTTATTCCACCTGCATCACTGATACCGATGGAAGGCTAGCTTCATTAGTTGCAGGATTACCTGTTGACATGTTATAAAGTGTTGCTAGCTGTTAACAGTTTGGAGTCTATTTCTATGAATCAACCACCATACATCTGTGGGGGGGGGGGGGGGGGGGGGGGGGGGGGGGAAGGGGGACTTCAACTCTGGAAACTGCCACTCCTGATGGTTACAGGGTATCACTGCCATGAATGTCAGCTTGGAGAGTTGAAATTCGTTCCTCCAATCAGAATACTGTGGACTCATAGAAGTAGATTCCAAACTGGCAGCAGCCGGCAACACTTTGTCTTATGTCAACAGGTAATCCTGCAACTAATGGAGTTAGCCTTCATTCGGTATCAGTGATGCAGATGGAATGACCAGACTGTGAGCAATGAGTGGAAAGAAGGAGAGATCAATGACATGATTACCCCATCTGGGTGAATGAATGTGCTCCTGTTTTTCAAGCCAGTCAGCAATTTGAGTTGCTGGACTAATGTTTAGTTTCAGAGCTTCAGAGAGTTCTTTTATGAATGGTTTGCAGTCTGAAGGCCATTCTTATTACTCCACACTGCCTCATTAACAGAGTATTGTTATGCCTCCTTTTCAATGACGTCTTGGTGCCAAATCAGGTGTCCCTGATGCTTCCCTCAGACAATCAGTGGCAGTGTGCTCCATGCTTGTTTGTGTTCTGGCTCCCCTGAACATTTATACTCATTCTGCAACCATTGCAAACTGGGCAGGTGCACTATATATGGATGTCGTTCCCGACAGCTTCAAAAATTTTATTCTTTGCCCTAATGCTGTTTTGCTGTGGAACATTCCCCCATCCTTTATAAAATTCATTTGCATTCATACCCTCCCTATTATAACTATTATACATGTTCACATTTTTTAGATTAATTTTACCATCATGGGGTATCTTTTCCCTCTAAGTAAAGCCAATTCTGCAAAGCATAATCTCTTACATGTAATTCCTTATCTATTACACTAATTCCAAGATGACTAACCCAGGCAATACGTAACTGATGCACAGGTGGTTCTGGTGCTATTCGGTAATTTGTTTGTAAATAATGCAAGTTACATTAATGGAAACCAGAACTGCAATAGTGCTGATAGTTGAACTGCTCACATTGATATTGTGGTTACTCTGCTTTTCTTGGTACTGCTGTGTGTTACTTCTGTTCTATGAAAATTTGCTCCTTATGTAATGCTACAAATTTATCTAAAAAGAGAAAGATATCCAAGTTTACAGAATTGTTCAAAATTATCAAGTTCTGAAATATCAGTATTTTCAATGGCCTCTCTGGAGAAAACAGCAAATGGTGCGTAAGTTTACTCATTGTCATACCTGTAATCATGGCTGGAAGGTTGTTTTGGCTGTATCACAAACCATACCATTTAATAGGATTCTACTGACCCTTAGTAACAATTGAGAATTACAACTTCTGAGGTGAATACTGTTTAAACCCAATGTGGACCCATTCTCTGAAAATGTGTTTAGGAGTTAGTTCTTACCCTCCACAACTCTGTTGCTTCAGATTTCCCCAGGAACAGCTGCACCTCAGATGCCTCTGTGTCAGTTCAGACCACCCTGACTGGACAGACGGTGATACTCTCAAGCTGGCAAGACTGCAGCTCTTCCAAAGACCTTTGTGAATCAGTTTTCTGAGACTCTTAGCACTTTGCTTGTTTGTACCCACACTATGCAATCCATTTCACTGTGTTAATATATACAGTAAAACACTGACACTGGGCATCAATACTTACTACTGGATAACAATAGGACACACGCACCACCAGACTCTCTTCAGGTGGTTGAGTTATATGCCGTGGTTGAATTATAGTGTCCTTTTGTGCTCTCTGCAGTGCGGCTAGGATTCGCTGCAGTGGGAACAATGTCAAACTCGGTTGACCATGTAGGTACCTGTTAGGAAGGAATTTTTCATCACTTTCTCTCCCCATTCAGAAAATGAAGATGCATAAGAAAAGCACTGCTGAACAATATAATAATACCATCTCCTGACCTACCCAGTACAAAACAGAAACAAGCTCCCAAAAGACAACAGTGTGAAGCATGATGGTTCAGGAACAGCAAGACAGTAATACATACCAAGACAAAAGAAACTCAATAGTGCTTAACCATTATGTAGTCTTAGAACATATGGCATGGTGCAAGTACCTTGATCAATCTTGACTAGTACAGTCCTTGCCTTATATAGTATTTGTGGTGACGGAATCTGTGGCAAAGTATCTACAACTCCACTAAAGGGTTTCACTTAGCTGAGGTGAACAACAGTTGTCTTCGTTAAAAACTCCACCTTCACATTTAATGGTAATGTCATCTCCATCGCTGTTATTTAACCAAAAACTTCCTTTTTCTGCCCTTTGGTATATAAGATATTCTCACTAAAACCCACTGGCCCATTCGATATAGTGCAATTTTCCAGTAAGTTTCCCCATCCATTCATGACTTTCGAACGTGTTTGTATTTGCCCATTTCACCTTCTGCCAAGCCTCCCTTAATGATTCACAAACTTCTTCACCGATTCCTCATTACATAAACTTCTTCACTGATTCCTCATTAGCACCCAACTTAGGTTGCAGAATCCTGAAAGGAGATGGCATTTTCCTGTCATATACCACCCTGTATGCTGAAAGACATATTATGATGCTGGTTATTTACATAACAACTCTATTTTATAAACTGTGTGAAGAACCATCCTGGTACATCCATTTGCCTGAGGATGGACAGGAGTAGTGCGAAGCTCCACTGCTTAAACAGGTCTGACATGAAATTTTTACCCTGATCTGCAATTACAGTAGCACAAATGCTAAATGTAAATATCCAATTGTTAACCATGGCATTTACCACTGTGCTTGCTCGCTGGTCTCAACTGGGAAAAGTGATCCATTATTGTTAAAATATACTTATTTCAGCTGCTGTCCTATTATCTGGTCCTAGGATATACAAAACAAGCATTTCAAAAGGTTTCAATGCTTCCAGTAATCTATGTAATGAAATACGCTGGTGACTGAGATTCAGTCTGTGCTCACATGGCACAAATCAACATTGTTCAACATCTTGTTTTTTTGTTTTCCACCTAAGCTTCTCAGATACATGCCTATCTGTTGTTCTACATCCACCATGACATGCTGACAGATGGTTGCCTATCATAATATTTCATTCAGAAATGAAGCAGGAACCAATATGCACAGCCCGTATTTCATACTTTTGTACAGCAAATCTTCAAGCATCCCAAACTGTGGCTGCGACCTAAGTGCCTGACAGTCTATGTCCAATGCTCGTGTCTTCTGCCACTACAAGCTTTTACCTATTGTCTGCAGAGCTACCACCTTACTGCTTAGTGTCCCTGCAATGGGCAGTATTCTGAATAAAAAAGGAATTCTGTAAGCGTGTATTCTGTCTAAATATTTGGTGTGGTCTTCAGGGGAGTATGATATAATGGTCCAAATTAGGTTGCTTTAGTATAACTATTGGAAGTTTAATTAAAATGAAAGCTAATATTTACCAAAAAGGTAAGAGCTGTGACAACTTGCAATATGCTGGGAAGATGCACAAGACAGGTATCAGAAAGTAGGAGTGATTTAATAACTCTATCCAAACAGGCCTAGGAAGGCCCAACAGTACTGAGCAACTACCATGTCATCCTCAGCTGGCAGGTGTCACTGGACATGGATATGGATGGGCATGTGGTCTGCAGACCACTCTCCCAGCCATTTTCAGTTTTTGTGACCAGAGCCCCCTCTTCTCAGTTAAGTAGCTCCACAATTGTTTAAGGGCTGAGTGCATCCTGCTTACCAACAGCACTTGGCAATTCCATACAGTGACCCATCCGAGGGCTAGCCAAGCCCAACAGCACTTAATTTAAGTGATCTGATGGAAATTGGTGTTACCACTGCAGCAAGGCTGTTGGTTCAGTGATTTAATAAGGAACAACAATATTGTGGATGTTGGATAGGGAGGGGGGGGGGGGGGGGGGGGGAAATACCACTTTTGGAGTGACAGGAAGGCCTTTGGAAAAAATGTTCCTCATCTCAGGAAACTGTAAAAGATTGTTACAGGTCAGATGGAGGATGCAGCTTAGCTGTTCCAGCCTGGAATGATATTGCATAATTATAGTCTCCTCCTTCATGGTTGGTAGGAAGGTGTGTTTCAAGTAATAGGAGTGTGAAGAAGATTGCACAGAATATTCGTTTATGAGCTAAGTTTTGAGTGTGAAGCCAGCCTGTTAAGGCAATGGCACAGTATTCAGCATTTTCACAAAGTTGTTTGTCATAAGTGTATATTGGAACCCATAGATGACAAAACTAACAGAAATACTTCTAAAGTGAGGGAAGTATCAGATATCAAAGTGAAGTTTCCACAACAAAACTCTGTCTCAGAATCTGGCAGAAAACCCAAAGAGATTCTGGTCATAAATAAAGCACACCAGTGACATGACACAATCAATACTTTCACTGTGTGATAACAATGGTGAAGTCACTGACGACAGTGCCACTGAAGCAGAGTTATTAAACATGGCTTTCCAAAACTCCTTCACCAAAGAAGATGAAGTAAATATTCCTGAATTGCAATCAAGAACAACTGTCAAGATGAGAAACATATAAGTAGAGATCCTCGGTGTAGCAAAGCAACTTAAATTACTTAATAAAGGCAAGGCAACCAGTCCAGACCTTATACCAATCGGGTTCCTTTCAGAGTATGCTGACACAACAGCTCAATATTTAACAATTATATTCAACTGTTCACTCACAGAAAGATCCATACCTAAGGACTGGAAAATTACTCAAGTCACACTAATACCCAAAGGATAGTATGAGTAATCTGCTAAATTACAGGCCCATGTCACTAATGTCAATGTGCAGTAGGGTTTTGGAACATATGCTGTGTTTGAACATTATGAAGCATCTTGAAGAAAATGATTTATTGACACAGTCACCACGGATTCAGAAAATATCATTCTTGGAGTGATATCAGCAGGGGATGTCAAATTGATTTCCAGAAGGCTTTTGACACTGTGCCTCACAATTATCTTCTAACCAAACTGTGTGCCTATGGAATATTGCCTCAATTGTGCAATTGGATTCATGATTTCCTGTCGGAAAGGTCACAGTTCATAGTCACAGATGGAAAGTCATTGAGTAAAACAGAAGTAATACCCACCGTTCTAAAAGAAAATGTTATGGGCGCTCTATTGTTCCTTATATATATTAATGACATAAGAGACAATCTGACTAGCTGTCATTAGTTGTTTGCAAATGAGACTGTTATTTAGCATCTTGTAAAGTCATCAGATGACCAAAACAAATTGCAGCATGATTTAGATAAGATATCTGTATGGTGCAAAAAGTGGCAACTGACCCTGAATAAAGAAAAGTGTGAAGTTGTTCATATGAGTACTAAAAGAAATCTGCTAAATTTCGATTATGTGATAAGTCACACAAGTCTGAAGGCTGTAACTTCAACTAAATACTTAGGGATTACAGTTTTAAAAAACATAAGCTGGAACAATGACATATATAATGTTGTGTGTAGAGCAAACCAAAGACTCCGGTTCATTGGCAGAACACTTAGAAGGTACAAAAAGTCTACTGAAGAGGCTGCTTAAACCATGCTTGTCTGCCCTATTCTGGAGTATTGCTCTGCAGTGTGGGATCCACATCATGTGGGACTCACAGATGGTGTAGGAAAAGTTCAAAGAAGGGCAGCTCATTTTATATTATCACAAGATAGTGGAGATAGTGCCACAGATATGATATGTGAATTGGAGTGGCAATCATTAAACAAAGGCTTTTTTCATTGTGACAGGATCTTCTCATGAAATTTCAATCACCAGTTTTCTCTCCAACTGCAAAAACATTCTGTTAGCATCCACTTACATAGGGATAAATGATCATCACAATAAAATAAGAGAAATCAGGACTCACAAAGAAAAATTTAGGTGTTCGTTTTTCCATTGTGACGTTTGAGAGTGGAATGGTAGAGAGACAGCTTGAAGGTGGTTCACTGACCCTCTGCCAGGCACTTTATTGTGAATAGCAAAGTAATTACCTAGATGTAGATGTAGATTAAGGTATTGTTGGGACCAGCATATGGGAGACAAATGTCTCTCATATGAGAGAATGAATTGGGAACTGAAAAAGCAAATGTTATAGTTGTTTAAGAATGAAGACCTGTTATCTCAGCTGGAATTCCTATCAAATATCAATTAACCAATAAATGCATAGCCAATAGACAGCTTGTCATGTGAGAATGTAATGTAACCAGCCTTGGATGTGTCACATGTTGTTTTGTCTATACAACTGAGGACATGTTAAACAAGGTATTAATGTTTGGTGATGGCACAGAAACTGCAGAGAGGACATGGAGGATATGTTTAGTGTGATTAATGTAGGAAAGGTGCTACAGGCTATAGACTTGGGGTGTTGGCGGACTAGGCTATAAATTCTGTTAGTGTGGGCCAAGTAGCTACATGCACTGAGGTACCCAGGGTAGTTGGATTTATGTATACTGCCTAACAAAAAGGTGAAGCACCCAAAAGACGTAATCACAAGTCAAAGTAATTTTGTGCATGTACACACCATTGGCATGTATATAAATGATTAGAGTTATAATTATCTGTGATAATGTGATAAATAGAATGACCACCAGACTGAAATAGTGTTGTCCTTGTTCACTGTTGTTACCAGGTATAGTCAGGTATTTAAGGGGTTTGAACAGCATCAGATGTTGACTGATCACTGTGAAGGACATGCAGTTGCCACATGTCATGTGAGAAAGTGTTATCAGCACCTGAAAAGAGGCTGAAAGGGGCCTCATTGGGGTTGTTTGAATCATATGGTATACAAATATGTGTGGCGTTTGGCTACGACAGTGGTTCAATGTTGGAATCCAAGGGAACATGAGTGCTACTTTTTGTCAAGGTTCTGGTCATTCACATATGACCACCACAAGGGATTATTGACACACTTTGAGCTCACTGTAACCCTTTCACATATGGGTCTGCCACCTAAGAACAAGTACCGCACTTCTTGTAACATTCTATTGTCATCCCTCACCAATGGTCAGAGACTAGCAGCAGCCAGACTTAGGAATTACCATCCCATTTTTAGACTACCATCATCACCACAGCATAAATGGCTGCATTTGGAGTGGCGTCATGACTGGGAAGCATAGACTGCTGAAGAATGGCACCTCATTGTGTTTAGTGATGAATCGTCATTCTGCAGTACTGAAGATCACCATCAATGGTGAATACGTCGGGGACCTGCACATCGATCCCCTTCTCACAACATTTTGGAGAGGCACAGCAGTGTTACTCTTTATGTTACGGTGTGGGGAACCATCAGATATGACATCAGGTCATGGCTGGTAGTGACTGAGAGAACTCTGAGGGCACAACACTACACGGCAGATGCCCTGCATAATCAAGTTTTACTTCTCATGTGACAGTACCGTGGTGCCAATTATCAACAGGATAATATTCATCCATACAAGGCTTTGTCTGTTTATGTCAAGGAACTCCTCTGCCCAGCAAGATCTCCCAATCTGTCCCCGACAGAACAAATGTGGAATCAGTTGAGAAGTCAACTTCATCCAGTGCTAGTATCCAGGATATCAAGGAGCACTAACAAGAGTTCTGGACCAGTTTGCACCAGGAGAGGATGCAATGACTTTCTGACACTCGTTCCAACTGAATCAGCTCAAGAATTCAGGCCAGAGGGGGCAACATCATACTGATGCTGTAAGTGGTCTCATACTGCAACCTTCTTAGTAAATTTCACTCTATTTTGTAATCACTGAAATAATATCACGCAGTCTTTCAGCACATGAAGTTTATGGGTATTTGTTCATGTGAAGCTCCACAGCCTCAATATGTTTATGGAATGAAATCTTGTCCAAATAAGCTGTAATCTATATAATTACTGTGCTAGTAGCTAATTTTGACCACTGGCCATTTTGAAGTACTTATCACAAGCCTCAAGCTCCAAATCATATTTGAGTAAGTAGACAATAGATGCACTACTGGTCATTAAAACTGCTACACCATGAAAATGACGTGCTACAGAGGCAAAATTTAACTGACACGAATAAGATACTGTGATATGCAAATGATTAGCTTTTCAGAGCATTCACACTATGTTAGCGCCAGTGGTGACACCTATAATGTACTGACATGAGGAAAGTTTCCAACTGATTTCTCATACACAAACAGCAGTAGACCGGCATTGCCTGGTGAAATGTTGTCATAATGCCTCGTGTAAGGAGGAGAAATGCGTACCATCACGTTTCCGACTTTGATAAAGGTCAGATTGTAGCCTATCATGATTGCGATTTATCATATTGTGACATTGCTGCTCGTGTTGGTCGAGATCCAATGACTGTTAGCAGAATGTGAAATCGGTGGGTTCAAGAGGGTAATACAGAACACCGTGCTGGATCCCAACGGCCTTGTATCACTAGCAGTTGAGATGACCAGCATCTTATCAGCATGGCTGTAACGGATCATGTAGCCATGTCTTGATCCCTGATTCAACAGATGGGGACATTTGCAAGACAACAACCATTTGCACGAACAGTTAGATGATGTTTGCAGCAGCATTGACTATCAGCTCGGAGACCATGGCCGCGGTTACCCTTGATGCTGGATCACAGACAGGTGGGCCTGCGATGGTGTACTCAATGATGAACCTGGGTGCATGAATAACAAAACGTCATTTTTTTAGATCAATCCAGGTTCTTTTTTGCAACAGCATGATGGTCGCATCCGTGTTTGGCGACACTGCGGTGAACACACATTGGAAGCGTGTATTCATCATCGCCATACTGGCTTATCACCTGGCGTGATGGTATGGGGTGCTGTTGGTTACACATCTCGGTCACCTCTTGTTCGCATTGACGGCACTTTGGACAGTGGACATTACATTTCAGATATGTTATGACCTGTGGCTCTACCCTTCATTTGATCACTGCGAAACCCTACATTTCAGCAGGATAATGCATGACCCCATGTTGCAGGTCCTGTACAGGTCTTTCTGGATACAGAAAATGTTCAACTGCTGCCCTGGCCAGCACATTCTCCAGATCTCTCACCAATTGAAAACGTCTGGTCAATGGTGGCCGAGCAACTGGCTCGTCACAATACGCCAGTCACTACTCTTGATGAACTGTGGTATCGTGTTGAAGCTGCATGGGCAGCTGTACCTGTACATGCCATCCAAGCTCTGTTTGACTCAATGCTCAGGCATGTCAAGGCTGTTATTACGGCCAGACGTGGTTGCTCTGAGTACTTATTTCTCAGGATCTATGCACCCAAACTACTTGAAAATGTAATCACATGTCAGTTCTTGTATAATATATTTGTCCAGTGAATACCCGTTTATCATCTGCATTTCTTCTTGATGTAGCAATTTTAATGGCCAGTAGTGTATGTAACAGCACACATCATTTTGCATGTGTAGTACAAATAAACAACTTGATTGTATTTGTGCTGCACATGCAGAGCTACTTGGACTTTAGGCTGAGGTGTTACATACTACTCCCAGCGAGTGATGCGCACTCCTACATATTCTTAATGACGAATGATACTCATGAACAAAAACCATAAAATAAGTTGTTATTGAGTAGAGCACTAATATTTTGTGGATTTGTTATTTTATTTATACTTTAAAAAATGCCAAGGAATGATGTGTCTTCAAGTTCAGACAGGGGTCGCAATAACTTTGCATAAGGAAGTATCTGTGCAGTGGTGAATACATGAGCTCCTAGCAACACTGGTTTCCATTGGAGAAGCACAATTTGTTCAGAGAAAATATATCTATGATAGTAGTTATGTTTGGACTCAAACAAATGAACTTTTATTGAACTGTCATTCCAAATTCCTGGTTCTTTACATAAATTTGTAAGCAGCAGTTTTGAGTTGGTAATTCTGATTTGATGTTTGATTTTATCTGAAGGGTACTGTATGTTCCGTGGAAAATACATGGACTCTATATAAGAGGTGTCCACATACTAATTAAAAAAAATAGAAGTTCCAGTGCCCAATTTTCTTCTAGCAAACAGAGAGCAAGGAGGAAATGATGTCTTTTACCACTGCATCCAGGGCAATGATTCAAGAAAGTAAGAGCTCAAGAATGACAAATCAGCTCTGCATTAGTTATTTCGCATCCACCCCCAACTAAAACACTACAAAGTTCTATAATATATGAGGACAGTGTTTTTGAAGAAGTGGCAGGTAAACAGTTTCTTAGACATAACTATTACTCTCTTGATTAATGTAATCTAAGAGAAAAGAGACAGTAAACTGTGTAGGAAGTTGTAAGTTCTTACTGAAATACTGGCAAAACTTACCCATACAATTTGTATACCAAAACATATGTGTCCGGTAACTTTTTCATAAAAATAATTTTCAATACTGAGGGCAAATAAATCAGTAAATTAACATATTTTCATCTTTTATATACAACAATATAATATTGTTGGGTAGCTTCACTCATGTCAGAAGCATTCATTACAAAAAAGAAATTAATTAAAGTTCCCGTGCATTAACATTGTCAGCATCCATTCACCTATTAGGAATGCGAAGTACAGCCTCACAGAACATTTGTTCACTGATGGTGTTCATTATCAACAATAGTCAGAGTTTGAGAGTACCAGTAAGAGAGATACACTCAAATACATCACTGTCCTATAATTAACCAACTTTGACAACCTTCTGAAGGAAGTAAAATGTTTTACAGACAGTCTAATGGAACTGACAAATAGACATCATTTTATTTTATTAAACACTAAAGTCATGTTAAAAAAGCTTTTGCTTAAGATAATACTAAGTTAGGTGTCACAATCAATAATCAATATTGGAATTATATGTTCTTCGTAGCTTATGACCGTGATCTTTGGTCTACAACAGGTTTTCAGCCACTTGAGTGTTGGCCGCAGTTGAGTGTAGTTGTGTATATAGTTTTGGCAATAAAAGTGTTTTTGATACAAAGAAACCGTGGAATACTGCGTCATTTTTTGATAGTCCAGTAATAATTAAAAACCCCACACGTTTTCTAGGACCCAGAGTAGCAAAGGAATCATTGCGTAGACAACGAGAAGCCACATGGACAACGCAAACTCAGCAGCATCAACACAAAAGAGACATCATGGCCAACTCTACTAAAATACTATATAGCCATTAGCCACACTGTAACGGTGTCCTTATGGAGATAACTTTACTGTACAGTAGAGCAGGTTCGTGACAACAGCAATGGTCTTTTCAAATGCTGGCAATATATTTTTTGTTGACATTTCTTCTATATCATAAGTAATCTACGGATAGAGTAAAAGATCAATTACTAATTAACGAATTTCTGATTCTGAGAAGTAGCCATTAAGTATATGCATTTTGTCTGAAGAAATATGTACAATTTTTGCTCATCTGATATATTCTGTATGTGTACACATTGATAATTACTCTGCACAGGCAGCTCTCTCTCTCTTTTTATTTCTGATTTTACATATAAGGAAAGAGAAGTTCCCAAATGATCAATACTGTTGACAGTGTACCATTGACCAATTTGCATTATTTGCATTTCCACACACACACACACATGCACGCGCGCGCACACACACACACACACACACACACACACAGATATATGTATATTCACTAACAAAAGTGTCCCATCACGTCACACGTGCTATACACGTCTCAATTTGCGCTTAGCCTGAAGTGTAGCTTCATTTGCCTGACGCTGCAGTCATGTATGTGTGAGTTGCATCTGTGTGTGTGCGCGCGCGTGCGCGGGTGTGTGTGTGTGTGTGTGTGTGTGTGTGTGTGTGTGTGTGTGTGTCTGTCTGTCTGTCATTTATTTTTGACGTAGGCCTTGCTGGCCAAAAGATTATTTGTGACAGTCTTTTTGTTGTACCTAACTGTGACTTAGCATCTCTCTACTTTCCTTTTCATAATATTGTTACATTCCATCCTGGATTTTCCATTGTTTGATTCAAGAAATAATTCTAGGATACTGCATATCTCCCCTCTTGTGATGAAAATTCAATTTTATTTCAGTCATAAAAATCTGGGTTCTGAAATCTAAAGCTGATGAGCTGAGTATTCTACTAAAAGTGAACAAAACAAAGCAGTGATTTTTGTGTGTTAATGAACGCAGGTTACAAGAACATGATATAAAGCTGTATGAGCTGCAATACTTTAATTAATTCAGTTATAAGTTACAGCTGACCCAGACAAGGTTATGGAATGTTATTCTTCAATTACTCGTGCCACATTATTCGATTGTACAGTCCATAGATCAACTGCCAGTTCAGTGTCCAAGGGGCCCAATATTTCAGTGATCAGACATGTCACCATTCTCAGGTGCACTTATAAACTGACCTCAACGTACATACCAAGTTATATTCTCTCCCCCCTCATGGACCACTCCATGTGCAGTCTGCTCTCATCAAGGGTGCCTACTGGACACCATGTACTGGCAATACACCTGTGGATTGTTTGATCAAGGTTATGGGAATTCATATATATATATATATATATATATATATATATATATATATATATATATATATATATATATATATACACACACACACTCATCTAAAGATAAAGTACACTGTGCTTTGTGTTTTAAGAAATTTTGAAGCAGCTACTGCCAACACAAAAGTTTATAACTGTTTTACAATCATGGTCCTGATAGTGATGATAATGGTTTTATAGAGTGTTTACAATTTGTGTTTCTATGACGAAAAATGCAGCAAAATATAAAATATTAATTTCTGGTTATTTAAATTTTCAGATAAGAAAAATCCATCCAGGAATGACACTTTGTTCAACATGTTAACATGACATAATATCTTCTGTGGAAATATTACAGCCCAAAAATGCATCTTTTTTGCTTTGGCAATTTTATTAGATGAGTATATAAAAGTGATTTAGAGTTAGGACTTTTTAATGTTGATTATCTGTCAGACCACAATTAAGAATGATAAAAACTAAGAATTAAAGATCCACATGTAGTTTATAAACGAGTTCAGTATATTCTGTTATTAAATGATAATAATCTTAATAGCTTCAGGGATAATCTAGAGGTGCTAAACAAGAATAATGTTGTGATGCTTCCAAAAACGCTGAAGATGTTTTGGAAAATTAGTCTGCAGTCTCTCTGGACATTATGGACATGAAAGTGTCTGTCTCATGAAAAACTCAAGTGTAAATGCACAGAAATAGAAAAAACTAACAGAAAGTTTGGGAAAATATGTAAGCCTTTCAACTATCCAACTAATATTAATGCAGACACCCAAAAAAGGGAAAGTGTCATTGTATCTGCCGTCTGCTTCATGTCTGCTGTGCAGCTAGCTATGTTAATTTGTATTTTTCTTACTTGTCACTTCTTCTTCCATGTGTTTTTGCTTTTAGGAAGCTTTAATGTTCGAGTGCTAGTAAGAGTGTTCCACAGATTTCGTGATTGTTTTGAATACAGTCAGAGAGAGTCCCTTTACTCAGCCATAATTCCAGTAGTGCTAGTGTTTGTTTTCAATACAGTCCAGAGATAGGTAATGCTATTTTCATTATTTTCTACAAGAAGTGTCTAGTAACTACAATTTAGTCAACTATCAGCTGCCTTTAGCGAATTAGCAGTCTAGTTAAAAGTTGATTAACTCCCTACAGTAAATTGTTGATTCCTTAGGATGGATAGGATGTGTGACTGCTGTGTACAGACGCAGGAGGAGCTGGCCACTGTTCGCGAAAAGCTGAACGTGTTGATGGCCGCAGTGAGCCGTCTTCAGGCTGCTGCCTTGGAGTGTAGCAGCAGTGGGGAGTCTGGTGCATCACATGGTACACCCCAGGTGTTACACGCTTCACCCACTGTCCCTGTTGTTGAGACATCTTTGGGGGTACCGGGCGCGGTTGGGCCACCCTCACCCCAAGGGGAGTGGAGGGTTCAGCGGCGTTCACAGCTGGCACTATTCGTCCACGAAACTCAGAGGGCCATAGACATGGGTTCCCAGGTAAATGCCATGTTTCTTGACTTCCACAAGGTGTTCGATACAGTTCCCCACAGTCGTTTAATGAACAAAGTAAGAGCATATCAACTATCAGACCAATTGTGTGATTGGATTGAAGAGTTCCTAGATAACAGAACGCTGCATGTCATTCTCAATGGAGAGAAGTCTTCCAAAGTAAGAGTGAGATCAGGTGTGCCGCAGGGGAGTGTCGTACGACCGTTGCTATTCACAATATACATAAATGACCTTGTGGATGACATCGGAAGTTCACTGAGGATTTTTGCGGATGATGCTGTGGTATATCGAGAGTATGTAAAAATGGAAATTGTATTGAAATGCAGGATCTGCAGCGAACTGACGCATGGTGCAGCGAATGACAATTGAAATTTCAATGTAGACAAGTGTAATGTGCTGCGAATACATAGAAAGAAAGATCCCATATCATTTAGCTACAACACTAAGAAACCATGGGGATAAAATCAGAGAGATTAGAGCCCACACAGAGGCATACCAACAATCCTTCTTTGTATGAATAATACGAGACTGGAGCAGAAGGGAGAACTGATAGAAGTACTCAAGGTACCCTCCGTCACACACCGTCAGGTGGCTTGCGGAGTATGGATGTAGATGTAGATGTAGATTTCACTACCCATGGAATGCATTGAAACATGAAAGTCAGAGCATATCTATGCAAAATAAGTATTTAACAATTAAAACGAAATCAATGGAAAATCCAGGATGAAATGTAACAATACTATGAAAAGGAAAGTTGCTACTCACCATATGCCAGATATGCTGAGTCGCAAATAGGCACAACAAATAGATTCTCACAATTAAAGCTTTGGCCTTTAAAGCCTTCATCAGCAATAGACGACACACACACACTCACCCCCCCCCCCCTCACACACACACACACACACACACACACACACAAACTCGAACACACAACTGCAGACTCAGGCAACTGAAACCACACTGTGAGCAGCAACGCTAGTGCGTGATGGGAGTGGGGAGTGGCAACTGGGTGGGGTAAGGAGGAGGCTGAGGTGGGGAGGGGAAGGGATAGTATGGCAGGGCTGGCAGACAGTGAAGTGCTGCAGGTTAGATGTAGAGCAGGGGAGAGATGGGGACGGGGGGCCAAGTAACGGAAAAGGAGAGGAATAAAAAGACTGGGTGTGATGGTGGGATGACGGCTGTGTAATGTTGGAATGGGAACAGGGAAGGGGCTGGATGGGTGAGGATAGTGACTAATAAAGGTTCAGGCCAGAAGAGTTATGGGAACATAGGATGTATGGCAGGGAAACTTCCCATGTGTGCAATTCATAAAAGGTGTTGTTGTTGGGAAGCATCCATATGGCACAGGCTGTGAAGCAGTCATTCAAATGAAGGATATCATTTTTGGCAACATGTTCAGCACCAGGATGGTCCACTTGTTTCTTGGCCACAGATTGTAGGTGGTCATTAATGGGGACAGACAACTTATTGGTTGTCATGCCTACATAGAATGATGCACAGTGGTTGCAGCTTAGCTTGTAGATTACATGACTGGTTTCACAAGTAGCCCTGCCTTTGATGGGATAGGTACTGTTAGTGACTGGACTGGAGTAGATGGTGGTGGGAGGATGTATTGGACAGGTATTGCATCTAGATCTATTATAGAGATATGAGCCATGAGGTAAGAGATTGGGAGCAGGGATTGTGTAAGGATGCACGAGTATATTGTGTAGGTTAAGTGTACAGCGGAATACTTTGGAATGATTCAGAAGGATAGTGGGCAGGACATTTCTCATTCCTGGGTAGGATGAGAGGTAATCATAATCCTGGTGGAGAATGTAATTCAGGTGCTCCAGTCCTGGGTGGTACTGAGTTATGAAGGGAATGCTTCTCTGTGGCCAGACGGTTGAACTTTTGGAGGTGATGAGAGACTGGAAGGAGAAGGCATGGGAGATTTGTTTTTGTATTTGTACAAGGTTGGGACGATATTACGGTCAGTGAAGGCTTCATTGAGACCCTTGGTAAATTTCAAAAGGGACTGCCCCTCACTGCAGATGTGACGAGCACAGGTGGCTAGGCTATACGGAGGGGACTTCTTGGTATGGAATGGGTGGCAGGTGTCTAAGTGGAGATATTGCTGTTGGTTAGTGGGTTTGATATGGACAGAGATACTGGTGTACCCATCTTTGAGGTGGAGGTCAACATCTAGGAAGATGTGAAACAAATGGGAGAGAAGTTGTTGAGGCCCTGGAGGAATGTGGATAGGATGTCCTCACCTTCAATCCAATAGCAAAGATGCCATCAATGAATCTGAACCAGGTGAGGGGATTAGGATTCTGGGGTTTTAGGAAGGATTCCTCTAGATGGTCTATGAATAGGTTGGCATAGAATGCTACCATAGTCGTGCCATAGCCGTACCCCAGGTTTGTTTGTAGGTAATGCCTTCAAAGGAGAAGTAATTGTGGGTGAGGATATAATTGGTCATGGTGACTAGAAAGGAGGTTGTTAGATTGGAATCCATCAGGCGTTGGGTGTTCAATAGTGGTAAGGTGATGGGCATTAGGAATTTTAGTGTACAGGGCGGTGGCATCAATAGTGAAGAGCAGAACACCATGTGGTAAAGGGACAGGAACTGCTGAGAGTCAATGGAGGAATTGTTGTATCTTTTATATAGGAGGGTAGGTTACAGGTAATAGGTTGAAATTGTTTGTCTACGAGAGCACCACCTCCAAAAGTCCCACTTTCCAGCCACAGAGAAGCATTCCCCTTGTAACTCAGTACCACCCAGGACTGGAGCAACTGAATTACATTCTCCACCAGGGTTTTGATTACCTCTTGTCCTGCCCTGAAATGAGAAATATCTTACCCACTATCCTTCTCACTCCTCCCACAGTTGTATTCCACCATCCACACAGTAACCACCCACAATTGGACATCCTTGGTGGTTAGGTTTACAGACTTTAGGAAGCATGTAGAAGGTACAAGTGCAGGGAGTGGTAGGGGTGAGATGAACTCTGGGGAGAGGTTCTGGGATGGGTCTAAGGATTTGAGGAGTGACTGGAGATCATGCTGGATTTCTGGAATGGGGTCACTGTGGCAAGGTCTGTAGGTGAAAGTGTCTGACAGCTCGTGGAGTTCTTCCACCAGGTAATCCTTGTGGTTCAAAAAAACAGTGGTGGAGCCTTTGTCCGCAGGTAGGATTATTAGGTTGGGATCAGTTTTTAGATGGTTGACAGCAGTTCTTTCTGCAGATGTAAGGTTAGTTTGCATGTTGAGGGATTTGGGGAATGATGGTGAGACAATGTACAAAGTTAAGAAATTCTGGAAAGTTAACAGGGGGTGATTTGGGGCCAGTGGGGATGGATCACAATTGCATGAAGGAGTGACTGAGTTATGCAAGGTTCAATATTGGTCTTCAATTGAGTCCGATTGGTAAGGTTGGTGGCAAAAAGTGTTTCCACTGTAGATACCAGAAGAAGGCATGGGAGTCTTTAACAAGTTCTGCATGATTGAATTTGAGAGTTGGCCAAAAGGTGAGGTGTTTGGAAGGGTCTGATATTTCTGAACAAAAACAAATCTCCCGTGGCTTATCCTTCCAGTCTCCCACCACCTCCAAAAGTCCCACTTTCCAGCTACAGAGAAGCATTCCCCTTGTAACTCAGTACCACCCAGGACTGGAGCAACCGAATTACATTCTCCACCAGGGTTTTGATTACCTCTTGTCCTGCCCTGAAATGAGAAATATCTTGCCCACTATCCTTCTCACTCCTCCCACAGTTGTATTCCACCATCCACTGAACCTACACAATATACTCGTCCATCCTTACACAGCCCCTGCTCCCATTTCCTTACCTCATGGCTCATACCCCTATAATAGACCTAGATGCAAGACCTGTCCCATAAATCCTCCCACCATCACCTCCTCCAGTCGGTCACGAACATCACCTATCCCATCAAAGGCAGAACTATCTGTGAAACCAGTCATGTAATCTACAAGCTAAGCTGAAACCATTGTGCTGCATTCTATGTAGGCATGACAACCAACAAGCTGTGTGTCCCCATGAATGGAAACCGACAAACTGTGGCCAGGAAACAAGTGGACTACCCTGGTGCTGAAAACTTCGCCAATAATGATATCCTTCATTTCAATGACTGCTTCACAGCCTGTGTCATGGATCCTTCCCAACAATGCCAGTTTTTCTGAATTATGCAGGTGGTAACTTTCCCTGAAATACATCGTATATTCCCATAACCCTCCTGGCCTCAACCTTCGTTAGTCACTGTACTCACCCATCCAGCCCCTTTCCTGTTCCCGTTCCAACACTACACAGCATCATTCCACCATCACACCCAGTCTTTTTATTGCTCTCCTTTCCATTACTTCCCCATCTCCCCCTCACCACCTCTCCCCTGCAGCACTTCACTGTCTGCCGCCTCCACTATACATGTTTCTGGGAGTTTTAGGAGGGTTGGGGTTGTAAGAGGAAATGGCATGGGAGATCTGTTTGTGGATCTTCGTGATCTGGACCCAAGGCCAAGACCCCTATCTTTGTTCCTTCACAACCTCAACACCTTCTCTCTCATCCACTTCACATTGTCCTCCTCAATCCAGAGTGCCATCTTCCTTGATGTTGACGTCCTCCTCTCTGATGGTTCCACCCACACCACTGTCCACCTTAAACCCACCAACCAACCCACCTGCATTTTGACAGCTGCCATCCCTTTCACGCCAAAAATTCTCTCCCATATAGCTTGGATACCTGGTTACAGGGTTTTGGTCCCTCCTCCCCCCTTCCTGTTTTTTTAACCCAACCAACCAACCTGGAGACAGTGTATCTGCAATGACAAAAACTCCCTTCCTCAGTATGCTGAGGGTCTCAAGACAATACACTATCCCCCAGACCTAGTTCGCAGACAGATCTCTTGTGCCATTTCCTCTTGCAACCACAATTCCCCCACTACTCCCAAAAACCATCCACAAAGGAGTGTTCCCTTCATCACCCAGTACCACACTGGACTAGAACAAGGTAAGCACATCCTTCACCGAGGCTTTTGGTAACCTATCATCTTGCCCTGAAATGAGGGACATCCTACACAAGATACTTCCCATGACCCTTAAAGTGGTGTTCCATTGCCAACATAACCTCCACAACATCCTAGGCCATTCCTGTGCCATTCACAATCCCAGCCCCTTGCTACAAGGATCATATCCCTGTGAAAATCCAGGTGCAAAACCCGTCCAATGCACCCACACAGCACTTACTATTCCAGTCCTGTAACAGGTTTATCCTACCCCATCAGGGACAGGGCCACCTGTGAAAGCAGCCATGTCATTTACCAGCTCTGCTGTAATCATTGCACAGCTTTCTATATTGGTATGACTATCAACCACTGTCCTATAGCAGGAAAAGCCACCATCAAACTGTGGCCAAGAGCAAAGTAGACCACCCTGTGGCAAAAAATGTAGTTGAACATAACACATTGATTTCAATGGCTGCTTCACTACCTGAGCCATTTGGGTCCTTCCCTGCACCACTAGCTTTTCCGAACTTCACAGATGGGAGCTATCCTTACAACACATTCTCAGCTCCTGAAATTATCCCAGCCTCAACCTGTGGTAACATACTGTCTCCACACTCTCCAACCAACAGTTTTAATCCCCTCTGTCCTTCATCTCCCCATTCTCATCTCCCATCCTGTTTATTTGCAGCCCTATGCCAATGCAACTGCCTGCCTTTCCCTGCTCCTCTCCATTTTTGGTTCCTTTCTTCCCAACCACCCTGCCCCACAACCTCCTGAGACTGCGTCCTTTGGCAGTCTAGTCCCTGCACACTTCAACATGCAGCATTCATCTCTCCCCCACTTGTACACAACTATACCTTCCATTTTTCCCTTCCAAACAGCCTCTAGATTGCTGTTTGCATTTGATGTGATGTTGCATTCTGGCTTGAGATGCTGGAACTGGCATTTGTGTGTGCATGAGGCATGCTTGCTTGTGTCTGTGTGAATTTTGTGTGTCTGCGTCTCTCTTTACTGATGAAGGCTGAGGCAGAAAGCTGTATGTGAGTGCCTTTTAATCATGTCTGTCTGCAACTTGACGTGTCTTCTTTATGGTAAATAGCAATCTGTCTTTTCCTACATTTTTGATATTCCTACCTGGTGTTTCCATTGGTTTAAAGATATTGCAAGTGGTAGTTAATGCAATATTTCTGGTGATCTGACTCCAAGATAATATTAGATGGGATACTCACTTTCATAGCATATTTAAGAGACTAAGTACCATGTTCTATTTAGTGAAAGTTCTTCAGAATTGTGGTCATAAGGATTGTCTAATGATTGTTTATTAAGCTAATATACATTCTATCCAAAAGTCTGTGCAACATGTTCTAGAGTAACTCACCACCCAGTGTAAAAACTGTTCAGGATGCAAAAAAAGAATAGTGAGAATTACGGCTGGAATAAAAATGAAAAACTGCAGACCACTATTTTAAAGTATGAGGATTCTTCCTCTTCCATCTATTTACATCTTTGAAACTGCAATGTTTATTCAGAAATAGGCAATAACAAATCCTAGTGCCCGCCTCAAAAATTTAAATCTGCATCATCACAACACAAGACAGAAAACAGACTTTCACAAGTTAAAATAAAAACCAGTTTGTGCCAAAAGGAACATTACACTATGGTAAAATTATTTACAATAATTTGCCAAAAGAAATTAAACTAATAAATGATCTGAAAAAATTTAAAGCAGTATTAAAAGAATGTCTATTAGCGCACTGCTTCCATGGCCTGGAAGACTTCTTCTAAAATCTTTGAGAGCCTAAGAAAGTAAAGTGTATAGCCACATTCTTAGGCTACATTTTTTATCAATGACAAAAATATTGTGTAAATATGACTGTCTAGTAGTAGCAGGTAAAGACTGTAATCATTAATATTAGTTTGTTCATATTTTCATTTGTAATTTTCTAGTCAAAGTTGTTTCATTATAAGCCAGAATGAAAAAAGTATTCATTAACACATAGAAAATATCATGTAAACATTAAGATTTATTTGCCTCGACCTGTCCAATATCTGATGTGCTGCAATGTACATGTAAGATTTATTGGACCAAATAAATACAAATACAAAATTTTAATGCCTCTTGCCCAACCACAATAAAACATAATAACACTAAGATAAAGAGAGAGCCCGCCCAGTTATCCATGCAGTCTAACACTCTGCTTTCCAGACAGGAAGGTGTGCCGGACCCTGGCAAGAATCCGTCCAGTGGATTAGTGTCAAGATACGGTGTGCCGGCCTGTCTGTGGATGGTTTTGAAGATGGTTTTCCACCTGCCTCGGTGAATGTGGGCTGGTTCCTCTTATTCCACCTCAGTTATGCTATGTCAGCGATTGCTGCACAAACACTTTCTCCACATACAAGAACACCATAATTACTCTACCACGCAAACATTGGGGTTACACTCGTTCCTGCAGGGGTCCACTGGGGGCCGAACTGCTCCATAACCCTGGGTTCAGTGTGAGGTGGCAGTGGAGTGAGTGGACTGCTATAGCCTGTTGTAGGGTTGTGTACCACTGAGGAAACGGCGGGGACAAAGTCTCTCCATCATTTCTAGGTCCCCAGTTAAATACAAAACAATACAATACAAGGTAAAGAGATGTGGACACAAAATGTTATATAAACAGTTCATACAGTATTTGAAAAAACTAAGACTCTTAGTTGTAAGATGGAAGAACTAATTGATCTAAGTGCTAAAAACATCATTTTCCAGTAGAGAGGAAAAAAACAGTGTGGTGGCAGGAATGTAAATAATTTATATATTTATTCTTTTGTTACCTATTGACAATGATGAACCTGTTCATGTAATGCAGCATGTTGAGAAAACCAGATCCGACTGATTTCTTACAATTTCTCAAAGGCAGAATGTATCACATTGAACAACTCAATGTGGTATAAGCACAATCTTTAAATTAGTCATTAGACACTTCCCTTAGAATACCATTATCAAATTTCTTGTTTTTATCATTAAAAAGATTCAAGCATAGCATGAATTACCTTCTTCTCTCCTCCACTCAGAGCTACTACCGAATACAGGAATGAAATTTTTGCTGCTCTTATGTGACGAAAAGTGTCAGCTCATGTCAGAATAAACTGCTTCTTTCACTCAGTGGTCATTCTAAATGATTATGGGATGTTCATTTGTGATATGCAACCATGTAGCCTGCCTAATATAAATCCTTGGAGTGTCTGTATGTTTTCATGTTTCATATCTAAAACCTTATAAGGTCAAGATGCCCTAGTAGCAGTAATGTCAGTTATTAGGTCTTCCACATTGTGAAGTTTGTAACATTCAGAAAGTTTCTTGTTTAGAGCACAATCATAATCTGAGGCAGTATGCTGTGTCCAAACATAATAAACATGTTCCGTATGGTCAAAGTTACCACTTCGGACAAGATAAACGTATAAAAATTAAAACTTCTTGTTCTTGAAATGACTTGTACAGTTATAGCTCCATACACCAAAGTTACAAATGTAAGTTGTGACTAATACCATATTCAGGGTTCCTAAAATTCAGGAAGCTATCTGATGCTCACCTCTGATATGTTCTGACAAATAGTTGCCTTAAGTTGTTACAAGACAACAAGTGACTGTAATATGTAGTGCTATGAATAAGTTTACGAAATCTAAAAACATATATATAAGTCTGACTGCTTATAAACGCTACTTATAAAATCAGTTTCCTTTCCACTTCTCCTTTTCATTTTGCAAAAGGCTGAAAACACAGACATCACTTTCACAAAACTAATAGGAAGTATAAACTAAAAGAATAGCAAAATGCTTTAGTGTATACAGGTTCCATACACAAGCTAACAGTAATGTTGTGGGCTTTGATCTCCTTGGTGTAGTCATCTCTACACATCATGATAGCAACACCCATTGGTAGCACGACGACTCACAAGTGATACAAATTTCCACTTATTGGCTTCGGAATAGAATTTGATAAGGAAAAATAATGTGAATAGGCTAATTTTGGCATTTAAATCAATTAGCATTGCCACTCTCCAGTTATAATCTGTTACGATAGGGTTAAAAGTGCAGCAAAAGCAGCTTACATCAGTTCAAGAAAAAAAAAAAGCAATCATAAATTAGATTACCCAAGTGTAGGGAAAATGATGACTATACTGAAAACTTTCAATCACATTAAGGCTACCAGGAATATCTAAAACACAGAATCTGGTAGAAGTTTGTGATCAAGTTATAAAGATACAAACTGTGTTAAGATTTTTGTGGAGAAACTTAATACCTCTTTGTTAATGGAATAAAGGGCAGCCCCCCAGTCTATAACTCTTAACTCTGTCTAAGTTTCTACAAGACTTTGTTAAGACAGTGACCACTTGAATCTGGAATGAAGTAGATGTATGTGATGTTATTAAATCAATGACAAACTGAACTGTTCAACATTGAAAACGTTTATGGGCTGTTAAACATTTTGATTAAACAAACAATAGGGCTGATATTACATCCTCTATGCACATTAATAAAATAGGTCTTTATTAATGGTTCAAAGAAGACAGCGGTTGTGGCCTTGCATAAAAAGGGTTACAGTTCCTGTATTGCTAATCATTGTCTGTAAATCCTCTGTTACTAATTATTGTCTGTTTCTCTGATTTCTATATCTTCCAACAGAATTTAATGCTGCTCACAACAGCAAATTTGTCTGCATTAGTCAAATAATAATCTTGACTAAGTCTTAGTATTTTTTAAAGGATGTCAAATTTGATGTTAATAAGTGTCAGTGAAGCTACTGCAAATGTTATTTCTTTTGTGTAAACCACTTTTCAATTAAAATGATATGCTAAAGTCACACTAATTGACACTGTTAAGGCAACTGACTTCATAATCCATAAAATATTTATGGAGAAATTATGAAGGTGTGACATTGTGCACTTGGAACTCTCTTATGGTGTATACGTGGACAAGGAAAAGAAATTCCCAGATTTATCACAGTTAAAAAATATACTTTTTCCAGGTGAAAATACACTTTTCCCATGCTAAGTGATGGTGGGTTTTCCATAGATTTTTCCCTCGAAACTGTTAAACTTATCAATCCTTTGAATGGTTAACATTTTATACACTGACAAAGAGCTTTCTGGCACTTTAGATGAGGAAAATGAAAAATAAAAAAAGGAAGGGGAGAGAAGTTTTGGAAAGACCTTTGATGTGCAACAACATATACACTGCAAAATTTGAAGTACACCAAACACACCAAGTTAGTTTTCCAGAGCTTTGAAATAGAGATTGTGATGCCCTTTTTACAAAAGCCAATTATATCTTATGCCATGTGATCTTGCCAGCTAATGACACCAGATATTCAGAGCATAGGACATGTATTTAAGTCAACCAATAGCAAGATCACTGTTAATTAATGTGAACACATGAAGAGGAAAAGTTAATGGTTTACATTAACATACATAGTGTAGATACAAGAAAAACTAAGCATTAATATATAATATTGGTCTCAAAGATTAATAAGCTACAAGAAAAGATAAGCTTTCACATGTAATAAATATTTGTGTGTGTGTGTGTGTGTGTGTGTGTGTGTGTGTGTGTGTATTATACTTTAAGATACATCACACAAAAGTGACAGAAATTTCAAATGATGACATAAATCTCTGGTCTCCCGGGCTTAAAATTCTTCTAAGTGGCTGGTCCTCAAAGTATTATGTTTTAAATGAGAGCCAAACACTTTGTGATTTAAGAAATTCATCCCACATTCTCACACATAACATAATTCATCTAGCATTAAAGGAAATTTACTTTGAAAGTGATGGCTTTTCAAACCATCATTTGCAATACTTTCCTGGCACTGTCAGCAATTGGTTTGTTTTAGCAGTTGCCAGAGCACCAGAAAATGGGCATTATTTTGTGTGCACAGCTGTGGAGATGTAAGAAGCCCACAGGTGCCTATGTATAATACATTAAGAGATCTTAGATTATGCCATAAAAGAAACAAGACACTATAGGATACTCCAAGAGCATCAGAATTTCATAAATCACATTAAAATGCATAATTCGGCTTGAAGTGCACATTGATTTGTCCAGATTCACAATGAAGTACGCCCCACCTAACTATAAGCTTTTAAGTGTGGTTTTTTGGATGTAGATTTTCTAGGAGTATCAGTACTGTACTATCTCATGTTTGGTTCTTTATTATGGCATAATGCCATGTGTGGCAGAAGGTGAAAACATGCACTCGACGTTCAGCGAACAACTGGAACTAGCCAATACTGTTGAATGAAACTGGCCTCAGCAAAAAAGATTAATAAAGCCAAATTTCTTTAGTAAACTGACAAAAATAACTTCATTGTTCTGCAAGGCAATTAATGCCTGACTGCCATAAATGTGGAAATAAAATAAAATCAGAAAACTGAAACCAATGATATATATTTCTGTCTTCCTTAATTATGTGCATGTATTTCAATTCACTTGATAGCTCCCAGCCATAGAAATCCGTTCTGTTTTCATTTGACACAGGAGCTGTAAATGAACAGGAAATTTTTTCTCATTAGCATGTGTCTGCCTGCTGCTGCTGCTGATATAGCTAACTGCCACACTTCAAGCAGCCAGAAGCAGGAGAAGGTACTGCTCATACGAGTCAACTGCACATGAGCCCACTGGCAAGTGCTTAAGCGAATGTAATGTAAACAGTTGTGATGTCACACTCACAGAAAACCGGTTTAATTTTTACAAAGTTAGAACAGTCTTTGCCCTAAGGCCTTTGACATATTTTTGCTGTTTGCAGATGCTTGTGAATGCAGGGTGTTTTGTAGTTATAAATGGCGAATTTCATTTGCAACTAAAGTTTTCTTTTGTTTTCTTTTTCTCTCGTTTATGTTTTACTGCAGCAGTGCTATTCTCCAGTAGTAGGATACAATAACATTCTTTGCTAGAGTATCAGTTCTTACCAGTCAAAATTACAGAAATCTAACTGAAAACTAAAACAATGAAAAATTCCTGTAATTTACAAAAAAATTTCAGGTTTTTTTCTCAGTTCTCTCCTGGATGAAAAAATTTCTGCTTGTGTCTGTGTATGTGCGGATGGATATGTGTGTGTGTGCGAGTGTACACCTGTCCTTTTTTCCCCCTAAGGGAAGTCTTTTTGCTCCCGGGATTGGAATGACTCCTTACTCTCTCCCTTAAAACCCACACCCTTTCGTCTTTCCTTTTCCTTCTCTGTTTCCTGACGAAGCAGCCGCCGGTTGCGAAAGCTCATAATTCTCTGTGTGTGTTTGTGTGTTTTGTTCATTGTGCCTGTCTGCCGGCGCTTTCCCACTTGGTAAGTCTTGGAATCTTTGTTTTTAATACCTGTATATTACTAAATGATTGCTAAGACTACTCATACTTTCACAATTCTTATTAACAATGTGCAGTTCCATATTTATCAGACTGTGTATAATCATGAAACCATCAACAGTGCACCTTTGTGTATGACATCAAGTACATTTCAATAAGTAGCACATCACCTAAAATAATCAGTCTTAGTAATATAACTGGATGGACCAAGTGGCAACAAGAAAATACACATACAAAGATACTGAAATTTGTAAGCTTTCAGAGCCAGGGGTTTCTTCTCCTGGCAGAAGGGTAGAAGAGGAAAAGGACTGGTGAGGTTTAGAAAGTGGGGAGAGTTCAGAAAAGTTGCCCATAAACCTGGGTTGGGGGCAATTTACTAAACAGGATGAGGAGAAAAATTGTTGGCGACTGCACCAGAAAAGATTTGAAAACTTAAGAGCTGAAAGCAGAACTTAAGCTACTATGCAAGGCAGCGATTATTGACACAACATCAGGCATGACTTAATAAGAGCAAAGAGCGAAATGCTTTGTATGTGGCAGGAGCGGAGGATGGAGAAAAGCGGAAAGGCCAGAAAATAAAAAAAATATAGAAAACTAAAAGGGAGTGGGAAGAAATGTGAGACCAAATAAATTAACATAAATTAAGGCCAGATGAGTGGCAAGGACCTAGGAAGTGTTCTAACACCTCTTCCAGTCTGCAGACTCCTGAGAAACTAGTGTCTGGAGGAAGAATCTAGATGACACCATTTCATCCCACTGCTTGGTGAGGAGACTTTTTATCCATCAAATTACATCATATTAGAAAATAGTATGTACTGGTACACAATATGTAACCCCATTTTACTACATTTTGAGGAAATTCTCCAACTAGTGTGGGGGTATTCTGAATCCAAAAGAGAACCATTAGGATCATTACAAGGAGCAGAGTTACACAGTCAAGTAAACATTTTAAAATGCTACCATTTATATGCAAGTATTATGGGTGCACTAATGTATATTAAAAAAGTAATTGGCAATGACAATAGTATAAGAAATAAATATAATTGAGGTACTAGATTAAAAGTAAACTTGCATGTACTTCCAAGTAACAAGAATTGTGTGAGAAAGGCACCTGTTACATGTGTATAAAACTGTTGAACAGGTTCAGGTGACTTAAAATACATACTAAATACACTCCTGGAAATTGAAATGAGAATACCGTGAATTCATTGTCCCAGGAAGGGGAAACTTTATTGACACATGCCTGGGGTCAGATACATCACATGATCACACTGACAGAACCACAGGCACATAGACACAGGCAACAGAGCATGCACAATGTCGGCACTAGTACAGTGTATATCCACCTTTGGCAGCAATGCAGGCTGCTATTCTCCCATGGAGACGATCGTAGACATGCTGAATGTAGTCCTGTGGAACGGCTTGCCACGCCATTTCCACTTGGCGCCTCAGTTGGACCAGCGTTCGCGCTGGACGTGCAAATCGCGTGAGACGACGCTTCATCCAGTCCCAAACATGCTCAATGGGGGACAGATCCGGAGATCTTGCTGGCCAGGGTAGTTGACTTACACCTTCTAGAGCACGTCGGGTGGCACGGGATACATGCAGACGTGCATTGTCCTGTTGGAACAGCAAGTTCCCTTGCCGGTCTAGGAATGGTAGAACGATGGGTTCGATGACGGTTTGGATGTACCATGCACTATTCAGAGTCCCCTCGACGATCACCAGAGGTGTACGGCCAGTGTAGGAGATCGCTCCCCACACCATGATGCCGGGTGTTGGCCCTGTGTGCCTCGGTCATATGCAGTCCTGATTGTGGCGCTCACCTGCACGGCGCCAAACACGCATACGACCATCACTGGCACCAAGGCAGAAGCGACCCTCATCGCTGAAGACGACACGTCTCCATTCGTCCCTCCATTCATGCCTGTCACGACACCACTGGAGGCGGGCTGCACGATGTTGGGGCGTGAGCGGAAGACGGCCTAATGGTGTGCGGGACCGTAGCCCAGCTTCATGGACATGGTTGCAAATGGTCCTCGCCGATACCCCAGGAGCAACAGTATCCCTAATTTGCTGGGAAGTGGCGGTGCAGTCCCCTATGGCACTGCGTTGGATCCTACGCTCTTGGCGTGCATCCGTGCGTCGCTGCGGTCTGGTCCCAGGTCGACGGGCACGTGCACCTTCCGCCGACCACTGGCGACAACATCGATGTACTGTGGAGACCTCACGCCCCACGTGTTGAGCAATTCGGCGGTACGTCCACCCGGCCTCCTGCATGCCCACTATACGCCCTCGCTCAAAGTCCGTCAACTGCACATACGGTTCACGTCCACGCTGTCGCGGCATGCTACCAGTGTTAAAGACTGCGATGGAGCTCCGTATGCTACGGCAAACTGGCTGTTACTGACGGCGGCGGTGCACAAATGCTGCGCAGCTAGCGCCATTCGACGGCCAACACCGCGGTTCCTGGTGTGTCCGCTGTGCCGTGCGTGTGATCATTGCTTGTACAGCCCTCTCGCAGTGTCCGGAGCAAGTATGGTGGGTCTGACACACCGGTGTCAATGTGTTCTTTTTTCCATTTCCAGGAGTGTATAAACACATTTGAAATAGTTATTGGAGAATATCTACAGTGCTATTGTTTCTGTGCAGTAAGTGACTACATGAATTTCAACATTTGTTATTTTGCAATTGGTGATGTGTAGTTCTGTATATAGTCTTGATTACTTTTCACTGTAAACTATAGATTTAAATCAGGTGCAATATCCTCTTGTACATTGCACTGTATATGACCAATGGACAAAATAAATAAACACATTAATCCCCAATATAATAGTATTGTTCTTCTTTTTTAATTGCTGCTCTTGATGACATGGACTGCATGAACATGCTTCAAGATAAGAGAATAAATAAATAAATATGATATTCACCATAAATATAGTTCCCACTACTTCACCAAGAATTTCTTGTGGGGATTGAGTTTTTGTCAGTTTTTGGGCTTCCCATATTTAATCTTACAAGCATTTCCACACAAGTTATCTAAAACAGAGACTAAAAATTCTGTTTTTCTGGCACCTAGCTGAATTCCTTTGGATTTTACAGCCTACTCTGATACAGGAGAAATGTCATTCTTTGTAAGAGATTTTACATTGTTATGAATCAAATGAACACCACTTAAGAATGTTTCTAAATATAATTGTACATATTAACTCTAGTGCATTATCAAAACTTGAGCTAATTACTTACTTTCTTTCTTCAAATTTTCAATAGCTTTCAGAATATCACTGTCTAATACTTTTAGTTTTTCTTGATCAATACTGCTGATCGTAGAAACAAGATTATTATTTATGTCAACAGCTTTTCGGCAGAAATCAAAAGGTGTGAATGAGACTGACTTAAGCTTTGCTTCCAGTGATGAAAGGCATTTTGATTCCACTCGTGTAACTGAAATCATATTGTTAGTTTCAGTGATTTGCATAACTGAAATTAGTCTACAATAATTTTACAAATTATTTTACTAACATAACTGCTATATTATATTTTACATGATAGTTACCACAGTTAACTATATGTGACACAAAAATGCCAAATTGTGTAAACAATCACAGGAAGCAAATGAAGATGGAAGTTACAACTAATTACTATTTTGAATCTACTAAACAACCACACTTGGTGAAGTGACAGATCAGAGTGCTTGTTTATATAAATACTGTTAACACATTTCGAGATTTTAGTTTCACATTTTCTATATCTTGTAAATACTTCCCTTTTAATTCATTTTTCATTTTACGGAGCAAAAAAAGAAATTACAAGGAACCAAATACAGTGAATAAAGTGAGTGTAAAATAGTCGTCGTTAAATTTTTAGCCAAAATTTGACACTCAGTGCTATAGGACTGGGAGCATTGTCTTAGTGGAGTATATTTTGAGATACTAATAGTTACTTTAGGTTAACAAACACATAATGAATTACATCACTCAAAAAAATTTCACCTTGACAATTGTGTTTTTGCCACATTTTATATCTTTCTTTTTTTATTTTTAATAAAATTACCAGTGAACACTTAGAGCAGAATTGGAGCAAGAGGTTTTATAAACCCCTTATGGCAGTAAAAACTTTTTATGGAACTTTATGTTAGCACATTTGTAAAAACAAGCACTGATGCTCCCCCCCAAGACAACAGTGAGCAGTGGAAGCCTTTACAGGAGAAATTAGTACAGCACTTCCATGCACAGATAAGGTATTCTAATTACTCCTTGGTCTCTACTCCACTTCCATTTACACTGCAGAACAATAAATGATATGAAGCATTTTTTGGTAGTTGATGTCACAGCTGATTTGCGTACAAAATAGTATAGTACATAACACAATTCAGTAGTATCAGAAAAACTTAACAACCATATGAGTATCATGTTTCACTAAATGAAAAAAAGAAAAATGCCTATTTTTTAGGAAAAACCCCTTATAAATTAAATTTAGAGTTATAACAGTAGTCATATTGTCTGTGTAGAGATGCAGCAATTATTGTAAAGTTGTAGCTAATCATGTATTTCAGTTATAAATGTGATTTAATATAGGTGACTACTGGTTTGAGTCGTTATCAACCACCTTCAGATATTTTCAGGTTTTATGTAAATTGAGGCTGGAGTGGGTCAAAAGGAAAGGACAGGGAAGGAACTACTGATAGCAACACCATTAGTACTTTATACAGAATCAGTGGTGAAGAGTGAAAAAGTAGTGAAGAGTGAAAATGTGTGCAGGACCTGGACTCAAACACAAGATCTCCTACTTACTAAGCACTTGTGTTAATCACTGCATGATCCAGATACAGTATTTAGCGCAAATGCATAGACTATCTCAGTATGCTATCAGGCTGACTCACATTCCCATTCAGCACCACCTATCCACAAGTCCCTGTCCATGTCCTCCATGCTCACTAAATTTTGATTCTCAGAAGAGGTCGGGTGTGGATGTGTATCCACATTGGAGGTTGTAGATTCACTGCTCATCAAGGTGAATGAATTATATGAATGAGTCATGTCTGTTCTTTCAGACATGTCCAAAAGAACAGGCACCCTGCATTCACATAATTTTCAGGTTTGATACACTGTGATCCATGACACTGTAATAAGACTGATAAGATCTGAAGATGGCCAATAACTGCTGAAACTAGTAATCACTTGTTTTAAATTACAATTAGGACTGACAAATAACCTTCTCATGAAATTCCAATCGCCAACTTTCTCCTCCAAAAGCAAAACTATTTTGTTGACACAGACCTACATAGGGAGGAATGATCACCATGATAAAATAAGGGAAATCAAAGTTCATATGGAAAGATATAGGTGTTCATTCTTTCCGCGTGCTATACAAGATTGGAATAATAGAGAACTGTGAAGGTGGTTCGATGAACCCTCTGCCAGACACTTAAATGTGATTTGCAGAGTATCCATGTAAATGTAGATGTAGATGTATGTGACATAAAATGTAATCAACAACTCAAATTAAAATTTAAAAAAAATGAAGCAAAAAGGAAACACTAATAACCAAAACTCATATTGTCATAAATTAGTGTCATTCAATGAAATACTTCATGTATACTTTTTTACAGCTACATGGTGTTCTTTAGGGTTGTCGAAGAAAATGTTTCAGTTTCTTATTGTGAAGCCAACTATGGTCTGAACATTTGTAACTGCCAGTTTATCCAACATTTATCAAATTATGTACTACACAATTTCAATATGTGGCTACATGTGTTTTATGCTGTGTTTTTATCTTGGAAGAACTAAAAAGGTTTGGGGTCAGTTTGAACACTAAAGTAGTATAATGTTTGCTGTGTTGTGCAAGTGTACATATTTTTATTTTCCTTGGTTTTAATGAGTAATAATATGCTCTTATGTCACCAATGTGTATTTTACAATATGTTCAGTTTTTCTGTATGATACTTTTTATGGGCTATTTTATGTTTTATATAGCCAGTTTTAGGTGCCTAAAATGAATTTTTTACTATCTACAAATCCATGGTCTAGTAATCAAGTACCTGCTAAAGGGCTTTAGAAAAAAAGCTTTGCTTTTCTTGGTTTTCCAGAGAAAACCTGTGACACTTGTCAGTCAGTAATAACTTATATGCTGGAAAGAACATTCTACGTTATTGGATGTTACGGGACTGCATTTCACTTTCGTCACATGTTTGACAGGAATTCTGCCATCAGGGAATCTGGATTTTCTGTGAAGTCTGTATGCTGATACGTGGAAGTCGTTCACCGCTGTTCTTCTGCAAAACATTTTGCTGCTGTTAACCATATGCCCCAACAGATAACAACAGGTTCAGGTGCCAAGAGGACATCTAGAAGTGTGTCTCTGAATACATGTATCCTTTATGATGGTTTAGCAAAAGTTTTTTTTACCATGGAGATTAATTTATTTACCTTAGGAAATTCTAACCTTACTTGCTCTGTTACACAAGTTATATGCAGCAGCAAGGGTAGAAGACTCGAGGCAGTTGAAGCACTGCAACCATGTATACAATGGCATCTGAGGCAATGAGAACCACCTAGTTTTCATCCTCACCATTTGTATTTAGCACCTTCAGCCCATTGTTGTCAAAATGGGCAGTTATTTGCTGGTTAGCCTTTGTAAGATGTCTTGAACAATTCAGATAAGCTCAGGACGGTGCATGTGTCCAAATCACCAACAATCAGATTTCCAATGTATCTGCCAAGACTGTCAGTAATTTTAGCTACAGAAATACATATGCAAGACCCTAGGATACCTTCATTGGTTCTGTGCAGTATGCCATTGTTCACTGAGTCCGCATAAGTTATACACAACTTTGACTCTGTAGGAACAGACTGATGGCAGTACTTCTCAATAAAAACATTTGTAAATAGGATTTTCTAGTTTTCGAAAAGGGATGTTTACTGGCACAATAGCAAGACAAGTAACTGCAGAATTGTTTGTTTCAAAATGATTCAAATGGCTCTGAGCACTATGGGACTTAACTGCTGAGGTCATCAGTACCCTAGAATTAGAACTGCTTAAACCTAACTAACCTAAGGACATAACACATCCATGCCCGAGGCAGTATTCAAAACTGTGACCGTAGCCAGAATTGGTTGCTTTTGGTGGTTTTGCCAGATGTCTTTGTTAAAAATATTTCCTTCAGTTTTGATTTTTGTTCAACGGTTGTCTTATATGTCCACAGCTCATAGTCTCACGGTAACATTTTCACTTCCCGAGCACGGGGTCGTGGGTTTGATTCCTGGTGGGGTCAGGGATTTTCATCTGCCTCAAGATGACTGGGTGTTGTTGTGTCATATTCATCATCATCATTCGTCCCCATTATGATCGGAGGAAGGCAACAGCAAACAACCTGCACTAGGACCTTGCCTAGTACGGCAGTGCACATCTTCCACATCGTTGTCCTAAGCTCTGTCTTGAAGCAAGGGACTTCATTTTCATTTCCAGTTGTTTTATATAATGCTCCATTTAAATGCCGAGTTAAGTGGAACTTTTATTACTCAAAAATCTAGTACAAGAAAAAAACAAGATGCTATATAGAAGTGATTGTCTGTAGAGCATAAATCACTTTTAAAAAATGACTTTTATGACGCTACAAACAACAACCTTAACTGATGTAGTCTTATCCACAGAACCATAAGCAAATTGTCAGCAAAGAAATGTCCAGTACAGTACAAACTAAGCAGGTATATGTGCTGGGCCTTCTTCTGATCCTGGTAATAATTAACAGCCAGATCCAGTACAACTATATCCATATGACACATCTGAGTAGTAATTTATCTCAGTAGTCTCAAAAGTTGTCAGAAATAAAATCATTCAAGCATATATTTGGTTGAGAGATAATGGATTCCTATTGAATGAAAATGATGAAAATGGTACAAGTAGCCATGAGGTAGTTGTGGCAAAAATGGTTACTGAAGTACAAAGAGGAACTAAAACCAGTAGAAAGTTTAATATTTTCAGCAAACTAGATAAGTAGGTAGTAATGTCATACCTCATTGAGGAACTTGAAATATTTAGCTTTAGTTGATCATCCAGTGGACATACATGTACGAAGTAGAACATTTCATGGTTTACAGTCACTGCAGAGAAACTTCCACAGAATCATAGACTATGGGATAAAGGTGTAAAACAAATTATATGACCATAGAGATGCTGAACAGATAATTTTTTGCTGTCAAGTGGGCAGTGCCTGAAGCCTTCAATGACTACTGCAGCAGAATATTATCAGAAGATCACTCACAAAACTCTGATACTTCTTGTCACATGCAGTAGTTGTTAACAGCACAAATGTTATTGGGTAGACACTCACAGATAATACAGAAACTGAAATTTAGGGTATCAAAGAAAAATCAGAAATGCTGAAATTTAATTTCAAATGTTTCTTTACAAAGGAAAATCTAGGAGTATTGCCCCAGTTTAATTCTTGTACCACTGCAAAGGTAAATGAAATAATTATTAGTGTCAGCAGTATCGAGCTTGTGCTCCTTTTCTAATGACCATATGGTCAATGCCTTGTTAAATTGTTAATCTTTCTTCCTTTTTTAAAACTGTGTAGCAGTGCTAATGATGGCTTAGACAGACTTTCCTTTTTAGCATTAGA
This sequence comes from Schistocerca gregaria, assembly GCF_023897955.1. Classification (NCBI taxonomy): domain Eukaryota; kingdom Metazoa; phylum Arthropoda; class Insecta; order Orthoptera; family Acrididae; genus Schistocerca; species Schistocerca gregaria. The sequence continues at coordinate 531,516,185 of NC_064920.1, forward strand.
TAGCAGTCAGCTGATTAATGAGAAGGTCTCTGCTTGTGAGTGAATACTGTAGAAATATTATTTTCTGTAACTTTGTTGACATTTCTAGACTTTGTCTTCTTGATCTTCTTTGATACAAAACATGTTTTGCTGCTTGTCTCACATGATTAAAGGTAAAATATATAGTATACTAAAAGCCTTACTGTAACTGCTAAAACTGAACAAAGCTCCACAGTCCAATTAAATCCCTATCAAATTCTATACCAAATTACGACTATTATGGCTACATTAGCTACCCTTTCAACCATAATACTATATAGAAACCAGAACCTCAAACCAGAAACTGTGGATAGTAGATGGAATAAAGGACATGTCACACTTGTCTCCATGAAAGGCAGTAGAAGCAATCGACAAAACTACCATCTAATATCCTTGTCATTCTCCTGCTGTAGAATCTTAGAAGATATTACAAGCTCATACATAATGAGATTCCTCACACGGAACAACTCCCTCTATACCAACCCACATCGGTCTGCAAGACCTAACTTGTTCTTTTCTCACAAGACTTCCTGAAAGCTATGAGACTCAGCAGAGTATTTCCTGACTTCTGAAAAGCATTTGACTCAATACTGTAGCATAGTTTTGCTAATTATTAAAAGTATGATCATATGGGATATCAAGCAAAATTTGCGACGATATTAAGTACTTCTTGGTAGGGAGGATGTAGTATGTTGCGTCAGATATAAAGGTGACAGACAAAGAAGTAACTTCACATGTACTTGACAGAGTTGTTTTGTGACCCTTGTTGTTCAATGTGCATAATAATGGCCTCACAGACAATGTAACAGAAACCTCAGCCAGATCAGAGATTATGCAGTAATCTATAATGTTTGCCTTAAATTTTCAGAAAGGTAATATTGTGGACTTCAGTAAATGAGAACCCACAGTATTCTGTGTCTACAATAGCAATGAATTGCAGTTCAAATCACCCAGTTCACACATATACCTGAGTGTAAAAAATTGAACATGTGAAAAGGAGAAGCACACAGGCTCAGTCACGAGTAAAGCAGGTGGCACAATTCAGAATGTAGGTACCGGCAGGGAGTTAGAACAAAATAGAATAGAATCTTTATTGTCATGTGACAGGTTATACAGAATCATTTGATTTAAACATTGGTGATTCATCAATGAATAATTTTATGCCTACATGGGTATTCATAAAAAAATATACATGAAAAGAAAGCATATGCATGCACCTAGAAGCACATTACAATATGAAAAGATAAATACAAGTTACATTTCTTCTTGTTTCTTAAAATGCTCCACAATAGTTTAAAATGATTCATTTTAACTATTTTTCTTGTTTGTTTTTGTTGTTTATAAATATGGACATATACAAAAAGAAGACATCCTCCATAAAAAGTGAACATGTCTATACTGAGAGATACTTAGATATTTTTATCTATTTATTTATAAAAATATCTATTTATTTATTTATTTATAAAATCATCCACACTGTAGTAACATTTATTTTTAAATAGTTTTCAGTATTTCCTCCTGTGTGTTCTAGCTTGCAGTCCTTGAACTTTTATTGTAAAGCTTCAAAGCCATCTAAATGGAGTACTTTCAAATAGTGTTAGTATGTGGCAAGGTAACATGTAATCTCATTTATGCTTTGTTTCATAAGACTATGAAAATGAATTTCCTTCAAAATAATGTGGGTTTTGTAGCTCAAAGAGAAGTGTTTCACACATAAACATAGAAAGAATTGCCTGTAAGTTGAGGCTTGCATAATGGTTTGCATTATCGTGTTGTTTGTTCCAGTCATATCTGTCTTCTGTAATCTGAACACTCTGAGGGGGTTTGCATTTTCAACACCCCCAAAAATTATGCTGTGTCTTAGAAGTGATAATAACAGGTAAGTAACCAAAACTATTAAACCACTTTAGTAAGCAATCCGCATGATCAGTCCACGGCAAGTTTTTGTTTATAATCACTCCCAGAAATTTAACAGATTCTGCAGTGATCAGTTCACTTTTCATACCTGAACTGTGTTATATATTTGACAGTTGTTTGGTCCTGAAGTGTACAATGCTAGGAAACTTCAATCTGTCTGCAAAGGAGACTGCTTACAAATCACTCATGTGACTCATCCTAGGATATTACTCAAATACACACATCAAAAAAAGTTTTGATGTCCTCAGTTCTGAGAGTTCTGGAACCTGTACAGAAAATTGGAATAGAAATCAACAAAAACATCATTTCTGCCTTTTTATTGCTCATGAAAACCACACATTGCATGTTGTACCACCGTACAGTAAGGCCTTCAGAGGTGGTGGCTGTACACACTGGCACTTCTAATACCCATTAGCACATATTCTTGTATTGATGCATGTCTGTATTCGTCGTGGCATAGTATCCACAAGTTCATCAAGGCACAGTTGGTCCAAATCATCCCCAGTAGTGATTCGGCGTAGATCCCTCAGAGTGGTTAGTGGGTCATGTCATCCATAAACAGCCCTTTTCAATCCATCCCAGGCATGTTCAATAGGGTTCATATCTGAAGAACATGCTGGCCACTCTAGTCAAGCAATGTCATTATCCTGAAGGAAGTCATTCACAAGGTGTGCATGACAGGGGAGCGAATTGTCATGCATAAAGGTGAATGCCTCACCAGTATGCTGCTGATTTGGTTGCACTATCAGTCGGAGGATGGCATTCACATATTGTACAGCCATTATGGTGCCTTCCATGACCACCAGCGGTGTATGTTGGCCCCACATAGTGCCACCCCAAATCAGCAGGGAACCTCCACCATGCTGTACTCGCTGGGCAGTGTGTCTAAGGCGTTCACACTGACCGGGTTGCCTCCAAACACGTCTCCGACAAAATTGTCTGGTTGAAGGCATATGCGACACTCATTGGTGAAGAGAACATGATGCCAATCCTGACTGGTCCATTCGACATGCTGTTGGGCCCATCTGTACCATGCTGCATGGTGTCATGGTTGCAAAGATGGACCTCACCATGGATGCCGGGAGAGAAGTTGCGCATCATGCAGCCTATTACGCACAGTTTGGGTCGTAAGATGATGTCCTGTGGCTGTACAAAAAGCATTATTCAACATATTGGTATTGCTGTCAGGGTTCCTCTGCACCATAATCCATATGTAGTGGTCATTCACTGTAGTAGTAGACCTTTGGCGGCCTGAGCGAGGCAAGTCATCGACAGTTCCTGTCACTTTGTATCTCTATGTCCGAACAAAACCGAGATGCCTGGACACTTCCCTCATTGAAGAGCCCTTCCTGGCACAAAGTAACAATGTGGATGCAATAGAACTGCAGTATTGACTGTCTAGGGATGGTTGAACTACAGACAACACAAGCCGTGTATCTCCTTCTGGTGGAATGACTGGAACTGATCAGCTGTCGGACTCCATCTGTCTAATAGGTTCTGCTCATGCATGGTTGTTTACATGTTTGGGTGACTTTAGTGACATGTCTAAACAGTCAAAGGGATTGTGTCTTTGATACAATATCCACAGTCAATGTCCATCTTCAGGCATTCTGGAAACTGGGGTGATGCAAAACTTTTTGGATGTGTTTATGTGGGACCTATGCCAACTATGTCTAAGAAAGGATGCTGAATGTATACAAATAAACACAGCAAGAATGATATCATGTTTGTCTGATCCATGGCAGAGCATCAGAGGTGTTATAGTGGCAGATGTTTCGAGATAGACACAAACTATATGTCGCAGACAATGTCTGTCCTGTCCATCCAGCATAACGTAGGTGCACAGGTGTGTGTGTGTCTGTGTGTGTGTGTGTGTGTGTGTGTGTGTGTGTGTGTGTGTGTGTGTGTGTGTGTGTGTGTGTGTGTACTGTTGCTCATCAAAGGATTTTACTTGAACAAAAAACAAAGATTCCAAGACTTACCAAGCGGGAAAGCGCCGGCAGACAGGCACATGAACAAAACACACACACAGAGTTACTAGCTTTCGCAACGGGAGAGGGTAAGGAGTCATTCCAATCCCGGGAGCAGAAAGACTTCCCTTAGGGAAAAAAAGGACAGGTGTACACTCGCACACACACACACACACATATATCCATCCGCACATACACAGACACAAGCAGACATGTCCTTTGCACCATAATCCATATGTAGTGGTCATTCACTGTAGTAGTAGACCTTGGGCGGCCTGAGCGAGGCAAGTCATCGACAGTTCCTGTCACTTTGTATCTCTATGTCCGAACAAAACCGAGATGCCTGGACACTTCCCATATACAAACAGTCAGGTAAAATATTTCATAAAAGCAAAGAAAGCCTTATGCACAGGTGCAAACCACATAACATAGCAACAATTGATCTTTGACTTTTTATCTTACTGTATTTTTGCCTTGAATCATCTGAGACAAATAGCTAAATACATTTTATGCCAAAGAAGATTGAGAAAACAAATAAACTGCTCAGCACTGAACAAGTATTAGTTATCATCCAGAATGAAATTTTCACTCTGCAATGGAGTGTGCACTGGTATGAAACTTCCTGGTAGATTAAAGCCATGTGCCAGACTGAGACTAGAACTAAAGACCTTTGCCTTTCATGGGCAAGTACTCTACCACTTGCCCCCAAAAGGCAAAGGTCCCGAGTTTGAGTCTTGGTCCAGCACACAGTTTCAACCTGCCAGGAAGTTTCAATTAGTTATCATGTTTTTCATCTGTTACGAAGTTTTCCATGCCTGACAAGAATGAAACAAAGTATAAAAACAACATCTTGTTTGGTTACATAGTTTTATCAAAGGAAAACTGTGAGATTTTACAAGATTTTCCCATATTTAATTGATAATCAAGTGGTGAGAAAAAGTAATAAAACTAACCCAATGAAGAAGATTAATTTCAGTGGTACTTCAGTTTTTTTTATGAATATCCTCAGATAATATGGATCGAGTTACCTGTAAAAAAAAAAGCAAATTTATAAATTTCAAATAACTTCCGGAAATTCAGCCAGGTAACACTTTCAGCGACCGCCGATATTTCGGCAGGAGAACACCCCGCCACTTGCAAGGCAAACTGCAATGGACAGGCGGCGTACATGCAAATTTAAAACCTCAGTTCTGGGACTGAAGCAGGAAAAATAACACACACACTGAACAATAGTGCCACCAAAGATGACCAAAGTCAGAGCTATCAATAGTGAGACGATGAATTCACAGGTGAGGTAGCATTGACTCCGTCCCTCTGTTTTTTGACAAGGGAGAGAGCCGGATTCAGAGTTTAAACGGAAACCTCCATCCCTGCTCGCTAATTTAATCTCAACTGCCTCCCTAATAACACTGTCCCAATAGCTGGACGTGCATGCCAATATCTCGATGTTATTATATAACATAGGGATGACCAGTATCCAAGCAATGTTCGGCAATAGCAGATCTATTTGACTGCTGTAATCATGTGTGCCATTTATGCTCAGTACATCGGTCCTCCATGGTGCTGATAGTTTGACCAAGAATTCCATGCTGCAGCGACAAGGGATACGATATACACCCGCCTTACGCAGTCCAAGATCATCCTTAACGGAACTCAAAAGTGCTCTAATTTTAGATGGAGGTCAGAAAACACATTCCACATCATATTTCCGTAAAATATGACTGATCTTGTTGGACATGTTTCCTGCATAAGGCAAAAAGGCAGTAGACTTAGGTGTTGACTCAGAATTATCATCAATCACCCGATGGACAGTTGGTCAATAGCGCAATGCATGTTCAATCTGTCTATCACTATAACCATTTTGACGAAATGTAACTTCAAGATGGGACAGCTCAGCTGACAAAGTCTCAGTTTCAAAAATGACATGTGGCCTGTGTACCAAGGTACGAAGTACCCCTTCATGCTGAGCTGGATGGTGGCAACTATTAGCCTGTAAGTACAAGTCAGTGTAAGTATGTTTCCTGTAGACTGCATGTCCCAATGATCCATCATCCTTCCTCCTAACCAACACTTCAAGAAAGCGAAGGCAACCATCCTCTTCCACCTCCATCATAATATGAATGTTCGGGAGGATCGAGTTCAGATGTTCTAGAAAGACATTCAAATTCTCCCTACCACGAAGCCAAACAATGAAGGTATCGTCAACATATCTAAAGAAACAGGTGGGTTTCAAAGGCGCCGACTCCAATGCACATTCCTCGAAGTCTTCCATAAACAAATTTGTTATCACAGGAGACAACGGACTACCCATCGCAACTCCATCTGTCTGCTCGTAATACTGGTCATTAGATAAAATGTAAGGGGATGTCAACACATGCCAAAATAGATTAGTTAATTCAGCACCAAACCTGGCCTCAATTAACTGCAACAAATCAGACAGAGGAACACGAGTGACGAGAGAGACCACATCGAAACTCACTAAAATATCAGAGTCATTCAACCTCAGTCCATCCAAACAACGTAAAAAATCAGCTGAGTTCCTGATATGATGCTCACACCAACCTACTTGTGGACTCAACAGAGAAGCAAGATGCTTGGCTACACGATATGTCGGAGAGCCGATTTTACTCATTGTAGGACGGAAAGGAACCCCTTCTTTGTGAACCTTCGGAAGGCCATATAACCCAGGGGGAACAGCACTATAGGTGTTAAGGCTCTTGATAGTGTCCTGCAACAAACCACTTTTCTTCAGGAGGCTTTTGGTCTTTCTCTCAGCACTTTTTGTGGGGTCAGCATCGATTCAGCGATACACTGAATCAGATAGTAAATGTTGCATTACATATCCAAAACACTCAATTCAGCATGTTTTGCACTGAGAATAATTTCTAGAGTTTGCAGTGCAGAATGTACAAGATAGTGTATATGGCTTATTTCGATTCAATTATATCCTATGGAATAACATTCTGGGGTGCAACTAAATGTTGGTTGAGAGAGGTTTTTAAATTACAGAAAAAGAGCCATTAGAATTATTACTCAGAGCTCCCCACAAACACACTACAAGCCCTTGTTCATGCAGCTAAACATACTTACAGTGCCATCTTTGTACATATTAAAAAGCGTACTGCATACAAGAACACACTTGAGTTGTTTATGTGTATATTCAGATATTCATGACTACAATACACATGTCTGTAAGAATCTGCATGTAGGAAGAACAAGAAAAACAAAAACTCAAAAACATGTGAGCCACTATGGAATACAGATTTATAATGCCCTGCCACTCTGCATCAGGAAAACAGAAGATGAAGGAAAATTTAAGTCAGAATTAAAAAAGTTTATGATAAATAAATGTTTTTATAGCATAGAGGAATATTTTGAATCCTTAAATCACTAACTCATAGTTGTATTGTTAATATCATGTTCTCATTGTCAGTTCTATGTCTCATTTATACTCTTTTTAACTCTAAAATTATGTGTAATATCTGTTTTCCAAAATGTACTAAATATATATAAATCCATCACATACGGCACATGTTAAAGGAGCATGTAAAGGAACAACACATGAATTCAATGTTTTAATTTTCAACATAATGTTAATTTTGTATCTTTGGTAGAAATTTGTAATATTCAGCTGTGCATATTCTGGACAGTATTATGACAATTCCTACATCATGTAAATGATGAAAAGGATGATAATAAATGAAATGAATGAAAATGAAATGAAATAATACTATTACAATGCACTTATAGTATAATTCAATGGGCAAAGTTCTCAAAAGGTAAGTTTTACCAGCAACAAATGCAGTGAGTTGTAGAAACTATCCCGCCAACAGGAGAGTTAACATGTGAACTCACTAGCATGAGCTTTGTCAGGACAAGTTTAATTTTTGTATTTGTGGACCGTGAAAGACACAAGAACAATGTTCCATATGAGTGAGAAATAATTTGTTGTAAACTTCACTGTAAATATTGTGCTTATGAATGAATAGTATTCTGGCTTACTGACAGGTAGTCAAGCATTTAATTACTCTGTCTAGTGGTAAATTTTAAGAGAATGATGCAGGAACACATCCCATTTAGCAGAGAAAGGAATGTATAAATAATAAATACAATGGTAGGTATGAACATACATGCAGTAGCAAGACAGGTATGAGGACCCTTTACTGTGACTGTAAAAGTAACATTAATTGTAACATAAGAGCTGAAAATGTATATTTTGTGCCCTAATATGTTCAGTGAATCATGTAAGCATTTGAAGAATCAAGCTACATATCTGTTTACAATGTATGTTTTTGTTAATTAACATAAAAGCATTTAACAATATAGACCAAAGTTAATCCTTTGCCCCTCTAAAATCAGGATGTAACCATGTACATTTTACATGAATTTAATACAGAACCCAGAACAGATAGTAAAATGCTTGAATAAAATACAGATTTTGAATTGTTCACATCTATATTAAGTGGAGTACTGTGTGCTGCTCGTCCATGAAGACAGTGAGGAAAAGACAGATTGCTACTTAACATAAAGAAGATATGTTAAGTTGCAGATGGGCACAATTATAAAAGACACTTACATAAAGCTTTTGGCCACAACCTCCATCAGCAGAAAAGAAGCACACAAAGTTCATACACACAAGCAAGTACACCTCATGCACACGAGTTCCAGCTCCAACATGTCAGTCCGGAATGCTACTATTACATGGGATGCAACCAGCAGTCTCGAGGGCACAGGGAAAGGAAAGGGATAGTAGTGTATGGGAAAGGAGAGAGATGAACACTGTCTGGTGAAGTGAGCAGGGACTGTAATGCCAACAAGTGCAACATCAGAAGGTTGTGGGGCAGGAAGGTGGGGAAAACAGAAGCAAAGAAGGAGATGAATGGAGAAAGATGGGCAGGTGTGTTGGCAGATGACGGCAAATAAACAGTGTGGGAGACAAGAATGGGGAGATGACAGGAGAGAGAGGGTGGAAACTGCTGGGTGGAGGATGGGGTGGACACTATGTTACCGTAGGTTGAGGCTGGGATAATTATAGGAGTGGAGCACTAAGGATAACTCCCATCTGCACAATTCAGGGAAGCTGGTGGTGCAGGGAAGGACCCAAATGGCTCGGGTAGTGAAGTGGCCATTGAAATCAAATGTGTTATGTTGAGATGCATGTTGTGCCACAGGGTGGTCTACTTTGCTCTTACCACATTTTGGCAGTGGCCATTCATCCTGGTGGACAGTCATTGGTAGTCATACCAAAATAAAAAGCTGTGCAATGATTTCAGAGAGCTGGTAAATGGCATGGCTGCTTTCACAGGTGGTCTGGCCCCTGATGGGGATCCCCTTTCTTGTCTCTCACGCTGTTTGTTTGCTGCCCTCTGACAATGCATTTACACGCCTTTCCCCATTTCTCTCCCTTTTTTGCTCCTTTTTTCCCACCAACCCCCTGACACAGCACTTGTTGGCATTCTAGTCCCTGCACACTCCACCAAACAGTGTTCGTCTGTCTCTCCCCACCCATACACTACTATCCCTTTCCCTTCCCTGTACCCACCAGACTGCTGCTTTCATTCTATGTGCTGGATGCATTCTGGTCTGAGATATGAAATTGGCAGTTATGTGTGCATCAGGTGTGCTTGCTTGTGTATGTGAATGGTGTATGTTAGTCTTTTTCTGATGGAGGCTGAAGTCAAAATCTTTATGTTGTGCCTGTCTGCAACTTAACATTTCTTTTTATGGTAAGCCAATATAATTGTAGGATATTCACACATTTCTTTTTAAGGGTGTGAAAGAAATATGCATTACTAAGACTTGCCATACAGGAATATAAGATTAATTATATAAACATTTATAGTTATGGTACTGATGGCTGGGAGTCCCCCCTGGGGAAGTTTGGCTGCTGAATTGCAAGTACTTTCAGGTGACACCACATTTGGTGACTAGCATGTTGATGATGATGACAACACAACACTCAGCTCTTGAGCTAAGAAAATCTCTGAACCAGCTGAGAATTGAACCAGAGCTCATTGGATGGCAGTCAGACTTGCTGACCTCTCAACTAACAAGGTGGACTATAATTGTAAGAATGATCCACCACTGTTAATACTGTAAAATGACAATTGCAACAATGGATGTATATTTGAACATATATGAAAGGTATTGAAGTTGGAGAGGTACAAACAGTACCACCAATGTGAGTTGAAAATAATGTTGTGAGACAACACAATGCAAATACAATGTCACCTCATACTTGGAGTCACCCATCTATTTAAAAATGTACATATTACAAGTAGTAAGTAGTGTTAAGTTACACTACACTATCCATTTTAATGTCTGTTTCCATGACACATTTCCACTGTAGTGTGGTTATATATTTTCTATTTGAAGAGTATATGTTTTATGTTGAGTCTTGTCTTGATTTCTGCAACTAAAAGATCAGTTCTAAGTAGATACAGCAGTAAACTTTTCTTTAGACACTGATGAATCTGATTGCAGGTGTGTGGATTATAGGTTTTTGGTTTAGATTTAATAGGTCATGTGAAAAGCTCAAAATTCATAACAAAAGAGAACTGTATGATGTGATTACTACATAGAAAAATTTTCATTGTAACACAAACGTAAGAAATTCAACTTTGATGTTCCTTTATATGTAAAGAGTAATTTAAAAGTACATATAGGAAGGCAAACTTAACTATGATTGTTATCACAATATTGAGGAAGAAATAAATGAGACTTAGATAAAGTGAAGTTTGTACAAAGAAAAGAAATTATATAATTTTATGATAAATACATATCAGTGGTTTTTAATTAAAGTGATAAAGTGAAGTGTAGGCTTCAATGCAGAACTTCAGGTATGAGTGAAGCTAAGTGTACACCATGCACTGACAGAACAGAAACCGATGCCATGACATTGACTATATCAAAGTAAATTACAATAACATCACAAACTTAAAGGACTGATGTCTTGGCTCTATATACTACATCTTGTACCACCATTCATTTCCACCAGGCCATGGCTGAACAACCGTAATATCCTGGAGATATATCACGAAGGCACAAGCCAAACACCTGTGTATGGCCCCAGTGTACTTGCTCTCTCACGTGAACTGAAGTACCACCAACACTGTGTGTTCCAATGATCGGTCCAGAACAACACAACTCAAAAGAAAAATGGTGTTCGAAACAATGCAATCATAAGGCTCAATGTACACTGTTGATTGACATGATCCAATGAAAATGTATGAAGTCACTCCATAAGAAATAACTAAAAGACATTTTTACACATGACATGCTCTCCTATAAACCATAAAGCCAAAAAGTGTTCAAAAACAATAGCCTTTGCATAGCCTTAAATATTTTATAACTGTTGTTTGTAAATTTTGTGTTTCTTTAGAATTTAAGTTTTAGCTTTCAAGATAGGCAGACATGTGACAATAATAAAGAAAATGTATAAAACAATCCCTGACACTCCCATACCTATCCTTGATTCAATAATAAAGGAATTGTGTCCCTGACCATGATCTTAATCCACTGGTGTTGAAGGACATAATAAAGTCTAAATCATACATTGCAAGTGTAAAAACTAACTTGAAACCTGTGTCAATGTGTTATGGCTTTGTGATGATGTAAAAAATTTTAATTCCATGTGTTCAATGAGATATCCAACTACCATCTGCTATCATCATGTACTGAGGTTTTCACTCCCAGCAGATAATGGGGGCATATGTGATGTAACATATGTATGGGAAAAATGACATGATAATTTTTAATAGTAAATGGTAAAGGAATGATGATGAAAGAAATTTTTGACAATGTATTTATGTTGCATAAAGGTGTATACAAAACTTAAGATATTATATCGCTGAAAAGATCGAGGGAGTCTTAATGAAAATGAACATTTTTTTATCTTCTTTTATCTGTTCTCAGATGATCTGCATGTTAAGTTCTGCCTGTATCAATAATTCATGAAAAAATATACGTGTTATTGATTCCCAAAAGTATGAAATAATGTCTCTTTGAGTTATTATATGCAAATATTAATTAGCAATGGAAGAGAAGAACGCACAGCTAAGAAGTCTGATTGCCTGCTATCAGAATTGCTCACAGTATAAAATCACTATTAGAAGAATGGAAAAAGCCACCACTTCCAGTAAAAAGGAAAATTTTGAAAAGATAATCTTTATTAGATACCAGTTATAATCCTGAACACATGATGCACGAAATGCAGCAAGGAGTGTTAAATCAAACTTTAAGGACAATTGTAAAACAAATATTTTATTTCCTTATAATAGTAATCCTCCATGTGAGGAAAGCAGTTTCTTTCTCTCTGTACACCATAATATAAATATTTCAAGGCTTGACATACACACCCATAATCTGAAAGAAACAACTGATTTGCTCACTTTGTCTTAGCTGGAGGAAGTGTGTAATATTTAAATTTTGACCCAGTACTGTAGGGCAGCTGCACTATGCCTGATCTCCCAAGAACCATACAAATGATGCTATCCAAGCATTTGACTTGTTATCTCTGTGGTAGAGTGGGAGGGCGTCTCGAGGTGTGGCAGGGGGCCAAAGACATTCCGGAGGGCTGAATGAAAGGCCTTTCCAGTTTGTCTGACGAACCGGTTTCAGGCTCTGTCTCAGGCTGATACTGATCTTCGGCCGGACATGGCTGCTTGTCCTGTTCCAGAGGTTGCCCCTCAGTCTGCAAGATCCGGGCGGTCGCAGAGGGTGGGCTTACTGGCAGTTGGGAGCTCCAACATCAGGTGCGTAATGGGGCACCTTAGGGATATGACAGCAAGAGAGGGGAAGAAAACCAATGTGCACTCCGTGTGCATACAGGGGGGAGTCATTCCAGTTGTGGAAAGGGTCCTTCCGAATGCCATGAAGGTTACAGGGTGCACCCATCTGCAGGTGGTCGGTCATGTCGGCACCAATGTTGTGTGTCACTATGGATCGGAGGAAATCCTCTCTGGCTTCCGGCGGCTATCTGATTTGGAGAAGACTGCCAGTCTTGCTATTGGGATGAAAGCAGAGCTCACCACCTGCAGCATCGTCAACAGGACTGACTGCAGACCTTTGGTACAGAGCCCAGTCGACGGTCTGAATCAGAGGCTGAGATGGTTCCGCGACCGTGTGGGGTGCAGATCCACGACTTGTGCCATAGGGTGGTGGGGTATAGGGTTCTGCTGGATAGGTCAGGAGTCCACTACATGCAGCAGCCGGCTACATGGGTAGCAGGGGTTGTGTGGCATGGACTGGGCTTTTTTTTTAGGTTAGATGGCCTTGGGCAAGTACAGAAATGGAAGCAGCCTCAAAGGGTACGGGGCAAAGTCAGGACATGCAGGGGCCAAGCAGCAATCGGTATTGTAATTGTAAACTGTCGAAGCTGCATTGGTAAAGTACCGGAACTTCAAGTGCTGATAGAAAGCACCGAAGCTGAAATCATTAAAGGTACAGAAAACTGGCTGAAGCCAGAGATAAATTCTGCTGAAATTTTTACAAAGGCACAGACAGTGTTTAGAAAGAATAGATTGCATGCAATCGGTGGTGGCGTGTTTGTCGCTGTTAGCAGTAGTTTATCCTGTAGTGAAGTAGAAGTGGATAGTTACTGTTAATTATTATGGGTAGAGGTTACACTCAAAAACCGACCTAGGTTAATAGTTGGCTCCTTTTACCGATCTCCCGACACAGCAGCATTAGTGGCAGAACAACTGAGAGAAAATCTGGAATACATTTCACATAAATTTTCTCAGCATGTTATAGTCTTAGGTGGAGATTTCAATTACCCGGATATAGACTGGGACCCTCAGATGTTTAGGACGAGTGGTAGGGACAGAGCATCGAGTGACATTATACTGAGTGCACTATCCGAAAATTTCCTCGAGCAATTAAACAGAGAACCGACTCATGGAGATAACATCTTGGACCTACTGATAACAAACAGACCCGAACTTTTCGACTCTGTGCAGAACAGGGAATCAGTGATCTTAAGGCCGTTGCAGCATCCCTGAATATGGAAGTTAATAAGAATATAAAAAAAGGGAGGAAGGTTTATCTGTTTAGCAAGAGTAATAGAAGGCAGATTTCAGACAACCTAACAGATCAAAACGAAAATTTATGTTCTGACACTGAACATGTTGAGTGTTTATGGAAAAAGTTCAAGGCAATCGTAAAATGCATTTTAGACAGGTACATGCTGAGTAAAACTGTGAGGGTCGGGAAAAACCCACCGTGGTTCAACAACAAAGTTCGGAAACTACTGCGAAAGCAAAGAGAGCTTAACTCCAAGTGTAAACACAGCCAAAACCTCTCAGACAAACAGAAGCTAAGTGATGTCAAAGTTAGCATAAGGAGGGCTATGCGTGAAGCGTTCAGTGAATTCGAAAGTAAAATTCTATGTACTGACTTGACAGAAAATCCTAGGAAGTTCTGGTCTTACGTTAAATCAGTAAGTGGCTTGAAAGAGCATATCCAGACACTCTGGGATGATGATGGCATTGAAACAGAGGATGACACGCGTAAAGCTGAAATACTAAACACCTTTTTCCAAACCTGTTTCACAGAGGAAGACCGCACTGCAGTTCCTTCTCTGAAGCCTCGCACAAACGAAAAAATGGCTGACATCAAAATAAGTGTCCAAGGAATAGAAAAGCAACTGGAATCACTCAACAGAGGAAAGTCCACTGGACCTGATGGGATACCAATTCGATTCTACACAGAGTATGCGAAAGAACTTGCCCCCCTTCTAACAGCCATGAACCGCAAGTCTCTAGAGGAACGGAAGGTTCCAAATGATTGGAAAATAACACAGGTAGTCCCAGTCTTCAAGAAGGGTCTCTGACATCGATCTGTTGTAAAATTTTAGAACATGTTTTCTGCTCGCGTATTATGTCATTTTAGGAAACCCAGAATCTACTCTGTAGGAATCAACATGGATTCCAGAAACAGTGATCGTGTGAGAACCAACTCGCTTTATTTGTTCATGAGACCCAGAAAATATTAGATACAGGCTCCCAGGTAGATGCTATTTTCCTTGACTTCCGGAAGGCATTCGATACAGTTTCGCACTGTCGCCTGATAAAGTAAGAGCCTACAAAATACCAGACCAGCTGTGTGGCTGGATTGAAGAGTTTTTAGCAAACAGAACACAGCATGTTGTTATCAATGGAGAGACGTCTACAGACATTAAAGTAACCTCTGGCATGCCACAGGGGAGTGTTATGGGACCATTGCTTTTCACAATATATATATATAAATGACCTAGTAGATAATGTTGTAAGTTCCATGCGGTTTTTCGCAGATGCTGCTGTAGTATACAGAGAAGTTGCAGCATTAGAAAATTGCAGCGAAATGTAGGATGATCTGCAGCGGATAGGCACTTGTTGCAGGGAGTGGCAACTGGCCCTTAATATAGACATATGTAATGTGTTGCGAATACATAGAAAGAAGGATCCTTTATTGTATGATTATATGATAGTGGAACAAACACTGGTAGCAGTTACTTCTGTAAAATATCTGGGAGTAACCGTACGGAACGATTTGAAGTGGAATGATCATATAAAATTAATTGTTGGTAATGCGGGTACCAGGTTGAGATTCATTGGAAGAGTCCTTAGAAAATGTAGTCCATCAACAAAGGAGGTGGCTTACAAAACACTCGTTCAACCTATACTTGAGTATTGCTCATCAGTGTGCGATCCGTACCAGATTGGGTTGACAGAGGATATAGAGAAGATCCAAAGAGAAGCGGTGCGTTTCATCACAGGGTTATTTGGTAACCGTGATAGTGTTACAGAGATGTTTAGCAAACTCAAGTGGCAGACTCTGCTAGAGGGTGCACTGCATTGCGGTGTAGGTTGCTGTCCAGGTTTCGAGAGGGTGTGTTTCTGGATGAGGTATCGAATATATTGCTTCCCCCTACTTATACCTCCTGAGGAGATCACGAATGTAAAATAAGAGAGATTCAAGCGTGCATGGAGGCTTTCAGACAGCTGTTCTTCCCGCGAGCATACGCAACTGGAACCAAAAAGGGAGGTAATGACAGTAGCATGTAAAGTGCCCTCCGCCACACACCGTTGGATGGCTTGCGGAGTATAAATGTAGATGTCAATGTAGATGAATCAATAAAACCCAAGATATGACCCCTCAAAAATTATGTGTTTGCGCACAGCTTTTTGGAATGTAATGGTACCACACATGGACCTATCACATGTCTATTGCTCTACTCTCAACATTCATCAAACTGATTTGAAAAAAAATAGTGAAAAAACACCTTGGAACATTCCAGTAATGCTGACATATTAGGTGATTTCCAGCAAAATTTCAGAAGAGGTCGAAGTATCATGTCAACAGCAGTGCAGCTTGCCCATTATTTACCTGAAAAACTAAATCTCAAGTCCCAAGCAGCAAGAGTATTTCTGAACCTCTCCAAAGCTTTCAATAAAGTACATCATAGTGCGCTCTCATGAAAAACTGTGATGAGTGGTGTTACTGACTGCTGGAATCATATTTAAAAGGCAGATTACAGTGTATAGAAATTGTATACGATGATGGATAAGTACTGGAGAGGAGACAGACAAAAACAAAAAATGTACATTTTGGTGTTGCCCAGCAGCTCAATTTTAGGTGCATTCCCTCTCATATATGTTATATAAATTATTTTTCCAAGATTTCTAGGTAATAATCATCTGGTCACTATGTATTGTAATGACACATTAGGTGCCTGTTGTGAGTAATATGATACCAGCGTTACTGAAGAGATTCTGAACCTCACTGAAAAGACAAGAGCTCACTTTGAAAGAGACAATTTAAAAGTTAACAGAGAAAAACAAATATTATTCATTTTGCATCATAGACAAATACTCTAAATGGTGAGATTCTGTGTAAAGCCTGTCCAGAATGTAACTTTTTGGGTTTATACATCGATAACTGATTTTCAGGGAAGCAGCAGGCTGACCATGCCTGCAAAAAAAGTTATACGTGATTTACATGTATTAATGGGATTATCACCATACCTTAATTCTGAAACTCTAAGGTCTGCATGTTTTGGGTTTGTATATCCATTCCTGTCTTATGGAACAGCACTGTGAAGTGGAACCTTCTATGATAATATGAAAAAGGTTTTCATGCTACAGAAAAGAACCTTCAGGACTGTAGTACAAATGAAACAAGGAACATAAAAGTTTGTCCATTTTATTTGGACTGTTGAGCTCCGTGGCTGTGGATAATGGTATTTTACTATAAAAATACAGTGACCAGCCACTTTTTAATGCATTTTATTTATGCCAATATGCATTTTGGGTTTGCACCCATCTTCAGCTGGCAAATTACATGTATCTTCAGTTTCTGCAGAGGTAAAATATCGACAGCAGTTTGGATGCTGCAGCTGGCATTCTCCTCTCCTTGTTTTTTCTTGGCCTTTCTTCTTTTTTTGTAACAGCGCAAACACTTTTTGTCACATATTTTACACAGGCGCACTGCGTTATCCACCATATTGGAGTCGACAACATCGCGGATAATTTATAGTAAAACAAGGAACATCTTGTAAAAGCCTATTTACTAGTTTTAATATTTCTGCTGTTTATGCCATGTATATGCTATAAACTGTTACAACAGTGAAAGGTGACACTAAGCTCACAAATGGGAACATCTGAAATACACAACCATAATACAAGGCATACAGGAGACCTTCATAAAGTTAACACAAGATTAACTTTAATAGCAAATAGCTCAGATGCTAGTATGAAATGAGAAAAAAACTTAACTTCTCTGTGCACTGCACACAAAATAATACTGTAATTTGATCTTTGCGAGATTGCACATGTAGTTGTGTATGTGTGTGATATGAGTGAAAATAAATTTGAAATTATTAACTTTATGAAAACTTCTGATTATCATCTGATTTATAGAATTATTACATTATTTATTTTCCCTGTAATGTGCCAGAAAATGATTTCACACAGTGAAAGAAAGTGCTAAAATGCAAAAATAAAAAAAGCCAATTTTTTTGTATGAAACTGTTGCAGCCATAGATACTTCTAAGTGCAGAGAAAGCCAGACTAAGTGTTGTACATGTGTTGCTTCCGCCTGCATCTCATGGTCGTACGGTAGCGTTCTCGCTTCCCAAGCCCGGCTTCCCGGATTCGATTCCCGGCGGGGTCAGGGATTTTCTCTGCCTCATGATGGCTGGGTGTTGTGTGTTGTCCTTAGGTTAGTTAGGTTTAAGTAGTTCTGAGTTCTAGGGGACTGATGAGCATAGATGTTAAGTCCCATAGTGCTCAGAGCCATTTTTTTGTGTTGCTTCCACATAAGTTCTTTGTTATGTGTACTAGTAAAATTAAAAAAATGGCTCTGAGCACTATGAGACTTAACTTCTGAGGTCATCATCCCCTAGAACTTAGAACTACTTAAACCTAACTAACCTAAGGACATCACACACATCCATGCCGGAAGCAGGATTCGAACCTGCGACCATAGCGATCATGCGGCTCCAGACTGTAGTAGCGGTTCCAGACTGTATACCTAGAACCACTCGGCCTCCCCGACTGGCTGTAAAATTCTGATCAGTACGTATGCAACAGCATACACTACCAATACGTTTCAAAACACCAAGCATAAAACAACAGGATTTTTCTGTTACTCATATATCAGGTTCTACTGGCAATAGAAATGTATGATCAAGTGTTTTGGAAATTCCTTGGGCTAGAAACCATCTGCCTATACAACAGGCCGATCACCTAACTGTATATACCCTATAATATACGGTCAAAGTTTGAATATTACTTATTACTTACAGCTTAGGAAAATCATTGTTTCTTTTTGCATTAGCTGTGGTCTATGGTACACCTTCAGGGGATTATGGAGGCACCATTTCGCTCATGGACAGTTCCTGATAAAATCTGAAAAATGCATTTTTCACCATTTTCTCATCACCAGCTGCAGATATTAAATGACTAATGCAGAAAACTGCTCAAATTTTAATAGTATGTTCTCTAGGCATTTATCTAAAAGTGCCATCTTTTCTTTTCCGTCAATCCTTAGTCACTATGAGAAATACCCAAAACGTGGTTTTTTGATACCAAAACCAAGCTGCAGATTCCAAAACAGCTATGCACAGCAATTGGCTGTAATTTTTGCAGTATAGTCCCAAGATCCTGATCTCATGCAACCTCAAAAATTTTCTTGTTACCTTTATCCATTTCTGAGATAAAGAGGTGCAAAGCAAAGTTACCCTACTTTTACACATAAAATATGCACATAAAATCATGTGTGAGGTGAAAACATAGTTTATAACATGACATAGCACAGAGAAATATACAGCATATTTGTCCTTGTTGTCATCAGTAGGCCCTGCCTTTGAAAATTTTCCAAAAAATTTTGGCATGTGAATATATCTGTGCTTTTTTATTCTGAGGGAGGAGGAGACAAGGCAGTTGGACAAATATGGAAAAGCAATAAATACGGGAAGATAGTTGACAGTGGTTGTGGTACAGAAGGAGTGAAGAATGCAACGGCAGTATAGAAAAAGAGAGATGCACTGTGACAGTGAAACATACTTGATAGTGAAAGGGCAGTGCTATGAAAATAGTGAAGGAGACAGTGCCAGGGGAAGAGGAATAAAGAGAAGGAGAGTGTAGCAATGGGAGAGACAGTGATAATGAAAGACACAGCCTATGACAATGACAACAAGGAAGAGACAGATAGTGACAGTAAGAGGAGACAATAGCATAGGGAAGAAACAAATGACACAGTAGCAGTAAGAGAGAGCAAGAGGAAGTCAGTGACAGTGAGCAGAGACAGTAGTAGTAGAACAGAATGAAGAAGATTGGCAGTATTGAGCAAGTTACAATTAGGTGAGCTTATGGGGGTGAGAGGTGAGCTGCATGTTAATAAGAGCACAAATATGTTTGCATACCAAACTTTTTGAGAAAGTTTTTAAAGGTGCTGAGGAAGGTGGAATGAGACAGCTGGCACCCAATTTTTCAGTCAGTCTTTTACGCAGAAGAACATTCACCTTCTTTCTACTCTGATAGGTGTATTTTTCCAATGGTCAATAGCTCATGCCTGAGATACGTTTCTTAAATATCACGTAACTGAATCTAATCTATACGAAGAATTGCACAAAAATGCAGGCGTATGTACATTTCAGTTGGGGCATAAATTATTAGTCATTCGAGACCCACCAAAATGTTCAGAGCATTGATTTTTAACTTTGGAAATATGGTTAACAGTTCTTACTTCATAGAATTTTTATGCTCATGGATAAATCCATAGCTTTGATATTACATTACTCAATAAGTGTTCAAGTTATATCTGCCACAGTGAGAAAGAATGTAACAAATACCACTCATCACTTGTTTGATACTTAATAATGAGAATATCTTTAATGTAAAATATATTTTGACTTACATAATTACTTAATCTTTAAGAATGGAAGTAGTTGCCACACTTTTAAAACTGAAAGAAACATACCACTAAAACATTTGGAAAATACTGAATTCAGATCTCCTCCTTCTCCAAGACATCCAGCATCCAGTAGTTTTAACTGTTCTATGATTTCCATGTCTTTTATTCCATCATTTATCAATTCTTCTCTTAACTTGACCATTGTATCAAATAATTCAAGCAATCCAGCCTGACAACAGAAAATATCCTTTGTACAGTCACTTAAAGGAGAAACACAAAGGCACTGTAATCACATTTCTGTACCCATCACTGTCAAAACTTGTCTACTTTTGAATGATAAATTTATTTCTTGGCTTTGGTATTAAGTTAGTTACATTTTCTCAGAAACACATGCACAATACAATTTATTGTGTGTAACATCTCAGGTGTACAACAATTAATTGGAAAATGAGTGGTCAGACCATGACTCACCATTAAGATGGGATGTGGAGTTGCAACAAGTTACAGAAAAGTTGATATAACTAATTCCAAACTATAAAACCTTTCCCAAAATGCCCAGATCTCGACAGAGGGCAAGAAAAACAAGGTCCAGGGGCTATGTCTCTCAGCAGAAAACAATGCCTCAAACCTATTCATAAAAAGTATGAAGCCTGCCTTTCACCTTTTGTGTAAACCTCTTCAAATATTGAGACACCCTACCAGTCATTACAACATCTACAAACCTGGACACTAAAAATTGCATGAGTTTTGTAACTTATCATTGAAATGTCTGAAGTACACAGTAATTACTTTTCATCAATGACATAGTCTGAGCAATGTAGCTACCATCCCTGAAACCTGCAATTATACATAATAACATTTTTTCTCGTTCTATAAAAAAAATTGGCTGTAATAGCCATTACATCTTCTGTCTGTCTTACTTTTGTTTTCACTGTTCTTGGAGAAAGAGTCATTTACATTGAAGAGGTCTATGTTGTAATCCTTACTATATGTGTGAAATGTTAGCGTTGTATTTACTGAAAGTAACCTTTCAACCCTTTATGTCAAGGTTTTGAACATTTAAACCATTTCTAGCAATTTATAGCTACCACTCCACAAGAAAATAGACCATTACTGATGTGCAACAATCAGCTGTCATTACATGGCACTTTCAAATGTTGCAAAATATTTCATGTCTTTCTCCACAGCAGCAGCCATAAAGCAGTTTAAAGCATTTCGTTTAACAACAGCTGGCACAGCAAAGAGTTTTTTTATTACGATGTCAGTATTTACAATATATTAGATCCAAATTAGATACAACAGCTTTGGCCTAGGCTACAAACAAAAGAATCTTAAAATATATACATTGGTTAGGTGCCTCTTATGATAAAAGAGAACCCATTCACAAAAAGTAAATGCAAATCCAGTATTTTTCTCTATTTACACATTCTTATTCCATTGGTTTTACCTATGGAAGTCTGATCTCTATCGTATGCAAGTTTTTGTAATTTACAGGCAGGCTTGGTATCGGAATATCAATTAAAGGACCCGTAAGCAAGAATAAAAGGAAATAACTGGCACCCTTTTATGTGGGGCTCAAACCAATTGCTAAGGAATATAAATATATATAGATATACAAATTTATTTATATGTTGTGCATGACTATGTATATGTACTAATTATGTACTATTATGTACTATTATTTTTCTTTCATGCTCAAACTACAGTGAGAACAAGAATTGAAAATTATGAAGAATTGAATAAATTGCCCTGAGATGAGAGCAATGAAATATTTTATGGCAAACATGAATAAAGAAAAGTGTAACGTAAGGACCTCTGAGCATGGACTCTTGTTTTCAAAGGAAGTTTTCCAGATACACAGTATAGTGGCTGAGTCAAGGTGTGTAGTAATATTTCAAAGGGATTTTGCACTGAAAGTAATAAGTAATTAAATAAATGGTTCAATTTTTTTCAAAAACTATTAATTATTTTACAGACATACGAGTGTGTATCTGATGTTGAATTTTTATGTTACTGGTCACTGATTTTATTTTATGTCACTGTTTTGCAAGTAATTAAATGTATGTAACTTGTGTAAAGTTATACGGCAATTTTTGATCAGTTGTGCTTAAGGTTGGATGGAATAAGGATTCACAGTCTAGCTCAGATTTTTTGATGCATGAAAGCATGTAAGAAATGAGCAATATAGGAAACAAAAGTGAAGTCATTACCCCAGCTAGTATCATGCAGAGAGCAAGTGACGGCAATCAGTTACAATCACTCTACTGAAGACTAGTCAGGATGTAGATCAAATAGGGCTGCCAAACACATACACCAATGAGAAGCATGCTGCAAGTAGACACAATGACAGCAGCAACAGTGTGTGCTGCCAAATCCTTTTGCTGAATTTTTGCAAAAGCTTGGAGAAAGTGGCAGACTATTAGCACAATAATTAGCAGAGTGAAGAAATGAAAGAGCCGATAGGGAGATTGAAAGAGATAGACTATTAGACCAAAAATAAGCAGAGAGAGAAAGAGAAAGAGCTAATAGGGAGGTGGAGAGAGACAGATACTTAGGACAAAAATTAGAAGAGAGAAAACAATGACTAGCCAAAAGAGGTACGGAACTTGTCAGACAGATTAACAAGCAGGCTGAAAAAGTTCAGTCGGAGATATTTGAAATGAAAAATGCTTAGTGAGTAACCAAATACGTCAGTAACCTTGTGAGTGATGTAGAAAATTTGCAGGCTGCCCATACAGTTATTAAAAATGACAAGGAAATGTTAACTAATTATTTAGAAAATTTAGAGCGTTTGCAGAAGGAGCACCTTACTGAATAAGCAAAGAAGGTGGAAAAGGAATTTAATGATTAGTTAATGGCAAAGGATAATGAAATTGCAGAACAGATTGACTATAAGGCAAAAGAAGCTATACAGCAAGCAAGTAATGGATAGTTTTTGATAACAACAATGAAGCTGAAATGAGACAAACCGATTAAGGACACACCAGTGACAGACTAAAGCATGAGCTACCACGCTGGTGACATGAAGTGGTACAACATATTTCCAATTTGTACTTAACAAGAAACCTGAAGGTAGTATTGCATGTGGTAGAAACACCTAAGGCAATGCAGCAAGCATTTTTGGCACTCACAAACCACCATACGAATATAATACAGGAAATTTTAGCCCACAGAGAGAACCACAGATAACTGCTAATATTATGGGGGCAGTTCCATCTGTATCTCACGTGATGATAGAATGGCTGGTTCAAATGGCTCTGAGCACTGTGGGACTTAAAATCGGAGGTCATCAGTCCCCTAGAACTTAGAACTACTTAAACCTAACTAACCTAAGGACATCACACACATCCATGCCCGAGGCAGGATTCGAACCTGCGACCATAGCGGTTGTGCAGTTCCAGACTGAAGAGCCTAGAACCACTCAGCCACTTCGGCCGGCGATGATAGAAGAAAGCCTCATCAAGCATATACAATTTCAAACATTCAATACAGAAAAGAAGACGGTCCACCCTGTTATATATATCAAAACAAAAAAATCCAGTTCATTGTTTTCCACATACAAGGCAATGCCACACAGAGAGCAAATGAGATGATAAATAGGTGTCACACTGTTAAACAATTTGAAAGAGCATTTTTAGCAAAGTACTGGTACCATTCAATACAAGGATGACTTAGAACATAAGTCTACAGCCTTGAGACGTAAGTCTACACCCCAAACAGGAAACTTCATGAAAGTAATTTGAGAAATATACACTCCTGAAAATTGAAATAAGAACACCGTGAATTCATTGTCCCAGGAAGGGGAAACTTTATTGACACATTCCTGGGGTCAGATACATCACATGATCACACTGACAGAACCACAGGCACATAGACACAGGCAACAGAGCATGCACAATGTCGGCACTAGTACAGTGTATATCCACCTTTCGCAGCAATGCAGGCTGCTACTCTCCCATGGAGACGATCGTAGAGATGCTGGATGTAGTCCTGTGGAACAGCTTGCCGTGCCATTTCCACTTGGCGCCTCAGTTGGACCAGCGTTCGTGCTGGACGTGCAGACCACGTGAGACGATGCTTCATCCAGTCCCAAACATGCTCAATGGGGGACAGATCCGGAGACCTTGCTGGCCAGGGTAGTTGACTTACACCTTCTAGAGCACGTTGGATGGCACGGGATACATGTGGACGTGCATTGTCCTGTTGGAACAGCAAGTTCCCTTGCCGGTCTAGGAATGGTAGAACGATGGGTTCGATGACGGTTTGGATGTACTGTGCACTATTCAGTGTCCCCTCGACGATCACCAGAGGTGTACGGCCAGTGTAGGAGATCACTCCCCACACCATGATGCCATGTGTTGGCCCTGTGTGCCTCGGTCGTATGCATGCCTGATTGTGGCACTCACCTGCACGGCGCCCAACATGCATACGACCATCATTGGCACCAAGGCAGAAGCGACTCTCATCGCTGAAGACAACACGTCTCCATTCGTCCCTCCATTCACGCCTGTCGCGGCACCACTGGAGGCGGGCTGCTTCGATGTTGGGGCGTGAGTGGAAGACGGCCTAATGGTGTGCAGGACCGTAGCCCAGCTTCATGGAGACGGTTGCGAATGATCCTCGCCAATACCCCAGGAGCAACAGTGTCCCTAATTTGCTGGGAAGTGCCGGTGCGGTCCCCTACGGCACTGCGTAGGATCCTACGGTCTTGGCGTGCATCCGTGCGTCGCTGCGGTCTGGTCCCAGGTCGACGGGCACGTGCACCTTCCGCCGACCACTGGCGACAACATCGATGTACTGTGGAGACCTCACGCCCCACGT
The DNA here is from genome assembly GCF_023897955.1 of Schistocerca gregaria. Lineage (NCBI taxonomy): Eukaryota > Metazoa > Arthropoda > Insecta > Orthoptera > Acrididae > Schistocerca > Schistocerca gregaria. The sequence goes on from NC_064920.1 coordinate 531,541,306, forward strand.
GTTGAGCAATTCGGCGGTACGTCCACCCGGCCTCCTGCATGCCCACTATACGCCCTCGCTCAAAGTCCGTCAACTGCACATACGGTTCACGCCCACGCTGTCGCAGCATGCTACCAGTGTTAAAGACTGCGATGGAGCTCCGTATGGCACAGCAAACTGGCCGACACTGACGGCGGCGGTGCACAAATGCTGCGCAGCTAGCGCCATTCGACGGCCAACACCGCGGTTCCTGGTGTGTCCGCTGTGCCGTGCGTGTGATCATTGATTGTACAGCCCTCTCGCAGTGTCCAGAGCAAGTATGGTGGGTCTGACACACCGGTGTCAATGTGTTCTTTTTTCCATTTCCAGGAGTGTATAAATAAGACCAGGTTCTAGGACAAACCAATTTCGAATAGATATGTGATTGGGATATTGAAATTATGACTACCAAGTCACATCAAGTAAAGATGAGATAGAAAAGTATCTGCCTGTGTTATGCGCCTTGACCTGGCACAAGAAAACATGAAAGCAAGCACAGAGCATGGGAATGATCAATCACCTCTGTGCAAACATGAAGACCAAAATGTTCATTACAACCAAGGGAATGGTATTGGGAGAAACTATGAGCAACAACAAAGTAATTTTGGATGGCAAAACAGAAACAGTCATGTGCAGTTTAACATAAAATGTCACTATAATGACAGATTTAACCCAGGTTATAACAACAACAACAGTAATCAGTGTAGGATGAATAAAGCAAATCTGAGGATATTAATAACAACAATAACAGTAACTATCCAGTACACTGGATCCAGAGCACAGGATCGTCATTATCACCACCACCACAGGATAATAATCCTGCATATTGTAAGAGTTGTCAGAGTGACAAATGAAGGCTGTTCGGACTCCTCACAGCTGAAAAACTAGAACAGACCACAATAAGCTCCCCATTGTTGGTCAACAGGCAGAGAGGGGGCACACCTCTTGCCTATAATGTGAATATACAAATGCTGAGGTACAATGATGCTACTGGTATGCAGAAAGATCTACTAATGGAACCAGATAGGTGCAAGAGCACCAGAGCTGAGACAGTGCAAGTAATAGTCAAAGCACATATAGATAGCATACCCATGGACAATATATTGACACAGAAGCAACAGGTAGAGTCCTGTGTTATGCTTCGTGTAAAGCTATAAGTAATGCATGAAAATTGCCCACATATCCTGTGCAAAACTGTAAGGTGACTGGAGCCACTGGTGCACAGCCACAAGCTATTAAGTACCAGGTGCAAGTAGATATTTTCATAGGACAAGAAGCCATGAAATGTTCTTTTCTTGTGGTTAAGGTATTATGGTGGCCTGCATGTGGGGTGTGAATTCTTACCTGAGAGAAAGGCAGATATTGACCTCTCGCACAGAGAATTCAGCACAGTGAACAAAGGTAGGAGAGTTGTTCTGGATTTCATGTGAACCAAGGAGACAAACTGTTAGAGTATCCAAGTAAAGCACAGGGGGTTGTCAGTATTACAGATTAGCAGCAACTTAACAGGCCACAAATTTTATAACTTGGACCCCATGGAAGATGATGCTCTTGGTAGGATCAATTTGATTAACTCCAAAGCGGAGGAATCAGATTATTTGAATTTGGAACAACAAAAGCAATTGACTCAGCTATCAGATTTTTATTTAGATGATTTTTCAGAGAAACCCGGTACAATTAAAGATTATATGTACAATATTGAGGTGGTTTATTTATTTATTTATTTATTTATGTCTTGTTCCATAGATCCAGTTAGTGAGTCAATCACAAGGATATGGAACGTGTCAAATTGTACAGGTTTCAATTTAAACTTACAATAAATACAAGGGCAATTCAATGCCAAATTGTACATAGTTTAAGTAAGACACAATATAAATACAGTAACAGATACAATGTCAGCTAGATAACATAACAACCATTTAACATGAAAAGGAGTTTCAAATAAAGGTTAAAGATAAGAGCACAAAGTTAAATCAGATATTAGGCCTACAAGAGTAAATACAGGCACAGCCAATTTGTTGTTACAAAAAATGTGCTAATGCCCAAATCCACAATAAAATCAAATGAACTACTTCTAGACACAATAAGTTTAGTGATGGTATACATTTTGTTTCAGATATTCATCCACAGTATAATAAGATTTCTCTGTCAGGTAATCTTTGAGAATTTGTTTAAATTTTGGCAGTTCTGTATGAACCCATTCGATATGTAGTGGTAGAGCATTGAACAGCTTAATGCTGGAGTAGTAAACTCCGTTTTGTACCAGGGTGAGACGTTTCATTTCGAAATGTAGATTGTTTTTGTTTCTGGTGTTATAACCATGGAATTTACTGTTGTCTTGGAAGATAAAATAATTTTTGCACACAAAGGTCAGCAAGGAAAAAATATACTGTGAGGCAGTTGTTAGGATACCTATCTTCTGAAACAAGTGCCTCCAAGAGTGTCTTTGATGGACCCCACACATTGCTTTTTTTTGGATGGTGAAAACTTTTTTTGCAAGTGGTTGGTTCCCCCAGAATATGATAGCATATGACACCTATGAGTGGAAGTATGTTGCCGAGCTAAGATTTTTACTTAGATGAACAATGTGAACTGACCAATTACATTTACTATCTATGTAAGCACCCAGGAATTTTGTATCTTCAACTTTCTGTATTGGTTGATCTCTACATTTTATGTTAATTTCATCGGGATTACTTTGTGATGTGTGGAACCTCATATAATGAGTTTTATCTACATTGAGTGAGAGACCATTTGAGGAGAACCAATTTAAGATGTCATTAAAACAGTATTTGTAGTTTGTACAAGATCATGATCAATCAACTCATCAATTAGAATTGTGGTATCATTGGAAAACAGGATAAATTTGCTGTTTGTCTCAGAACAAAGTGGAAGATCATTATTAAAGATGAGGAAAAGCAGTGGGCCCAAAACAGAGCCTTGAGGCACACCACACGTTACTGTGCCCCATTCAAACGAGGCAGGTTCTCCAGAAGAGCCTTTTAGCATAACAGTCTGCTTCCAAGCCTGTAGATATGATTCTAGCCACAAGTCAACAGTACCACCTAAACCATAGTATTCTGCATTTTTCAAAAGAATTTGGTGGTTTGCAGAGTCAAAGGCTTTCATAAGATCACAAAAAAATACCCACTGGAGACATTTTTTTGTTAATGGCTTCCAAAACTTGGTTGCTGAAAGAGAATATTGCCTGTTCAGTACAAAGACCGGCATGAAAGCCAAACTGATTTTTGCTTAAGATACTGTGGAAGTTGAGATGGTCTACAATCCTCCTGTGCATGAGTTTTTTCTAGAATTTTCGAGAAGGTATTTAATAGGGATATTGGGCGATAGTTTGTAACAATGCTTTTATCACCTTTTTTAAAGAGAGGAATGACTACAGCCAACTTTAGTCTGTCAGGGATAATCCCATCTTGTAGGGATGCATTGTATATGTTGCATAACGGGACTAACAAATTTATAACAGTGTCTCAGTATTTTACTAGAAGTATTGTCCACACCAGCAGAATTTTTATTTTTTAATTATCTAGTTACTCTTATGACTTTGCTTACAGTAACTGGAGGTAAGGATAACTGTGGAATTCTGTTGCTAATATCTTTCTGTAGGAGGGACAATGATTCTTCCATAGAACCATTAAAGCCTGTCTTCTCTGCTGCTCTCAAAAAGTGGTTATTAAATATTCATGCAACCAACTCAGGTTTCTTTATGATACTGTCCCCTGTTTTAATCTCTACTTGAGACATGTTTTCTGTTGTCCTGCCAGTTTCCCTCTTTATTACATTCCATACAGTTTTATTTTATTTTCTGAGCTTTCAATTTCTGATTTTACGCACATACTTTTAGATTTATTTATAACCTTCTTGAGAATGCTACAGTAAAGTTTGTAGTGTTGTCGTTTCTTTGAATCATTACAAGTCCTGAGAGAACTGTATAACATCCTCTTTGTTCTACAAAATGTTATTATCCCTTTAGTGATCCAAGACTTCTTGGCATTGCCTATATGACTATTTCTAACTACTTTTTTGGGAAAGATGGACTCAAACACAGACATGAATTCATTTAAAAATGAATTGTACTTTTTGTTTACATCTGTTTCCCTATAAGCTGGGCTCCAATCTCTCTCTTTTAGGCTGGCATTGAATTTTTTAAGGCCCTGTTCATTTATTATCCTAAAAGATTTCCAAGAAAACTCGGAACTGTTGCACACACTGATGTAATTGAGCCTAAGCAATTGCCCACGATGATCAAAAAGGCCAAGGATTGGATATACAGTGATCTCATTGCATTTAGACTTATCTATAAATATATTATCTATCAGACTTTTACTGTTAACAGTAACCCTAGTTGGGAAATCTACTATTGCCATCAGATTATAAGACTCCATTAAATGCACTAAATCAGCTTTACTATTGCTCTCATTTAGGAAATCAACAATTAAGTAACCAGTAATTATCAAGTTGGTTGGTTGGTTTGGGGGATGAAAGGGACCATACTGCTATGGTCATCGGTCCGTTTTTCCAAAAAACTATAACCACACAAAGAGAAAAAAAATGAACAACAGGAAAGAAGGCGGACGACACAGGACAAGAAATGCTCAGACAGAGAACAGACAAAACAAAGTAAAACCACACAGGGTGTGGCGGTGGTTGGCCGACTATAGGGATCAATAAGGAAATGCCAACCACCGAGAAAACATTAAAAACTCAGTTTAAAATCGTAGGCCAAAGGCCAGAATCAACAAAAAACAAGAAAATAAAACAGAAACACTCAGATTAAATGATAAAAAAACCTGCCCGAATAAAACGTAAAACTAAGTCAGCCATAGCAGAGTCATCTGTTAAAAGGGCAGGGAGCATGTCAGGCAGTGCGAACGACTGCCTGAGCACAGCTAAAAGCAGACAAGACAATAAAATGTGGACCACTGTCAAAACGGAGCCGCTGCGACATAAAGGTGGGTCCTCACATCACAATAGGTGGCCGTGAGTCATCTTTGTGTGCCCAATGCGCAGTCAGCAGAGAACAACAGACTCCTTGCAAGAGGCCCGCAAGGAGGAGCGCCACACACCGGTGGCCTCCTTGATGACCCGAAGTTTGTTTTGTGAAGGCAGGGCGTGCCATTCAGTGTCCCAAAGGTCCAGAATTTTGCTGCGTAGGAATGCTCGCAAATCTGTCTCCAGGTGGCCAATGTCCAGAGATGGTGTACTGGTGGCCTCTTTCGCCAGGCGGTCAACATTCTCATTGCTGGGTATCCCAACATGGCCTGGGGTCCACACGAAGACCACAGAATGGCCGCAATGCGCAAGAGTATGCAGGGACTCCAGGAAAGCCATCACCAGACGAGAACGAGGGAAACACTGGTCAAGAGCTCGTAAACTGCTCAGGGAATCGCTACAGATAACGAAGGACTCACCTGAGCAGGAGCGGATATACTCTAGGGCTCGAAAGATGGCGACCAGGTCAGCAGTGTAAACGCTGCAGCCATCCGGCAAGGAGCATTGTTCGGAATGGTCCCCTAGAGTTAGCGCATAACCAACATGACCAGCAACCATCGAACTGTCAGTGTATACAATGCAGGAGCCCTCATACATGGTCAGGATGGAATAAAAAAGGCGGCAGAAGGCCTCTGGAGGGTCTGAGTCCTTCGAGCCCTGTGCCAAGTCGAGCCAAATCCAAGGGCGAGAAACACACCATGGGGTTGTACGCAAAGTGGCCAAGAAATAAGGTGGAACAGTGAGAACCCTAAGCCCGGAAAGAAGCTCTTTGACGTGGACTGCGATCATACAACCTGACTGGGGCCGACATTCTGGCAGATGGACAACCGATTGCGGGAACAGGAGACGATAGTTTGGATGCCCAGGCAAGCTAAAAACATGGGCAGCATAAGCGGCCAGAAAACGTTGGCGCCGTAACTGCAGGGGAGGGACACGTGCCTCCACTAGTATGCTGTCCGCAGGGCTGATCCGGAAGGCACCAGTGGCAAATCGGTTTCCGCTGTGTCAGATTGGGTCCAGCACCCGCAACACAGATGGGGATGCTGAGCCGTAAGCCAGGCTCCCATAATCCAGCCGAGACTGGATTAATGCCTGGTAGAGCCGTAACAGGGTAGATTGGTCGGCGCCCCAGCTGGAGTGGCTCAAGCATAGCAGAGCATTTAGATGCCGCCAACACGCCTGTTTAAGCTGCCAAATATGAGGCAGCCAAGTCAACCGGGCATCAAAAACGACACCCAAAAACCTAAGTGTCTCAACCACAGCAAGAAGCTCGCCATCAAGATAAAGCCGCGGCTCCGGGTGAACAGTGCGTCGCCGGCAGAAATGCATTACGCAGATCTTGGCAGCCGAAAACTGAAAGCCATGCGCTACAGCCCAAGACTGCACCTTGTGGATTGCGCCCTGTAGCTGACATTCAGCAGCTGCAATGCCAATAGAGCTGTAGTAAAGGCAGAAGTCGTCAGCACACAGGGAAGTGGAGACAGAATTTCCCACGGCCGCAGGGAGCCCGTTAATGGCTATTAAAACAGGCAAACACTTAAGACAGAACCCTGTGGCACACCGTTGTTATGGACTTGGGAGGAACTATGAGAGGCTGCGACTTGCACGCGGAAAGTACAATACGACAGAAAATTGCAGATAAAGATCGGCAGAGGGCCCCGAAGACCCCATCCATGAAGCGTAGAAAGGATATGATGACGCCATGTCATATCGTATGCCTTCCACATATCGAAAAAGACAGCGACCAGGTGCTGACAGTGGGCAAAGGCGGTATGGATGGCCAACTCCAGGCTCACCAGATTGTCGGCGGTGGAGCGGCCTTTACGGAACCCACCCTGAGACGGAGCCAGAAGGCCCCGAGACCCCAGTACCCAATTCAAGTGCCGGCTCACCATCCGTTCAAGCAACTTGCAAGGAACGTTGGTGAGGCTAATGGGACAGTAGCTGTCCACCTCCAAAGGGTTCTTGTCTGGTTTCAGAAGGGGGATAACAGTACTTTCCCACCATTGCGACGGAAACCAACCCCGACCCAAATACAGTTGTAAAGGTCGAGGAGCCGTCACTGGCAGTCCACTAAAAGGTGTTTCAGCATCTGACAGTGGATGCCATCTGGCGCAGGAGGGGTATCAGGGCAAGCGGCTAGGGCACTGCGAAATTCCCACTCACTGAATGGAACATTGTACGATTCTGGATGGTGGGTGCTGTGACATTACAGGACATATTGGGACATATTGAAGTATTCGATACTGTAGACCTTTAGGGGATGTCGATACAGATATGCAAAATGTAAAGGGAAACTTTGGTGATGTTTAAATACTGTACTGTGTCAATATTAGGACATTTTGCACAGAAAGAACAAAAATAGAATTAATGTAAATATACACTCCTGGAAATTGAAATAAGAACACCGTGAATTCATTGTCCCAGAGAGGGGAAACTTTATTGACACATTCCTGGGGTCAGATACATCACATGACCACACTAACAGAACCACAGGCACATAGACACAGGCAACAGAGCATGCACAATGTCGGCACGAGTACAGTGTATATCCACCTTTCGCAACAATGCAGGCTGCTATTCTCCCATGGAGACGATCGTAGAGATGCTGGATGTAATCCTGTGGAACGGCTTGCCATGCCATTTCCACCTGGCGCCTCAGTTGGACCAGCGTTCGTGCTGGACGTGCAGACCGCGTGAGACAACGCTTCATCCAGTCCCAAACATGCTCAATGGGGGACAGATCCGGAGATCTTGCTGGCCAGGGTAGTTGACTTACACCTTCCAGAGCACGTTGGGTGGCACGGGATACATGCGGACGTGCATTGTCCTGTTGGAACAGCAAGTTCCCTTGCCGGTCTAGGAATGGTATAACAATGGGTTCGATGACGGTTTGGATGTACCGTGCACTATTCAGTGTCCCCTCGACGATCACCAGAGGTGTACGGCCAGTGTAGGAGATCGCTCCCCACACCATGATGCCGAGTGTTGGCCCTGTGTGCCTCAGTCGTATGCAGTCCTGATTGTGGCGCTCACCAGCACGACGCCAAACACGCATACGACCATCATTGGCACCAAGGCAGAAGCGACTCTCATCGCTGAAGACGACACGTCTCCATTCGTCTCTCCATTCACGCCTGTCGCGACACCACTGGAGGCAGGCTGCACGATGTTGGGGCGTGAGCGGAAGACGGCCTAACGGTGTGCGGGACCGTAGCCCAGCTTCATGGAGACGGTTGCGAATGGTCCTCGCCGATACCCCAGGAGCAACAGTGTCCCTAATTTGCTGGGAAGTGGCGGTGTGGTCCCCTACGGCACTGCGTAGGGTCCTACGGTCTTGGCGTGCATCCGTGCGTCGCTGCGGTCCGGTCCCAGGTCGACGGGCACGTGCACCTTCCGCCGACCACTGGCGACAACATCGATGTACTGTGGAGACCTCACGCCCCACGTGTTGCGCAATTCGGCGGTACGTCCACCCGGCCTCCCGCATGCCCACTATACGCCCTCGCTCAAAGTCCGTCAACTGCACATACGGTTCATGTCCACTCTGTCGCGGCATGCTACCAGTGTTAAAGACTGCGATGGAGCTCCGTATGCCACGGCAAACTGGCTGACACTGACGGCAGCGGTGCACAAATGCTGCGCAGCTAGCGCCATTCGACGGCCAACACCGCGGTTCCTGGTGTGTCCGCTGTGCCGTGCGTGTGATCATTGCTTGTACAGCCCTCTCGCAGTGTCCGGAACAAGTATGGTGGGTCTGACACACCGGTGTCAATGTGTTCTTTTTTCCATTTCCAGGAGTGTATATTAGTGTTAGTAACCTATTTTCATTCAATTTTGTAATTATATTTCATTTTGTAAAAGAAAGACTCATTGTTTGCTGTAGCTCTGATTAATTGTATAAATTATCAGTTTTGAGCTAAATTATTTCGTATAATATGGACAAGATACTTTTAAAAACTCACCAGCTAAGGAGAAAATCTGTAAATGAACGTTTAATGCACACTTCTGGAACTTTCTATGGAGAAATTCTATATTATGATCGCAAAAATACGAAAACTTGTGAAAACTGTTTCATAACCTAATTTCGAAAGACGATTTGTATCAAGAAATATTGCTAAAAAGATTTATTTACGTTTTGAAACACGATTTAAATCATTTTACATATAAGTAGTTGTTCTAAATCACTCAAGAAATATCCAGAATCAAATGTCAAGATATTTCTGGAAACGTTGGTGCAATTCTGGTGAAGGTTACCCAGAAGCTGGTAGAAAAATGTTATAAAATCTATTTGGAAATTATGCTTGTAAGAATTTATATGTACTGATCCTTTTACTTACTTTAATCTGTACTAAAATTCTGTAATGTCTAATTTAGTTTTGGGTCGTGAATTGCTATCGTATTGTAAACAAAACATTGTTAAAGACTCTCATTGTTTGGAAAGATATTAATACACCTAGGAGTTGTCAGTTGCCAGTTCAGTTCGGATATGCACTGCGGTTAGCTCGGAGAGTTAGTTGTTGAGTCTGTGAAGTCTGTCAGTTCTGTTTGTAAATAAACGTCTGTAATGAAGAATTACTTGTTGTCGTCAATATGAACTCAAGACCTTTTGCACGAAGCAGACACCTCCTAATGCAACGTTTTAATTTGGTGTTGAGGAGCTGAAATGTTCTAATTTGGTGGAAGAGCTGGGATGTTATAGTGCAAAATGAAAGGCTCTGACATTCCATCCGCTCTTTAATGGAGTGTAACGCCAGGGGGTAATTCGCAGAAGCAGAAATCATAGCAAAATGCTCTGCCAAGCGGTTTGCAATGACGTCGGAGTCAGTACAAGCTGCTCCATTCAGTGAGAGCGCAGGGACGCTGACAGGGGTCTGATAGCCGTAGATGCATCGAATCTTGGCCCAGAACTGCGATGGAGTGACATGGAGGCCAATGGTGGACACATACTGCTCCCAGCACTGCTGCTTGCCTTGGTGGATAAGGAGGCAGGCTTGCGCACGCAGCCGTTTGAAGGCGATGAGGTGGTTTATGGATGGATGTTGCTTATGATGCTGTAGAGCCCGCCGGCGATCTTTAATTGCTTCAGCGATCTCAGGCGACACCCAAGGGACAGTCCACCGCTGAGTGGACCCAGAAGAACGGGGAATGGCAGATTCGGTGGCAGTAACGATGCCGGTGACCAATTGAAGCACCGCATCAATGTCATCATTAGAGAGAGGCTCAATAGCAGCAGTGGAGGAGAACAAGTCCCAGTCAGCCTTATTCATAGCCCATCTGCTAGGGCGCCCAGAAGAGTGATGCTGTGGCAATGACAGAAAGATCGGAAAGTGGTCACTACCACACAGATCGTTATGCACTCTCCATTGGGCCGACGGTAAGAAGCTAGGGCTGCAGATGGAAAGGTCGATGGTGGAGTACGTGTCATGTGCCACGCTGAAGTGTGTGAAGGAACCATCATTTAACAGTGAAAGATCGAGCTGTGTCAAGATATGCTCAACAGTGGCGCCTCGACCTTTCACCACCGACCCACCCCACAGAGGGTTACGGGCGTTGAAGTCACCCAGTAACAAGAAAGTTGGTGGCAATTAGCACAGCCAGGACATGCTGCGCAACAACACCATCTGGTGGAAGGTAAAGACTGCAGACAGTAACAGCCTGTGATGTCCACACCCAAACAGCAACAGCCTCTAAAGGTGTTTGAAGAGGGACAGACTCACTGTGAAGAGAGTGAAGGACATATATGCAGACGCCACCAGACATCCTTTCATAAGCTGCCCGGTTCTTATAATAACCCCGATAGCCACGGAGGGCGGGGGTTCGCATTGCTGAAAACCAAGTTTCCTGAAGAGCAATGCAGAAGAAAGGGTGAAGGCTGATAAGTTGTCTGAACTCAGCTAGATGGTGGAAAAAACCGCTGCAGTTCCACTGGAGTATGAAATTGTCCATGACTGAGAAGGCGGGAAGGGACCAGGAAGGCAATTTACGCCGCGTGTTCACTCGCTGCTACTGATTCAGAACCCGCATGAGTGACATCCATGGTGTCTGAAGAACCGGCAAGATCCAGGTCTTCAGCAGACGCTAGAATATCGACCTCGTCCTCAGACGCTGAGCTTGTTGGAAGCAGTGGGACTGGTGCCACTGAAATGTCGGGATTCTTGGGTACCTCCTTCTTTTTCACCTTACTTTGCTCAGCCTTTGGTGGTTCAGGCTCGGAGGGCTACACTGGGCCAGTCTCAGGGACGGACGATGACCGTGAGGCCCTACGACCAGGGATCGGTGGTTGTTTGAGCCACTTGCAGCTGTCTGCTTTTGTACCAGTCGGAATGTGCAAAGGGAGGAGCCGAAGAAGTCTTACACTTTTCTGGCTGGGAAGCTGGAACTGCTGTCCCCGATGATTGGGGGGCCATTGCTCCTGAAGTAGATGGAGCAGGAGCAACAGGGAGTGTAGTGCCCCCCCCCCACCATCAAGGGGGCAGGTGTGTTTCTCTGGCTCTGAGAGCTAACGATGTGTGGTGCAGCTATAGGAACTGTAACAGGAGCGACAGTGGCAGCATAAGTGGACATCATTCGTACTGGATGCAGGCGTTCAAACTTACGCTTTGCCTCAATGTAGGTCAGCCTATTCAGGGTCTTGTATTCCATTATTTTCCGCTCCTTCTGGAGAATCTTACAGTCCGGCGAGCAAGGGGGATGGTGCTCCCCACAGTTGACACAGATAGAAGGCGGGGCACATGGAGTATCAGGATGGTACGGTCGACCACAATCGCGATATATGAGGCTGGAAGCACAGCGAGAAGACATATGGCCAAACTTCCAACACTTGAAGCACCGCATCGGGGGAGGGATATATGGTTTGACATCACAAGGGTATACCATCACCTTGACCTTATCAGGTTATGTGTCACCCTCGAAGGCCAAGATGAAGGCACCGGTGGCAACTTGGTGATCCCTCGGACCCCTCGTCGTTCTAAGTTGGCGCGCAGCTCATCATCGGACTGTAAAAGGAGATCTCTGTGAAAAATAATTCCATGCACCATATTTAAGCTTTTATGTGGGGTGATAGTAACACAAACATCCCCCAGCTTCGTACAAGCGAGCAAGGCTCGTGACTGGGCAGAGGATGCTGTTTTTATTAAGACTGACCCTGACCGCATTTTGGACAAGCACTCAACCTCCCCGAACTTGTCCTCTAGATGCTCTACATAGAACTGAGGCTTCACGGATATAAAGGATTCCCCATCAGCTCTGGTACAGACAAGATACCTGGGTGAATACGTCTCACTTTCAGTCAATGCCCACCCATGGTGTGGTGAGGGAGAGAAATGATTTGGGGTCATAAACGTTACCTTTAAAATGGGCCTTCGAACGCTTAGAGGCAGCTGGTTGTTTTCCACCAGCAAGAGAAGATGTGCCAAGCTTCATTGCGTGTCATCCACCCTGATGCCACCTACTCCGACCAAGGGCCCTCCCCACGGGCGCCACCCAGCCACAGCAAAGGCCACCTGGCAGGATTGTCATTGCCGGGAGTCCCGGTGCCTCAGGGAGATGGGCATCTACTCCTTGGCATATGTGGGGAGTTAACGGTGCAGGCATCAGTAGAGCGATCCCTGTGTTGTCAGGGGGCCAAAACACAACAGGGTACATGGCGGCCCCACCACAATGGACTGGCTACTGTGCTGGATCTTAGGTGCAAAAAAGTATAAGGTCGTCATCGCAGCTAAAAGCAACACTGCACAGTGCAGCGTGGTAATCACACCCAGGGACGTATCCTCGCCCAAGAGATGGATAACGAGTGGGACCCCATTGCAATGACGAGGAAGCCGGCTAAAGGTCTCAATGCATGACAGATACAGTGCACCATGTAAGGCGCCCTTCCCCAATCGGCTCGCTCTTCAGAAAAATTTTGAAATATGGAGGTCAAACCCGACAGGGGACCATCACATAAGGCCGAAACGTTTGAAACTCCTTTTAGTCGCCTCTTACGACAAGCAGGAATACTGCGGGCCTATTCTTACCCCCGAACCCGCAGGGGGGAATTATCAAGTTCTTGGACTTTGAGTACAGTATGGATAATAAAGAATCTAAGTGCTTACAAAATACATTAAAATTCCCTGAGGCAGATCTATACAGTGCTAACACTACAGCCGTGAAGTCATTTACAGTAATCTCAACACCACATACTTCAATTTGTTGCTCTACACAATGGCTCTTTAAATCTAATACATTGTAAGATATGTTGATTTTTACATAAATTACTGCTCCACCTTTTTCCATGATGGTTCTAGAGTAATGTGCTGCCTGACAGTAACCACTTAGCTGTAACCTTTCAATATCTTTCACATGATGTTCACTAAAACATAATACATCAGTATCTTTTATTCCTTGTGGTTCCTCTAACAGAACAGTAATGTCATTTACTTTATTACCAAATCCTCCCACATTTTGGTGAAAAATAGTCATTTCTTTGGAATTAGAGACAGGTGTAAACTTTTGCCTAAAAATTATCTGTAGCTACAGACACAGTACATTCATTTCTAACAATTTCCTCTCCCACAAAACAGTTTATCATGCAACTTACTCGGTCCTGTGGATGAAAAAAAGACGCTGTTAACAATGAAATAAGAAAAATGATACAATGGAGTATAATATGACAATCTATATTGCCATACAGCAATCCATTAGTTGCTGTGGCGAAGTCAGGAGGAAACGTTAGGTTGGTGTTGGATGCCAGAGCCATTAACAAGATTATTATACCTGTACATACAAGGCCCAAGAATTTGATGTATATATAACGAATTTGTTGCCAGTCTTAATCATCAATAGATCACAAAACCATGACATGGAATGCTAAAAGTAATAACAAGGAAATACAAATAAATATGTACCTAGACGTTCATACACAAGATGTACTATAAAATGATAACTGTGGCACATAAGGAGCACAATGTTGCAAAGTTATTGCAAGGAAACAGGCTAAGCTGACATGAACTTTAAAATGAAGAATGTTGGTGAAAGTAATTAAGAAGTGAACATTTGTGGTAACAGTGACTGTAAATTAACTGTGGTTGGTGATGAGAGAGTGTAATACTGAATGCTATCCATACCATGTACAAACTGTGTCCAGCCATCAGTATGCAAGCAAAAATGTGAAGATGGTGTATGAATGTAGAACCAAAACATTAATGTCAATGTGTTTGGAAAGGATGCGAGTTAAAGCACATCAACAATGTACATTTCTGCTTCGCTGCGGACTCCAGCTGAAATGAATGGTGAGCAGGTGTGAGTGGAAATGTTTGTGGAACTCTGTGTGGGATGCAAACTATCAATGTAGAGGAACGCTTATTAAGTGCCTTTGTAGTGACATGGTTCATGATTTCACAAACCTAACAAATTAATAACAGTTTTACAAACTATTTGTGAACCATTTATGAATTGACTTACATTGTACAAATTAAAGCAATTGTGTTTTGGAAAATGCAGACACTAAATGCTCATATGAGTATAGAGACAGTGACAGGAACTGGACCTGTACAGAACAATAAATAGTGTATTAATCAAATTCTACCCTGCAGAAAAATAATATCCGCATGTAGGCAGAATATTTAAATGTGTGTGAATTCCTAAGGGACAAACTGCTGAGGTCATCAGTGCCTAGACTTACACACTACTTAAACTAACTTATGCTAAGAACAGCACACACACGCATGCCCGAGGGAGGACTTGAAACTCTGGCAGGAGTGGCCAACAATCTGTGACATAGCACCTCTAACCGCACAGCCACTCCACGTGCCACTTGTCGGCAGAATTCTATACCATGTTTACATTTTTTTTCATAAGGCGTTTCATGCCAAATTGATCTGTCACACTGAGCATCAGAGCAGAGGGCACGGGTCTACACACCTCTGACCAGCGACATTCCAGACCAGCAGCAGCATGTCTGCAGTTACAGACTTTGATACCTGAATGTGTATTCTGGCCAGGTGTTGATATCACCGAAGACATCATATTCCAGCCGACACACCACCACTCTAGTCAGTGTAGACTTATGACACTGTACTATGACTACAGCAATGCATCAGGACAGCAGCACTCAAGCAAATAATTAAATACATCATCAGAAGCTCAGGGAGAAAATTGGAGACTTTCACCAAATAAGAACTTTTGGAAACAAATAATAACAAAAAACCTATAATTTGAAAATATAGTGATCACATTTGTGCCCACTGTAATAAAGTTTGAATAAACTACCAACACAAAACTAAATCAAGAAGAATTAATTCTTAACATTGTGAACTGAATAACTTTTGTCATGTACGATGTAATCTCATGTGATGTAGAGATTATATTTTTGCATTACTCATTTTAGTATTTTAATACTGTTTCTGTAAAACTGTTTTAATTTTGCATTGACACATGGCAAACAAAATCATAAAATGAAAGAAATCAGTGAGTGGTATAGTCTGTCTGCCCCACCAGATTTTTTTGGGGTTTTCCTGTCGGCCTACATCCTAATGGAGGAGGATCCTAAGAAAATTAGTCCCCAGCATATAGTAATCTGCAGACTATACTTAAGTGAACAAGTAACTATGTAGAAATATATAAAGTTTTCAATCATTGTGACTATGTAACACCAATGAAATCAAATTGAGAGTCAAAGATATTGTCATCTCAAATACGTTCAAAAGGTGTGTACAAAGATTGTAATGTACGTGAATTTTCAAACTTGTAAAAAACATGAACTCATATCATTTGTGTAATAAAGTGACACTGAAAGCTTAAGATGAGTGCCACTCACAAACAGTTAATAGGTGTGCTCCTGGTGTTCCAGAGTGCGTGTGCTCCTGGTGTTCCAGAGTGCAAAATATAACAACTCCAGATTCGGACATTAAAAATTGCATGATTTTTTTAACTTATCACTGAAATGTCTGAAGTATATAGTAATTATTTTTCATCAAGGACATAGTCTGAATGATATAGGTACCATCCCTGACAACTGCAATTACAGATAATAATGTCTTTTCTTGTTACATAAAAAAGTGGTTGCAAAAGCTGCTATGTCTTCTATCTGTCTTACTATTGTTTTTGCTGTTGTTGGAGAAAGTCATTTAAATCGAGTGGGTGTATGTTGAAATTGTTAATACATGTATGAAATGTTAGCCTTGTTATTGTTGAAAGTAGCCTTGCAACCCCTTATGTCAATGTTTTGAACATTTAAACAGTTTCCAACAATTCAGCAATTTATAGCTACCTTACCACCAGGAAACAGAACATCACTGGCAAGTAACAAACAGCTGCCATTACATGGCAGTTTCAAATATTACTAAATATTTCATGTCTTTTTCCGCAGCAGCAGCCATAAAGCAGTTTAAAGCATTTCATTCAATAATAGCTGCCATAACAAAGAATTTATTTTATTACATTGTCAGTATTTGCAATATTTTAGATCCAAGTTAGATACAGCAGCTTTGGCCTCGACTACAAAAAAAAAGAATCTTAAAATATATAAATTGTTTATGCACCTCATATGATAAAAGTGAACTCACCAACAAAAATTGAATGCAAAGCCAGTATTTTATTATCTTTACATATTATTATTTAAGTGGCTTGCTTACAGAAGAAGGGCCACTATCACACAGAAGTTTATGTAATTTATAGGCAGACTTGGTGTCGGTGTTACCAGATACAGACTGGGAAACACAAGATGTTTAGGATGGGTGGTAGGGACAGAGCATCGAGTGTCATTATACTGAGTGCACTATCCGAAAATTACCTCAAGCATTTAAACAGAGAACTGACTCATGGAGGTAACATCTTGGACCTACTGATAACAAACAGACCCGAACTTTTCGACTCTGTAAGCACAGAACAGGAAATCAGTGATCATAAGGCTGTTGCAGTATCCTTGAATATGGAAGTAAATAGGAATATAAAAAAAAGAGAAGAAGGTTTACCTGTTTAGCAAGAATAATAGGAGGCAGATACAGACTACCTAACAGATCATAACGAAAATTTCTGTTCCGACACTGACAATGTTGAGTGTTTATGGAAAAAGTTCAAGGCAATCGTAAAATGCGTTTTAGGCAGGTATGTGCTGAGTAAAAGAAACCCACCGTGGTTCAACAACAAAGTTAGGAAACTACTGTGAAAGCAAAGAGAGCTTCACTGCAAATTTAATTGCAGCCAAAACCTCTCAAACAAAGAGAAGCTAAACGATGTCAAAGTTAGTGTAAGGAGGGCTATGCTTGAAGCGTTCAGTGAATTCGAAAGTAAAATTCTATTTAGAATAGAAATGACAAAATGTATTTAATTATTAAAAGGATTAATTAGAGGAATTGATGTGAATTCTTTAGCAGCAAAACCACTCCATGAAGTCCACAATTCTATGGGATTCAAGCAGGAGTATTTCAGATTAAGATATGAGTTGCTCATTCCTTTCTGCAACACAACATAAAACATTTTACTGGATTTGCTGTCATTGCCAATCAGGATGCAGCATTTCACTGACACTGAGCAATCACTAAAGTGAGAATTGGACGTCTTATATTGATGAGGAACCTTGCCCTTCTTGTTATGAGTACCAGGAGCCAGAATTGCCTGCAGCTTATAACAAACCATATCGTCACAGAATCCATTATCAGATGTTATGTTACTTCAAAATTAATTCTTTTATCACCTTTTGATGTAATATGGAAGACATGGAAAATTTCTGAGTCATGGAGGAGTTTTATTTATTTTATTTATTTCGTGTAGAATCTTTTTGCAGTCTCTGAATTGCTTTGATTACCTCCTTTGATGAGATTTTGTGAGGATTCCAAACTGGGGATACCTAACATTTGAGCAGTATTCACAAACAGGTTGTACAAGTGTTACACACTCAGTCTCCTTTATAGATGGGCTACATAGTTGTGGTTTAGATGTAGTTTCTGTAATGTAGTAATGTACCTTTTTAAATACAGTTATGTAACAGCAATACAGACATACTGCAAGAAATATTGTTGACACGGAGGCAACAAGGCTGTCTGCCGAGTTTCAATTTGGCTGCTGGGCACTTTAATATGCTATTAATCTGGTAACATACAGAGGGTTACATTTAATAAAAATTATGGCTAATGAAGAGTAAGGTAATAATACGAAGATAGACAAGCACTCACCAAAATATTTATTTCAACTGATGTGATGAATGAATTAATATATTTTTTGACCCAGTGTTAATTAAATGTAAATCAGTATGCCATATCACAGTCACAAACAGTTCTGCACACAGCTTGCTTCAGCTAGCTGTGAGCTTACAACTTGGTGACATGATTAAATGATTTCTTTCACTGTTAATATTTGTGTACAATTAGCACCTCCTAAAAATCTAGGTGCTGGTACAACTAATGCAAGATGCAGATAAAACATATTGTGTCACTTCAAATAAAGTTTTTGGTTTTTTATTGTTATAAGAAGTAATAGGACCAAATAGCAACCATTCAAAGTAAAAAATGCAAAAAGAAAGACAGTAAGACTAGTACAGTAAAAATACATGATAGCTAATGAACAGAAAGTAACAACAAGGTTTTGAATATGAGGAAATCAACAACATACTTCAGACTTGTGGAAAACAGACTGACAACTAACAGTTTTGAGGCATTGTTGAAATAGGCAAGCCATTGATGAGTCATCAGGTCAGGTAAAGTGACAAGCAACTGAAATTGGGAACAAAGAAGAAGACTGTGAAACCAAGAATGAATCACCAATTAAATAAATATCATGAGTAGAAAGAAAGTTCAGTGATCTAGGGGAGAATTTCTGATGTACTCAAAATGGATATACAGGGTGTACAAGCACAATAATAGAGGATCTTTAGAAAATCTGAATGGAGGCTGATGCTCAAGTGAGAAGCAGCAACAAGGTTCTCACTACATCAACGAATATATTTTAAAACTATGTGGACTTCTAGAAAGCAATATTTATGGTATGTGTGATGAGACATGGAGGGATGCTACTGGAAGATGGCATCACCATTGGAGAAAACATTAAGCATGAAGGGATCCATGTTGTTTGCAATAATGTTAATGTAGTCACAGCTGTTACAATAATACATAGTATTAGCAATTAAAATTAGGTACCTACTACAATTAATTTTATTACTTATTCAGAAATTCTCTAAGAGAATAGAAACAGTGCTTTATTAGAAATGCCTTTAGTTTAGCTTTAAATATTGGATGAGTAGTATTTTTATTTCATCTGGTATCTTATTGTGTAGTATTACACTAATGTTAATTATGCTCCTCTGATAGGTGGTTGTTCTGTGATATTTTTGATGTATATTTGATTCCGTTCTGGTACTATAGTTGTGTACACTTTTGTTCTGTAGCAGTTTGCCTGTTTACAGGAGGTAGTCTCTAGTGAACAAGATAGTTTCATATATGAATAAACTTGGAACATTTAGAACACCAAGCGCAGTAAAATGGTATTTACAGGACTCCATCTCTTTAACGCCACAAATTATTCTTAAAGCTCTTTTTTGCATTCTAAAAACCTTTACACTGTGAGTTGAGTATCCCCAGAAAATGATCCCATATCGGATTAGTGAGTGGAACTGTGCATAGTATACCTGCAGTACTGTTGTTGTGCTTGTTGTAGCCTTTAAAATTCTTAGGCCATAGCACACAGATGATAGTTTTCTACAGAAGCTATTTATATGTGTGTCCCACTTCAAGTCTTGCTGAACCCAAAGACCCAAGAATTTTGTAACACTTACATTTTCTAGGGGATCATTTTTTAATTGGGCTTGAATAGACATTTGATTAGTTGGAGGAATTAAATGAAAATCGACACACACAGTTTTTTCAGTATTTATAATGAGTTAGTTTTTAGTGAACCACTCAGAAAGACTTTTCATAGAATTTTCTGCTGTGGACCACAAAGTTTCTGGACTGGACCCAGTGAGCAATATGCTGGTGTCATCGGCAAAGAGGATAGTTTTTGTGGGACTCATATATTCAACTAAGCCGTCCCCATAGATCAAGAAGAGTAATGGACCTAAGATTGAGCCCTGTGGTACACCATATCTTATTGGTAATTCCCTAGAAAGAAAGGAGTTGTTTTTTGTTTTATTCATTTTGTTGAATTCATACTAAAGTGATACTTTCTGCCTGTGGGTTTTTAGGTATGAACACAACCAGCTATGTGCTACACTTTTACTCCTCGTCTTTCTAATTTTCCGAGCAGAATGTTATGGTCCAGGATGTCAATGGCTTTTGATAGATCTAGAAAAATACCTGCAGCAAATTTATGTTGATCAAGGGATTTTAAAATGCAGTCTAAGAATTCGAAAATTGCTGTCTGTGTAGATTTAGACTTTCTAAAACCATGTTGTTGTACTGTAAGAGGTGCATATTTATTTATGAAACTTAAAAGCCTGTCATAGAAGAGTTTTTCTAGAATTTATGAGAAGGAACTTAACTGTGACACGGGTCAGTATTTTGATATTTTTTCAGAAGAACCTTTTTTTAGCAGTGGTGAAACTTTTGCCATTTTAAAAATATCTGGGAATACACCAGTTTTTAAAGAGAGGTTGAAAATTTTTGCCAAGGGCTTTGCTATGTAGTGAGCACTTGCTTTTAATATGAAATCAGGTACTTCATCAAGACCACTTGATATTTGATTGCTTAATGATTTAAATTTACTTATCATTTCATTGGGGTTTGTTTCATAAACAAGACATGGAACATGTTTTAAGCAACCATTTTCCTGGATGCTAGCGTATCCATATATGATCATCAATGCTGTGTAACAAGAAATGTGATTTAATCAACAAGCAAAATGTTTCCAGTGATTCCCAGCATAATCTTGATGATTCTGTGCCTACTTCAACTGTAATTAGGGTTTCTGTTAAGACTACATGAGAAAAAAATAGGGAAAGTCAACTGCAGAGGCCCACAATCATCAATGTGTACTGAACAGCGTTCACCCATTCAATGAGGAGCATGCCGGCTTACTTCTCTACTCTCTACACAGCGACAGATGGCATACTGGTGAACTTCCACATATCCCTTTGCAAAGACTTAGAGCATGCCAACCTGTTCGTGGTCTTTACTTACACATTTACCTTGCTCCAAGCCAGTCCCCTGCTAAAGGCCATGTGATATGTCAGTGATTCTGAAAGGCTTAAAGAACCATGAGCACATCTTCATTTTCCAATATTTATAGCAATTCACCAGCAGCAATTCTGCAATCTCAAGGTAAGAAGGGCACATTTTTATGCATTTTGATTTGATTGCTATGTTGAATCCTTAAATAAATCATTCTTTTTTGATAGCTAATAGAGATACAATCACATATTATAGTAGGATATTGGAACAAGTAACTTTTTTAGTAGTTCCATGTCTAAACATATATGTTAGTCTGATCCATTTTCCATCTGGGAGTAACATTTTCCATGAATATTTTCCCATCCTACTAAATAAACTTATTTTCCAGTTAGCACTAGAGGAAATAAAAGATGGTGTGGTGATTC
Organism: Schistocerca gregaria; assembly: GCF_023897955.1. Classification (NCBI taxonomy): domain Eukaryota; kingdom Metazoa; phylum Arthropoda; class Insecta; order Orthoptera; family Acrididae; genus Schistocerca; species Schistocerca gregaria. The sequence continues at coordinate 531,562,841 of NC_064920.1, forward strand.
TAAGCCCATTCCACCATTTATCTTGGATTTGACACCTTCACTGCAGCACTCATGCAGCACATCTCCACTGATCCCTCTATGTCTTGGATGCTTCCTACAACAAGAAGATTAGTGAATGAGGAATTTTCAAACATTATTCTTACCCCTTTTTTATTTTTTTTTTACTCTGACTGACAGTTTATGACCAGAGTGAACCAAATACTCTGATGGACAAACAAATAATAATGTAACTGTCACAAAATTGCTTCCTAAGTTTTCTTTTCCTATTTGTGCTCTACTCTTATTGGTGACTTTTATTGTAGGCGTTTTATTTCATCAATATTAATTTGTTTTGTAAGTATGGCTGAAAAACAAACACTTACTTAGGCATCCTTACTTTTGATCTGACTTTGGAGACTTTAGCAAAATGATTTATCTCAAATAAACAAGTCTGAATTTCTGATTGGTCTTTCATGTATGTTGATTTATTTTTGTTTAGTTCCAAGCAAAGAAAAGTGGAAAATGAGGACCATAGTGTGATGAAAATCCTCATTGACAATGAACTTCTGAGGATCATGGCAGAAGATGATGATGAGGCCATCCAGGTCAACATCAGTGATGAGGAGTTGCCGGAGAATGAAAATTTTGTTTTATTTCCTGAAGGGGAAGAGGATTCTGATGAAGATGATGAATTCAAAGGTAAGCGTCCCTCCAGCTGCCCCAAATCAACCTCTTAGACAATGGACCAGGCAAGACCCTGACACCAGTGACATATCTTTTGAAGTAAATCCTGGAGTAATTATTGACATGACTCATATATTTACTTTATTTTTATTAATTTATTTCAACTGAATACCCTATTTGACTTCCTGAATCTCATATTAACCTATAAACTCTTTGACCATAATGTGACACAAACAAATCTTTAGGCCCAGTATTTAGGCAGAATGGTAACACATCCTAAATCATTGGTAAAAAACTGTAAGTCTCTGGAGATAGAAGAATTCACGATGTTTCTTGGTTTGCTTTACCACCATGGGAACCATTCCACTGAACAGAATGGAGCAATGACCCTACATTTTTTGTATTACCATCCTTTTGTCGAGTTAATAGCATGCATAGATTTTTTGGAATCTTGTAAGCCTTCCACTTTGCAAAAAATCCAGAACACAATGAACCTACACCTGCTGACAGCCTTACAAATTTCGACCCTTGTTAGACATTTTTCATAGGACAGTTATATTACCAAACAAAAACTTGACAATTTATGAATCCATGTTTCTGTGGAGGGGTAGACTCATGTTCTGAAACTATATAAACAATTAGGCTCACACTTATGGAATTAAACTTTATATGTTGAATAAGTAATCTGGGTTAGTCCAGAGGATTATTGTATATATGGGTGCCTTTGATCAAGAGGTTTGTGGAAGAGGACAGGATAGTTCAATTATCCATAAATTAATGGAGGGAAATTGGGGGATTCGATATTCATTATCAGCGATAATTTCTATAATAGTTATCAACTTTATCCAAGAACTTCTTCTGAGGAACACGTATGTTACAGGAACCCTCAGGAAAAACTGAAGATGTAACCCATTAGAAGAGGTTACTTCAAAACCAAAAAAAGAGGGTAGTAGTGGATGTTTATAATTTGTGTACTCAAATAGAAAAAGAGAAGCGCTGATGATCGGTTCAGAGTTTTCTGGGAAAATGGTTGTTACTGCTACTCATCAAAGAATTTTAATATAGAAATCTAAGATGGTTCTGAAGTACGACAAATCAATGGGTAGTTTGGCAATCATTTTGATCAAATGATTGCATATAACCCAGTTGTTTGCTCCCGGTAGCTGAGTGGTCAGCGCAACAGAATGTCAATCCTAAGGGCCCGGGCTCGATTCCTGGCTGGTTTGGAGATTTTCTCCACTCAGGGACTGGGTGTTGTGTTGTCCTAATCATAATCATTTCATCCCCATCAATGCGCAAATCGCTGAAGTAGTATCAAATCGAAAGATTTGCACCTCGCAAACGGTCGTCCCAAAGAGAGGCCCTAGTCAAGTGACGTTTACATATATTTGTACCCAGTTTAAAGAAAGAGTCTTCAATGAACATAAAAACTCAGAATATATTTTCTACATTTATGCTCTAACAATGTGTATATATTGTATAAGAAATGTGGGCAAAAAATGAAGGGCTTTAAGACTTTTGTAATTCAGTAGTAAAATTCCTACTTCTTCATATTACACAGACACCAACAGTGAGTTGACTTTTAAAAGGAACTGGGGTCAAAGGACTCCCTGATCATTTCCCCACAGAATTTTGGAAGGCTGAAGGAACAAGTAGAAAAATTATAAAGAGATGCCGAGTTTGTCTAGACAATAACAAAATGCAGGAAACTTCTTAGTACTGTACTATCTGCACAGATATGCCAGTGTTATGCATAACAACCTGTTTTCAGTATTACCATAAACTGATTCAATGGCAATTTTTAATTCAGAAATTCGTGCATTTCAATTGGACAACATATTTTCCACGAAAAGTGAATGTGCAAATCCACAATGCAGGTCAAAGCCTCCTCGGGATCAGCAAGAGCACAGGCATGTTCTCAGTCATTGAGGAGGGTAGGGGAAGCATGCTGGTATGCCCTCTGTTGCTGGTTAGGGATTGGAGGAGCATACCAGCACACTCACCATATCGAATGGGCTACTGCAGAGGTCCACAGTCAGCAATGTGCACTAAACAGTGTGCTCCAAAACACTTGTGCCTGAACCAGCCTTGTATTCTGTCATCATATTTACCACACATACTGTCTTTCCTGCTTTACAGAGAAGGCAAGCCTCTGACATCCACGTTCTATGATTAGGCATGAATGTCCAACACATTACCCACCTCATCACCCACTCATGATTTCACTTTCCTTCAATCAATTAGCCTAAATGCTCATAACAGTATCACATGAACAGCCAATCAGCTTTGCCTTATCTGAGATGCTTGTTCACAAGTGTCAAGCCATAGCAATCTCTCAGATGTCAAAGTCAGTTACGTCAGTGGATTTCCCAACTTGCTGACCCTGCCATTGTTAGGATGATTCCCCATTCATCTCTACTCTGCTTATACACTTTCCTTCTTGTGCCATATGATCATAACACCTCCAGGCAGCATTCAGTCACATTGTGGACAGTGGTCATGATGCTTTGGCTCATCAGTGTCTATCAAAAGATACAATGAATAAATTAAAATATTCATCCAATAGGTGAGAATTTTCTAAACCTTTATTTTGATACCTGGTTGCAACAAAACCTGCTACAAGTGACACACTATGCACCTGTTATACATAATATCGAGACTAGTATGATGGATGCACAACCAGTATTGTAGATTATAAGCAACAAGGTATCTTGAATGGAATGACCTCCTTCATGCCAGCCAGCATGAATTTTAAAAATATTAATCATACAAATCCTAATTCACACTTTCCTCACAAGATCTCCTGAAAGGCTTGAATCACGACATTCAACTAAATGCAATATTTATTGATTTTACTTTGGGTTACTGTCATGCATTATCATTATGTGTGACATTTTCCAAATAAGGTCTGTCATACAAATAACACTTGATTTTTCTTTTATACATTTTATTAAATATGTAAAAATTGGAATAGGCACAATTGCAAAATTGAGATAGTTTTATTTAAACTATTTCTACTTAAATTTTATCATTCAGTACTTGCTTTCCAATCTCCTGATTCCACCTATATAAATAATTTTGTTGAAATCATTTTATTTAAGGAAATATTGTCAACATTAAAATAGAAACAAGAAGGGAGTTACAAAAAATTTCTTCTTAACTCAATATTATTTAAATTAAGACTATTATACCTTGTTTGAAAAGCTCTCATTATGTTCTTTTAAGCAAACATTTCATTTTGTCTGAAAACTTTTCAGTACTGAAAATTTCCATGTTCTAGAAATTTCTAATATCAAAATGTTATTCTTATCAAAATCTGTTACTATTAAAATTTGTGTTGATGAAAATATATACTTTTGTTAAAATTTATATTTTTATTATAAAGTTACTGTAATTAAGAAACTATATTTTCCAAAAACATTCTGACACCAAATACTAATCTATAAACAGACCACAAGCTTAACAAAGAGTTTTTGTAAAGAAATTTTTTCAAAAAAGTTATGTTGGAAGAGAATAAATGAGAACAAGAAACGTTCAAAGCAGTGTTTCTATTGTATATGTGACAACCTTTCCCACAAAGATGATGAAGCCAGTGGGTATCTACAATTATTCTACCAAAAAAAAACAAGCTTCATTAGAGTTTGTAAGTATATTTTGCAATAGTGTTGTGTATGCACTTATAATTATTCATGCTACATCTTCTATTAACAATATTAAGTTACATTTGGAGATTTGAAAGAATGAAGCACTAATATTTTACATAGCTAATTTGGGACAGAAGGTTACAATTTGGGTCTCTGACTGGAATGTAAAACTGAAAAGATTGAAACAGTAAAGCTGTTTGTATTGTTATGAAAAATGCATGAAATAACACTGTTACAGTTGTTGTGACTATAAAAGTTTAAAGAGGATGAAAAAAATGGCACATGGAAAAATGGTAACTCTGGGCTACTGACAAGGTGGATTCCTAGTAAGAAATGAAGATAAGTAACATTTATGTGTATTTTGATTTTCATTTTGACTAAAACTGTCAATGGATATTTCAGCATGATGGTAACTGAAAATAAAAGTAATCAACAAGAAGGCAAATGGGAACGTCATTAGAGATAGATCATGGTGTGAATAAGGTGCTGAAATAAAATGTCTCTCTATATTTGACTCAAGTGATAACAATAATTTCAGATCAGTTACAGAACATCAAAGCAAAAAACTGAGAGTTTAGAACAGAAAACTGTGATTTACTGTTAAAGAATGAATGCAAATTGCAGATTAATAGTAAAAATGTAAAATACCTAAAAGCTTATGTTGACACTGACTTAAGGGGTGTGGGTTCCAGACTGGACATAGTTAAAGACAAAATAGCTAGTTTGAAAGATGTTTTTTGCTGAAGAAACAAGAGTGCAAGGAACTTGGATGAATATAGAAATGTGATAAAAGATGAACATGATGAGACTAAGGCAGAATTGTGTAATGTGAATGGGGTTTTGGAAAGTAAAATGTTGTCACTTACCAATAATACAGGTGGGGAAATAACTTAATTGGTTTCCAAAAATCAAATGAAATTGGAAATAGTGTTTGTGTTTAGAAAAATAATGTTTCTGTGGTAGGTGACCTAGCTAACATAGAGAAGAAATTAGTAGAGATTCAGTCAAGTGTAGTAACAAGAAACTTATTAACTAATCATGCTGCTATGAAATTAATGTCCGAGCAAAAATTTTCTTAGTGATGGCAATTCGCATCCTGTAGATTTTATCCAACATTACAAAGACAACTATTAGCAGGCATGACAGACTATTTAAACATTAAATTTGTGAAGAAGTTCTTGAAGGGAAGCACTGTCCTTGGCAAATCTACAATTAAATCAACAGATGACATTTTTTGAATATGATAAAAATTTTCTACATACATTTTGATCAGAGTCAGAACAAGCCACAAGTTGGTTCCTACATGGCCAAATTATATGGAATTGAATGGTACTATGAACGAATTTTGTAAAAATTCGTTACAATGAGCAATATGTTAGCACAAATCCTTTGATGAACTAACCAAAATCGATGTTTTAAAAGGATTGCCTGAAATACACTCCTGGAAATGGAAAAAAGAACACATTGACACCGGTGTATCAGACCCACCATACTTGCCCCGGACACTGCGAGAGGGCTGTACAAGCAATGATCACACGCACGGCACAGCGGACACACCAGGAACCGCGGTGTTGGCCGTCGAATGGCGCTAGCTGCGCAGCATTTGTGCACCGCCGCCGTCAGTGTCAGCCAGTTTGCCGTGGCATACGGAGCTCCATCGCAGTCTTTAACACTGGTAGCATGCCGCGACAGCGTGGACGTGAACCGTATGTGTAGTTGACGGACTTTGAGCGAGGGCATATAGTGGGCATGCGGGAGGCCAGGTGGACGTACCGCCGAATTGCTCAACACGTGGGGCGTGAGGTCTCCACAGTACATCGATGTTGTCGCCAGTGGTCGGCGGAAGGTGCACGTGCCCGTCGACCTGGGACCGGACCGCAGCGACGCACGGATGCACGCCAATACCGTAGGATCCTACGCAGTGCCGTAGGGGACCGCACCGCCACTTCCCAGCAAATTAGGGACACTGTTGCTCCTGGGGTATTGGCGAGGACCATTCACAACCATCTCCATGAAGCTGGGCTACGGTCCCGCGCACCATTAGGCCGTCTTCCGCTCACGCACCAACATCGTGCAGCCCGCCTCCAGTGGTGTCGCGACAGGCGTGAATGGAGGGACGAATGGAGACGTGTCGTCTTCAGCGATGAGAGTCACTTCTGCCTTGGTGCCAATGATGGTCGTATGCGAGTTTGGCGCCGTGCAGGTGAGCGCCACAATCAGGACTGCATACGACCGAGGCACGCAGGGCCAACACCCGGCATCATAGTGTGGGGAGCAATCTCCTACACTGGCCGTACACCTCTGGTGATCGTCGAGGGGACACTGAATAGTGCACGGTACATCCAAACCGTCATCGAAACCATCATTCTACCATTCCTAGACCGGCATGGGAACTTGCTGTTCCAACAGGACAATGCACGTCCGAATGTATCCCGTGCTACCCAACGTGCTCTAGAAGGTGTAAGTCAACTACCCAGGCCAGCAAGATCTCCGGATCTGTCCCCCATTGAGCATGTTTGGGACTGGATGAAGCGTCATCTCACACAGTCTGCACGTCCAGCACGAACGCTGGTCCAACTGACGCGCCAGGTGGAAATGGCATGGCAAGCCGTTCCACAGGACTACATCCAGCATCTCTACGATCGTCTCCATGGGAGAATAGCAGCCTGCATTGCTGCGAAAGGTTGATATACACTGTACTAGTGCCGACATTGTGCATGCTCTGTTGCCTGTGTCTATGTGCCTGTGGTTCTGTCAGTGTGATCATGTGATGTATCTGACCCCAGGAGTGTGTCAATAAAGTTTCCCCTTCCTGGGACAATGAATTCACGGTGTTCTTATTTCGATTTCCAGGAGTGTATTACAGTGGGGATTAGTACTGGACTGGACCAGATGGCACAACAGATTAGCTTTTGAAATCTGTAGAAAAACTAGACAGGACATTGGAAACAAAGAGCTGCCAAAATTTCAGACTGGGATATCATCAATACGAGGGTGGGATCAGAGTTTTAATGGAGTAAATCAGAGAAGAAAGGAATATGAAAACTACAGGGGTGATTATCAGAGTGGTTATATGAGACAAGATTACAATGGTTATCAAAGAAATACATGGAGAGTTGACAATTTGAAAGCAGAAACAGAAGATGGGAAGGAGGAAATGAAATGCCAACAAGTAAAAGATGGGAAAATATGGACATTATTCAGGAAACTGAGATTTGTTCCAATAAGGGTCTGTAAATTTTAATCATTTGCATACACTGCCACAAAATAAAAATGTAACACCCTCAAGGACAAGGTCACTTTATTAACAAGTGTGGTGATAGGTAATTCCACATCATAGGATTATGATTACATGATAACAAATTCAGACCAAATGAAACACATATTTTTAGCAAATGGTACCCAAACAACCCAATGCACACACAATTGATGCCCCCCCCCCCCCCTCTCAGCAATGTAGGCATGTATGCAAACAATCATAAAGGGGGCAGGCAAATAGCATCCTCCAACAGTATCCCTAGAGTCCTGCACATTTTGTTGCAATTCGGCAATCATTCTTGCAGGCCTGGGAGGATGAGAAAGTTCCCACTTCATCATTTCTCATACATGTTCAGTTGGCAAAAGATCAGCTGATCTTGCTGGCATTTGTTGTATACCACAAAGAGCATGCAGCACTGTGACAGCTGTATGTGAAGGTGCACTGACCCACAAAAACAGCATGTCACCTTCCTGTAGAATAAATGACAGTTGCCTGGGGAAAACAGTCTGTGCAATGTAATGGGCACTGCTTCTTTACCCTGTAGAAACACAAAATGTGACTGCACATTGTAACTCATGGCCCTCCACACCATGAAGACTGGGATAGGACCCGTTTCTCATGGAAGAATACACTATGGGATAGATGGTTCACCACGTTCATGCTATAAACATGTACATCCATCACTTGCATACAGACAGAAGCTACTCTCATCACTGAAGATAACAGAACAATATTACACTCTCCAGTTGGATCTTTCATGACAACACAGTAGCCACAACTGGCAGTGTTATGGTATCAGTGGTAACCTGGCCAGATTCACACGCATTCTTATTTAGCCCTACTGCAAGCAGTCAGTTCCCCATAACACAGCAGTTCCAACATAGGCCCAGTTTTTGTCCCTGGTTGATATTTGGTCAGCCACCTCTACTCACACAATGCACTGATCTTTTAAGTGCATCTGTACTAAGCAGATGTCCAGAACCAGAGCTACAGGAGTGGAACAGTTCCCCTGGACCAATGTTGAAAGCAGCGACACACCACTGATACACTGTGCCCAATTCTAAGCTCAGCAGAGTTAAAACATAAGGTGTGGAGATAGGTTTCCTGTGTGCCATCTGATTGCCAATGACTGTGACAAGTGAATCACTAACACTACAGCCTCTCTGCATGCACATATTATACCCCAAGGCTACTGAACACAGCCTTAGCAGTGTATATAGAGTATGTCCCAAGAGGAATGATCAGTATCAATGGATATGAGAGGAACAACCATTTGAGGCAAAATGTCTAGTAAACAAGATTTCTAAAAGGCATACCCTAAGGGCCACTAGTTCAGTAGAAGAGATGTGTTTCAGAGAAGTTAAGATGAAAAATTGAAAATTGCTCATAGGCCTTCTGCTATGCATTTTAAAGTCCATGTTTTCTAGACTTTTTTGCTTAAAATGGCTGCTTCTGTCATATCCCTAAATATGGGCCATTCCTCTTAGGATAACAGGAGCTTTGTGCATGTTTCAGTTACCATTATTTGATGTGGCAGTGATACATTGTACCACTTATGGGACATTTGTAGCTAATGGAACACTATAGGCATGGTGGACATTACCATCTGAAACACTTTCTGTCATAAATGAACATTACACAAGGTGAATAATATAGGTGAAAGCAATGTAAAGGAAATGGGCAGCAGTTATTACAGTGTGGTGAGCAGGAAGTTTAAAATTTGGGTCTGACAGAAAGTGTATCCTAGTGGCTGAGGTGATTAAGGCAACCATTATAGAGTTGTGGTGCACCTGGGTTCAAGTCCCAGCCCAGCACAAATCTTCAAATCCCACCACTGCATTGCCACACTGCCCTGTGTGGCTGAAGTCACTATCCACTCGCTATCTCTTTCCCATCGGGACCGATGACCTCAGCAGTTTAGTCCCATAGGATCTTACGACAAATTTCCTACATTTCTTTCCCATCCTGTTTCCTTTCCATTCCCTTCACCCCAATTACTCATATATATGTCCCAGGTGCTTCATCACATATGGTGTCTGTTCTGTCGGATGTTTCTGACAGAACTGACACTATTCACGTCAATAACATTACACAAGGCTTTTAATAGATAATGTCAGTCCCTTTTTGCAACAGAACTAAGTATTACACATTCATGAGGACTGAAAATCTTCTGTACATATTATTAGCAATTACTACTATGAGCTGAAGGATCTCCAAATGGAACAGTTGGTTACTTTTGGTCATGCAGTGAAATTATGTCACAAGGAAACAAATGTCATCTAATTTAATGACAGAATTAGATGGTAATGTCTAGAAAAGTAAGTACAGAGATCTGGTAACAAAGCAAAGGTTTTCTGCAGGGCAGTACCTCTTTAGCTTCAAGCATCTAATTCACAGCTGTAAAGTATAGTACCTCTTTAGCTTTTAGCTCCTTTTTCATTTTAATGTACTTTTCTTTCTGTAACCTTTGCTGTAGTTTTGAATTCTTTCTGTTTGATGCTCCTGTAGTGTGAGACTTTTTTGTGGGTTGGCTTCTGGCAGAAGAAGCACGGGAGGAAGTGCTGAGAGCTCGTTGTGTACGTTTGGTCTCTTGCTTTGGAAGACATATTGCTATCTGTGAAAAGAAAATGAGTATTAACATATCTTTCAGTCAACAGATAACATTTTATGTTATTTTTCATCTCTCCTCTCTCTCTCTCTCTCTCTCTCTCTCTCTCTCTCTCTCTCTCTCTCTCTCTCTCTCTCTCTCACACACACACACACACACACACACACACACACATCATCAGTATTTTAAAAAAACACATTTTTTGATTTTTTTCAGCTGGTCCGTAATCACTGTTTACTAACAACCTAGATTCTTTTCACAAATGACACTATTTTCATATAATTACATCTCACATATACAGGGTGTTACAAAAAGGTACGGCCCAACTTTCAGGAAACATTCCTCAGACACAAATAAAGGAAAGATGTTATGTGGACATGTGTCCGGAAATGCTTAATTTCCATGTTAGAGCTCATTTTAGTTTCATCAGTATGTACTGTACTTCCTCGATTCATCGCCATAATTTCATACGGGATACTCTATCTGTGCTGCTAGAACATGTGCCTTTACAAGAACGACACAACATGTGGTTCATCCACGATTGAGCTCCTGCACATTTTAGCCCAAGTGTTCGTACACTTCTCAACAAGATTCGGTGACCAATGGTTTGGTAGAGGTGGACCAATTCCATGGCCTCCACACTCTCCTGACCTCAGCCCTCTTGACTTTCATTTATGGGGGCATTTGAAAGCTCTTGTCTACACAACCCCAGTACCAAATGTAGAGACTCTTCGTGCTCGTATTGTGGATGGCTGTGATACAATACGCCATTCTCCAGGGCTGCATCAGCGCATCAGGGATTCCATGTGACGGAGGGTGGATGCATGTATCCTCGCTAATGGAGGACATTTTGAATATTTCCTGTAACAAAGTATTTGAAGTCACGCTGGTACGTTCTGTTGCTGTGTTTCCATCCCAAGATTAATGTGATTTGAAGAGAAGTAATAAAATGAGCTCTAACATGGAAAGTAAGCATTTTCGGACACATGTCCACATAACATATTTTCTTTCTTTGTGTGTGAGGAATGTTTCCTGAAAGTTTGGCCGTACCTTTTTGTAACACCCTGTATAGAACTGTTTCTGTAGCAGCATAGAATATTGTCATAGTATATAACTCAACTTACCTAGTTCTTGACTTCTCATAAAATAATTCATGTGATCTCAGAATGTAGCAGTCTGTCTTGTTTCCTATCTTTCAAATTCAGATATTCTTCCTGGCATTACAATCTGACATTGTATGTGTTGTTATACCAATGCAAAGAATGAGATTTTCACTCTGCAGTGAAGTGTGCGCTGATATGAAACTTCCTGGCAGATTAACCATTAGGGGAAAAACCCAATGGGACTCGGGGCAAGTAAGACAAGCAAGCTGCTTCCCTGGTACTTTAAATATGATGCTGGCAACGATCAGAGCAAAATGCGTCAGACCTTTGGAGGTGACTGAGTCCCACCTCTAACTGACAAACCAGGGACTCCTAAGATAAGACTTGGCAAACAAATGGTAATGAGATGGAGAGCTATTAATATCAATGGGGGCTACTCTGGGAAGAAGGTAGAGCTGGCAGAGGCTGCAAGTAAGATGGGGCTGGACGTTTTAGCTGTTAGTGACATTCGGGTAAGGGGTGAGAAAGAAGAGGAAGTGGGAGAATACGAGGTCTACCTGTAAGGAGACAACGCAGGAATAGCACAATGGGGTGTAGGGCTTTACATCAGGAAAGAAATGGAACCCAGCGTAGTTTCAATAAGGTATGTAAACGAACGACTGATGTGGATAGATTTGACAGTGTCTAGCAAGAAAATTAGGATTGTGTCAGTATATTCACATTGTGAAGGGACAGATCAAGATAAGATGGATAGTTTTTATGAGGCACTCAGTGATGTAGTTGTTAGAGTAAAGGACAAGGACAGTGTTCTGCTCATGGGTGGTTTTAATGCCAGGATTGGAAACCGAACAGAAGGGTATGAAAAGGTCATGGGTAAATTTGGAGAGGATATGGAGGCCAACAGGAATGGGAAACAACTCTTGGATTTCTGTGCCAGTATGGGCTTAGTAATCACAAACTCATTTTTTAAACACAAGAACATTCATCAGTATACTTGGGAAGGCAGGGGAACCAGGTCTGTCATTGACTATATAATAACAGATCAGGAATTCAGGAAGGCTGTGAGGGACACACATGTATTCAGGGGGATTCTTTGATGACACTGATCATTATTTAATCTGCAGTGAAATTGGGATTGTGAGGCCGAAAGTGCAGGAGGTCAGGTCCATATGTAGGAGGATAAGAGTGGAGAAACTTCAGGATAAGGAAATCAGGCACAAGTACATAACAGCAATCTCAGAAAGGTACCAGTTAGTTGAATGTAGTCAATTAGAGTCATTGGAAAAGGAATGGACAAGGTACAGAGACACAGTACTAGAAGTGGCTAAAGAATGTCTTGGAACAGTAGTGTGTAAAAGTAGGATGAAGCAAACAGCTTTGTGGAATGACACAGTCATGGCAGCCTGTAAAAGGAAAAAGAAGGCGTATCAAAAATGGCTACATACTAAAACTCAGGTAGACAGAGAAAGTTATGTTGAAGAAAGAAACAAAGCCAAACAGATAATTGCAGCAACCAAGAAGAAATCTGGGGAAGACTTTGGAAACAGGTTGGAGACTATGGGTCAAGCTGCTGGAAAACCATTCTGGAGTGTAATTAGCAGTCTTCGAAAGGGAGGTAAGAAGGAAATGACAAGTATTTTGGACAGATCAGGAAAACTGCTGGTGAATCCTGTGGATGCCTTGGGCAGATGGAGGGAATGTTTTGAAGAGTTGCTCAATGTAGGTGAAACTACGATCAGAAATGTTTCAGATTTCGAGGTAGAATGGGATAGGAATGATGATGAACATAGCATCACATTTGAGGAAGTGGAGAAAATGGTCAATAGATTGCAGTGCAATAAAGCAGCTGGGTTGGATGAAATTAAGTCAGAACTAATCAAATACAGTGGAATGTCAAGTCTTAAATGTCTACACAGGATAATTGAAATGGCCTGGGAGTCGGGACAGGTTCAGTCAGACTGGATGAAAGCAGTAATCATACCAATCTTTAAACACGGAAACAGAAAAGATTGTAACAACTACAGAGGTATCTCTTTAATCAGAGTTGTGGGTAAAATCTTCTCAGGTATTGTTGATAGGAAAGTGCGAGTATTAGTTGAGGACCAATTGGATGAAAATCAGTGTGGGTTTAGGCCTCTTAGAGGTTGTCAGGACCAGATCTTTAGCTTACGGCAAATAATGGAGAAGTGTTATGAGTGGAACAGGGAATTGTATCTATGCTTTATAGATCTAGAAAAGGCATATGACCGGGTTCCTAGGAGGAAGTTATTGTCTGTTCTACGAGATTATGGAATAGGAGGCAAACTTTTGCAAGCAATTAAAGATCAGTACATGGATAGTCAGGCAGCAATTAGAGTTGACGGTAAACTGAGTTCATGGTTCAGAGTAGTTTCAGGCGTAAGACAAGGCTACAACCTATCTCCACTGTTGTTCATATTATTTATGGATCATATGTTGAAAACAATAGACTGGCGGGGTGAGATTAAAATATGTGAACAAAAAATAAGTAGTCTTGCATATGCGGATGACTTAGTTTTGATGGCAGATTCGATTGAAAGTTTGCAAAGTAATATTAAAGAGCTAGATCAGAAATTTAAGGACTATGGTATGAAGATTGGCATCTCCAAAACGAAAGTAATGTCAGTGGGAAAGAAATATAAACGGATTGAGTGCCAAATAGGAGGAACAAAGTTAGAACAGGTTGATGGTTTCAAGTACTTAGGATGTATATTCTCACAGGATGGCAACATAGTGAAAGAACTGGAAGTGAGGTGTAGCAAAGCTAATGCACTGAGCACTCAGCTACGATCTACTCTCTTCTGCAAGAAGGAAGTCAGTACCAAGACTAAGTTATCTGTGCACCGTTCAATCTTTTGACCAACTTTGTTGTATGGGAGCGAAAGCTGGGTGGATTCAGGTTACCTTATCAACAAGGTTGAGGTTACGGATATGAAAGCAGCTAGGATGATTTCAGGTACTAGGAGATGGGAACAATGGCAGGAGGGTGTCCACAATGAGGAAATCAAAGAAAAACTGGGAATGAACTCTATAGATGTAGTGGTCAGGGCGAACAGACTTAGATGGTGGGGCCATGTTACACGCATGGGAGAAGCAAGATTACCCAAGAGACTCATGGGTTCAGCAGTAGAGGGTAGGAGGAGTCGGGGCAGACCAGGGAGAAGGTACCTGGATTCAGTTAAGAATGATTTTGAAGTGATAGGTTTAACATCAGAAGAGGCACCAATGTTAGCACTGAATAGGGGATCATGGAAGAATTTTATAAGGGGGCTATGCTCCAGACTGAACACTGAAAGGCATAATCAGTCTTAAATTATGATGATGATGATGATGATGATGATGATACTAAAAGAGTTCCTATTTCTTTAAAATAATCTGAAGGTTAGTTATTTTTTTATATGTACACTGAGTCACAGGAGACTTTTTCTTGAATAAGTTAATACCATTTAAGTGAAACCAAATACCACATGTTATTCAGCTACATATTATGAGGCTAACTGATGGTAGGCCTGAATGAAGTTTCACACATGCAGCACTGTCTATCAACTCTCTAGGAAACTGCTGCAGTGTTGGTTTGATTCAGTAGTCGTTCACCAGACAGAGGGAGCAGATCGCAATTTTGCTGGCAAAAGGATTCACAGCTGATAAAGTTCATCATGAGTCATGCCTAGTGTATGGACCTGAAATAATGAGTGACAAACAAGTTTAAAAATGGTGTCAAGAATTTCAAAATGGCCACACAAATGTTTATCATGAAGAGCAGAGTAGCAGGCCCAGTATTTCAACCAAAGACACCATTTATCAGATGACCCAAAAACTTTGAAGTGATTGGCAACTGACAAATAGTGGTCTGGATAATGAATTCCAAAATGCTCCTCGAAGCTCATTTTACAGGATTGTCACTCAACAGCTTTGATATCACAAACTATGTGCAAGGTAGTTTCCAAAAACACACACTGATCAGTGCAAGGCTTAGTGCAGAACAGTGTTTGGAACACTATGACAAGATGAACATGATTTGTTTTCCCACACTGTTACAGGTGATAAGTCATGGTCGTCATACACCAATGTAGAATTAAAACAGTCAATGCAGTGATGCAATTCAAGTTCTGCCAAGTTAAAACAGTTTAAGCAATCTCAGATCTTGAACTGAAAATGGTGGTTATAGTTTTTTTGGACAAAAAGGGCATCCTTCTGATTGATTTCATGGAGTGTGGGTCACAATTACAGCAGACATATACTAGGCAATGCTAACCAAACTGAGATGTGTGATCCAAAATCAGCGCTGTGGGAAAATGTCATCTGACATAATTCTCCTTCACAACAATGTACACCCTCACACCACTTCCGAAACCAAGGATAAGATTCAAGATTTTCATTGGAAACTTTCTGATCTCTCACCACACAGTCCTGACCTTGCACCAAGTGACTAGTTCCTCTTTCTTCATTTGAAAAAGTGACTGGGTGGACAACAGTTTCAAAATGATGATCTCAAGACTGGTGTCGCCAACTGGTTCGATTCCCGTGCACACTTCTACGCAGAGGTGTTAAAGAAGCTGGTGAAACATTACAGAAAAAGATGTGAACATGGATTATCTAGAAAAATCAAGTAGATATGTAGTAAAATATTACTGTCAAAAAAATCTTTTCTCATCAGCTTATTTTTTAGTGAACAAATGGGTCTTACGTTTTGCAATATGCCTAATATATACGGAAATTAACCCATATTTCAATTTCCAATGAGAACTATTGAATCTGCACGTAAATTTGTTTGACAACTTATATTCAATGTTAATTTTATTTATACAAAATAGAAGAAGGGATGGATCTAAACCACACATGAAACCACTCAGCAGTTCAAAGAATAAGTTTGCCTGCTCACTGTTACAAGTTTCTCTTCTTTCATATTCACCACTTACGAATTGACCACACTCTTATAATTCTACCTGCCAAACACTTTTGTTATGGCCCACAGGGGCTACCTAGCTGAAGGCCTTCTCCAGCTGTCATATGTTTCCACCTGTGAGCTCTGTCACAATGAACTAATTACAGAAATGTAACATGAGTTCCAGTCCCTCCTCAGATCCCTAAGCCCACCCCAGGACCTTTCCTGAGAGTCTATCCCTCTCCTCATTTCCACCACTCGCTGGTCCTCTATCTTCTACAAGCTTCCTAAAATACATAAAGCAAACCATCCAGATCACCCCTATATTTCTGCATACTATGCCCCAACAGAGAGAATACATGCCCTTGTGAACTAAAACCTTCAGCCTACTACCCATAACTTTCCTTGCTTTATGAAAGACACTAACCATTTCCTCCACTGGCTCTTCACTGTTCCTGTCCCTTTACGACCAAATGTCCTGTTCATCACCATTGGTACCATGTCCCCCTATGCCAACATCCCCACACAATGTTTATGACCTTTCTGCTATTGAACACTGTCTCTAGCAATGCTCACTGGCACCTGCATGGCACCATTCTATGCCAACCCATTCATGCTTCACCTAGAGAAATCCTTCCTAACCATATGGAATCCCAAACCCACCTGGGTTAGATCCATTGGGACATCTCCATATTAAGAGTGAGGGTGAAGACACACTATCCTCATTCCTGAAGAACCTAAACATTTTCTCCCTCATTCATTTCACCTTGTCCTCTAAGCCTAACACAGCATTTTCATTGATGTCAATCTCCACCTCAAGGTGACTCAACCAGTACCTCTGTCCACATCAAACCTCCTTGTGGAGAAAAAGATACCCCATGCCACGACTCCCCAATCATTCAATGTACACACTACTATCTCATATGGGAGGGGGGGGGGGGAGTGGGTGCGGGGAGGGAGGGGGGGGGGATTATGTGATGATATTTGAATTGTTCTGCGGTCTCTAAATTTTCTCAATATAGTTCCTTGAAAAGAACATCATCCTCCTCCAGGGATTCCCATCTCAGTTCCTGATGCATCTCTGAAAAACCTGAGTGTTGTTTGAACCTATCAGTAACAGATCTAGCAGCCCACCTCTGAATTGCTTCGAGGTCTTTCTTTAATCCTACTTGGTGCAAAGTACTCAGAAATAAGTCGCATTAGTATCCTATGTGTGGTCTCCTTTACAGATGAACCACACTTTCCTAAAATTCTCCCAATAAAACGAAGTCAACTGTTCACCTTCCCTACTAAAATCCTTACAAGTTTGATCCTTTTCAGTTGGCTTTGCAACATTACACCCAGATATTTAAATGAAGTGACTACGTCAAGCAGCACACCACTAAAGCTGTTTTTGAACATTACAGGTTAGTTTTTCCTATTCATGTACATTAACTTCCATTTTTGTGCATTTAGAGCAGGCTACCATTTGTCAAACCAACTAGATATTTTTATTATATCATCTTGTATCCTCCTATAGTCATTCAAAAATGACACCTTTCCATATATCACTGTATCATCAGAAGAGAACCACAGATTGCTGCCCATCCTGTCCACCACATCATTTATATACACAGAAAATAATAGCAGTCCTACCTCACTTCCCTGGTGAACTCCTGCCGATACCTTTCTTTATAGTTGATGTAGTTGGATCTTACTGAGGTTTAGTGTTAGTTTATTTTCTACGTGCCATGAACTTATGTCATGAACTGCACTATTTGAAACAGAGCCAACATTGTACACAATATCCTTTGCTACCAAGCTGGTGTCATCAGCAAACAGAAATATTTTATAAGTAGCTGTAACACTAGAGGGCATACCATTTATATAAACAAGGAACAAGAGTGGTCCCAACAATGATCACTGGGGCACTCCCCATTTGATTGTACCCCACTCAGACCCCACATAACAGCCATTCCCAACACTATGAATAATGACCTTTTGCTGTCTGCTGTTAAAGTAAGAGGTGAACCAATTGTGAGCTACTCCCTGTATTCCATAATTGTCCAATACTTCATGATCAGCAGAATCAAATGTCTTAGTTAAATCAAAAATATGCCTAGTGTTCGAAACCTTTTGTTTAATCCATCCAGTATCTCACATAGAAAAGAGATTATAGCATTTTCAGTTGTTAAACCACTTCTAAAGCTGAACTGTACATTTGATAGCAAATTATGTGATATAAAATGATCAATTATTCTTACATACACAGCCTTTTCAATAACTTTAGCAAACACTGATGGCATAGGAATAGGTCTAAAATTGTCTACATTATCCCTTTCTCCCTTTTTATAAAGTGGCTTTACAACTGAGTACTTTAATCGCTCAGGAAACTGACCATTCTTAAAGTAAAAATTAGAAATATGGCTAAGTACAGGGCTAACATGTGCCGCACAGCACTTTAATATTCTGCTAGGCATTCCATCATATCCATAATAGTCCTTAGTCCTTAGTGTTTTGATTATTGACTCAATCTCCCCCTTGTCAGTACCAGAGAGAAATATTTCTGATGTCAATCTCGGAAAGGCATTTTCCAAGAGTGTTATATGATTCCCTATAGAAACTAAGTTTTTATTTAATTCATCAGAAATGTGTGTAATAATTTCCATTGAACAGAAAGTAGGTCATCCTCCTATGGGTTTTAGGGTGTCTCTTGGAGACACTCTTGTGAAGCAAGATACCATGTTGAAGCTCATCACAAGGTCTCCTTGGCCCACTCAAAAGTTTTGGAGCTGCTGAATGAAATGCACTGAAGTTCGTATGTGGTGCTGGCATTTTCCCACAAAGGAGTTGGGCACTACTGTCAGATTTTTTGCTAATTCATATGTTGGTGCAACAGTGTTGCTGACAACTGGATGCAGGGGCACTTTTTACCTGTTGACTTTAGGAAGTCCATAAAGTCTAGGAGACGCAACTGCTCGTGGACAAAGTTTCTCCATCATCTTCTTGTCAGGTAATGTATGTTGGAGGAGCTTGCTGGTCTCCCTCTTCCCGCACTTGGTAGGATTATAACAAGCCACACTCTTCTAATTTTACCTCTTTGTTATAGAAATAACCAATAACATGTATGCTATCGATTCTTGCATAGGTTAAAATTATATCAGCTATTTCATTAAAAGCATTCATATGATTTTGTATACGATGTATTATATTTCAGGCTAAAATGTGTAAGAAATAAATTAATGTGTTACAATCAATATGTACTAACAGTTAAAATTAATCTTCTTTTAAAGGTAATTGAAATTGCAAAATTTCTGGTATACTTAAAATTCATATTATTAATTGCATAATCTAACACTAATTATTAAATTTGTTTCCGGATTTATCTATAAAATAATGATATAATTTGGTTAAGATTCTTCTCCTGTCAGAAAAGTTTGTAAACTCTTTTGCTTTGTAAGCTCTTTGGAATATTGTCAGTACTGCAGAATGTAAGGAGTAGTCAGCATGTCTCAGATGGAAGTAGGCGTTTTTATAAGTTTGACACCAACAATGTAATCATTGATTTTTTGAATGTGGAAATCATAAAGTTGGTGTGATTTAGAAGAATGGGATAAAATAAAAAGCTATTCATAGCAACAGGCAACTCTTCATCAGTTATTTTGTCTTCAAGAACCCGCGCAACATTAAATCAAAATTTTCAGGAGCAAGAATGTATTCCTAGACACTACAATATTTTGAGTCAACAACAATGAGATAATCAAAATAAGTAAAAAAGTTCTTCTTTTGTAACCTTGCTCCTCTCAAAGTTTCCATAATTTGTTCAAAGAATGAGAACTTTCATGGTGATGTGTGGGAGAGTAAGGTAATAGGATCATCTTCAATTCTCCTGTACTTGTCATCCTCTAATGGGCCATACAATTTTTGTTTGTAAATGTGATGTTATAGCAGGACTGCAAATTATTCCCTTTGTCTTCTGGGGGATGACTGTCTGAGAATTTTCTCATAGCCACTTATGTGCTTTTCTCCCTTCCTTGAAGATGTTCAGTTTCAGTGGAGCTGCACTGGTAAATGTACAGCATGTTTCATGTCGTACTTTCTCTGCAGCATCCGGAGGAAGTGCAAGAGCAACCTGTTCCACAGTGCTGATAAATTATGCATCAGTATCATAGTTGGTGTTAGTGAAAAATTTAGCCCCTTTCCTAGGACAGATAAGGCAACATCACCAATTACTTTCTCTGTACAATTAATGGCCGTTCTCTGAGGTTCTTATTGTGATGATTTAGCCTGCAAGACATTCGTATTTAGCTGTCTGTCTGCAGGTGACAGATTGCCCTGCCTTGTTGACTGCATCTATCCACATCTACACTCCTACAAGTCAGGGGAGAGTGTCAAAGCCAACTGCAGATGAAGTGCAAAAAGTTCCCTTGAGGCCTTATTGGGTATGTGTTGAGTGTACCAGATCCTCTCCCTGACTAGGGCCAGGCTGGCTCTTTTGCTGAGGCAGTTGCTGATTGGAGTTCTGATGTGATGAAAGACCTCCACAAAAGAAGGTATAATTCAGCCCTCTCGGGGCATCTACCAATGTGCTACATTCTCTTCTGTCAACCTGTCAAAGTTATATTTTACCATCATTCAATCTATTCATTAATTAGAAATTCTGTAGAATAATTCTGCTGTGTATATGACTGATGTAAATGTGTCCTTTCATGATTCAAAAAATTCACAGAAAATACTATTTTACTTGTCTCACTGTTGCTTATAATGCTATTTCTGGTATTCTTCAAACAATAGGAAATTACTGATACCTGAGTAGGCATTATTTCTGCTATGTGAGTAACATGCAATTAGCAGAAGAACAAATTGTCTGGTGGAATATTCAATGTCCTAATGAGAAAAGTCTTGTTATTGCTTTGCGGCCTAACTTCCATTGTACTATAATGTGAACATTAATGATTTATTACTTTTTTCTGCCTTGTTGAGTTTGACTTTTTTGTGATGTGATTAATGTTGAGTTGTGATAGTTATATGCTTTCACTTTACTTGTGATAAATGCAGAAAGACGTATACAATTTTATGTTACAAACTGCTTCCAATTATGCATTTTGGAGAATACATTAAGTTAGTGGACTTACAGATTATGGCAGGCATCAGTTAGAGAAAGAGATTCTTCAATTTATGTTATGATAATGGAATGTCTACTATGTGGATTAAATCATTATTCTTATTGTAAAGAGACTTGTATGTTATAGTGGCCTAAAGATGATGAGTTTTTGCTATAATGATTAGTGTTTGGGATGGTTCAAATGGCTCTGAGCACTATGGGACTTAACATCTGAGGTCATCGGTCCCCTAGAACTGGAGAGGATTAGGAAAAGTGTTAGACTTCAGAAAAATTACCCTGAACTGTGGGTCAGGGGAGACTTACTGGAAAGGACAAGAGGGAAAGATTGACTGTTGGGGACTGCACCACATGAGATTTGAAAATATGAGAGCTTACAGCTAGAGGACAGCATAATATGCAAGACAGAGATTTCTGCAAAAACGTTGTGCACAAATTAATAAGAAAGAAAAGCTAAGTGCATTTTACATAACAGAGGTGGGAGGGGGAGATGGTGAAAAATAGACAGGTCAGAAAATGAAACATGTAGAAAAGGAAGGGGTAGTTACAGTGAAGAAATGCTGAGATGGAAGAAATTAATGTAAATTAAGGCCAGGTGGATGGCAAGAACCAAGGACATATTGTAGCACTAGTTTCTAACTGCGGAGTTCTGAGAAACTGGTATCTTTGTGAAGAATCAAGATGGCGTGTGTGGTGAGGTAGGCACTTAGATCATAAATGTCATGATGTAGAGCATACTGTGCAATAGGGATACACTCTCTCTGCCTATTCCCATTCATCCTAACTGATTACTTGGTGGTAGTCATGGTCAAACAGTGTTTACATTACAAATGCTATCTGACGTGTCATTTCACATTTGGCTCTCCCTTTGATAGTATATGTTTTGCCATTTACAGAATTGGTATAGGTGGAGCTAGGAGGGTGCATAGGGCAAGCCTTGTGGCAGGGACAGTCACAGAGGTAGAGCGTAGTATCTGATAAGGATATTGCAAAGATTAGGAGGGTGATGAAAAACTACACTAGGCATGATGGGCAAAATCTCAGACAGAGTTGATCTCATTTTATAGCATGATTTTAGCTAGTCATGGCCTTGTCAAAGTAGGTGGTTATACATTCAAGAACAGGATAATGCTGAGTGACAAGTGGTGTGCACTTGTTATGACCTGTTAAAGTTTGAAATTGTAAGGAGCTGATCAATTCTGTTTAGTGTTGCATGCGATCCACAGTGGTCCTTGCACAGGAGTAACACACTGAAATTGTGTTAATGACTGGCAGTCAAAGTACCAGACAATTTACTACTGACTTCAGTGCCCAGCATCCTGAGAGACAAACATTTCACGTCTGCCAATATCGAAGTTATTGGACAAATTTCATGCAACAGGATATGTGGTGGACAAGCCATGCAGTGGGCATCCAAGAGCAGCCACTAACGAGGAGACTGGAACAGCAATTGTGGCACAGTATGTGAGAAATCCACAGTGCAGAACATGTCATTTATCAGTGTTCAATCTTGCGTGTGTTGCACAAATACCAGTGGCACCGATAGAAGTTACAGTTGCAACATTATCTCTCAAAGGATGATCGTGATTGGTGGGTGCAGTTTGCAGAAAAGGCTTTGGATCAGTGTAACAGGAATCCAAACTTCATATGACAGGTATTGTTGAGTGACAAAGCTAATTTTTTTTTACAAGAAGAAGCAAACAAAGAAAATTTTCATTACTGGTCAGATGCAAACCATTTGTGGGTGGATTTCTGTAAGGGTGCTGGTGGTGAAAAAGTGATAGTCTAGTGTGGGATTTGAGATACAAGTTGTGGGTCCAATGTTTATTGATGGAACCTTGAATGGAGAGAAGTATCTCAGCAGGCTCTGTGAGTATGTGTTCCAACCCTACTTTCAACAAGATAGTGCACCTCCTCATTATGCTACTGAAACCAGACAGTCTCTGGATGGACAGTTTGGAGGTCACTGGATAGGTAGGAGCAGTCTTATCGAATGGCCACCATGGTCCCCTTATCTTACACCTCTTGATATTTATCAGTGGTGACATTTGAAATCAATTGCATATGAGGTAAAAAATCTATAACGTAGTCCAACTTTGTGGCCTATTGAAGAGGACCATGCCTCTGTTGACCCACAGATCCTGCAACATGTGCAGCAAGACTGACAAAAAAGACTCTGTGTGTCCAGTGCAATGGAGCTCATACTGAGCATACCGACTTGATAAGTGTCCTAAAGTTTAACAAAAGAGGTATCTTAAAATAGATTTCACATATGTATTCCTGAGAAAAAGGCAGTTCAAAATGATGTGCCGCATGACTCTCTTCCCATTTGAAACTCATAACCCAAATCCCAAATGGCAGATTTCAATATGGCTGTCACTGTCACCACAGCTGCTCTAAGTTGTGACCTCACTTACAGACAATCCGTACCAAATGCCATTATAATTTCTCACACCATTCTACTATTATAGAGGTATCCAGACTTTTGCCTCACCTGTAAAAACTTCATTGACCATCAGGAATTTTTTCTTTACATATAAGACACATCCTGTATTTAATACATCACTTAATCTCTGAAAAAGTTAATTGGTATCATTGGATGAAGGAAGTTTGTGTGAATTAAGAACAGGCATTATGTGAGTTAAGGCAATTGAGAGCTAATTAGACAATGAAATGAAACACTATAATTTTGAGGAGCTTACATGCAACTGATGATCGTACTACTTTCTTTGGGGTGGGGGGTGCAGTTAGACTCTGAAACTGTCACTTTGATATAAATGAATCATTCAATTTTGAGGCATGTCATGCCAAAAGAACTGACTTTTTTGGTGACATTAAATACTTCTATACCAGGGAACTGATTGTTATCCACCAAATATATCCATAAAACTCTGTAATCCAGATCCTGGGGGGAGGAAGTGCCCCCTCTTATTCGCCCCCTCCTCCCCCCTAACGTGGATGCATGTGCACATACAGTGCTTCATCATTGGAATTTTGAAGGGGTATGGATGAAGGACATAAGTGATCGAGCACTGATGTTGGAGAAATGCACCAGCATATGAGACCTTGGAAAAGTAGAAAAGGTTGACTCATTGTGGTTGCACAGATTTTGAAGGTTCACTAAAAATGGCAGATTGTCTCTTATGGAGGAACTACAGAAAGCTGTAATGTTTGTAGCTTTGAATTTGGCTGATTGGCTTGTTACCAAGCAAACAATTATCTGAGCAGTTGGTATTATCTGTATCTATGTTTATTAGTGTAGGATCATTGCACTAGATCCTGCAGCATACTTCACAAAACAAAAGTGTCAGTTTGATGGATTCCCTGCTTGTTAACAGCCAATCAAAGGGAGCAGCATATGACATCTGAAGTGAAATGCTGAGAATGTGTAAGATCAAGTAATAAAAGTTTTTCAGCTGACTAATCATGGTGGATAAACATCAAGTTTACCATCACAAAAGAAGGAAAATGGAGCAAACTATTGAAACATGTCTCCCTCCACCACAGAGAGCAAAGACATACTCCCTTTAAATTATGGTTAAGCTCACTGGCTTCTGGAATTGTCAAGAAGTCAACCACAGAACAATTCAAGAAAGTGGCATTACAGCTAAGTGTTATCAAAACTTAAGATCAAGAATAAGAGGCAAAGTATTATTGTGAAAAGTGTATGACTCCTGTTGACAACCTGTGCACTCACATTGCTCAAGTAACTGTGGCTTTTTGTTAATGCCTAGGTTATGAATTCTTACTACATTCACTTTATTTTCCAGATCCAGCTACCAGTGATTTACTCCTCTTTCTAAAGCATTCTGTGTTCCAAAAATCAAGCATTGAACCCTGACCCATATAGACTGCATATAGAACTAGCAAACCATATAAAATATCCATCATTTTTTGATGAATCAATGCATAGGGTTAGAAAACACACAGATATCATAATGAATAAAAACACAGCCTTTATAAGAAAAGAACCAAAATGGTAAAGCACACAGATATCTATCAATCACAACATCAATACAACAAATTCACCTTTCAAACAAGGGTGGTTAATCTAATAGACATAAATTAATCTGCCTGCTTGAAAAGGGTCACTTACACTATGGTGTCACACAGAACAACAGAAAATATCATAACAGAAACTGAACACATCATAAAGCAACAAGAAAGATTGAACCATCCAAATTCAATGTCAGCTTAACAAGAGAATTAGTCACTAAGGAAATAAAACACATACTCAAAGAGAACAAAACCGCCACAAAAAAAACACCATGGCAACTGACAAAAAACCTGCAGAAAGCTACAGAAGAAACTAATGCAAGAAAATGCCATTATCACAAAATCTGACAAGGGGAATTTGACTGTTCTAATGAAAGAAAAGGAATACATTGACAAAACATTAGAATTCATCCGGAGCAACAACTTCACAGAGTTAACAGGTGACCCAACAAGCTGAAACCAAAGAAAGTTACATGAAACTCTGAAAAACATAGAAACAGTTATCATAGACATACAGATTAACAGAATGATACAGAAAAATCCCAAGGCTCCACTCTAAAATCACTACCTAAAATTCACAAACCAGGTGCACTAATGAAAGTTACCAAAGCACCAACATACTACTTAGCCAAACTGACATAGGCACTGCTAATGACACTTTATAAACACACTAAAAACAAAAGTTTAAGGAACTCGAGTATCTTAACAGAAAAAAAACAAGAACTGAAAATGCACCAAACACAGCCGCCGTTGGATAAGCAGCTGCAGCAGCAAGTCGTATAACCCTAGCTTACTTATTTGTTAGATAGTTTAATTAATTTCTTTGCGTGTTTTTGGGTACTTGCATTGTTTAATTCATATATTTCGGGTGTATTATAGTATTTGAGGGTTGTAGCATCGCGCCTTAGTACCTGAATAGTGCAAATTCGCGTAGTCGTCTGTCTTCTGTTTTTGTTGTGAACGGCCAGTGTCGGTTGGCCAGTCAGTGTGCTCCCTGCCGCCGTTGGATAAGCAGCTGCAGCAGCAAGTCGTATAACCCTAGCTTACTTATTTGTTAGATAGTTTAATTAATTTCTTTGCGTGTTTTTTGGGTACTTGCATTGTTTAATTCATATATTTCGGGCGTATTATAGTATTTGACAGTTGTAGCATCGCGCTTTAGTGTTTACTTCGTAGATTCTTATTTAAATTGCGTGTGAGTTTCGTATAGGAGGTGCAATTTCGAGTTTTAGTTACTGTAATCGTAAATTCAGCAGATTGTAGCACAGTCGTTAGGCATTTGTACAGGTTAGTTGATACATTCTTTGCGTGTTCCGCTTGCGTTATCTAGGCACGTTCTCGTGTTTCGGTAACTGTTGTTAAGCATCGATTAGAATGGACAGGGACTGCGATTGCTGTGTTCGGATGAGGGCTGACTTGGCATCCCTTCGCTCACAGCTGCAATCGGCGCTGACTTCGGTCGCGCAGCTTGAGGCTGTTGCCAATGGGCACCACTGTGGGGAGCCGGACTCGGGTATCACGGGGATGTCAACCTCGTCCCGTCTGTCCCCAGATCGGTCTGCCGCTGTGGTTGCCCCGGTTGCTGTCCGCAGTGGGGCTGAGCCCTCGCCTGTGGTTGATTGGGAGGTCGTTCCAAGGCGTGGCAGGCAGCGAAAGGCGTCCCCAGAGGCTGATCAGAAAGCCTCCCCGGTGCGTCTGACAAACCGGTTTCAGGCACTGTCTCTGGCTGAGCCAGATGCAGCTGCCTGCCCTGTTTCAGAGGATCATTCTCAGCCTTCAAGGTCCGGGCAAACGCAGAGGGTGGGCTTACTGGTAGTTGGGAGCTCCAATGTTAGGCGCGTAATGGGGCCCCTTAGGGATACAGCGGCTAAGGAGGAGAAGAAATCCAGTGTGCACTCCGTGTGCATTCCGGGAGGAGTCATTCCTGATGTAAAAAGGGTCCTTCCGGATGCCATGAAGAGCACAGGGTGCAGCCAGCTGCAGGTGGTGGCACATGTCGGCACTAATGACGTGTGTCGCTTTGGATCTGAGGAAATTCTCTCTGGATTCCAGCGGCTATCTGATTTGGTGAAGGCTGCCGGTCTTGCTTACGAGATGAAGGCAGAGCTCACCATCTGCAGCATCGTTGACAGAACCGACTGCGGACCTTTGGTGCAGAGCCGGGTGGAGGGTCTGAATCAGAGGCTCAGACGGTTTTGCGACCGTATTGGCTGCAGATTCCTTGACTTGCGCCATAGGGTGGTGGGGTTTCGGGTTCCGCTGAATAGGTCAGGAGTTCACTACACTCAGCTGGCAGCTACACGGGTAGCGGAGGCTGTGTGGTGTGGACTGGGCGGTTTTTTAGGTTAGAAGGCCTCGGGAAAGTGCGGGATGGGCTGCAATGTCAAAGGGTGCTTGGCAATTACAGGACGTGCTAGGATCAAGGAACAGTCGGAATTATAATTGTAAATTGTTGTAGTTGCGCTGGAAAAGTCCCTGAGCTTCAAGCGCTAATAGAAAGCACAGAAGCTGATATCGTTATAGGTACAGAAAGCTGCCTAAAGCCTGAAATAAGTTCTGCAGAAATTTTTACGAAGTCTCAGACGGTGTTCAGGAAAGATAGATTAGGCAGAATTGGTGGTGGAGTGTTTGTGTCTGTCAGTAGTGGTTTATCTTGTAGTGAAGTCGAAGTAGATACTCCGTGCGAATTGGTGTGGGTGGAGATTATACTTAACAGCCGCATTAAGTTAATAATTGGGTCCTTCTACCGACCCCCAGACTCCGATGATACAGTTGCGAAACAGTTCAGAGAAAGTTTGAGTCTCGTAACAAATAAATACCCCACTCATACGGTTATAGTTGGTGGGGACTTCAACCTACCCTCGGTATGTTGGCAAAAATACTTGTTCAAAACCGGTGGTAGGCAGAAAACGTCTTCCGAGATTGTCCTAAATGCATTCTCCGAAAATTATTTCAAGCAGTTAGTCCACGAACCCACGCGAATTGTAAATGGTTGCGAAAACACACTTGACCTCTTGGCCACAAACAATCCAGAGCTGATAGAGAGCATCATGACTGATACAGGGATTAGTGATCACAAGGTCATTGTAGCTAGGCTCAATACCATTTCTTCCAAATCCATCAGAAACAAACGCAAAATAATTTTATTTAAAAAAGCGGATAAAGTGCCACTAGAAGCCTTCCTAAAAGACAATTTCCATTCCTTCCGAACTGACTATGCGAATGTAGATGAGATGTGGCTCAAATTCAAAGATATAGTAGCAACAGCAATTGAGATATTCATACCTCATAAATTGGTAAGAGATGGAACGGATCCCCCGTGGTACACAAAAAAGGTCCGAACGCTGTTGCAGAGGCAACGGAAAAAGCATGCGAAGTTCAGAAGAACGCGAAATCCCGAAGATGGGCTAAAATTTACAGACGCGCGAAATTTGGCACGTACTTCGATGCGAGATGCCTTTAATAGGTTCCACAACGAAACATTGTCTCGAAATTTGGTAGAAAATCCGAAGAAATTCTGGTCGTATGTAAAGTACACAAGCGGCAAGATGCAGTCAATACCTTCGCTGCGCAGTGCCGATGGTACTGTTATCGACGACTGTGCCGCTAAAGCGGAGTTATTGAATGCAGTTTTCCGTAATTCCTTCACCAGGGAAGACGAATGGAATATTCCAGAATTTGAAACACGAACATCTGCTAGCATGAGTCTCTTAGAAGTAGATACCTTAGGGGTTGCGAAGCAACTCAAATCGCTTGATACGGGCAAGTCTTCAGGTCCAGATTGTATACCGATTAGGTTCCTTTCAGATTACGCTGATACTATAGCTCCCTACTTAGCATTCATATACAACCGCTCGCTCACCGATAGATCTGTACCTACAGATTGGAATATTGCGCAGGTCGCACCAGTGTTCAAGAAGGGTAGTAGGAGTAATCCATTTAACTACAGACCTATATCATTGACGTCGGTTTGCAGTAGGGTTTTGGAGCATATACTGTATTCAAACATTATGAATCACCTCGAAGGGTACGATCTATTGACACGTAATCAGCATGGCTTCAGAAAACATCGCTCTTGTGCAACGCAGCTAGCTCTTTATTCGCACGAAGTAATGGCCGCTATCGACAGGGGATCTCAAGTTGATTCCGTATTTCTAGATTTCCGGAAAGCTTTTGACACCGTTCCTCACAAGCGACTTCTAATCAAGCTGCGGAGCTATGGGGTATCGTCTCAGTTGTGCGACTGGATTCGTGATTTCCTGTCAGGAAGGTCGCAGTTCGTAGTAATAGACGGCAAATCATCGAGTAAAACTGAAGTGATATCAGGTGTTCCCCAGGGAAGCGTCCTGGGACCTCTGCTGTTCCTGATCTATATAAATGACCTGGGTGACAATCTGAGCAGTTCTCTTAGACTGTTTGCAGATGATGCCGTAATTTATCGTCTAGTAAGGTCATCCGAAGACCAGTATCAGCTGCAAAGCGATTTAGAAAAGATTGCTGTATGGTGTGTCAGGTGGCAGTTAACGCTAAATAACGAAAAGTGTGAGATGATCCACATGAGTTCCAAAAGAAATCCGTTGGAATTCGATTACTCGATAAATAGTACAATTCTCAAGGCTGTCAATTCAACTAAGTACCTGGGTGTTAAAATTACGAACAACTTCATTTGGAAGGACCACATAGATAATATTGTCGGGAAGGCGAGCCAAAGGTTGTGTTTCATTGGCAGGACACTTAGAAGATGCAACAAGTCCACTAAAGAGACAGCTTACACTACACTCGTTCGTCCTCTGTTAGAATATTGCTGCGCGGTGTGGGATCCTTACCAGGTGGGATTGACGGAGGACATCGAAAGGGTGCAAAAAAGGGCAGCTCGTTTTGTATTATCGCGTTATAGGGGAGAGAGTGTGGCAGATATGATACACAAGTTGGGATGGAAGTCATTACAGCATAGACATTTTTCGTCGCGGCGAGACCTTTTTACGAAATTTCAGTCACCAACTTTCTCTTCCGAATGTGAAAATATTTTGTTGAGCCCAACCTACATAGGTAGGAATGATCATCAAAATAAAATAAGAGAAATCAGAGCTCGAACAGAAAGGTTTAGGTGTTCGTTTTTCCCGCTCGTTGTTCGGGAGTGGAATAGTAGAGAGATAGTATGATTGTGGTTCGATGAACCCTCTGCCAAGCACTTAAATGTGAATTGCAGAGTAGTCATGTAGATGTAGATTAATTTCATTTAACCAACTTTGATTCCATCAGGAACCACTGTGCACAGCAACCATAGACTGTAAGGAAGGAGAGACACACAGCAGTCAGTCACAGTGCCATTAGTTTTTGTTATGCTTGCAAATTTAGATTTCAGCTATAAATAGGTGTCTTTAGTGTATTTTCATTACAATTCAACAGACTTGTGGCAGTTCATGTCACCATATGCTCTTACATGTGTATAGGCAGGACACTGAAGCAGTGACATGATTTCCATGTACACACACACACACACACACACACACACACACACACACACACACACACACACACACACACACACACTAACAGAAGAAACAATCACCATCACAGAAATCTCCAACTACAAGTAAACATATCCATAACAAACACACAAGAAATATCATCCGTATTCAAGGTCATCACAAATAAAAACTACTTCACATTCAACAGTAAATTCTATCAACAAGGATTACCTATGGGATACCCCAATCAGTGGCCTCCTAGCTGACATTTTCATCAATCAGAAATAAAATTAAATCTTTGACAAAACAGTAAATACTAAAATATTGGCATAGTTATGTAGACAATATAATTTATCTAATAGATGAATCACAGCCTCACATAAAAGAACTTCATAAGGACATAAACATCATCCACCCACAGATACAGTTCACCACTTAAGCACAAACTCTTTTTCTTCAATCTCACTTTACACAAGAGAAACAACAAACATCAGTTCAAAATTTATAGGAATCCTACAATCACTAACACCATCATTTATAACCAATCCAATCACCTGTAACTCATAAAGGATCCAGCTTCAGATATTTACTACACAGACTGAGCAAGTCACCCATGAACAAACATGATTATGCAGAACAACTGAACACAATAAAAGAAATTGCATAGGGAAATGAGGATGGTACAAAGATATCAGATACAGTAAAGAATAAAATACAAAAACAGGCAACACAAAATTATGAAACATATACACACTCAGACACAACACAGCTCACAACAAATCAGCAAACAGTAAGCAATAAATGGCACATAATGACTTACAACAACAAAGTCACATACAGGGTGGGCAATATACTACAGAGATAAGGAATCAACATAGCACACAGAACTGACAACACAACACAGAACAGACTTGGAAGAAATACTACCAACACTGAGAAATACAGCCAATCTGGTATATACCAACTAACTTGCAACTGTTGCTAAACTGTTCATGTGGGTCAATCACACAGGAATTTTATAATGAATTATACAGGACAAATCACAGCATTGGAAAGCAATAGCACACACTTAACATTAGCAGATCACCTAACAGCATAGAATCACCACCTAATGAACATAGAAATTGACTTAAAAATCCTTAAAACTAGTAACAGTCTATACCAAAAATTAACAACAGAAGAAAACTATCACATTTAAAAATCAGTGTGCAATAAATCACTCTTTGCCACAATAGAAGAACTATATAAAAAACAACCACCTCAAAACTACATATGAGTAGCCTCTAAAATTAAATTCCCTTCTCCCCACACTGCACACTATTCCCTCTACATACCTATCAACAACTTCCTCCCTCCTTCTCTCCCTTCCTCACCATCACCACCACTGTCTCTCTCACTCTCCTTGACTTGGACACAAAGAAACACACACACACGCACACACACACACACACACACACACACACACACACACACACACACACACACACACACATATGCACACACACAGGCGCGTGTGCGGGCAAGTGCGCACAAATTAAACATCACAAAATTCAAAAACACTTCTAATCCACATGCCACATTCTAAATAAACGAGCCATGAAATAAATTAACACTACACAGCCACAACAACACATAATGACAGTGAAAACAAACGACAGAAAAATGCATGTGCACGAACAAAAGCAAAAGTAGCTCAACACAAACAAAGTAAAAACACCAATACATCAAAACTGTAGGTAACATGCTAAATAACATGATACATAGTGATTCTCAATTGGAAAAGCATAACAAATAGAAAAATAAAATAATGTTTTGCTGTTTGCAGACAAGATGCTGTAGACCAATACCTTCATGTGAGGTATGTAAACAAATGCATACATCCACTTTATGTCCAAGTGTACTAGAAACTTTAGACACATTGTAAATAAACAATACAGAATATCTCAACTCAATGACACAATCTAAAATATTTGAAATAATCAGTCATTTTACAAATGTAAATTCTTGTATCAAAAGTTCCTTTAAAAATTAACATGAAACAACAATTCTGCAGAAGGAAAATGAACAGATAAATCCACTGAAGACATCACAAAACATGCTGAAACATGTCTGGGTGAAAACAAAACTACAAAGTTGTCTTCCATGTTGAGGAATTCTTCTCCAATTTTCTTAGCAAGCATGCATTTCTTGTGCATTTGACATGTTCCACATCATAATGGTTTTCCATGCTATTGATCAATCGAACATGTAAACTAACTAACTAATTAGAAAATAAGAAGAACTGCAACATTTACAGGACAATTATCATGGAGTAATTATGATGTGACCTGGCCAGACACCCAAGAATTCTACAAGCACTATAAACTGTTTGCAGCTGTGTTTTATCATTTATGTGAGACAGGCTCACTTATGATAAAGGTAACCATAAAAGGCACGTACACTGGTACAAATGTGGAACATGAACGATCAGGTGCTGAAAACTGCAGAATATGAGCATGGTGTCAGCTCCAGACATGCGGCCCACCAGCGTGGGGTAAGCAAGGTGACGATACAGAACATTCTCCACGATAATTGGCACCATCCGTATCACTTACAATGCATGTAGGCCTTATTACCTATGGACTAGCCTTTGCAGAGATGGTTTTTGTCACTCATTTGTCATACAGGTCACCAAAGTGTTTGGAATTTCTGTCATCCAAACTATTCACAGATAAAGGCTATCTGTACAAGTGACAGTATCATCATCCTTCACAAAACCTAATGGTGGGCTAATAATAATACCAATGTTATGGTAGCAATCAAACATCAGCACTGATTCACCCACAATTTGTAGGTGGGGATTATTGACTACTACTTCATGGGACCAGTCATTCTTCTATAATGCCTCATAAGTGAGGCAGATCTGCACTTCTTGCAAGTGATCCAGCCCAATCTCCTGGACAACTTGCCTTTTTTTTTGGTATGAGGTGTAACATGACTGCTACATGATTGTACGCCAGCTCACTTCCACAATCCCGTGTTCAGCAGCATTTACCATTGATGGATCGGATCACATGAAGTAGTCCAGTCACATGGCTTGCCCAGTTGCTGAATCAATTAGATTTCTACCTGTGCTTGCACCTGAAAGAAGTCATGCATACGGAGCCCATCCTAGATGAGCAGACAATGGAACATCACAATCATGCCACCTGTGATATCATTCGATTTCAGGATGGCACATTTGAAACTGTGTGTTGGTCACTGCTGTGTTATGTTCACAGATGCTTAGAGCCTGTGAACACCACTTTGAACATCTTGAATACAACTGCTTTCATCATCACAATATGTCTTGCACTGCATTGCACTGTAGAAACATAATGAACTAATACACTCCTGGAAATTGAAATAAGAACACCGTGAATTCATTGTCCCAGGAAGGGGAAACTTTATTGACAAATTCCTTGGGTCAGATACATCACATGATCAAACTGACAGAACCACAGGCACAAAGACACAGGCAACAAAGCTTGCACAATGTCGGCACTAGTACAGTGTATATCCACCTTTCGCAGCAATGCAGGCTGCTACTCTCCCATGGAGACGATCGTAGAGATGCTGGATGTAGTCCTGTGGAACGGCTTGCCATGCCATTTCCACCTGGCGCCTCAGTTGGACCAGCGTTCGTGCTGGACGTACAGACTGCGTGAGACGACGCTTCATCCAGTCCCAAATATGCTCAATGGGGGACAGATCCGGAGATCTTGCTGGCCAGGGTAGTTGACTTACACCTTCTAGAGCATGTTGGGTGGCACGGGATACATGTGGATGTGCATTGTCCTGTTGGAACAGCAAGTTCCCATGCCGGTCTAGGAATGGTAGAACGATGGGTTCGATGACGGTTTGGATGTACCGTGCACTATTCAGTGTCCCCTCGACGATCACCAGAGGTGTACGGCCAGTGTAGGAGATCGCTCCCCACACCATGATGCCGGGTGTTGGCCCTGTGTGCCTCGGTCGTATGCAGTCCTGATTGTGGCGCTCACCTGCACGGCGCCCAACATGCATACGACCATCATTGGCACCAAGGCAGAAGCGACTCTCATCGCTGAACAAGACACGTCTCCATTCGTCCCTCCATTCACGCCTGTCACGACACCACTGGAGGCGGGCTGCACGTTGTTGGGGCGTGAGCGGAAGACGGCCTAACGGTGTGCGGGACCGTAGTCCAGCTTCATGGAGACAGTTGTGAATGGTCCTCGCCGATACCCCAGGAGCAACAGTGTCCCTAATTTGCTGGGAAGTGGTGGTGCGGTCCCCACGGCACTGCGTAGGATCCTACGGTCTTGGCGTGCATACGTGCGTCACTGCGGTCCGGTCCCAGGTCGACGGGCACGTGCACCTTCCGCCGACCACTGGTGACAACATCGATGTACTGTGGAGACCTCACGCCCCACGTGTTAAGCAATTCGGCGCTACGTCCACCCGGCCTACCGCATGCCCACTATACGCCCTCGCTCAAAGTCCGTCAACTGCACATACGGTTCACGTCCACGCTGTCGCGGCATGCTACCAGTGTTAAAGACTGCGATGGAGCTCCGTATGCCACGGCAAACTGGCTGACACTGACGGCGGCGGTGCACAAATGCTGCGCAGCTAGCGCCATTCGACGGCCAACACCGCATGTGATCATTGCTTGTACAGCCCTGTCGCAGTGTCCGGAGCAAGTATGGTGGGTGTGACACACAGGTGTCAATGTGTTCTTTTTTCCATTTCCAGGAGTGTAAATACCCTGTAACATAGACATCGTGAATTTCTGGCTATATCTCCATGTGATCTTTTCTGCTCCTTATCCTCTCTGAGATCATTTCCTGCAGTTTGTTACTATTTAGCAAAATCACCCTGTATAAATGTTAGACTAATACTTTTTCTGAAAACAAAGTGTTAAAAATTAAAGAACAATACCAACACATTTTATGTTCAAGAACATATAAATAATATTAAAATCACTTACAAATTGCTGGTGGTTCATTTGTTCATCATGTGATGAAGAAATGGCCACTCTCTCAGTTGGAAGCTTTGTACGTGAAGTATGTTGATACACATTTCTTGAAGTAGGTGCATCAGAACCTGAAATGCAGAAATTTTTATATTGTGATGACTGTAGTGTAAGTGTGCCCAATGTTCTCAATTATTTGTTGAAGATATTTCTATCTCTGTTCTTCTGAACCCTGTTTACAAGCTCTAATTATCTCTAGCGCCATGGAAGTTACTCCGTGGTGTCTTGACACGTGTTTAGTTATCCTGGCCCTTCTTCCAGTTATTGCTTCACACATATCTCTTCCCTCTTTGATTCTCTGGAGAGCCCCCTCATTTCTTATTTTATCACTACAGATCATTTTCAACATCCTTCTAAGGAAAACTACATCATGAACTCTCCAAATCTATTCTTCTTCAGTTCACCTACAGACCATGATTTACTTCCATACAGTGCCGAGCTCCACAGCACATTCTCAGAAATTTCTTCCTCAATTTAAGGCCTAAGTTTGATACTAGGAAGTTCTGTCAGTGAGGAATGTGCATGTTGGCTTCTTAAATCATCCTTGCTACATCCATCACGCCATTATTTTGCTTCCAAGATGTGCAGTTTACAGTTTTGATGATAAGTTTACTACTGATCTTATTTCTGCTGTTCCACAGTAATTTGGTTTACTCTCACTCCCTATTCTGTGTTCATTAGACTGTTCATTCTATTCAATGGGTTCTGTAGTTCTTGCTCACTTTCACAGAGGCTAGTGGTCTGCAGCTCGTGGTCTTGCGGTAGCGTTCTTGCTTCCCCGCGCCCGGGTTCCCGGGTTTAATTCCCAGTGGGGTCAGGGATTTTCTCTGCCTCGTGATGAGTGGGTGTTGTGTGCTGTCCTTAGGTTAGTTAGGTTTAAGTAGTTCTAAGTTCTAGGGGACTGATGACCATAGATTTTAAGTCTCATAGTGGTCAGAGCCAGGCTAGCAATATCATCTTTGAATCTTATCACTGATCTCGTTTTAATGTGACAGATGAAACTTCTCTTATTGCAGTCATTGCCACTTTGAGCTACAGATTGAGCAGTATGGGAGAAGGATTCATCCCTCTTTTGTGCCCTTTTTAAACTGAGCAATTCTTTCTTGGTCTTCCACTCACTATTCCCTCTTAGTGTTTGTAGATATTATATATTACATCTCTTTCCCTACCGCTGACACATATTTTCTAGAAATTTAAAACATCTTTCACTATTTCACACCGTGAAACACATTTTTTAGGTCGACTAATGATATGAAAGTATCTTGATTTTTCTGATAGTTGCCTCCATTATCAATCACATTAGTACTGCCTTCTTTGTGCCTTTACGTTTCCTAATTGCAAACTCATCATCATCTAAAACATCCTCAGTTTTCTTTTTTGTTCTGTATACTCTTCTTCTCAGCAAATTGGATGTATAAGCTGTCAAGCCAATTATGCAATAGTTCTCATATTTATCAGCACTTGCTGTTTTCAGGATTGTATTGATCATATTCTTTCAAAAGTCTGATAGTACTGTATTTCTGCTACAATTTCAGGCACTAATAGTGAGAATAAATGGAGTATGAGTCTCCATCATGGTACCAGTGTCCTTCACTATGTCTTTCCCCTAGATTTAGTTCCACAGGGCAGCAGGTCCTCTGAGAACATTCCAGCCACAGCTGAACTCTTACCCAGTGGGGCAGTGGGTCACATCCCATGCACAGAAGCTGACACCGACCATCTTGGTGGGTGCGTCTCTGTACTACACATCAGCAGCCCCCTGTATGCGGATGTCTATCACAGATTTGGCTACCACAGCAATATTTCCATCTGTCTTGACATGTTTTAGATGCCTGGTGTTTGTACCATGACTCACACATCATGGCTCCATGCCAAGCACTGAGCATCATCAAAGCTTGGTGTGCATATTTTGTACCCAGCTGCCTAGGCCACTAACTGACATCTTGCCAGCCACTGGTTCTCTTCTGTGTATTGAAGCAATGGTTGCTATTCTACATAGATGCAGTGCTGATGTATAAGTGGAAAATAATGTACAAATTTTGACAGCCATTTCTCTCTGGCCTTCACCAGCCTGCCACCTCACCTCAACCTTCCTCCACCTGCCATCCTTACACCATTGCCACCCCTACACCTCTTGGGTTAGCTACAGTAGGCACTGGAAGTGGTAGCATCACCTCCACTGGGCAGCACATGGTGTGTCATCCGTGCAGCATGATATCTCGTCCACTGAGTGCAGTGTGAACACAGTGGTGTGAATTGGTTGCTTTTGGTGTATATGACAGAGATGGGGCCTAGGAGGGAGGGTCACTATAACTTCATGATTACTTTGTTTAGGCAAGATGTACTATTAGAAGTGTCTGAATTTTGGGGTAACTGCAAAGAGCAGTACTTGGAGCATGTTAGATGTATGGCATGAAACCTGTTTGGCTATTCTGCACCGGGAGGTGAATCAGTGTCTGTAATTTGTTTTATGTGCCACCATTGTGGTCATGTTGCAAGGCATGATAAATTATAAAGTGTAATTTGTTGATTTGTAAATTATTTTGGTGTATATTGTGTGTGAATGAGGAGTGAAGGTGTTGCAATGACAGAGATCAGAGATGTGGGGCATTTCGGAGCAATAGGCAGAGCAACTAAGAGTTGGGGAGCAAATTGTAGTTAAGGATGAGCAAATAACATAGAGGTAAGCCCAAATACCGCTAGTCTAATCATTCCCTTTTCCAGAATGTCGTCTGAGGATGTGGTATCATTTGTGGAGGGCCAGATGACGTCAGCAGATGTAGGTGATTTGGCCCAATAATCAGTTGTTATGGGTGGCAAAATTACATCTAGTAGAAGAGGTGAAAACCTTCGTGAGATGAATACAGTTACGAAGAGGCCTGACTCAGCCATAGAGGATTTTGGCAATAGAATAAGGAAGGTGAATGTATATGTATATAATCTGGGAGAAAATGATGAAGGAAATAAAATTTTCCTGCAGTAAGCCAAGCAAAGAGTGCTCGAGACTTTCTTATGAGGCTGACCACTGGATATGTCAAGAAGGGTGCACACAGATGCCCCTAACGATCTCCATTTTCTGTTAGATTAGTAATAGAATGTAATGAGACTGACATGTTGATAAGGGTACATGGTAGGCATGCAGTGTTCTCCCCAAATGTAATATGTTATAGGTGTGGACTTACAGGGTGTATCAGCAGCAATGTTTTGGTAATGGTAACAGAGTTGGATAGGGAGGAAATAAGCAGCCATTAAATGCAAGAGGGAACCCAAAGCCCACTGAAAGACCTTCCCATTACACCCCATTACACTTAGATGCAACAAGTATGTATGTGATGTGGATTGTGCAATAGTAGGTCTTGTACAGACAAGAAGAATAAGTAGTTATTTTTTTTTTTTTTTACACAGGGGTGCATGTGTCAGTAACCAGTAGAGACCCAGTGGAGCAGAGGCGTTGGAATCCTCCATGCTATACATTGCATGGGGTGGGTTATAATAATGTAAGCCCACTGGGATCAGTGGCGATAAGTTTTCAAGTGAAGGCAGTTCGGCTTAACTGGTGTGTAGAGGTATTGCATAAGGTAAGTGATGGTTATAGCTTTATACTGGGGCAAGACTTTTACCATCAACATGATGCCAAAATTGAACTTAGTGGGAAAACATTCCAGCTAGGGGAAGTTGTCAACAGTGTAGACCTATCATGAGACGCTTCTGTCAGACTAGACAATCCGAAAAATCATGTACAAATACACTAAGATTTGATTTGAATAACAATGTTCCAGGTGGCACTGGAAAGTTGCTTTGGGTAAGTGTGGAGCCAAACTTACCTATCGCCATGTTGTGTATAACTTAGCCGCTGGAAGGGAACAGTGTATTGGATTCAGTGAACTGTTTCGTAAAAAGGAGTATTGCACGCATATAGAAGAGAGATTGTGGGAAGTTAGTTCTTATGAATCTATCTAATTTTGGCACTGAAGAAGTGAAGCTGACAAAGGGGGTATTAGTAGCAAGTTTGGATGTTCCAGAGTAGGATGATTGGTACACAGATAGTGTACACCATTGGCAGCCACAAGCTGCATCTAAGACTGCATAATGTAAAAAGATGGAGCATCTAAGGACAGCACATAGAATGCAATGGATGAGTTTCTGTTGGAGTTTAAAGATTTGTGTTTTTTCCTCAGGTTCCATCACTAGTGATGCCCATCATGCAGTAAAAAGTTTTGACAAGAAATGAAACACTTGTGTACCAGAAACTGAGTTGGATACCATGATATTTACAACTGATTCTGGAGGAGCTGACCAATCAGTAGTTGGATGATGGGATAATAGAAGAGAGCAATAGTTCATGAGGGATAGGAATTGTGATTGTGTCTAAAAAGTCCATGGACAGTTTTAAGAATTACAAGTTCAGCTGTGATCACCATCAACTTGATAGTAAGCCAGTGACAGATGAATACCTTGTACCTGATATCACAGAGACCATCAATAACTTGGGAAGTACCAGTACCTTTCTGCCATGGATTTAAGAAGCAGATACCAGCTGTTGGATGTGGTTCTGGATGACCGAGTGCAAACAGCATTTTTGATACCCTGGGGCCTTTTCAGTACTGGAGGATGCCATTCAGCTTGAGGAATGTTGCCACAATGCTTTAGCCATTGTTGGACAGAGTACTGAGGGGACTGAAGTGTTACCAATGTCTAAAACAGTATTCTTGAAAGACATGGACAAGCATAGGCAATGCCCGAGAGATGTATTTAAGAGGTTGTGAATTGCACACCTGATATTAACTACGAAAAGTGTCATTTTACTTTGGAGGAGTAAAGTTATTTATGGCATGTAATTAGAAAGGATGGGGTGAGAACGGATCCAAGATTGATACAGGCTGTACAAGATTTACATCATTTTTGGAACTTTCAAACTACTGTAGGATATTTGTGAGGGGTTCACTGATATAGTGTGACCACTCACCCAGCTGTTGAAAAAATGTGCAGAATTTATGTGGTTGGAGGAGTGTCAGGCCACATTTGAAGAGTTGAAAAAAGTTTTAAAATCAAGTCCAGTTTCAATTTTTACAGATGTTCAGAAGGAGTTTATATTATCTTGTGACCCATCTAACCATGCTTTGGGGTGTGCTCTGAATCAGGAGGTCAGTGGTGAGGTACATCCTATGGATTACGCATCAAGACAACTTAACACAGCAGAAAATAACTATTCGACCATAGAGGAGGAAATACTTAGCCTCATGTATGGAGTCACAAATTTTGAAAGTTACCTTTACAGGGAAAAAACTGAAGTAGTGAAAGACCATGTCACTCTGAAATAGTTATTAAAGTTGAAAGAGCTGTTCAGCAGATGAACAAGATGGGCGTTAAGACTTAGTGAGTTTGATTACAAAGTGATGCACAATCCAGAGAGGAACCATAAAAATTTGGTGCTTTGAGAAGAGAAGTAGTAACAGTACAAGTACTGGGTCAAGGCCTTACTGAACAGCAAGCAACACAGGAAGCTGATAGTGACTGCAAGCTATACAAAATGCTACTGCAGTTCAGCAGGAGTGGTAGTC
Organism: Schistocerca gregaria; assembly: GCF_023897955.1. Classification (NCBI taxonomy): domain Eukaryota; kingdom Metazoa; phylum Arthropoda; class Insecta; order Orthoptera; family Acrididae; genus Schistocerca; species Schistocerca gregaria. The sequence continues at coordinate 531,604,185 of NC_064920.1, forward strand.
TGTTGTATAACGTAACTAGGTTAAGGTCACAAACAGTAGTGCTGGCTAAGTTGAAGAAAGACCTGAGGGACATGCATGATCACGTGTTGTTGGTCACGAAATATGAAGGCAAAAAAGTGAAGGGTGGCTGTGAGATATTGGCAGAAGAGAGGGAATGGAGATATGAATAAGTATGTGAGAAATTGTGTGTAGTGTGAGGACTTGAGTCATAAATGAATATCATTACAGAGACTGCCAGAAGTTTCGAAAACATCTGAAATGATTGAGGTGGATGTGTTACAACCATTCAACCAAACTCTGGCAGGGAACAATTCTGTGTTGAGAACAATACATCACTTTTCTTGGTATGTGGAGAGAACAGCTATGCTAAACCAGCAAAGTCACACAGGCAATGACAAACAGTTGGATGCTTAAGTTTGGTGTGCTGGAGATGATTATTATAGATTATTATAGATCAAGGGAGAAATCTTATGTCAACTTGATAAAGAACTTATGTTGCTTGTTATGTGTGCAAAAACTGAGAACTAGTTCAGTCTGCCCAAAACCAAATGGTAGAACACAATGTGCGCATCACATAATCATAAGTATATTAAGCTAATTTGTGATCCCACACCACAATGACTGGGAGACACGTCTTTCATTTGACACAGCTGGGAACAATTCAAAGGTCCACACTCATACAGGAGTGTCTCTATACAAGGTAGTGCATAGCAGAAAACAGTCTTTGATGTTTGATATGATTGAGGCTTATATTTGATACAATATGGTTAAGATATGATTTGATTATATGTTTTACATGATTAAGAGGTAAGGACAGAGGGTCAGTTCATGATTTTATGGGACTGGAGAGAACACAAAGGCATTGAACAGACAGTAGAAATCTGTGAAACACATGAGGAGAGCTTACCACTTTATAGAGTAGGACAGTAGGTAATGTTAGCCAGCCTTCACATACCAAAGGATAATACTAAGAAATGCATCACAAGGTACCAAAGACCTTATCAAGTGGTTGAAGCTGTGTCACCAGCCAACGATAGGCTACAGTTGCTGACAAGGTGAACCATAGAGTCAGTCCCTGGGGTAGTATGAACACAGCCTGAGAAGGACATAAAGAAGAAGAAGCAGAGGGATAAATGGGAGAATATGGATTGACTGGTACAGGATGTACTGTATGCATTAAGGTCATAGTAGTGACAGAGTATTTTTATTGTGTTTACTGATGATTTTTTAGGGTATTATGTGTGTGGTGTTAGGATGTAATGTATTGAGAGTAGAGGAACAAGTTTTTGTGTTAGAGTTAGGGTTATTTTGATTTTATTTGTATGTGAATGCCCACCAATAGGAGCAGCTTTCTAATGAGGGAACAAGGATGATGACAGTCCATGTCCTCAGGTTGCTGTACACCAAGCTTGAGGATGGAAAGGATGCTAGTTGTGGCAGTGCTGAATCTGTGCTGGAGCAGAGAGGTACGCTGCAGAATCAGCACCTGGAGGGAAGAGTTCTTTTTGCCATACAAGAGGATCTGATGGTTACCAGTCGTCGATGGACATTGAGTTTAGTGATTAATGCATGGGAGTTTCAGAATGAAGTGACAAGGCTGGAGGAGGTGTTTTCTGGGCTTTGATGGGGAACCAAGAGCAGGGGTGTGTTCAGGGAAGCCTTTGGGAAATGTGAAATTGCATAAACTGTATGAACAATTGCAGTAACAGATGCAGCAAGCAATGGAGGCAGTGTCACTTTCACTTTGTCAATGGAAGAAGAGTTGGATAGATGCTGGGAGCAGATCCCAGCAACTTCAGAGAATTGAATGGGATGGTAGAACAATGACAGACAATAGCAAGTCGGTGTTGGAATAATGTACCATGATGGTAGCAAGCTTGGAGAGTGGAGTGTTGAACAATACACGCATGCTATGAAAACTGACTAGCGAAGTGCTAGAATACACAAAACCATCACAAGACACCATAAATAAGGATCTGTGGGAATCCTGCAAATACAGGTAGATGTGTAGGATGTAAGAGTCACTAAGTCATTAGCAGACAGCATATAGGACACATGAGTGGTAATGGCGATCTTACAGGAAACTGTTCATCATACAGTAGCACAAGAGCAATATTTGTTGGGGTTGCAGAAAGTTCAGGGGGAATTATCGTTGTAGCTGAGATTGATAGCTGTGCCCAGGAAGCAGAGTTACTTTATCTTTTTATTACCACACAACATCAGCAGAGGTGAGGATTGACCAGGTATGGTTACACATATTGGTTAAATTCCCAGTAGTGGAGAAGCATGTAAAGATTCAGATGTTACACCATTCACTACTCTCTAGTAAAATGGGTAGATATAGGGAAGTTTGTATAAGTGAGGACAGGCAGTGTGTTGCAGATTTCTGAAAAGGGTGACAGACGTGTGGTTGACAGAAGAGGATCTTCAGCATTGTCAGGAAGAGAAGGTGATTAAAACTAGTCCGGCCACATGCGCAGTGCAACTATTCATGGCGGAACACAAGGACAAGATTGTTAAAGGGACACTGTGAAACATTAACCTTATTTCTAACAAGTGTGGTTACTCTGGATTTATTCCATGTATGATAAGGTAATAGTGGCAAGCTGCTACAAACATAGAATGCTCATGGAAGCAATGCTCATGGAGCTGAGGAAGAGCCGATGTTGATTAATGGAACAGTGTGTGACATAACAGGGCCAAACATCCATCAACCAGCTGTGGTTACAGAAATTACCCAGCTGAACATGACACAGCCACAGCTATACTGGGCAGACAAACCACTAGAAGCACTCCAGAAGTGGAATCTAACATTCCTGAATTATACATTGAAACTGAACCTAATCCATCCCCTGAACTATGTGCATGAAAGACAGATTTCAGCAGACCAGTTGATGCAGCATGTCAAACAATTTAGGAAGAGGCAATGACAAGTGATCATGATCGTGAGCATCATGATGCCTAGCACCACAATGACTCTATCTCTGCTGTGCATAGCTTCTATCCCTCTGAAGTTGAGAACTGTCGATCAACTCTATTCACCAGTAGTACAGATTCTGGTAGTGTGGATACATAGATCATGAAAATGAGTGAATCTGGAATATTTCGGTGGGAATGTTGATGAGAAATGTATTTCATGGAGTTTAAGAAAATATAATGCCACAGAACAAGCCATGAACATTTGCAAAGAGAGTCGCTATGAGCACATGACTGGCAGGATGTAGAAGTAAAAAGGCACAATGTGATGTGTGTTATAAAGGAATGAATGGACTGTTAAGTGGCATAGTAATAACCAACTTAGTAGCACAAGAAGAACTCTAGCAAATAAGGTTTGTCAGTTAAATGTGCTCTCTGCACCTTGTGGGTAGGGCTGTAGATGTGATATGCTGTAAGTATTAAGTGGGGCCAAAAGGTGCCAGATCTTCCCATGGAGGGGAATAGTGTAGTGCCACTATCATTTCAGGAGCAAGCTAGACTTCTGCTCTGGGTTGTAACCCATACATGGCAGCAGATTACCACGACTGCAGTGGGTGTGCCTCTGCACTGCACACCAGAGTCGCTCCAAATGCAGTCATCCATCACAGAGTTGACTACCGCAGCAAGGTTTCCATCCATCTTCACACACAACTGACGCCTGGTGTTTTCAGCATAGCCACATGCAGGGACACCGACTTATAAAAAATATTGGATGGGGGGAAGGGGGAGGGTGACATACTGAGGGTCTTGCCCTGGGAAATTTTCTAAAATTTAGATGAAAAATAGTGAGTTTTAAAGTTTTGAAGCATTTTAGAGTCATATGATCAACAACATTAGAACCCCGGAAACTGGACTCTCCATAACTCGACACTCTGGGAAACTTGACAAGCCTGACACATATTTTTTGGCTTTGAAAAAAGAAATAAAAAAAGATGAACAGTATTTTTTTTTTAAACTAATTTAATTTACAGTAATAATCATGCTTATAGACTATTACAGAGCAGTGAATATATATCTCTGAAAAGACTGAAATTATATTTAAATAAATCCTAAACTATCATTAAAAGAATAAAACATAAAATATTGCTGTTGCACCATAATAGCACTTTGATTAACACGTGAAATATCTAATTTACACTTACTTTGAATAATGCTCAGCGTTTATTAAATAAAAACAGTGTCTAAAAGTTAATGCTTTAACACAGTTAATAAAGTTAATATAGTATGTCTACTACTTTCTGTCAAAAAGTATGTAAACAGCCAGTTTTAATTGGCTCTTACACCCTGAAAATATTTAAGTATTTGAAAACAATTAATACAGTGCTATAGTAATATAGTAATACACTACTGAACTAGTACTAACATTTCAAAACTGAAAATTTAACATTATGTGTGTATTTAATTCTCGATTTTAAAAGGATTTTTAATATTGTTCTGAATGCCATTATTAGGACTACAGTGTCTTTAGAAAGGTGCAAATGTCAACCATCTGACTGTATTACTGAATATGAAGTTGTTGATGACTGGTTGGATATCCAATTCATCCAAAACATCTTGGTGGGCATGAAGAACAGCCAAGTTGTTCAATTGCTTCTGTCCCATTGTTGATCAGAGATATGACTTCAGGCATCTAAGGGTGCTAAATGACTGTTCTGCTGTTGCTGTCATGATTGGAACTGCTTGGAGAAGCTTAATGAACTTCACTACTTTCTCCAACTGCAGGCTCTTGTGTAATGTACTTTCTTACATCACCCATGTTTTTTAAGACTAGTTGTTTTTATTAGTGATATCAGCTAACATATTCAAGTGTAAGTGCAGTCACTCAATGTCTAGGTCATTTTTGAAAAACTCAGTTGATTTTTCCAAATTTGTTTCACCTCTGTTTACTAAAAGCTATCATGATTCACACCACTTGTTTTCAGTTAACCTGATTACTACCATAATAATCATATGTTTTAACTCATTGCTTAATGTATTTTAAAAGGTAACTATCATCAACAAGGAAAATAAAAAATTCCAACATAATTTTGGAGGGGGGGGGGGGGCTTCACCATCCACTGGTCCTTTTTCCTATGGTGTGGGGGCATGGTCACTATACCGCACTGATGCAGTGTTGATGTACAAGTGAAAAATAAAGTATTAATTTTGACAGCTGCTTCTCTCTGAGTCTTTACCAGCCTGCTATCAAGCCTCAACCCTCTGCCACCTGCCATCCTTGCATCTGTTCTCTACTCTATGTTTAACAGTGGAACATTTCTTACATGCTTAAAGCAATCCTTTTGCATTTAATTTAATCGAAAGGTGTTTTTCACTTTGCTAGATATGCTGAATCTGTCCTGATGAACATTTTCTTTTCAATGCCATCATATTTTTCCTGCAGACATTTCACTTAGCTTCCCTGCATTTAACAACAATTTCTTTTGTAAGTCGACTATTCTGTTGGTTACCTTTCTTATCGGGTAAATTTTTCAAATGTTTTTTTTACAGTCTTTCATCACAATATAACGTCCTTCAATGATAGCTGGTTTCAGTCAGTAATTACCATCTTCAGATCTACAATACAAAAATTATACAACTAGTGGGCAGGCTATCTTTCAAAACAATACAGTATTTCTTACCATGATATACTCTGATACAAACTGGGTATGTACAGATAAGATAAGGTAAAGTGTACCTGTTCTACATCATCTTCTAATGTAATAAAGTCATAATGACATCATCAAAACATATAAACACACTCAGAAAAGCATTACCACGTTGAACTAAAATATGCTGCAAAATAGGCCACATCATCCACACAGTCATTTTGCAACTGGCATTTCTGTACAACACATACTGAAGTGCAGTAGCTGCCAGAAATAGTTGCCTCTATGATTCATAGATGTTGCCACTGTGACCTTAGATGAGTTCTTCATATACCATAAGAACCAGTATATGATGAAAATAGGGAATGTAAAATACAATATACCAGACTTTTAAATCTTGATAGTTACTATAGAAACCAATTGTGATAAAATAAAATATGAATACAGTAACATATAAAATTATTTAAAGGAAATGTATGAAGATAATAGTTTTTGACATTGTTTTGGTGAATTTAAGTTCAAAAATAAAATATACGTAATGCACTGCCTATAGCGACCTATAAATTACCTATGACGGAAAATGTCTATACGACAAAATAATGGTAAGGAACAAAAGACTGATCATTGATCAGTGCCTCCTGTTGGCTCAGCTGCCACAGGCATGTAGCAATCGTAAGAACTTAACCATTAGGGGGCTTTCTGAACATCGTGAGACGTCTCCCACAGAAAAGGTTTATACAACATGTTAACAGTCAACAAATAAGATTATATAGTCAGCCATACAATCCATGAATAAATAGGATATAATCAGTCACAGGATTAGAGCGACGATTGTATGGAAGTAAGGCAAATGCATACTGTGCTTGACATAAATCAGCAACAAGGCTAGATATAAATAAGCGAGGCATTAAGTGGTTATTTTCATATGTTATCAAATAAAGCAAAGTAGGCGTTGGGTACAAAATTCATCTGTCCATTGAGTACCCTTGGGGCTCATGCTTTTTGGCCCTATAAATCTGCAACTCCTTAACAAATCGAGAGCATAACCCTTTTCTGCCTTGTGCAGAATATGCATACAACTGTCAATATTTCCTGTAGTATGGCTGGTTTCTGCCAGATACATTCCCAATGCAGTTTTGTTATGTGTCTGCAAATGCTACTTGAACCTTACTTTAAAAGAAAGGCCAGTTTGACCAATAGAAAATTTGTCACAACTGCTAAAAACGATCTTATAAACTCCAGAACCACCAAATTTATCAGAATTATTACTCAAATTATGTTTCACATGGAGTTTCAGAGGTTGTTAACTTGGAAATCACATCTAACCTTAGATTTCCTAAAACATTTTTCTATTTGTTCGGACCTTTTTCCGTAAAATTTCATTGAAATAGTTTTCAGTTTTTCTTTACTATTTCTTTTTTCTGGGTGATCATGAGTCTGCCTACTATTTATTTTCTGTCTTTTTATTCTATTGTATGGGCACATAATATCATTTGCAAAAAATTCATTGACTACTGCAGTCTGCTTTAAGATATTAAGTTCTTGGTGTATCAGTAGCAAGATGTCATAAACATAATGTTTATAATATATAGTCTTGTATTTTAGTTGTGGAAAATAAGGAAATAACTTACATTCTGAATCATTCATAAAAAGTCTGCTAACATACAAGCCAAACTGTTACCCATCCCAAGACCATCTTTTTGATGATATATTTTTCCATTGAAGGTACAGAACAGGTACACTTTACCTTATTTTATTTGTACATTGCCAGTTTGTATCAGAGGATATCTTGATAGGAAATTCTATATTGTTTTGAAATTTGCCCACTAGTTGTACATTTTTTATATTGTAGATGGTCATTACTGACTGAAACCAGTCATCATCAAAGGATTTTATATATGATCAAAGACTAGAATAAAATACATTTGGCAGTGCCTGGATCACAGTTTGTATTCATGACTATGTTACAGTTTGTGAAGCTATTTCCATGTCTGGCTTATGACAGTGTCAAATGGCTCTGTAAACTGAAGCAGAAAATCAGTACTGACGTAATGAATATTAAATTTAATAAGCAGTGTCTTGCAGCAGGCGTCACACCGAAGTATGCGAAAGTGAAAATTAAACAGCAGTCAGCCCTCACCTTGTCAATTAAAACCAAAAGTGAGATGAACTGGATTATGGTCCAATTACGTGAACTGTATAACCATAAAGACTTGTTAATTAAAGGAGCTTTCGATTAACATTTGCAATAGAGTAACGATCTGTCTAGGACTCCGTTTCAATTTGTTTGGCAATAAATTTCTAACAGAGTAAGGATTTATGTTGAAAGAATAGAAAAAAGGCATAACAAAAAGTTAGGCAACTGCTAAAGCATCAGAAGGTTAATGTTGTAAAAAGTAATGGTGGCGCTGCACAACATCACTTTTATGATAGCGTAGCTAACTTGACAAATATCGAATTGAATGAGGATGAAAATACTTTGCTGAATAAATGATTACAACATAGTGTCACTCCTAATACTAATAACCAAACCATTACAAGAGTCATAGTTAAAATAAAATGGCATGTGAAGGAGCCTAGGTGATTAAACTAAAAGTTGCTGACACAGCCGTTAAAAGTTAATAAAGCTTTATCCAGTCAGTGTAACTCTTCTACTGCTGTCAATCACAAGAGTATTATCTGAAAAAATCTTAATACAAAGCTAGAAAAAGATAAGGCAATGGTCATTCATGCAGATAAGGGTAATACAGCAGTCCTTATATAAGGAGAAGACTACAATGAGAAAACAGAGGAATTATTTTCTGAAAATGAGATAGTGAAGTTCACAATGACCCAACACAGAAGTTCCAGTTAGATCTATCGAAAAAGATAGACAGCTCCCAACTTCTACTTAATGATTACAAAAAGAAATCACTAAAAATGATGAACCCTAAACTTCCCCAACTGAGATCGCAGGTTAAGATACATAAGAAAGGAAACCCGGTCCGTCCAATTGTTAACAAATTGCTATCACCATGTTGTAAAGTAAATAAGTTTCTTAACAAAGTGCTTAAAGCAGTGTACATGTTCACTACCAATTTTAGGGTGAAAAACAGATCTGATCTTGCTAATTTGATTAAGGATATACATTTTCAAAATAGGGTGACTCTAGCTTCCCTAGAAGTAAAAAGATACTACATTAGTGTCCCAATAAAAGAAATGATACAGATCTGCTAAATTACTACTGCAGAATACATGAATTAATAAAACTTCTAGAATTTGTATTAACTTACATCTTTTTTACCTTCAATGGCAGAATATATCAACAAAAACATGGTCTTGGGATGGGTAACAGTTTGGCTGGTACATAAGCAGACATTTTATGAATGTAAGTTCTTCGTTAAGTTTCCACAACTAAAGGACAAGACTATATGTTATGAACATTATGTCAATGACATCTTGCTACTGTTAGAGGGTGATGAGAATGAGGTTACCACAGTTGCTCAAGCCATAGGCAGCATGCACCAAAAAATAGCTTTTACTCCAGAAGTAGGAGAAGTGAGCTCCATGAACTATTTAGGCCTTACTATTAAGAAAGTTGATAACAAACATAAATTTTCGATTTTCTGAAAGCCTACATGTAAAGATACCGTAATCAGTGCCAGTTCATACTACCCGCCAAGATACAAAAGGGCCTTCTTCACCTCAGTGATCCATCGACTCTTTCAATTACCTTTGGCTGACAATGAAATATGCCAAGAACTTAGTATCTTAAAGCAAATTGTAGTAGCCAGTGGATTTTCTGCAAATGAAGTTATACACCCATACAATAAGATAAAAAGACAGAAAATAAATAGTAGGCAGACTCATAATTACCCAGAAAAAAGAAGTAGTAAAGAAAAACTGAAAACTATTCCAATGAAATTTTACGGCAAAAGGTCCCAACAAATCGGAAAATGTTTTAGGAAATCTAAGGTTAGATATGGTTTCCAAGTTAACAACGCTCAAAACTCTGTGTAAAACATAATTTGAGTAATAATTCTAATAAATTTGATGGTTCAGTGGTTTACTATATCGTTTGTAGCAGTTGAGACAAATTTTATATTGGTCAAACTGGCCAATCTTTTAAAGTAAGATTCTAGAAGCATTTGCAGCACATAACAAAACTGCATTTGGAATGCATCTGGCAGAAACTGGCACACTATAGGGAATATTGAGAGTTGTATGTGTATTCTGCACAAGGCAAGAAAGGGTCATGTTCTCAATTTGTTAAGGAGTTGCAGATTTACAGGGCCAGAAAACATAAGCCCGGAACCCAATGCTTACTTTGCTTTATGTGATAATATATTACAATAACCACTTAATGCCTCACTTATTTATATCTAGCTTTATTACTGATTTAAGTCGAGAACAGTATGCATTTGCCTTACTTCCATACAATCGTCGCTCTAATCCTGTCACTGATTGTATCCTATCTGATCATGTATAGTATGGCCAGACTATAAATCTTATTTCTTGACTGTTAATATGTTGTATAAATCTTTTCTGTGGAAGACGTATCACAATGTACGAAAAGCCCTCCCTCCAGTGGTTAAGTTCTTATGATCGCTATGCACCTAAATAACAGCCTGGCAGCTGAGCCACTAGAAGGTGCTGCTGATGATCTATCTTTTGTTCCATACAGTTATTTTGTCATATAGCCATTTTATCTTTCATAGGTAATTTATAGGTTGCTATAGGCAGTGCTTTACATATATTTTATTGTTGACTACAGATTCACCAAAAAAGTGTCAAAACTTATTATCTTTATACATTTCCTTTAAATAATTTTATATGTTACTGTATTCATCTTTTATTTTATCACAGTTGGTTTCTATAGTTTTTATCAAAATTTAAAAGTCTACTATTGTATTTTATCTACCCTATTTTAATAATATTATGGTTCTTACGTAAATGAAGAATACATCTAAACCCACAGTAGCAACATCTATGATGCATAGAGGCAAACATATTTTTGGTAGCTACTGCACTTCAGAATGTTTTGTACAGTAATGCCATTTTCAAAAGGACTGTGTGGACGATGTAGCCTATTTCACACCATATTTCAGTTCTGCGTGACGATGCTTTGCTGAGTGTGTTTGTAGAACAAGTGCACTTCACCTTATTTTGTCTGTGCATTCCCAGTTTGTATCAGAGTATATGATGATAGGAAATACTGTATTGCTTTGAAAGACAGACTGCCCACTAGCTGTATATTTTTTATATTGTAGATCTGAAGATGGGAATTACTGACTGAAACCAGCTATCGTCGAAGGATGTTATATTGTGATTAAAGGATGGAATGAAATACATTTGAGAGTACCTGGATCATTGCTTATATCTGCGACTATGTCACAGCTTGGGGAAAATTTCTATCTCTGATTGAATTATTTTTTGTTACCCACAGTCTATTCACAGTTACCTTCACTGTACCTATATCTGCCTGCCCAATTTCTGTAATGGCCCGTTTTACAGATATCCATTCCTCTTCCGCTAAACTGCCTACTGAATCATTCATTATCACAGTATCTACAGCCTCAGAGAGCTTAAAATTTATAATTCTGCAATGGTTCAGTATGTAATTACTTTAAACAGTGATTCTTCCTAGTAATTTTCATAAACTGCAGCCTACTCTTTATCTTTACTAAATTGTCATCTGAGTCATCTGCTCCTGGATACCTGTTAAAACCCAATATCTAATTTCAGTATCTCTATCTCACCATGATGTAATCTAGCTGGAATCTTCCCATGCTGCCAGGCCTTTTCCAAGTACGCCTCTTTCTCTTGTCATTCATGAACTATTACTAGCTGAAATTTATTGCACAATTTGAGGAGTCTTTCTCCTCTCTTGCTACAACTACTGGCTCTATATTCTCCCATAACTCTGACTTCTATTCCTTCCCCTATTATAGCATTACAATCTCGCTTTTCCATCTCCATTTTCATGCAAAGGTACTTGTTCAGTACAGAGATCTATTCCCTCTATCCTTTAGCCTTTTGCTTGTGAGTTTCACATGTATTCCTGATCTATTTCATTGCTGTTGGTTAACTCCTGCTTAGGTGTATATTTTTGCATTAATTTGAACAATTTGATAATTTCTTTTGAAGAAAGTGGCACATTTACCAGATTATAAAACAACCATTAACATAAGACACTAACCTTTTTTGAAGAGGCTTCATGAGAATTATTTTTTTTTTTTTTTTTCAGTATACTCCGGGAATTAATATCACAAACTTCTATATTGATATAAAGTGCCTTAAGATCTGGTTAAAGAGAGTTAATATTATATCTGCTCTAAACTTTTGTCATTTATTTATGGTGTACATTTCAGTAAGACAAGGGCAAAAAAATAAACAAAAAGAAATTGTTTCTAAGAATTATATCTTCACAACCTTTTCTGCTTATATCTAAAACACTAGTCTGGGTATCACTATTTACATCACCATCATTATTGCCATCATCATCATCATCATCATCATCATCATCATCATCATCAACAACAACAACAACAACAACAACAGTGGTACCATCATCTTCATTTGTAAGTCTACTGCCATTTCTTCCTTCCTGCCACTCCTTCCATATTATGTCATCCTCTGAGTCATCTATGACACTGAATATGCAGCAGTTTCTGAATCTTTTCATAACATATTCTTTTCAGATTCTGCTACAGGTAAGAAGGATCCTCTGGCCCAACATTGATATTGAGTATTTCTTCAACATTCCCTGCCCTTCTCTACCCTCGCCCCCCCCCCCCCCCCCCCCCTCCGCCTCTGGCACCAGGTGTGATGGCACAGTCTCCTTGAAGAGATCACTCATTGTAAAGCTGTTGCAAGTGAGCCTTAAAAGGTCTATTCACTACAAAATCCATTATTTGAAGTTGTAAGATCATGACACAAGAATTAGTATCAAGAATCCAGCACCAACATTTCCCTTCTGCTAAGCCTGGTATTCTGTTCCAAATAACCTTCAATCAGTCTACCATCAGGTCATATGTTGTTCAACCCTTTCCTTGAGATCTAAAGATAAATCCTGCAGGCAGTTCCCTGCAAAGATTCACATATAGGGCGAGCTTCCCTCCACCTGCCAGTGCACCCAGAATTACTGTAACTCTGGCCATTTCACTAGCAAAACTATCATATACACACATTTAACACCCTTCACCTCAACAGTAATATTTGATGGCATATCAGAATAAAGAGGTGTCTGATCAGCAGTGCCTATGTGACACAGGAAGTAGTACCACCACTTTCTTAGACTTATTATATATGCTGATACACACTCAGTGTTTAAATATGTTGAAGATACTAATTTGACAAGAAGTATCCTGGCACTGATATGGAGCTCTCTTGCCACATTCTCCATTTCAACTGTCTTGATGTACAACACCTAGACACATCACACTCTCCAACATGTCTAGAAATTTTTAACACGCCCTGAAATGAGGAATCCTCTTCCCAAGATCCTTCACCCACAACACTATTTTGCTACCATTTTAACCTCACATGTTCCGCCCTGCAGCCTTATGTTCTATATCTTGTAACCCAGCAAGTATGTGTCTACATGCATACTCTACAAACCACTGTAAAGTGCTTGGCAGAGGGTACTTAGCATGGTACCAAATTTAAAGTTTTCTTCCCAATCCAGTCTAACATGGAGCATGGGAAAAAAGGCTCATTAAATGCTTCCTTGTATGCTGCAATTATTCCAAAGATCTCTATTAATACAGAATAAAGAAAGATGAAGAATATCTTTAGATTCTTCATTTAATACTCATCACGAAATCTTTGTAAGCAGATTTTCATAGGATATTGGCATTTATATTCAAGTATCTGGCAATCCTGGTTTTTAACATTACTATGACACTTTCACAAGAGCAAATAAACCTGTGACGATCTGTTTTTGGTAGATTGATTGATTGATTTCTTTATTAATCCATGTAACAATTTACATTGTGTGGATTTCATCAGCAAAATCATATACAATACAATATACCTACAACTATACACATAAAATTAATATTTACACACATTTTTGAGGTATATTAAATTAGTTTTATATCTTTATGTAATTTGTAATTTTCTTATAGTACTGTACAATTTTGGATTTCATATTATAATTATTTCCTCGTGTATTACAATGCAGACTACTTTAATTATACTACATGTTTTAATTCAGATAGTCCATTACTGCATAATAACTTTTATTTCATAAAAAAAATTTAGTTTTGTTTTGAACTGTCCGATTGTGTCAATATCTTTTATTTTTTGGGGTAATTTATTATGTAATTTAATGGCATTGTGCAACAAGCTCTGCTGAGTTTTAACTTTATTTTTCCTCTCTAGATGCAGATTGTATTGGTTTCTAGTTTCATAGCTGTGTACTAAAGAATTTTTCATATAGCAGTCAATATTATTTTTTACATACATAATACTTTGAAAAATGTATTCACAGGGGACACTTGGGATTTACAGCTTTTGGATATGTTCAAGGCAGTCAGCCCTACTGCCACTCTTGGTTATTATACGAATTGCTCTTTTCTGTAATTTGAAAACTATTTGAATATTTTTACTGTTGACTCCCAAAAATATTATTCCATAGGTAATAACAGAGTGGATATAAGAAAAATATATGGATGTGACACATGTAGTATCACACACTGCAGTCAGAATTCTAAGAGCACAGCATGCTGTAGCCATTCTGTTACTAAGTATTTTAATATGTTCTTCCCACTTTAACTGACTATGAACATGCATACCAAGAAATTTTGCATAGTCTACACATTCTATAGTTTCATTGTTTAACTTAAAGTTGTTATACTGTGGTTTTTGCAGACATAGAAGTTAACAGCATTTGTTTTGTTTCTTTTTTTTTAATTTTGAGTTAGTTTATTACTGGATGACCACTCACATACACTGTTTAGTGTTTGTTCGGCTTTTTCTTTCAGTGCATCTGGTGATTTGTCACTGATTAAAGCATTTGAGTCATCTGGAAACAATATTGTTTGTCCATGCTTGATGCTCTGTGTGAAGTCATTTATGTAAATCAGGAATAGTTTTGGGCCAAGGACACTACCCTGTGGGACACCAATATTTTCATAATTTGGGTCTGAAGTATACTTTACAATATAGTTTGAGCAACTTGAAATATGTGAGATTTCAGTTATCTGTCTTCTAGTTTTTAGATATGACTGGAACCACTTTTTCACAAGTCCCTTTATTCCCAGTTCATCTAACTTATTTAACAATGTGTTGTGGTCCACTGTATCAAATGCTTTAGTTAGATCAAGAAATAGACCTGTTGTGTAGTTCCTTTTATCTAACGCTTCTAGAATGTGTTTTGTGAAGTGTGCTGTTGCTGATTCTGTGCTTTTCCCTGGTCGAAATCCAAACTGGTCAACAGACAGTAAGTTGTATTTATTTAAATAATTCATTAGCCTATCTTTCATAATAGATTCTAATATTTTTGCAAAGCATGATAGTAGAGAAATTGGCCTATAATTTTCAATTTTTCCTGCATCAGCTTTTTAGAAGAGATGTAGAAATTTTGCATATTTTAAATAGTTTGGAAAGTAGCCCTGCTTGAAAGATTGATTTATAATATCAACTAAAGGTGGAAGTAGGCTCTTGATACACTCCTTAATTATAAAAATGGGGACTTCATCCACTCCAGCTGAGATTTTGTTTTTCAGTTTGCTGACTGCTTTATAGACTTCTTCCTGTGTTGTAGGGAATAACGCCATTGAGTGTAATACACCATTATTAGCTTTTTGACCTGAGGGGCTGTTAGAAAATTTTCCTGTAATTTTATTCCTATGTTACTAAAATAATCATTTATATAGTTTGCCATATATATTGGGTCTTTTATTAGAGTCCCTTCCTCTTTGATCTTCAAGTTTGACAGATTCATTTTCCTGGTACCAGTTTTCTGCTTCACAATCTTCCATACTGCCTTATTTTTGTTTTCTGCAGAGAGCATCAGTTTGGAGTTATGAGCTCTCTTTGCTGCAAAGCAATATTTTCCTATATGTTTTTCTATATCTTTTATAAAAGAGTGAGAAAGCAGGATTAATTTGGCTGTGTTTAATGGAGCTGAGGTACTTTAGAGTTTCAGACGATTTTTTGATTACTTTTGTGACCCACTTGTTTTTTCCTGCTGTTGATAATGGACATAATACTTTAGGAAATGTTTCTTCAAAATTAAATTTAAACAAGTCATGAAATTTTTGAATTTTTCATTTGCATCTACCTCTGAGAATACTGAGTCCCATGTTTGTCCTGCTATCTGTTTGGCAAACTCATGTCTATTTTATTTAGAAAAAAATCGTCTGTAAATATGAATTTTCTTTGTTTCTTCTGGAGCCACTTTTATATTAATGATTTGACCTGAGTGATCAGATAATCCTAGCTCTGCTACCACCAACTCACAGTTTTCTTCGCCTAAATCTGTTAATACCTCATCAACAGCTGTCTTTGAGTATTTTGTTATTCTGGTTGCACTGTTAACCATTGGAACTAGATTGAAACTTTGAGCAAGACTTTGTAATGAGTCCCATGTAGAATCAGGATTCAGTTTATCCACATTTAGGTCTCCACATATGAGAATGTGGTTCTCTGGAGTGGATATCTTGTCAAGAACATGATTAAGTTTGGAGAAAAAGATGTTGAAGTCTCCACTAGGAGATCTGTATATACATAAGATAATCAAATTCCTACACCTGTACTGGTCCCTGATTTCAACTGCCACCAGTTCAAAATGTTGCTCTTCACTGATTACACATAAATCACTTCTGGTCTTATACTGATAATTTTTTAATTGTGTGCCCTTATTTTCACACATTCAGTGTCCCCTGTAGTCCAGTTTTGTATGAATTCCACATCCTTGAGCAGTGTTCTAGAATATTAGTGATTTTTAAGCAGTCTGATTTGTAGACTAACTGCTTTTTCCAGTAACCTGCCACCTGCCTTATCTATGACTGACCCTTTGTGAACATTCAATTTCATATCCCTACAAATTGTTACATCAAAGTATTTGTACATGTCAACTGATTCCAGTTGTGACTCACTAATATTTTAGTCATAGGATACAACTTTTCTACACTTTGTGAAAGGCAGAATTTCTTTCTGGCATTTAGAACAAGTTCTCAATCTTACATCAGTGTAAGACCTATTACTGGTGCCCACCCTCTAGAGTCTACACTAGTCCTCAGACAACCAGTGACAACAGCTCCAGTCACTTATGAAGCACTATTAAGCACTAGAGAGTTATTTTCAACAGCTGTGACACAATTTATGCTGCACTTAATTACCCATCCCTGTATTCCCCACAATTTAAACTCTTCTTGCTTCCACCGATGATAGACATTCTGCAGGACATGCTACGATCTTGCAGTTATTCTGACCTGATAATAGTCTTCTTCCTCCCTTAGTCCTCATTGAACTCACTTCCCCCTGTACCATCATTTTCAACCACTTTGCTCTATCAGTGACCAGACAATGCAGTTCCGCCAGAATCACTTATATCACTCCACCTGGCTTCCCATAGTCCTCAGCCTATACCACCGTTTGTCCACATGCTTCCACATGAAGGTTCAAATTCCCTGTTGTTAAAAACAATGAATACTTCAGGACTTTACTAAAGAAGAAAACATGGGTTCTACATATTTATGGATATATTTACACATTATTTTAATATGTAATTTCCAGCTAAAAATTGAAAAATCAAGTGTAGTGGGCTTAACAGAAAAAATTGCTGGTTGACAACAGGTCTCCAATAACAAAATGAAAGCTATGTGGAGTATAGTGAAACAGCAAACTGGCAATGTTTCTCCTCAAAATTACAGTATTAAATTGAATTGTAACGGCAAAGAAATTACTGATCCTAAAGAAACAGCAGACGTGTTCAATACTTATTTTAGCAATATAAGTGAGCAATTAATCGCTGAAGTCGAACTTTGCAATACAAATTGCCCAGGATCATCTGTACATACCAAAATAAATCCTACTTCACTGTTTCTCTTTCCAGCATCCCAGAAAGAAGTCCTGTCAGTTATCAGAACTTTAAAAGTGAACTTTTCCCCTAGAATAGATAGCATACCAGACAGCCTTATTAAAAAATGTGGAGATATCGTTATTGAACCATTAGCTCACTTTTACAACAGTTCCTTTCAAACTGGTATTTTCCCATAATGCCTAAAAACAAGCAATGCTCAAGCCACTATTCAAAAAAGGTAAAAAGGATGAAGTGGCTAACTACAGGCCCACTGCTCTACTATCTGTATTCTCAAAAATCATAGAAAAATTTTTTCAAAGAAGGGTAGTAGATTTTCTGGAAGAGCACAAACTACTATCCACAGCATGACATGGTTTGAGGAAAGGCCAATCAACTGATACAGCAATTTTTGAACTATTAAGTGTAGTAATTCAGAAACTAGATAATGGCGAAAATCTCATTGAAATATGTCTAGATCCCCCTAAGGCGTTTGATATCATAGATCACACAAAATTATTGCCCAAGCTTGACGACATGGGGATTGGAGGCACATCTAACAACTGGATAATGTCATACCTACGCAGTCGAAAACAAGTGGTTGAAATTCAACATGAAAATTTCGTCAAACTCACTCAACACCATTCAAACTAAGAAACCATTAAATATGGAGTGCTACAAAGTTCAGTTCTGGGACCTCTTCTAATTCTGTTATATGTGAATGACCTAAACAAATTCTGCAAGAACATCATCCAGTTTGCAGACGATACAAATGTGCTAGTGAGCGGGAACGAAATGGAAATGCTTCAGAAGTATACAACGGAGACACTGAACAGTATTTAAAACTGGTTCAGACATAACAAATTGGTAATAAATGCAAGCAAGACAGTGGCACTAAATTTCTATAATGTGGAAAAAGGTCAGCAAACTGTTCAGATTCAGATATCTGACGAAGACCTTCAGAATGTAGACAACATTAAGTTTTCGGGAGTATGGCTCCAATATAATCTTAAATGGGGTACACACATTGAAAAATTATGTATGACATTAAGCGCTATATGTTACTTAATCAGAATATTAGAGGAATGCTGCAACAAAGATTCTCTGAAAACTGTGTATTAGGCCTATACATACTCACAACAGAAATATGGAATTATTTTCTGTGGTAACTCTTCTCTTAGCCAAACCTCTTTAGGCTACAAAAAAGAATTATAACAATAATGGAAGCTGTAGAATGGAACAAAACATGTAGACCACTCTTTAAAAAGCTACAAATCCTCCTGCTTCCGTGTATATATGTGTATGAGATAACCATGTTTGTGAAAAAATATTCAATGGAAAATCCAATTCTCTTCCAGAAAAATGAAAGTATCCACTTTTATAACAGACCGCGACACACGGTCTAGAGGATAGCGTTGCTGCCTCTGGATCAAAGAGTCCCAGGTTCAATTCCCAGATAGGTTGGGGATTTTCTCTACCCAGGAACTGGGTGTTTGTGCTGTCCTCATCATTTCTTCGTCCTCATCATCATTTGCGTAACGGGGTGGTGACAGGAAAGGCATCCGGCCACCCTTCAACTTAATCCTGCCAAATCTACCATAACCAAGTTGGACAAAGGCACTAGGAAGAGAAAAAGATCCACTCCTATAACACCAGGCAAAAAGAAAACTTTCATTTAGGCCAACCAACACCACCCTGAACAAAAAAGGAATCCTGTATTACGAGAAAGTTACTTGTAATAAACTTCCCCCGCAAATGAAATCAATAAATGACCTAGCAAATTTCAAGTCAACTGCAAAATTTGACTCATCACTGCTTCTATAGCCTCCATGAGTTCCTTCAGATAGTTCACTAACGATCTGTGTCTTTGCCTTACTGATGTATCATATAAATGTTACTAGAACTTTAATAATTTACCATAACTCAGTGATCATTTAATGTAGAAATAATAAATAACGCAAATTTCATTATATTTTGCTATACATCGACTTCTCCTACATCAGAATGTACTACTTGTGTTATAGATGATTACCAGGGCCATAAAACTCACTCTAAGTTATTCTACTCAAATCGGGTCTGCAGGTTTTCACTTTGAGAAGGCCTTACCTTCAAAAAATTTTATATTGTGAGATGTTAAGGTCTGTAACCTTATACTGTATCTGACATTTAAGTGTCACCAACTTACGAAGTTACCGGTAATCGTATCCTTCAGTTGCAACAATCAAAGCGCCTCTCCTGCCCAGTTCTGTTGACGTATTACTGTGTAATGAACCTAATTCAAGTGCGCATACTTCTGAATTTAAGTTATTTCTATTCGCAATTTGTTTATTAATATTTTACAATCACCCAAGTTTCTTTCTTTTTAATCAGAGTATCTCAAGATGTCTCATTGCAGCTTCTGTTGACCAGGTTAGAGACCTAACGTGACATGAAGTGTAGTAATCTGTCTCATATAGTAACAGTGTTACAAACTCTCCAAAACCTTATCATGTGTTAAAATATGTATTATTGTACAGCTTTGTTTTTGTAAGAATTACGTTGCTGAAGAAACTAGCACGAATTTATGTTTAATTAAATTGGAATCTGCTGGACTTTAAAGTAATACAAACAACTGACTGTAATGTATAACTGGACCTAACGGTTTCAAAATTCAAAACGATGATATACATCACTATACGCGTTCGTTAAACATTAATTTGTATCCATGGAACTTACATTTACTATGGCTTCATCCAAATCATCTGTGCATTGTATATTTTTAATAAAACATGTTGAAATAAACATTTTCTAGTCAGTTTCTTTCTCAGAACTTCCGTTTTTTCACAATAAAAATGTAACTGTTTCTGCTAGGTACTTACAGAACAAACTTCACAATATCTGCACTGTAATAAGCCATCATCGCTTACACTTAGCAAACTAGTGCACTAAGTAAGTTCGCGCAGTCTGCTTTGCGTAGAACAGCTTTCTTCATTATTGTGAAGTTGCGATATTTTGATGATGTCAACTACGCTGCAACAGCGTTCCCAGTACAGCCCCTTAGCTGTTTAGATTTCGTAGTTGTGATTATGATCTTGTGTTTTTGTGTGCTGTTGAGGCCAGAACACACACCAACACAACTTTAGTTTGCTTTATTCTGTTTTTTAGTACAATATAACAGTACACTTTTGTGGAAAATTAATGTGTGGTTTGAAATCTTAGTTCATTGTGTGCAAATAATTTTCCTTTTATCAGCAACGATTTAATCCTCTCCAATAGTTCAGGAATAAAAGCCAGTAAAATGCCGTACTTCAGAAACCAGAGTTAGCTCTAAAACAGCTGATTTGTCATCACTATGTAGCGATTGAGAATTAAAATGGCAGAGAATAAAAGAAAGTAAAAGTTCTCTTATCCTCAAAATCGAAAAAGGAAATCAGAGAAAGAAATAGAAATGGCTAAGTAGAAGGTGTATCTTTGTTGTCAACAAATCTGGACAGGTAATGCTGCAAAAGATATGATTTCTGGATCACCCTTCACACTAACAGATACCGACTCAGCAGATGCTAAAATCAGCAGAGTTCTTGGAGAACGTGAATACGCATTAAATAACGCCAATACCGAGCCATCAGAAGATAATCAAAGGAATAAGTCCGAACTAAGTGCAGAAAACAACAAAACATTACAATCGGTTTCTCAGCTTCAGCTTCTGAGGGAATATCTGAAACATCATGCAGACATTCACGTCGTATACTGCTTTTATGAAAAGCTGCAGGGTCTCCAACTGGGTTATTGTATTTAAAAGTCGCGAGGTTTAAACGCGTCTCATACTCTTCTGGCAAAGTGTCAGAACTTTATTTATATGTGTAGAATTCAGATTGGGGGAGGGAGGGTTAAATATTTTCCTACCGATGAGACTAGAAAATGAACGAGAGAAGCCAAATACTGCAGACTATTCACGATGACAACGGGAGTTGCACTGGAGTGCTCTTTTATTTGTTTTGTTTCGTTAATTATTAAAGTTTGTAATTGTAAAAGTAAGAAACAGCTTGTGGACTCCGCCACTACCAAAAGAACGATTCGCCACGCAGTTTTGGCCGCCTAATACATGACCTATAAGACGAACTTCCTGAGCGCAGTTTGCCTGCAAATGACGAAACGACGTCTGATTGTGTGAATTACGATGAAGAGTCCTATATTAAGGACGATTAGCAGTAATAGAACGCAGTAGTGAGAACTTTTAAATGTTGAGACGAAAGGAGGTGTCCGAAGAAACAAAAACTATCACACGAAACAAGAGTGAACGTGGGACGCCGAGTTGTATCTTAAATACAGCGGCTAGTCGTCTATGCATTGATTTTGAGACGTTGTAATAGAGTCGTTTAATGTATTTTGGAATACTGTGAAGAGCGAAACAATTTGATACCATTCCCATAAATCGCAATGTTAGGCGAAATCGAAAAAGTAATTGAAAACATAATCTCTGCATCGGTTAAAACCATTAAATCTTTACATAAGTTAATTTTCCAAACAGTTCCAGATGACAGAAAAAATCGGAAACATTTGAGAAGATTTTCTAGCTAATCAATGGCTGACGTACTTGAAGCTAAGAAGTCATTTCCTGAAGCATCGGATTTGGGAGGGGGGGGGGGCTTACGTACCAGCAAAGAAAAGAATAGAGCGGTAATAGTCCTCTCATCCCAACATCATATGATTCATGTTCTAAGGACTTTAAAGTAATTTAAGTGGGAATCATCATGAATAATGGTACCAAAAGTGGTGTTGAGGTGCTGGAGAAGTTAACTGAAAGAATATACTGTACATGCTCAACATCCACCAGATAATGGCCTATCTTCAATTTGGTGTTGCTTTCGTTTTCTGGATGACGATCACTCCAACGAGGCAGCAAAAGAACCTTGGTGAGATCTCACATTGCACAAACTGCAAAAAATGGAAAGAACTGCTCACACGTCTCCCCAGTGTGATGAATTTGATGGATGTATCTACAAAAAATCAACAAGCTCGAACAGTAGAAAAAACTCAAGGCAGGCGAAGTGGAAGATGCTTCCCATGTGAATCAAGAAAAGACAGACTGTAAATATGATGAATGCAATGAATGAGTCTGCAAGGACGACTCTCATAAGTAGTCCATGTAATCTGCAAGTATTATTACAACTGATGCTGCTGTCTTCAATTAAATTTTCTCTTAGGCAATAGATAAATAGAATGATACCACATTGTAATGTTTAAACCAAATATTGATTTTAAAATACTCTACTTGGAACAAATCCGAATAAAAATGAAATTTTCTGTACCTTTCAATACTTTATGTGGTAACTATCATCCGAAACCATGACAGAACGTATCTCGTAATATAATAAAGTTTAGATACTAATTTACAGAATACAATATGGCTCACACTTAAAAAATCATGACAGATATAAAATGTAGACAATCTGTAAAAGTTGGAAATAATGTAGCTCAGTCGAACAAAGGTTATTAATCCAATACTGAGAAACTTGCATTGGAAATCAGTAACGACATAGAATGCAAAAAGGATGATGATGAAGCTGGAGATGATGAAGAGGTTGCAATCCCAATGGGTAGCGATAAAAGATGAGTTTCTTGGATGGTGATGAAGCTGGCGATGATGAAGAGGTTGCAGTCCCAATAGGCAGCGATAAAAGATTGAGTTTCTTTGAAAATATTCAGAAACAGACGCTAAAAGCAGAACACAATTTTCATCACATTTACAGAATCAACTTAAATTTTCGCTGTTGTTCAGTGATGCAGAGTGTAACACAACAAGATTTTGCCACCATACACGAATAATTTTGATAATTCCTACTTCATTTACTTAGTATGGGTTCACATGTTAGATGGGTTTATCTAATTATTAATCATTTGTTGGTTGATGCTCAGTAGCCTCATACTAACACGTGTGTAGAGGTGCGTGCTTTGAGTGTAATTTCGCGTTCGCTGTCAGCAGGGGCCGGCCAGGGTGGCCGAGCGGTTCTAGGCGCTACAGTCTGGAACCGCGCGACCGCTACGGTCGGAGGTTCGAATCCTACCTCGGGCATGGATGTGTGTGATGTCCTTAGGTTAGTTAGGTTTAAGTAGTTCCAAGTTCTAGGGGACTGATGACCTTAGAAGTTAAGTCCCATAGTGCTCAGAGCCATTTGAACTATTTTTTTTGTCAGCAGGGTGAACGTGGTGGGTCTTTGCGGTCTTCAAAAGCGTCACGGAACCAGGACAGTTCATGGTTCTGAAACGAGGGTGCTGGGTGCATCTTTCCATCGCTTCGCCTCCCTACTAGAAGCAGGTGGAGATGGGCTTCTTGTGGAGCCCCTGCGGTTGCTAAGGAGGTGGGGGCCAGGCAATGCTGAAAGCACAAGATCACAGAGAAAGCATCTTACAAGCGCCACCACCAGCCTGTTAAGCATGTAGGAATGCCTGCTGCAGATGCGAGCTAATGGTCGCAGAAGTTCTCATGTCAGATACCACGATATACAAGGAGGTGCCCCAAAAAAATTAAATTATTTTTTTTATTTTTTAAAGGATATATATTTTCAAATTGTTTACAAAACAACCTTATCCCTTTCAAAATATTCTTCATTACAATAAATACATTTGTCCCATCAGTGTTTCCACTGTTCAAAACATTTTTTGTAGTCCTCTCTCACTTTTTCTTGACTTCTTCAATGTTGGCAAATCAGTGTCCTTTCATACCCCTTTCCATGTGTGGAAAAAAGAGAAAGTCGCACAGAACCAACGCCTCCTAGAAGCAAAGCCTCACAGCGCTCTTCCCAGGCAGCTGTGACGTCACGCACAGGGGTCATAACAAACCGAGCTCATGAGTCTTTTGCAAGTACCACATGGTATGCTGTGCTTCGGATCGAGTGACCGTTTACGTTTTAGATTTTGCTAAATAAGTTACAGTGCTGATCAGAATACCACAGGGGTGTTGCGTGCCAAACTGCAGAGGCAATTACGACACTGGGTCTCAAGTTTCTGTGTTTTGTTTTTCAGCTGATGAATCTCTAAGGCGGAAATGGATCTCGGCTGTTCGCATACAAGATTGGATGCCTAGTAAACGTTCAGTTGTAAGTATCATTGTGTTTGTTAACTAGTGCAGTACCATTACATTAATCGTTACGCTTAAAAGCTTTTATTCCGAAATGTATTACGAATGGAAGCAATACACAATTCCGCCCATCTTAACGGTCGTTTTTGTAACATCTTCAACAACCAACTGCTTGCTTCTTTTAAGGTTTGTGAGCTGCATTTCAACGAAGAAGATATATTAAGCAGTACAAGTATGTACGACCCAAGGACTGGCAAACTGTTAACAGCACCACTGGATTGTCGACACTTAGGAGAAGGTAGGTTAAAGTACCATATGTTAGGCAGAGACCTAAATTTGTAAATTACAATGTCATAAGGAGGAAGCTGGTTGTATAGTTGCGTCTCCTTGGATGTTAAGCTTTCCTTTTTCACATGCTATACCATCAAAGTTACTGGGATGCCCTTCAGATTTGTGCAATACGCCAACATCAGCGCGAGAGGGCCCGAAAGTCGCAAGGAGCGACTAGAAAACAGTGCGAAGCGACCTCTTTCTGCAATTTAGAGCTGCCAAAAAATAAAATACGTTACTGTGATCGTATTAACAAATTAGACGGTGTGTGTTTATTATTAATTAACCACCATCCTTACCCAAGAGTTGTTTGCTACTCTGTTGTAGACAGTGATTTATTTCTCAGTGATTTTATTAATGGTGTGGAACTGAAATGTGTTGGAAAAATGAAATTTCCCAAAAAAGTCTGGAACACACAAGAGGTGAGATGCTCTTAAGGAAATTTATTTGGCTTGTAGTAAAGATAAGGTTCCCGTTCATAATGTTCTGTCGTTCATTCAAGATAATTTGAAGAATGTAGTAGAGAAGTTGCCTGAAAGGCAAACTAAATTATAATTTTTACAGGAACAAGAAATATTCCTGAAATGTAGAAGTTCATCTCAATTCGAATATTATGCTGACTCTATGATTATGTGGTCATTAATAAATATTACTAGCCCAAGTGGAATTAGTTTCTCAAAAGCACTAGCATTATTTCTATACCAAGTATAAATACACTGTCCACGCTTTGTAGTAAACTTTTAACTAGTCCAGTCACTGAACAATAAAGTGATCAGTTTATGAGTTATATCTCATAGAAATCTGGAACATAACCCTCACAAGATAAAACAGTTCTGTTAATTGATGCTATAATTTGAAATTCCAGCTTGATTACAAAGGTGGGAATATTCTAAGCATTGCCTTCAACAGTGGCAAATTTTTGTGTGCAGCCAGTGCTTATGTTTTTATGATACAAAGTTCAGATTCACCTTACAAGGATGTGGTATATATTCCTGAAGTTAAACCAATTGGGGTTGATGGATTTTTCTCACAAATAAAAAAGTAATTCTTAACTTAGGAGCAGCTGGATTTGAGGTGGTTGGGTTAGTGGCAGACAATAATTCAATTAGTAGAAAAGGAATATTTAACTTTACCACTCCGCCAGAATTGAAGATAAAGTATTGTCAGCCTGCACAAACTTCTGCAGATCGCCCACTCCACTATTTTGTGGATACAGTTCGCCTCTTAAACTATACCTGTAACAACTGGTTCAATGAAAAGGAGCAGGTTCTATGTTTTCATGATTTCATTGAGAGCATGGATGGAGGTTTTGCATCAGTCACAGCACACAGTGTTCAAAAAGATGAGTTATTACAATACGGAAATTCTCTAACTTCAAAATCTCTGTTTCCAAATATAATTGAAAAGCAAAATGTTAAACTGGTGCTTCATATCTTTAATTATATGTCGGTTGTTGCTTTGCAGAGACTAGGCTCGAAGATAGGAATTCAAAACTGGGAAACCACTGTGACATTAATAACAATAATAAATCTTTGGTGGTGAATTGTGAATGTGAAAACATCACTTTAAAGGTCAGAGGCTAAGAAATGTTTTCCAGGAACCTGTGACTTCTAATTCCCATCACATGTTTGATTTTTTAAAGAGCTTTGTGTCTTGGTTTTATTTATGGCACAGGTTGAACGACAACAGGAAACTTTCTAAAGAGACACACTTTGCTGTAAAACATACAACAGCTGCTTTGATTGATTTCAGTAGCTGTTTGCTGTGTGACAAAAACAGGTCCTATTTGCTCCGTGGAAAAGTACAGACTGACAGTTTGGAACATATGTCTAAATTAGTTGGAGATGTGGTAATTAAGAAGTCAGATATTTGAGGCACTGAGAGCAAGAGTGGACTAACCCATATTTGTCGCCGCCTGAAGTTACCTGCAAGAAATGATGCCTATGTGAAGTATCAAAAACCCTACAAAACCACATATTTAAATTCAGTATGGTAAACGTAGGTGAAGGGCCAATTACTACGTTTTGCGCTGAGCCTTTGTCACGTTTTCGTGGAGCAATAATGTACTATGACTCATTGGTCCATGCTGCACCTCCAGCGTTCGCTACCACAGTCATGCCCAGCGCGGTATACGATGTTGCCTTGTGTAGAAGTTGCTATCGCAATATTCGCGTCACTCCGCATTGATTCACATTGTGGAATCGCGTAGTGCAGGTGTAGTGTGTTGGTTGTGTGATAGTTGTTGAAGTTACAATGATGGATCAAAGCACACAACCTAAAACTATAGATGAACAATTACAAGGTATGTTATTATTGTTTGTGTGTGGTATCATATTGTGTAACGGTAATACGAAAATATTGATTCCTGTACGTTTGACATTGCACTTCACAGATATTTTTCAATTGGAGGAGGAAGGTGACGATCAAGAACGTGATACAGAGCGGCTAGATGTTAACGCCGGTTTGGAAATGTCCTCAAAACCAGGACCATCTGCATCCTCATCATCCCATGATAATGTGAAAAGTATGAAAGGCAAAAAGCAGTGAACACACAATGTGTAGTGGGGCAATCGCTCTGTTGTAGAAATAGTTCAAAAGCCATGATCGCTTAAATACTGTTTACTGGATACCCGGTTTCAACACGCTACAGGTGCCATCATCGCTGTTTGGTCAGTGGCCGGTTGTGAACCACTAGAAACGCAGCAGGGACAAAATGGTTCTAATGGCTGTGAGCACTATGGGACTTAACAGCTATGGTCATCAGTCCCCTAGAACTTAGAACTACTTAAACCTAACTAACATAAGGACATCACAGAACACCCAGCCATCACGAGGCAGAGAAAATCCCTGACCCCGCCGGGAATCGAACCCGGGAACCCGGACGTAGGAAGCGAGAACGCTACCGCACGACCACGAGATGCGGGCGCAGCAGGGACACCTGCGCGGAATAGGGCAGTGTGATGCCGACCGCTCAGTCGGGCAGCTGTCATGTACCAAAAAGTTTTTATCTTGTGACTTTCGTTTTACGTATCTCATGGAAAAGAATTACCAGGAGAGTAGTTGTTTCTTAATGTACCAAAATAGTTTTATCTTGTGACTTTGGTTTTACATCTCTCATGGAAAAGAATGACCAGGAGAGAAGTTGTTTCTTAATTTTTGTGACAATGATTTATATCAGCTGGTTTGCCTCATGTGTCGTTATATCCATATGGTTAACAAATGTTAATCTACATTCAGGTATGCGATACTGCACTAATCGTAATGTATATAGTGTAACTCACGTAAGCCCTCCCTCAAACCTGCCTTGTTATATCTTCACAGATGTGATGATGGAACCTTTAGTGTGTTGAAACATGTTATCCAGTAAACAGTACTTAAGTGATCTTGGCTTTTGAATTATTTCTAAGACAAAAAGGATTGGCGAACTTTGATTTGCAGTCGGCCTTTCTATTTAACAGTATCTGTGTTTGTAAGACGAATGTATACCACGTTCCTTTCTCGATGGGAAAATACCAGACAATACTTTTTGCTTGCTATTCATGGTAATGATGTGCAAGTGTGTAAACCACTTTTTCAGAACACACCAGTAGTATCTGTAGGACGAATAGACAAAATATTGAAGCAGAAAGGCGTTAGCGCAACTGCTCCACTTGACCGACGAGGATGGCGCGAATCTGTCAACAAAACGCCGTCAGATAAAATAGCTGAAGTGAAGTGTTTTGTTGACAAATTTCCAGCGTATGAAAGTCACTATGCGATAGACAAATCGAGTAGAAAGTATTTGGCACCTAATTTTAGTACCAGTACTATGTATTAATTATATTGCAAAGAAACAGTGAACCCAGTATCTGATCATATATTTCGCAAAACCTTCAATGAACAGTTTACTTTATCTTTCCATCCACCTATTTCGGATTCATGTAAGAAATGTGATTCTTTCCAGATCAAAATAATGGCCTAACCAAACGGCAGTTCGTTCATCTCGCACAAAGACGAGCATTTGAGGAAAGCTGAGTGGGCTCGTAAAGGCTAGCAGAAAGATACTTTGATCAAATGATAATGTTACAGTTATAACATTTGACCTGATGAAAACTTTGCCTACATTTGTATTGTCAACAGGAGTATGCTATTACAAGAGTCAAATGTGGACCTAATGCCTCGGTATTCATAATGTAGGGAATGATGATGTTCACATGTTTCTTTGGAACAAGTCGATTGGATCTAGAGGTCCTCAGGAGATTGGCTCATGTTTGTACTACGTGAACCATTTTGTGAAATCTTCCTAGTTAATTATGTTAAACAAATGGTTCAAAAGGCTCTAAGCACTATGGGACTTAACATAGGAGGTCACCAGTCTCCTAGCCTTAGAACTACTTAAACCTAACTAACCTAAGAACATCACACACATCCATGCCCGAGGCAGTATTCGAACCTGCGACTGTAGCAGCAGCGCGGTTCCGGACTGAATCGCCTAGAACTACTCGGATCAGAGCGCAAGTCAAAACAGGAATATTAAACTGTGTGCCAGTACATAGTTCCCAATCCTACTTATATAGTAAATGAAACTGATCACAAATTTTTAGTCAGTGGTCATTCTTATTTACCTTGTGATCAAGATTTTGGCTTGATTGAGAAACAAAAGAAGTATTTTTAAAATGTTTACATTCCAGAACACTGGAATGAGAGTACTGAGGCTGCTAGGAAGAAAAAGCCTTTCAAATTAGTTCACATGGGTAAATATGACATTTTTTCAACAAAAACGCTTGAAAGGAATATTGCGAACTGCAAAATATCGGTTGATCAAACCAAAGTAGAGTGGTTCAGGATCCAGCGGCTACGATTTGTGGAAAAGCTGCCTTTTGATATACTTTACAAATATTCCGATGAAACAGGTGACGAATTTAATAAAGTCGATGTGTCCAAGAGGACATCAACTCTTATAAACGAATTAGAGCGGCTGTATCCAGAAGGTAATTCAAGAAGTGAACTGAAGAAGAAAGATTTACTGAGTCTACTGGACTTCATTCCACCAGTTCACCATGATTTTTATAAGAACCTGAAGACAGCTGTGGCAAAGCCACCAAATATGTTGCCTGTATTGTATCTTGATAGTGAAGGCTATGATTTACAATAACAGTTTGTGCTAACCTTTGTGGTTGTTGTAATTGCATTATTTCATGACATTGTTTCTTAAAGCTGTTCAGTGATGTAAGCAAACTATAAATCCTATACCTCTACAATAGTATATAAAGAACAATAACATTTGTATTCTCACTATTTTGTAGCTATTTCAATGAGTACATTGTATTTCATTCCTCATTGTATTTGCTTATTCATTTGTTTCGTGTATATTACTTTACTTTCTTTTCCAATGTCGACGTTTTCATTCTCAGATTGCAAAGAACACAGTCTGAAATACGTCTGAATCCAAAAGTAAATGGAAATCCTTTAGTGAAAGAGGCTGTACACCTAATGCAACCATGACTATCTGCTGTAAGTCACGTTATGTTTAATGCAAAGTGGACTAACCACAAAAAAATCGGGAATTTTAAAGGTCAAGATGTAATCTGGTCGTTTAATCCGCTTACGAGACCTGCAGTACTGCTATAGGCTAAAAGTTGTAACATAAAGTTGTAACATACAATGACTGGGTAAAGAACAGAATGTTTGCTAAATCCAGTATCTTTCTACCTTGATTATCTCTGGTGGAGGAAGGTTGTGGTTAGTCCACTATTGCTCTCAGTGCCTCATTTTTGAAACAACTTTTGATATCTAGGAGTGATTTATTAAATGTTGTAGTAGATGAGAATGATGTTGAAGGGATAGTGGAGGACACCTGGCCATTATTGCATGACATATCATGATACTGCTCACACCAAGTGCTGTAAAAAACTCATTGAGTATGGCAAAGTTCTCATTTCAGTTGAAGTAAAGCAGGATGCTCAATTGATAATGGCAAAGGATCGAGGGGGCTTGACATATCCCTAAAAGACGTAGCGGCACGTGCAACTTATGTTTATTTAAAGAAGACATAGTCTTGAATCTATTAGGTGTTCCATACTGCTCAGTTGTGTAAATATTGTATTAAATAATTATACTAAGAGAAGAAATGATGCAACTCTGAAGAAAAATATAAATGTTTTTAAAAGAATGAAAAATGTAATTAAAGGATAATTTCATTTTTTTATTGACATGTAGAATACTGTTTTGGAAGTCATATTATGAGGTGAAATAAAAAGTCACTTTTATGTTTTTATTTAATTGCATTCTGTTTCTTCCCACCCCCTCGCTTTCTCTCTCTCTCTCTCTCTCTCTCTCTCTCTCTCTCTCTGTGTGTGTGTGTGGGGGGGGGGGTTCTTTTTTCCTGTCTGTGTGTGTGTGAAAATTGCATGTCACAGAATTTCTCAGTTATTTTAAAGAGTCATTAATGTGTGTTTCCTTACTCATTGATGACATCAACATGAATCAGTAGATTCTGTAATATTTGCATTAATTTGTGTGCTGCTTCTTTAAATGTGTGTTCGTAGGAACAAAATTTTGGTGGTTAGGTTTCAGTAACAGAATATGAACATGGCATGCTCCCGCTATATTTTACAATTTGTGATTCACATCTGCACTTGTTTTCCATTATAAGGTATTAATGTTTTATTCTGATCACACACACACACACACACACACACATGTTTGAACATAAAACATGTGCCGATATAATTTGCTAATTGTAATGCAAAAAGGTACATATTACCATTTGTGTATTCTCACTCTATGAGCCTATGTTACAATTATCAAGTTGCACCTCAACTATGTCGAAATATTGCGAATATGAGATTTGCAGTTATAATAAGCACCAGTGAAGGAAATTATGACCATGTTTATTGTACATTATTTGAAATGAAAATTTATTTCATGCCACAAGATGCAGGAAGTAATGTTACATTCACTTAATTGGACAGTCCGTGTTGTAGGGCCTGCCAAAGTGCCAATATTGTATGACCCCTGATGTAACATCACGGCACTTGCTGTGAGGATTTGTTTCTAGGTGGCGTTGGCAGAAATAGGTCAGGCAAGTGAGATGTGTGGTGTAGTAGAACCATGCCATTTTTAGCCAAAAGCTGTTTAACAGTTGCATTGTCGTGGTAGAAGAACCAGTCTCCTGTTTGCCACAAATCGAGTCTTTTTTGATGAACACTGTTGCGCAATCTTCTTAAAACTTTGGTTTGACTGATGGTCTGACCTGGGGGAACAAACTCTGAATGATCTATGCCCTTGGCATCTAAAAAGCATATCTTCATTGTTTTTAGGTTTCATTTGACTTGACCTTTTTCTGGATGGATTGATGATAATGTCTTCCACTGGCTTGACTGTTGCTTTGTTTCTGGGTCATAGTCATAGGACCATGACTCATCATCAGTAATGACCTTTGACAGAAAATATGGATTAGTTTCAAACTGTTGTTTCAAAGCCCAACATGTTTCAACTTGACATTCCTTTTGATTGTTTGTCAGAATACAAGGAACAAACTTGGCAGCAACCCTTTTCATTCCCAAATCTTCCCTGAAAATTGCTGAATCGAGCTCCAAGATAATCCACTAATCGCTGACATTGCCTGTGGACAGTCGGTGATCAAAAGCTCTCGAAGTTTTTCAATATTTTCGTCGATTCCGGGAGTTGATGGACGTCCAAATCAGGGTTTGTCATCAATCAAGAGGTTGCCATTTCAAATCGAGTAAATCACTCGTACACATTGGTGTTGCCCATAGCTTCCTCTTGGAAAGCTGTTTTCAATGTTAAAACCTTTAAGCAGCATTTTCACTTAGTAGAAAACAAAATTTCACAACTGCACATTGTTCACTTAAACTTATCATCGTAAAAAACGAAACAAGAACAAAACAGCACAAGAAAAAATGATCACTGCAGATGAATGGAACAAGTCAGGTCGGTAACGCAAGGTGCACTGAACTGGCAATGACCTCGTATTCCCGCCAAAAGACACAGAAACCTATCTGTCTTGCTGAGTTGTAGACGGAACAGGGGTGACAATACCTACTAGAAGTTTCTCCCGAATTGAGTATGAGCTGAAGGTGGTTGGCCGACAACTCATAGGGTGGGAGGTATTCCCTTTGTAAAGGGCATGGTAATTGGCTGCAAAGAGAGTTCACGCTAACGAGGCGATATTTGCTATAACTGGGCACTGCACGGTGGCGGGGACTCCCTGGCTCGTGTCGATAGGACACACTTTCCTGGATAGCATAATGAGACGTTGCTGGCGAGGTGACAGTGAACATTTGCACCATTTGATTCGAAAGTGTTGATTTCGTCACTTGGAATGGCATCATTCGTTTCGCTGTGAACAGAGAAACGAACCTGTACTTCTTTATGGAGATTGAGGCATTACGAAGTGCTTCTTTACAACCACACATTTTAGTAGTCTCTGCTCCTGGCTTGTGAACAAGCAGAATTCTTTCTTGTGTCCAGCATTGTACAAAAGAAGCTTGGAGCCTAGGACTTTGCAGAGGCTGTTTTGTTTCCGTTGTGTACTCAGAATTTTAGCTACACAACGCACTTCGTCTGCACAAATACCGGTAGTGCCGAACAGATCGTCTCTGCAGAATTGCTCTTCCTAGCACTGAATTCGGCGATATACGCACCACGGCTCGGCAGATAAGGAATCTTTAACAGTAAATGTGCCAAGTCCCACTTCTTTAATCGCAGAGCTCTCCAGTCAGGATGGAGGCTTTCTTAACTTCGATGCTAATCAGTATCAGTCAATTAGTGTTTCCGTTATATAAATGGAGAAGCGACTTCAAGTCAAGTCATAGATGTTTTACCAATCTAAAATTTAGATTAATGAGTAGGAATTAACGTTCTATGTCTACAGTTGCTCCATTTGCAAATTTTTCTTCGAGAGTTGTTTTTATAGTACAGTACCCAGTTATTCAGCAGATTATCAGAATGGCCAATGGGAAATGCAAGCAAGATTAACGACATACCCAACTATAACAACCAATCAAAACAGCTGTCACTGAGCACTGCCTCAGCTATAATCATTAAATGAAACACGATGGGACCAGTAGCCTACTTTGGTGCAAACACCAAGTTTTTGGGGCAACATGATTAAGGAGTCTATAGAAATAAATATGACAGAAAAACATAATAAACAGGGATGGCGCTTTCAACTTAAATAACACTTTTGGTCCCACACTCAATTTACTAAAATCTCGCTGGCCATCACATCCACCAGAGTTGGAAAATGCTAGGAAATTTTGCGTTTCGAGGAATATCAGTGCAAGCTCTGAAAAACGAAAGAGCATCAAAGAGCTTAGAGGGCGTCAGAAATCGAACTCGGCTATAAACAGCGGCATGAGCCCAGCAATAGTTCACAGTTTAGCTGAAGTCCATGTAGCGAGTAGGCCTTCGCGTAACGGCGAAACTCGCAGCACATGAAGACGACGGCTGTCAGTCATCGAGATATTGTGCGTAACATGGAGAGAACAACACGGCAGAACGCTCGGAGCCACACTATTAATCAGTTGGATTGAGGAATCCCCAGACAGCAAATGAAAACTCTGTTAAGAAGAGAGATCACCATATCCCGACGCTCGAAGTTAAGAAATTAAGCAGTTGTCTAAAAGTAACGCCCAAGATCGTTCATGTCAGAAGGAGTTAATTAAGTCTAAACTATATTTCCGGAGGGCAAGTCTACATTTGTTGTACTCGGTATATGACAGTGAAGCGACAGTAGTTAATTGCTATATGTTGGGTAAACTAATTAGGGCGGCCCATTTAGAATTACAAGGCCGTGGGTTGCTAATTAACGGGACTAAGTATAAAGTGACTAGACCTGCATTCCATTTGCCAGCCACTATGAGAGGAGTCATTCTACTGAATGTGACATAGCCACAGTTATTCTGGACAGGCGAACCCTTGGACATGTTATCCAAGCAGGATATTACTCTCCTCACCGACACCTGGGAACAGCGTTGGACCATTCCTTGAGTCAGAGGATAGCCATGCAGCAGAGGAGGATTACGACCGAGCAATTGTTAATATGAAGCAGTATCGGAATGAAAGATGAGTGACACAGTGACCTCGAGTGGCGCGATTCCAAGAACTGTAGTGACTCTGTTCTTGCTTTGCCTAGCCTTTACGTAACTTCTTTGTGGAGTATGGCAATATAATACCATGGCCTAAGTTCTAGCGAAAACGAAACAAGAAGTGGTAATTTAGCTACAAGAATGATTGCACTGGCCTCCTTGGATGGGAAGCCAGCCGTGTGGCGACATGTAGGATTGTATAGGCCGACAGGGAAGTGGACTGCATAGCGAAGGCAGCTAGATGCAGCAGAAATAGCAATTCGCTGCAATAGGTGCTGCAGTGATTCAGGCGATGTCAGCACACTAGTGCGAACAGCCATTAGTTTTAGGGAAACAAATCCGGTAGACAGAGAGTTATACAGGATTTGTATCAAAAGTAATGAGACTGTAGATATCGTACAACCACTTCAATGTATCATCCTTGAGAGTCAACAACCCGCAGCATGCGAAACTTCCATGCTTCAAACGCTGCCGCAGACGCTGAGGCTGGGATGGCTTTCAAAGCCCTCATCATGGCGGCTTGGACCTCCCCCAGGGTCCCATGACGGAGTCCTTGTAAGGAAGTTTTTAGTTTGGGGAACAAAAAAAAATCTGTCGGGGCCACATAGGGATTGTAGAGGGCTGGGGAATCATTGGAATCCCTCTCATGGCCAGGTGGCTGGCCACCATGAAGCAAGTGTGACTCGGCACGTTGTCATTAGCCAGCTTCCAGTCATTGGCGATGGCTCAACTCACGTGATGTACCCTGGCTTTCAGCCACTTGAGCACTTCCCAATAAAAAGCACCGTTTACAGTTTGGCCTTGGGGCACAAACTCATGATGAACTAAGACCCTGACGTCGAAAAACAAAATCAGTATGGCTTCTACCTTCGATTAGCTCATGCAAGGTTTTTTTTTTGGACGTGGGGATGCGTGGTGTGCCATTCGGCACTCATGCACTTTGTCTCCGGATCGTACTGTAACACCCAGGTTTCGTCTATGGTGATAACGTTATCTAAAAATTCCGGATCAGCTTCAAGGCTCTGGAGATTGTGTTGGCAGGTGTCCACACGTGCTTGCTTTTGAATGTCTGACCATCTTGGCACAGATCCTGCCAATCGACAATTCTTTGGTGATGATGTTGTGCACTGTCATTTTATCAAGTCTAAGGGCGTCTTGAAACTCATCCGATGGTCGGTGTTCAATAAAACGCGCACACGGTCGGCGTTTTCTTCACTTTTGTTGGTTGACAGGCGTCCAGAGTGGTCCTCATGCTCGGTGCTGTCCCGGCCCCATTCAAAGCTCTTCACCCACCTGAAAACCTAGGCTTCTGACAGGTAATCATCGCTATAGGCTTGCCGACACATATCCAACGTTGCCGCACCCGTTCCTACTCTCACACAAAAGTTGATGGCCTAGCGTTGCTCTTATCGTTCGCTGGATGTTGCGCCACGACCGACGACTTTGCGACGTGTCCACTCAATGCATGTTTCTGCCGAGAGAAGAGCTCACAGGCGACTGGCACGTTACGCATTTTTGCTCAGACATACACCAGCACGAATCCTCCCGGAGGAGCGCGTGCTGCGAAGTACAGTCGCCTCAGCAAAAAATCCGTCTAATTACTTTTTATGCAAACCCTATAAACAGGGCTGTATTTTGAGACAGAGAAGATTAGTTGTTCAAGTGTCATCTTCTGCATATAGTCGCCAAGTCTAGCTGCAACACCATTCTAAATCTGGGGTTGCACTGAGTTGCAGGTCGACGGAGCATCGCCAGCCGCAGACACAGGTTCGAGTCCGGGCTGCATCTGCTGCCTTCAGCGCCAAGTTCCTGGTGGGATCTAGCGCCGCCAGCGTCCCGCCATTGCATACTGCCACCAGCATTGGATTCCTACCGCGATTTGAAGCACAGCAGTATCTGCCGTCCGAATGCTGCCTATGGGCAGTGGGTAGAATCCTGAATAGAGCAGTCTTTTCGCCCCACTATGGTGAACATGGAGCAGGATAGAAGAGGCCATCCAGAGAGGTCCGGCCAATGCCATCGCTGAGAGAAGCAGTGCGCCGCTGACATCACGACTGTGGCTAGAGCTCCTATATAGGAGTCTTGGCCTTGCATCCACAGGCTTTCCGTAAGCGTTGCTGGGCGCTAACACAGCACTCCTGGCGAACGCCACCACCCATACGTCACCGCCGTGTGAGGAGAGGCATGTTCGTTTTACTGAACCACAAAGCAAAAGTACCAAGGCTAATGAAGACGTTGTTTGTTGTCAACAAATTTTGTACTGAATCCTCCACCACACCATTCACCCTTCACGCAGCAGAGAATGAGGACGCTGGCGTATTTAATAGGTGAAATTTTTAAGTATACTGGAAACATTACAGAAACTCGTTAAAAATGGTAAACAATCATACCATAAATACAAGCTGGGCCAGAACTAAAAATTGGTGAAAGGTACATAAAACTGAATCACCAAAACACTAACTGAGCTCGATTACCACTTAACTCAAATTAGAAGTTTCTAGATTTTGCAAATATTCTGACTGCCCTGTTTCGAAGAGCTGGCTACGTCTTATGGTGTGACGGTATATCAACATATCATTTTTAACAAGCTGTGTGAACAATGTAAAAGGAATCATCTCTGTTGGCAATATTATAGCGCAAGTTCTTAATAACACACAATTCATTCCATGTCAAGCTACCTAAATTTAAACAGGGTCCCCACTCAATCCTCTCCAATTTTGATTATGTTTTTACAAGACGTATGAATGGGTCTTACAGGAAGCCACACCAAATAAAAGGGTATGAGAAGAATATTAGATCACAAGTCATAATCTTGTAAAAGCCAGTTTTTCCATATCACTACAGATATTAATAAATCACTAAGTTTTCTCATGACCTAAGAGGCCTCCCACGTTGAAACTTAGTGATTCTGCTCAACTTTTTAAGTACAATAGTCTAGTTGCTGAACATGGACTCATTGTACAGTAGATTTATCGCAATCTGCTGTGAATTACATAGTAATTATTTGAGTAATCAGGATGTCATTTGCACAGCCTTATGACATACTGGCTGGCTGCAAATGAGGAAAAAATCATCATCAAAAATTAATTCTGTTATAAGATACAACCTGTTAAAACATGATCTACATTTTTGACGTCAAGAGTTATGAGCTACTTTCACAGCAACTTGTGAAAAAACTACTGCACACTGAATAGATACTCAACAACTAGTTGTTGTACCTAAAAGTTGACCAGGATCATCAAGTTTCAGCGTGGGAGCCGCCTTAGATCATGAGCAAACTTTCTGATTCATTCATAACTGTCGCAATGTGGAAAAACTGGATTTTACATGAGCATAGCTTCTGGCTCCAGCATCCTACTTATCAAGTTACAATTTGGTATGGCTTTATGTAAGACGCACACATGCATACATACTGTAAAAAACTTAAACATAATTGGAGAGGGTCGAGGTCTAAAGGTTTAGACCACTTGGCATGGAATGGCCCAAGCAACAGATCATAACATGACAGTATGTGTAAGTAAAACTCATATGTCCATTATAAATACGTAAAATTTGGTTTAAAACATAGAATTATGGCGAATTTGTTTTTCAAACGTTCGAAAACACATTCAATTATACGCCAATGGCTGTTATTTGCTGTGCCCAAATAAATTTAAAACATGTTATAATTTTCAGTCGCAAACTGGTAACGTATTTTTTTCTGTCCCTAAATAAATAGCTATGCGGTTCGGGGCCCCTTAACGCTGATGACTCGGAACATGTGGTACACGTGTCATATGGATAAACCGGCTGTGAGGCGACCACTGTACTTTCACGTGGCAATCGAGGATAAGTCACAATTACTACCACTACTTGACGTTTCATAAATCTGACGCTTTGTTGATTTGTTGTTTTTCTGCTGTTCCTCTTTTTTATAACTAAACATATCCCGACTTTTTAACTTAGAATACGGTGCGCCGACATTATATGATGACTCCAGTAATGTAATACTACAACCTCGTGCGTACCGCTCCCATAGGGATCTTGAGGATAAGCATAGATTATCTACAGCAACCACGGAGGCATGTAAACTCTCTTCCCGTGCTCCATACGCGAATGGAACGGGAAAAAACCCTAATAACTGGCACCGTGTAATGTACTCTCTGCCATGCACAGTGGTTCGCAGAGTACAGATGAAGATGTAACTTCGTGCAGATAAATATGTAACTTCGATTTATTGTTAGAAAACTGGAAAAATGCAAACAGTCTGCAAAAGGAGATTCCTTACAAATAATTCGTACTACCCATAGTGGAATATTGCTCAAAGTGTGTGAGACCCGTACCAGATAGGACTAAAACAAGATAAGGGCGACACGAATGGTCAAAGGTCTGTGAGGGTGTCACAGAAATGCTGAAGGAACTGAACTGGCAAGCTTTTGAGGAGGGACGTACGCTAACCCGAGAAAGCCTTCTCACAAAGTTTCAAGAACCGCCTTCAAATGATGATGATTCTAGGACTAGGCTGCAACCCCTTACTTATCTCTCCCTAGGGGATCATGAGGACAGTATTAGAATAATTACAGCATACACAGAGGCACTGAAGGAGTCATTCTCCCCATGCTCCACACGTGAATGGAACGGGAAAAAGACATAATAATTGGTACAGTGGCACGTACTATCTGTCAACTGTTTGCAGAGGATGGATGTAGATGTACATACAAACCGACAAACGCTCAGCCGGCATAATACTGCTTGCTGAGCAGTGTACCTGGGGACATTCTCACTTCATTCAGGTATTCATTCATGGTATTGTGATTTACAGTATGTGTATTATTTCGAAACACAGAAAATTCAAACAGTTTGAATACAACTACTTCATAGCCAGGTATATTAAAAAAACATTAGAGTAAACCTAAACATCAGCTTATCTTATATTTTAGTCTCTTACTATTCTTAAATAAAAGAAATTATTCAGATAGTGAAGGGAGACGAAAATTTAATAGTAATGGGTGACTGGAATTCGAGTGTAGGAAAAGGGAGAGAAGGAAACATAATAGGTGAATATGGATTGGGGCTAAGAAATGAAAGAGGAAGCCGCCTAGTAGAATTTTGCACAGAGCACAACTTAATCATAGCTAACACTTGGTTTAAGAATCATGAAAGCAGGTTGTATACGTGGAAAAACCCTGGAGATACTAAAAGGTATCAGATAGATTATATAATGGTAAGACAGAGATTTAGGAATCAGGTTTTAAGTTGTAAGACATTTCCAGGGGCAGATGTGGACTCTGACCACAATCTATTAGTTATGACCTATAGATTAAAACTGAAGAAACTGCAAAAATGTGGGAAATTAAGGAGATGGGACCTGGATAAACTGAAAGAACCAGAGGTTGTACAGAGTTTCAGGGAGAGCATAAGGGAACAATTGACAGGAATAGGGGAAAGAAATACAGTAGAAGAAGAATGGGTAGCTCTGAGGGATGTAGTAGTGAAGGCAGCAGAGGATAAAGTAGGTACAAAGACGAGGGCTGCTAGAAATCCTTGGGTAACAGAAGAAATATTGAATTTAATTGATGAAAGGAGAAAATATAAAAATGCAGTAAATGAAGCAGGCAAAAAGGAATACAAACGTCTCAAAAATGAGATCGACAGGAAGTGCAAAATGGCTAAGCAGAGATGGCTAGAGGACAAATGTAAGGATGTAGAAGCTTATCTCACTAGGGGTAAGATAGATACTGCCTACAGGAAAATTAAAGAGACCTTTGGAGAGAAGAGAACCACGTGTATGAATATCAAGAGCTCAGATGGCAGCCCAGTTCTAAGCAAAGAAGGGAAGGCAGAAAGGTGGAAGGAGTATATAGAAGGTTTATACAAGGGCGATGTACTTGAGGACAATATTATGGAAATGGAAGAGGATGTAGATGAAGACGAAATGGGAGATACAATACTGCGTGAAGAGTTTGACAGAGCACTGAAAGACCTGAGTCGAAACAAGGCCCCCGGAGTAGAACTACTGACGGCCTCGGGACAACCAGTCCTGACAAAACTCTACCAGCTGGTGAGCAAGATGTATGAGACAGGCGAAATACCCTCAGACTTCAAGAAGAATATAATAATTCCAATCCAAAAGAAAGCAGGTGCTGACAGATGTGAAAATTACCGAACTATCAGTTTAATAAGCCACGGCTGCAAAATACTAACGCGAATTCTTTACAGACGAATGGAAAAACTGGTAGATGCAGACCTCGGGGAGGATCAGTTTGGATTCCGTAGAAATGTTGGAACACGTGAGGCAATACTGACCTTACGACTTATCTTAGAAGAAATATTAAGAAAAGGCAAAACTACGTTTCTAGCATTTGTAGACTTAGAGAAAGCTTTTGACAATGTTGACTGGAATACTCTTTTTCAAATTCTAAAGGTGGCAGGGGTAAAATACAGGGAGCGAAAGGCTATTTATAATTTGTACAGAAACCAGATGGCAGTCATAAGAGTCGTGGGGCATGAAAGGGAAGCAGTGGTTGGGAAAGGAGTGAGACAGGGTTGTAGCCTCTCCCCGATGTTATTCAATCTGTATATTGAGCAAGCAGTAAAGGAAACAAAAGAAAAATTTGGAGTAGGTATTAAAATTCATGGAGACGAAGTAAAAACTTTGAGGTTCGCCGATGACATTGTAATTCTGTCAGAGACGGCAAAGGACTTGGAAGAGCAGTTGAACGGAATGGACAGTGTCTTGAAAGGAGGATATAAGATGAACATTAACAAAAGCAAAACGAGGATAATGGAATGTAGTCAAATTAAATCGGGTGATGCTGAGGGAATTAGATTAGGAAATGAGACACTTAAAGTAGTAAAGGAGTTTTGCTATTTAGGAAGTAAAATAACTGATGATGGTCGAAGTAGAGAGGATATAAAATGTAGACTGGCAATGGCAAGGAAAGCGTTTCTCAAGAAGAGTAATTTGTTAACACCGAATATAGATTTATGTATCAGGAAGTCGTTTATGAAAGTATTTGTATGGAGTGTAGCCATGTATGGAAGTGAAACATGGACGATAACTAGTTTGGACAAGAAGAGAATAGAAGCTTTCGAAATGTGGTGTTACAGAAGAATGTTGAAGATTAGGTGGGTAGATCACATAACTAATGAGGAGGTATTGAATAGAATTGGGGAGAAGAGAAGTTTGTGGCACAACTTTACTAGAAGAAGGGATCGGTTGGTAGGACATGTTTTGAGGCATCAAGGGATCACAAATTTAGCATTGGAGGGCAGCGTGGAGGGTAAAAATCGTAGAGGGAGACCGAGAGATGAGTACACTAAGCAGATTCAGAAGGATGTAGGTTGCAGTAGGTACTGGGAGATGAAGCAGCTTGCACAGGATAGAGTAGCATGGAGAGCTGCATCAAACCAGTCTCAGGACTGAAGACAACGACAACAACTATTCTTAAGAAATAAAAAACGTACAACGCTTCATTGTGCATTTGTTTCTTCGCATTTAACCTTTCATTGAGCGGTTTTTTGTCTTAAGAATCTTTCGCAGACTAGCTTATGAATCATAGATGACAGAAATACAAATAATTTTTATTTTTTTAATTTTTTGCAAAATGTGGCAGTGTTTTTTGACACTGTACAAGTTTGAATTTCTTTGCCCTGTTACAATTAGGACGGTGCAGGGGCGTGGACCGTACATGTCTTATCGTTTCTCCATAGGCCTATAAAGGCTGAAAAGTATTTAAACCGACAAACTCTGGGAGGTTGTAGGGCACATCAAAACAAATATTTTTCCCTAATGTCATTTTTTCCTATGAAGATTATTTAAACCGGTGGAGGCCGTATTACGCTCTTCAGTTGTTAGAGGGCGTATTACGCTCTTCAGTTGTAGGCAACTGCTGTCCACCAATGCATTGTCTCTGTTTAAAAAAAAATGGAGCGACACACCTGGAGTGGGTACACTGATATGGCTGGTGCCTACTACGAAGCGCACCACAACGGACGAGCTGCACAGCGGGTTTATCAGCAACAATATCCGAATCGCCGTATCCCACATCATACGACCTTTGATATTGTGTGCCAACGTCTGCGTGAGACCGGGTCATTTAGCACATTACCTGGACAGGGACGCTGCAGTTTGAGAAAGCTGTCTTGTAGGATGTGGGGCGGCATCATTCAATGAGCACTCGTGCAATTGCACGTAACATGGGGACAAATCGGACGAAAGTAAGAACAGTCCTCCGAGAGCAGTTGTTACGTCGATTTCACTTACAGCGTGTCCACAACCTGAAATCAGTTGATTATCCACCCAGAGCACAGTTTTCGCAGTGGTAGGTGGAACAGTGTGAAATGCATCCTACATTTCCGTCCTCTGTGTTGTTAAACGATGAAGCAACGTTCGGGCGTGATGGAGTCTTCAATATGCACAATTCACATGTCTGGAGTGAGGATAACCCACATGCCACAGTTACTAACGCTCATCAAGTGCGGTTCTTCGTTAATATGTGAGTCGGTGTTGTTGGGGACTGTTTAATTGGGCCGTGTCTGCTACCTAGGCCATTAAGTGGCAGGCACTATTACAATTTTCTCACCAGAGCATTGCCAGAATTGCTGGAAGACGTCCCGCTCCCCACAAGACAACGTGTGTGGTTCCAACATGACGGGGCGCCGGCACATTTCAGTCGTCGTGTGCGTCGACTCCTGGATCGACGCTTCCCAGAAACGTGGATTGGCAGAGGTGGCCTGTAACATGGCCTGCTCGATCCCCAGATATGTTCCCTCTGGACTTTTTTGTGTGGGGAGAGATGGGCAACCTTGTTTACGCAACTTCTATTGCATCAGATGAGGATCTGGTTGCCCGGATAGTAGCAGCAGCAGGAACAATTCAGAATACTCCTGGGGTTTTTGCCCGTGTCAGACAGAACATGATCCACGGTGTAACCATTGTTTACGTGTCAATAGAGGCATTTTTGATAATTTACTATAATCGAAATTGGGTTGTGTTAATGTGTTGTCTCTTGGTCATAAAAAGTGGAAAAGTGTTTGTTGGTTTAATTAATTTGCCGCCAGAGAGATCTTTCTCTACCCGTTTAAATACTCCTCATAGGAAAAAATGACATTAGGGAAAAATATTTGTTTTGATGTCCCCTACAACCTCCCGGAGTTTGTCGGTTTAAATACTTTTCACCCTGTATATCCCGCCGATTT
The DNA here is from genome assembly GCF_023897955.1 of Schistocerca gregaria. NCBI lineage: Eukaryota > Metazoa > Arthropoda > Insecta > Orthoptera > Acrididae > Schistocerca > Schistocerca gregaria. The sequence goes on from NC_064920.1 coordinate 531,648,414, forward strand.
TGATTTGGCAATGCTGCTGATGAGTGTCGGAGCAACAGAACAGAAAGTGAAAGAAAAGAAAAAAGAGATAAACAAGCAGCTACACGAACTGTGAGCTTTATGGAACGAATATGAACAAAAATACTGAAAACTGTTTGAATCAATCACTGAAAGTGAACTCATTAGTGAGTACTAATACAAAAAAAATTTCCTGGTTCAGCGCACTTCCGTCAAGATAGAAAAAAACAAAAGTCTTGTGTAGGACACTGGAACAGTAATAATTAAACGAGAAAGAAGGCAAATGCAAACACGTGAATCTGTGGCGACTCTAGGTTTCTATGTTGCTTTCTTAGTATTACATTTCATTCCATTTTCGGTAAATTGTTTTCAAAGACGATTGAAAACTTGCTAATAAATATGTTAATTTTTTAAAAGTTTGATTCGGACTGATTGCAAAATTTATGCCAGACAACATTTTTCTCTTTCCTTATATTTTCCTCTCGTTTGTTGTTAAACCGCCTGATGTGTTCTACAAGTATCCAAGTTGTGTAATGTGTTCGTTCGTGGATCATGATGTCATTCCCTTTAGGACAGGTATATGTTTAACTCAATTTTTATTATCTACGTGAAAAAATAAATTTATAAGTAACACTGCACTATAGTTGGGTAAATACTATCGTCATCTTTTCTATCACAGTAGTTTAACAAATTTACATTGATATCTTCACAAATTATGTCTCTCTCTGAGAGACACCCAATAAGGCATCAAAGTTGTAGTCACAATTTTCCAGTAACCTAGGGGAAAATAACAACCATGATCGTATGGCGTTGTTCCTTTTTTTAAATGTTACATGTCAGCCCACAAACACCTCTTCTGTATCGATACAAAGTTTACTTATTTATTTTTGAATTTATACTCTTTTTTAATTAACATGAACACTATTTTGTCCATATTGTGTCTATATGAATATACAGCTAATTTGTAAACATTACATGAAGATTCTCTACCCCTGTTGTTATACTGTACAATGGTTCAAATGGATCTGAGCACTATTGGACTTAATTACTGAGGTCATCAGTCCCCTATAACTTAGAACTACTTAAAACTAACTAACCTAAGTACATGACACACATTCATTCCCGAGGCAGGATTCGAACCTGCGACCTTAGTGGTCGCGCGGTTCCAAACTGTAGCGCCTAGAACCGCTCGGCCACCTAAGCCGGCTGTTATACTGTACCCAAAAAGAAATATTACATCAAATACTTTTAAATTCTTGACGATTTCGATAGAAACTAATAACTCACTTATTTTATTTACAACTGCTGTAGTATTCTGATGAACCAACTTGATTTCATCTCTGCCCTTCTTTTTGCGACGAACCTGTAGACGCACAATTAGACTTCCAAAGGTGCAATGCAGTTAAGCTGACAGTCACAATGCTCTGTAAAATAAGCCATTTCTTTCACGTAAGACTGTAAGTCCTAGTGAGAGAGTTATTTTAATCGAAATTTGTGCATAAATTTGACTCCACACTGGAATTTACAAAAGGACAGCACATCTTTACTTAAAAGCTACCTACCCGAGCGTAGTGCTGAAAACTTTGGGGACCTCTATTGCTCCCGCGTTTTCCGATTTAATTTGTGAATGGTAAGTGAGAACAACGATTCGTGGTGTAAGTCTCCACCAGACCCGGAATTTTTGTGATTTTATCGCCTTAGATTTCCTCCTTCCCCCCCTCCCCCAAGATGTATGTGAGAGTAAGCTTCCTGATTCTTTTTGCAACATCTATTCTAGCAATATATCATGGAAATTGTTCGTGTCGTACAACGCCTCCCGTTTTAGCGTTTGCGACTGGAGTAGGGTCAAAAACCTTGATGACGCTTTCGCTCTTTCTGAACCAATCAATCATGAAATATATTGTTCTTTACTGGATCTTCTCTACCTCGTATGTTAATCATAACTTTTGAATTTCGCTTGCTGACGAATGAGTACTCAAGAATCGTTGAAATGAGTGATTTGTAAACTACTGCCTTCGTGGATAATTACTTTTCCATAGGATTCTTAGAATCATTCTTATTTCCTATGACTAGTTTCGTGTCATTTTTCTGCTTTAAATCGCTCCGGACACATCGTCTTACGCATTTTACAATTGCGACGTATTTCCACTGACTGATCCCCGGTCGTATAACGAACACTAATGCGTCTTTTCATTTATCTGTGCACAGTATGCCACTCTTGTTTATATTGAGTCTCGGTGGCCTGTCCCTTACCCAAGTGACGATCCTCTGCAAGTCTTTACAGTCAACCGTATTCCTTCACTGCCAGAGAACTATGAGCAGTTCACTACTCTGATATATAAATCTGCACTGAAAAGCATTCCACGCGGTGCGAGGAAAGGATATACTCAGTGCTGGACGTGAGAGCGTGAATCATTATTCGAAGAATACCAGGAAACGGAAAACTATGATGTTGCGGATCAGTTGGTTCAAACAATGAACGAAAAATGCAGGTGTAGATGGATGGAAACGATAGAGAGCATGGAGTCTGCTAAGAAGATTAGGAGGAGCTACAACCCTACACACACCACAGACGAGAATGACAACCACCCAGATAACGTTGCACATAAAACAAGTCTCGAAAACCCATCTAAGAACATCTGAAAAGAAAGACTTCGATCATACGATAAAAAAGGTAATGAAGAACAAACAGGAAAACACAGATCTGATAAAAGATGTAGAGATTCAAGAGATCAATATCACACCGACAGGACTAAAGGCTGGCAAAGCAGCAGGAGTAGATGGAATCCTACCATAATTCCTTAAAAATCTAGGACCAGTAGGAAGAAACTGGCTAGCAAAACTCTACTCTCAGGGCATCAAGCAGAACAAAATACCTACTATATGGAAAAAAAGCTAAGGTAGTCGCTGTACTGAAACCAGGGAAGACTGGGGACAACCTCAAACATTTTAGACCAGTTTCTCTTTTATGCACTGTGTATAAATTACTTGAGAGAATTTTGATGACCAGAGTCTCCCCGTTTATAGAACTGTACCTACCAACAGAGCAAGCAGGTTTTAGGTCTAAAAGAAATTGCTGTGATCAAGTCTTTGCCCTCACAGCCTTTGCAGAAAAGAGCTATCAGGATAAGAAGAAAACTTGCATGGTCCTATTGGATCTAACCTCAGCATATGATACAGTGTGGAGGGATGGCCTACTCTATAAAATGAAAAGAAAAATTAGAGTAACTCTTAATGGCAAAAACACCAGACGCAGAGGACTCAATGGACTCCCACAGGGCTCGGTATTGGCCCACTTATTGTTTAACTTGTACCCTGTGAATATCCCAGAAACAACCTCCTGTAATGCGCGGATGATATGGAAATATCTTATCAAAGGAAATTTTTTGAAAAACTAGTGCAGAAATTGAAAGAAGACCTAAACCTGTTGCATCTGTACTACACTAAATGGCATCAACAACATAATCCAAACGAGACAGTAAGTGTAAACATGCATCTCAGTAACAGAGAAGCCAAGAGAAAGCTGAACATCTGCATGAATTATCACACCATTGAACATGAAGATAACCCTCGGTACCTTGGAGTAAAGCTCGACCAGTCCCTAACATACAGGGCCCATCTGGTGGATAAAAAACAAAAACTGAAATCTAGAAACGCCATTCTTGCCAAACTCACCGGAACCACCTGGGGATGTGATGCAATACCTTGAGAACTTCAGCCTTGGACTGGTAAACCAGCTTGGCCGAGTATTGGGCACCTGTATGGGCCAGAAGTGTGCATATACCAAAAATCGATATCCAGCTAAGGTGCTGGAGTTTTAACACGTTTAGCGATTTGAGCTCTTTCTCAATACCACTGATACTTAACCTTCGCAGCGATGGAAGAATTAAGTTGGGGTAATATCCCAGTTTGTTTGTTTTTTTTTTTTTTCGTAGGAATACTGAAAACGGGGGTCTGCATTTCTGCTTATGGTTTGCTACTCTCAATATGAGTTCCTCTCGTTATTGTTTTTACATATGACCAGAATTTCTTTGGGTTTTGTGAGAAATGCTTCACCGATTGCCTCTTGACAGCCAAACGTGTTTCCTTCAGTGTCTCCTTGTCAACAGTCACATGCTTTGCTTTACAGCTTTAAGCAGTAATCTCTGTTTGTTTATAAGCTTCTTTACAGAAACTCTATACCATGGAGAATATCTCCCATGATGAACTGTTCTACTAGGTACTTATCCGCCAAGTGTATGGAGAACTTTTCTTCTAAAGCCGAGCCACATTTCTTCTACATGCACTTCTCCAGAGGAAGTCTTCAAGTTCCTTATTGAGATGCGAGACTACTGCCTCGTTATCTGATTTGCTGAACACATAACTCCTTCTTCTTGGTTTAGCTGCCCATTGTAATTTGGTATATATTGCTGCTACAACTGCCTCGTGGTCACTGATACCAGTTCCATTGTGCACGAGGGCTGTTGAGAAAGTAAGGTGACTTTACAAATTGCGCAGACAACTTACTTGTGACTATCGATCTTTTTTGTGTTACGTTGGTACACGTGTCCCGAACTTGTGTTCACGTTTCAAGTGTACAGCATACTTCATTTGTGTTTGACTGATAGAAAGGTTAGACATTTTTTAGTCTGCTCGGCGATTTTCGATTATTATAAAAAAAGGAGCAAAGAATTTGCGTCAAATTTTGTGTGAGAAATGGAATCAAGTGTTCTAAAACACTTGAAATGTTGCCAGCATACGGTTAGTCTGCTCTAAGTAAAAAAAAAATGTTTACAAGTGGTAAAAGCTCGTCTAAGATGGACAAGAAGATGTCAATGACGCACCTCGATCTGGACGCCCCAGTACATCAACAACAGATGAAAACATCGAAGCTGTGAAGAAAATTGTTTTGGAAAATTGTCGAATTACCGTAAGAGAAGTTTCTGTTGGCATATCGGCCGGCTCGTGTCACGCAATTTTTTCGAATGTTTTGGGCATAAGACGTGTGTCAGCGAAGTCTGTTCCAAAACTTCTCAATTTTGATTGGAAGAAGCGTCGCACGAGCATCGCTCAGGAGCTCTTGACTGACATCAACGACAATCTTGATTTGCCCAAATGGGTCATAACTGGTGCCGGAACATGGGTTTACGGTTATGACGCCGAAACCAAAGGCCAGTCGTCTCAAAGCGAGCATCCCGGAGGGCCAAGACCGAAGGAAGAAAGCACGCCAAGTTTGGGCAAATATCAAAGTTTTGCTCACTCTTTTTTTCAATTACCGTAGCGTAGTGCATCATTAATTTTATCCTTAAGGTAGTACGGTCGACAAGGAGTATTTATTACCTTGACGTTATGCGCCGTTTTCTTCACGGGTTTTTGCCGCCTGTGACTTTTTCGTGTTCCCAAAACTGAAGAGACCTATGAAAGCACGAAGATTTTCAACGACTGAGGATATAAAAACTCCATCGCTGGAAGTACTCAAGGCTGTACCAAAAAGTGCTTATGAGAAGTGCTTCGAGGACTGGAAGAAACGTTGGCACAAGTATATTGTATCTGAGGGGGATTACTTTGAAGTGAAAAACATGAATATTCATGAATAAATAAATATTTTTTCATAAAAAAAACTTCTCCCATGAACCATGGACCTTGCCGTTGGTGGGGAGGCTTGCGTGTCTCAGCGGTACAGATGGCCGTACCGTAGGTGGAACCACAACGGAGGGGTATCTGTTGAGAGGCCAGACAAACGTGTGGTTCCTGAAGAGGGGCAGCAGCCTTTTCAGTAGTTGCAGGGGCAACAGTCTGGATGATTGACTGATCTGGCCTTGCAACATTAACCAAAACGGCCTTGCTGTGCTGGTACTGCGAACGGCTGAAAGCAAGGGGAAACTGCAACCGTAATTTTTCCCGAGGACATGCAGCTTTACTGTATGATTAAATGATGATGGCGTCCTCTTGGGTAAAATATTCCGGAGGTAAAATAGTCCCCCATTCGGATCTCCGGGCGGGGACTACTCAGGAGGACGTCGTTATCAGGAGAAAGAAAACTGGCGTTCTACGGATCGGAGCGTGGAATGTCAGATCCCTTAATCGGCCAGGTAGGTTAGAAAATTTAAAAAGGGAAATGGATAGGTTAAAGTTAGATATGGTGGGAATTAGTGAAGTTCGGTGGCAGGAGGAACAAGACTTTTGGTCAGGTGAATACAGGGTTATAAATACAAAATCAAATAGAGGTAATGCAGGAGTAGGTTTAATAATGAATAAAAAAATAGGAGTGTGGGTAAGCTACTACAAACAGCATAGTGAACGCATTATTGTGGCCAAGATAGACACAAAGCCCATGCCAACTACAGTAGTACACGTTTATATGCCAACTAGCTCTGCAGATGATGAAGAAATTGATGAAATGTATGATGAGGTAAAAGAAATTACTCAGGTAGTGAAGGGAGACGAAAATTTAATAGTCATGCGTGACTGGAATTCGTCAGTAGGAAAAGGGAGAGAAGGAAACATAATAGGTGATTATGGATTGGGGCTAAGAAATGAAAGAGGAAGCCGTCTGGTAGAATTTTGCACAGAGCATAACTTAATCATAGCTAACACTTGGTTCAAGAATCATAAAAGAAGGTTGTATACATGGAAGAATCCTGGAGATACTAAAAGGTATCAGATAGATTATATCATGGTAAGACAGAGATTTAGGAATCAGGTTTTCAATTGTAGGACATTTCCAGGGGCAGATGTGGACTCTGACCACAATCTATTGGTTATGACCTGTAGGTTAAAACTGAAGAAACTGCAAAAATGTGGGAATTTAAGGACATGGGATCTGGATAAGCTGAAAGAACCAGAGGTTGTACAGAGTTTCAAGGAGTGAATAAGGGAACAATTGACAGGAATGGGGGAAAGAAACACAGTAGAAGAAGAATGGGTAACTCTGAGGGATGAAGTAGTGAAGGCAGCAGAGGATAAATTAGGTAAAAAGACGAGGGCTGCTAGAAATCCCTGGGTAACAGAAGAAATATTGAATTTAATTGATGAAAGGAGAAAATATAAAAATGCAGTAAATGAAGCAGGCAAAAAGGAATACAAACGTCTCAAAAATGAGATCGACAGGAAGTGCAAAATGGCTAAGCAGAGATGGCTAGAGGACAAATGTAAGGATGTAGAAGCTTATCTCACTAGGGGTAAGATAGATACTGCCTACAGGAAAATTAAAGAGACCTGTAGAGAGAAGAGAACCACGTGTATGAATATCAAGAGCTCAGATGGCAACCCAGTTCTATGCAAAGAAGGGAAGGCAGAAAGGTGGAAGGAGTATATAGAAGGTTTATACAAGGGCGATGTACTTGAGGGCAATATTATGGAAATGGAAGAGGATGTAGATGAACACGAAGTGGGAGATAAGATACTGCGTGAAGAGTTTGACAGAGCACTGAAAGACCTGAGTCGAAACAAGGCGCCCGGAGTAGACAACATTCCATTAGAACTACTGATGGCCTTGGGAGAGCCAGTCCTGACAAAACTCTACCAGCTGGTGAGCATGATGTATGGGACAGGCGAAATACCCTCAGACTTTAAGAAGAATATAATAATTCCAATCCCAAAGAAAGCAGGTGCTGACAGATGTGAAAACTACCGAACTATCAGTTTAATAAGTCACAGCTGCAAAATACTAACGCGAATTCTTTACAGACGAATGGAAAAACTGGTAGATGCGGACCTCGGGGAGGATCAGTTTGGATTCCGTAGAAATGTTGGAACACGTGAGGCAATACTGACCTTACGACTTATCTTAGAAGAAAGATTAAGAAAAGGCAAACCTACGTTTCTAGCATTTGTAGACTTAGAGAAAGCTTTTGACAATGTTGACTGGAATACTCTCTTTCAAATTCTAAAGGTGGCAGGGGTAAAATACAGGGAGCGAAAGGCTATTTACAATTTGTACAGAAACCAGAGGGCAGTCATAAGAGTCGAGGGGCATGAAAGGGAAGCAGTGGTTGGGAAAGGAGTGAGACAAGGTTGTAGCCTCTCCCCGATGTTATTCAATCTGTATATTGAGCAAGCAGTAAAGGCAACAAAAGAAAAATTTGGAGCAGGTATTAAAATTCATGGAGAATAAGTAAAAACTTTGAGGTTCGCCGATGACATTGTAATTCTGTCAGAGACGGCAAAGGACTTGGAAGACCAGTTGAAGGGAATAGACAGTGTCTTGAAAGGAGGATATAAGATGAACATCAACAAAAGCCAAACGAGGATAATGGAATGTAGTCAGATTAAATCGGGTGATGCTGAGGGAATTAGATTTTGAAATGAGACACTTAAAGTAGTAAAGGAGTTTTGCTATTTAGGAAGTAAAATAACTGTTGATGGTCGAAGTAGAGAGGATATAAAATATAGACTGGCAATGGCCAGGAAAGCGTTTCTGAAGAAGAGAAATTTGTTAACATCGAATATAGATTTATGTATCAGGAAGTCGTTTATGAAAGTATTTGTTTGGAGTGTATGGAAGTGAAACATGGACGATAACTAGTTTGGACAAGAAGAGAATAGAAGCTTTCGAAATGTGGTGCTACAGAAGAATGCTGAAGATAAGGTGGATAGATCACGTAACTATTGAGGAGGTGTTGAATAGGATTGGGGAGAGCGTGGAGGGTAAAAATCGTAGAGGGTAAAAATCGTAGAGGGAGAATACACTAAGAGATGAATACACTAAGCAGATGCAGAAGGATGTAGGTTGCAGTAGGTACTGGGAGGTGATGAAGCTTGCACAGGATAGAGTAGCATGGAGAGCTGCATCAAACCAGTCTCAGGACTGAAGACAACAACAACAACAAAAATGAGAAGTCACATTACTTTCTGAACACACCTGGTACATCCTCGAAGAGATCAGGTCTGTTATTTTCTATTAGATTCAATATCAGAGAACCATTGAATCTTCAAACAATCGAACACAGGTGTGTAAATCAGCTTCAAACTTCTGATCACTTTACAAATTAGCTAATGTTTTACATACAAGGTGAGTAACTATTGCCACCAAGAATAACTCCGAAAATATGATAGGAGCTGAAAAGTCTGTTGGACACAAGTTGCATGGGACAATGGGGTCCATAATATGACGTTGGTTTTTCGTTGCTAAGTGGGGTCGTTTCAGGGATATGGAAGTCAACTTTGTTTTTTAAAATGGGATGCTATAGTTTCTGATAGCAGCTATCGAGACGAATCCATTGCTGTGTAGCAGTAAGTTCTTTGAAGGTCAACGAAGGTCACAAACATGGCCCTAACGTCTACTTACAGAAAGTGTTCGAAGTCATGACCATTGGTATCAATGCAGTGCTGCAATCTTCTTACCATGGATTGATTGGTATTCCTTATCACATCGGCACTTATCGAAGCACGTGCTCTGACATTTCTATCTCGCATACCTTCAGATGTAGTTGGAACATCTTTATAAACAACGTCCAGAGGTGTCAAGTCTGGCGAACGAAGTGGCCACGACACATCTCCTGCGCGTCCAATCCAACGATTTACGAACTGTCTCTGCAACTCAATTCTAACCATCAGCGAAAAATGTGCCGGAGACCCATTGTGTTGATACAACATTCTGTTCCTTGTTCCTAAAGGTATTTCTTCCAATCACAGACCTAATGTTTGTAGTTCCTACCATTAATATTTCCTTCGATGAACTAAGGGCGTATAATTCTGTCCTCCAGAATCCTACACCATATATTCACCAACTACGGTTTTTGGTGTGCAACTTGACGCAGCCATCACGGATTTTCAGTTGCCCAATAATACTTGATATGCAAATTAACATTTCCATGGTTCGTGAATGTAGCCTCAGTAAATAAAATCAAATTAATAAATGTGTCATCCCTCTGAATCTGAAGTGGAGTCCATCAGCAGAATTCAATGCGACGTATACGATCCGTACCAGTTAAATCTTGATGGGGACTGATATGATAAGGATGGTATTTATGGCGATGCAGAACACGAACAACTCTACCCTGGCTAATGCCAGATTCACTTGCGATTTGACGCAAACTAACACAAGGATCTTGAACCACAATGACAAGAGTACCAATTTCCGTTTCCTCGTTAGGAACTTCCCTTTGCCGGATATGATTCCGGCGCGTTAAAGATCCAGTTGTTCTCAGTTTATCATACACATATTTAAATGTACGATGTGTAGCGTGAGTACGTTGAGGATATCTTTCAGCGCGTAAGTCTCTAGCTCTCACTGAATTTCGTTGGCATTCTCCGTAAATGAGAGGTGTGTCGACTCGTTCTTCGAAGGAATATATCATTCACATTCGCTTGATTCATCGATACTAGTCTTATCGTTCCTATTAGTGTTGTATTTCGAAACCTTCGAATGGCGTTTAAATGTCAATGGCAGGTTAGATGAATACGCCATATTCGGTGAATATTTACTATTTGCACGATATGCGAGAGAGAATTGTCAGGGCATGTGCTTCGATAAGTGCCGAAGTAATAAGGAATACCACTCAATTCGTGATAAGACGATTGTAGCACTGCAGTGATACCAGTGGTCATCATTTCGAACACCTTCTGTAAATGGAGGTTCGTGCCACCTTTTTACCTTTGTTGACCTTCAAAGACCTTAATGTTCCACATCACTGGATTCGTCTCGATAGCAGCTATCAGAAAACTAGTACCAAACTATAGCATCCCATTTAAAAAAAAAATAAAGTTGATCTTCCTATCTCTGATGCGACCCCATCTAGCGACAAAAAACCAACGTCATGACCTGCGTTGTCCCATGCAACATTTGTCCCACAAATTTTTCAGCTCCTACCATACTTTCGGAGTTATTGTTGGTTGCAATAGTTAGTGACTCATCCTGTATTTGACGTTAACCATGCAAGGGAGAAACAATCTATAAAATATTTTAAATTTGTTGAAAGTCGCTAAGTGCTCTCATTGTTGGACAATGGATGAATGTAGTCTGGGTGCGGTGCTCTGTTTCAAGCAGACGCTAGTTTTCCACGCATCTGACTGTTTATGAAGCCATACCTCCTGAACATTGTGTCGTGTAATTACATAATTTAGCAGCTACATTCACTGGTCTATGTGGATACTGTCTGCAAAACGTGTTGCGAATACAGTTAGCTGTAAAGATGTAATAAATTAAAGCGTCATTTCTGAGGTGATTGGTGGATAATCGAAGTCTCCTCGGAAAATGGCAGTATTACTGGGAAGCTTACATACTACTGACAACAGGTTTTCGCTAAATGTTTCGACTGCATCTGGAGGTGAGTCTGGTGCTCGATAGCAGGACCCGCATATAATTTTATGGCCACCCATGATAATGAATTTTGCCCGGAGAATCTCTCGTGCAGTTTCGGTTTTTGTCGTGGTAGATTTGAGTTTCTTGTCTGCTGAAACAAATATATGACCTCCATTTTTCCATGAACCTATTCTTTCGTTATACACGTAGATTTGCCCCCAAAATTTCACTGCTGTTAGTTCCGAGTTTTAACCAGCTTTCCGTACGTACTATTATGTGTGCTTCATTGGTTTTTAGGAGCGCTTCAAACACTAGCAATTCTTCGACAGTTAATCGCTAGGATTTTAATATTCCCGCCTGTAGGGGGCATTATTTGTATCTTATTCTGGCAGTTCTATGTCCCCTACAGCAATCAATATGTGGAATGGGTGCCGAGGCAACTTTCAGCTTTTATTTGTGAACAAGACTTTAATTTCATTTAATCAATGCGTTAGCTCTCTTTGCCTTCGTTCAAGAATCCATCTAGGTTACTAAGCCACGTAGCGTGTTTCTCGACTCTTACACCATTTCCGGCAGAATGAGGTCTTAAGAATATTGCACAATACTCTTCCTACAGTATTTGCTAACTAAAAATGATTTTACAGCCATTCTTAACAGTCCGTTTAATACTGGTATTAGAACAACCTTATAGTCACTAATTTATTGTGCTAGGATAGTTATAACAAGCTGTTCGGATCCCACTATGATCAGGCGATCTGAGGTGTTAGGCTAACGAGTTGGTTCTCTCACTCAAAATAAATTTCAGTTAACACTTTTATTACAATATCTTACGAATCCCTATCCCTGGAAAATATCCTAATCACACGAGACTTTCCAGTCTATAGCTGATACGCTCGAATTTCCCTTGTTACAATACCACCATCAGGAAATTAATGCGCTACATTCACCAAGCTTCCGTTATTCCCCAACTGCTCATGAATCAGGCGAGTCATCTTTTTCTTCTTCAGTAACATGACTTCGTATGTAATTATTTTACGCAACGTAACGGTATGTTATTTGTTTCTGAACAGGATTTCCCTCATTGGGTGGAATAAGTCGCATGGACAAAACTTTTCCAAATCCTGTTTGCTATCTGCCATGCATTTTATATCTTTAGGTAAGTGATTGAAGGTTTTTCTGTAGCAGCATTAGTCACCCCTCTCTGAACTTTCCAACGATAAATAAAGAAGGTAACATTTTTAAGGTACTACAGAATAACTATCTTCGTTACCATTGAAGTGGATTATGTAGAACAAATTTCGAGAAAAATATATACTCTGACCCCATAACAAAAATATTTAACTTTTTGAAGAATTGTGAGTAGGGTTTTTATGATCGAGAATTCATATTATACCTTTATTTTTAATTGAAAACTTTGTTTTATTATGAATCAGTAACTTGTACAATAAGGCCATACAAGAAACCACTCCAGACTCTAGAGATATGAGGATGGAAAAGATAGGTCACTCTCAAACGAACAAGTACTGAGAAGAGTAAGAGAGAGAAGGAAATTATTCAGCACAGTCATCACTAGGAGAAAAAACGTGGCTAGTTCCACCATTCATAGCATTCCACTAACCTGGCCGATTCAACACTGGAGGAAACAGAACAGGGAGGCTGGCTACAAAATTTCATGGACAAATTTAAGGCTGATAGGAAATATAAGAACACTGAAAGATTAACTACAAGCACGAAGAAAACGTGCGTGAGCCCATCAGTCCTCGCGAAGAGGAGCAGAGGAACTAGACTGCACAATAAAACTTCATAGGCTATTTCTGTTACGAAATGTTTTAGACCGTGTTATGCACTTAGCCTTTTAATGACAGAATCAATTTTTATTCAGCACTACAACCCAACAGACAACACCTGAGCGACTTTCTTTGCAGCCTTGTGAAACAGCCTACAATAACAGCATTCAGTAGTCTGCAACGAAGTATACTTGACCCATTCTTCCTTAACAGCACATTTAGTATCATTTACTGTACGCGACGTCTTAAGGAAATTCTTGTGCTAACATTAAATACTTCTTAAGCATCATTAGAGGACAAATCACAAAAGAAAATTTGGTATTTACCTTCTTTATCGTTGAACCTTTTTACAGGAGCTTTCGAGAAAGACATGTTACTGAACAATCAACTACAAATTTTTTCCTCATTTACGGAATGTAAAGGCCCAAGAAGAGCTTTACAGCGAGAGGGCACGAAATTTGCTTACATTAGCGCATGCGATCAAGGAAAACCAAAGAATACTAATTTTCGCAATTTTTTGGTTCACTGTTAATTTATCTGTGACGGTACATTCTATGACCAGCGAATATTTATGCTGTGAACTAAAAGGTTTTTCTGTTCAGTACTGTGCACTTTTAATAATAATAGATGGCTGAAAATACCAAACAATTTTATGCCCCTTTGTGTCATAATAACAATTTTCTGGTTCATCATCATGTTTAATGTTAATAACAATAAAAAAGAATATTCTTTTAAAGAGTCATTACGAACTGGGCACCATTAATACTATTTCTGGATTTCAGCCAAAGATTCACAACTTCATGAATCGATTTTTCAATTTTATAGTTTTCGCTGTTACCAAAGTTTGTAGCTAAAATAAGAAGTGGTCTGATCTCTCAAGTGTTCTCGGTGTGATTGATCGATGGTTTTTTTCAGGCTTACAGCCGCATTGTTTAACTGCATTTTTCTGCACTATATTTCGACGAGCGACGCAGACATCTTCTTCAGATACTTCGAGCTGAGCTAGTTCACGTTCTCTTTACCTAGACTGAAAAAAGACTCAAGCATTGTTAAGGCCGGTTCCCACTACAGCGTGGCGTGCGGCAACGGCAGCGGAAAGCGTATTCCGCTTTGACGCGGCGGCTCGCGGAATTGGCGTTCCCATCTGGAAGGGGCAGACGCTACCGACAGCCACTGAGATACGGGGCGGAACCCACTGAAACGCCCGATGCGTTTGATTAACTATATCGTGCACCTACATGAAGGAAAGACGAAGTTGGGTGAAGATATACCAATTATTCATTTTCTGTACAATGTACTCTTCCACATATTTCATTATTCATGTTTTCTCATTTCACCATAAACAGATTTCATGACTACCGTTCATGATTGTTCACTATCTCCTAACACATTGACACAATGCACGATAAAATAGACTGTTCAGATAATTAAGCGAAACAAATATTTAAAATGTGATGCGGTAGCAGGTACAGGAAAACAGTATGAACACAAAGGCTTGGTGGAAGGGACGAAAGTGGAAGCCATCTGATAGAATTGCGCACAGAGCATAATGTCATCATCGCCAACACCTTGCTTAAGAATCATGAAAGAATAATACATATTTGGAACAGAGTTTCCGAAACCATATTTCAAATTGCAAGACATTTCAAACTGCAGAAGCAAACCGACAATAATTTATTGGTTATGAGCTGCAGTTTACAACTAAAGAGACAGTAGACGGTAGTAAATTAAGGAGATGGAACTTGAATAAGTCAAGACCCACAGTTTTCGATAATCTAGAAGGTACCGTATGCAACGACTGACTGAAAGAGACAAAGGAATCCACTACTATACGAATGGATATCTTTGACAGAACCAGAGCATGTGAATTGGAAAAAGATTCTGTAGAAATCATTGAATAACGTGATTCATTAAGTTTAATTGACAATAGGGAAAAATATAGAAATACAGCAAATAAAGTAGGCAACGGGAAATAGAAAGTAGTAGGGCAAAGTTCCTACGGCCCCACTCTCCATTGTTGCAAAAGATGTATCCAAGATGGCAGTGATGATATCATCCAAGATGGCGGCATGTAGACTTGGCAATAGTGCACGTCATCAAAGATGGCGGCTGTGACGTCATTCAAGATGACGGGTTTCAGTGGGAAGATAGGACAATTGGGCTACCTCCAGTAACCTAACCTAACCGCCCTCCTCACCCCTCCCCTCCTGCAGAAAAATGACGGGAAGTTCGAACTCCAATAGGATAATGCAACACACCACGGATATCTCTACTAACCTAAGGAAATTGCAGGAAAATAGGTCACTTCAGCTACATCCACTAACCTAAGTCATCCAACCGCCACCTCTTCCTAGGAATTGCCGGGAAAAGGGCTCAGCCTATGCTGGACATAAGACTTTATTATTTTGCATGCACTATTTTATTTAAACAATTAGAGGCACTGGACTGGTCTGGAGAGGTCTGGACTCCAACTGGCCTAGTACACAGTACCACCACCAGAGGGCACTCTCATCCCTCCTGTGACGTAATCCAATATGTTGGGGGGGGGGGGGCGGAAATAGCGGGAAACAGTTTGCACACCATGGGGTCTGGACTCTAACTGACGTAGTACACAGTACCACCACCAGAGGGCGCTCTGATCAGTGAAATAACCGAACATGGCCGCCACAACACGAGTACCATTATCCAAGATGGCAGGAAACAGGGTGTTCGCCACAAGGTCCGGGTCTAGTACACAGTACCACCACCAGAGAGCATTGTCATCCCTTCTATGATGTAATCCAAGATGGTGGTCTGGAGCGAGAAAATGAAGCGAAAATGACTCAGCCTGTGCTGGGCTGCTGGAGAGAGTAAGGAAGGAGTGTACTTCTTTATTTTGAAAAAAATTATTTAGGGATGGAGTATATTTATCACACTGATACAGAACACACACTCTGACATGCTTGGGGTCACATCACACAGCCAACAGATTGGTAAACTACTCCTAAATAACACTCTGCAGACACGCAAACAACTCCTAACTTACCGAAATAATTTCAGTACAGACATGCAAACTCTCCATAAATAATGTAGTACACCGATGTTCAGACACAAAATCAACTTATAAACTGTCCAAATAATGCATAGCGCAGCCCACAGACCCACTCAAAAATAATGCAACAGACGCGCAAACAACATACACAGACACCGCCCACCAGCCCCCTGTCCACTAGACCGCACAGGAGGCTACTGACATCCCCACAAAGTAACAAGGCCACCAGCTGTCAACCCATACACAGGTGCCTGTTCGGGTCCCGCACGCATGAGGTGGTGACATCCCTTTCATTCTTGCTACCTGACAAATTCCTCTCGAAATACGTGTTTACCTAGGCACCATTGCTGATGCAACCACACAGGAACGAAGAACTATTTACAGAGCTCAGACACTCCAAGGTGGGCCATGTGCACATGTGTCGCCACTGTTGGCATGAACCCTCCCTCTACCTGCGGTCCAGCGAAGAGCTTATTGCCGAGTGATAGTGAAGAAATCCGTTCCAGAATAGCACAAATTGCTTTCTCACTAGCGATTCTAATGGACTATGCATGAAGTGTGGCTGACGCATCACTGAACATAGCTACATACCACTGCAAGTGCATCTAGCATTGTTATCAAAAGAAAAAAAATGGTTCAAATGGCTCAGAGCACTATGGGACTTAATTTCTGAGGTCATCAGTCCCCTAGAATTTAGAACTACTTAAACCTAACCAACCTAAGGACATCCATGCCCAAGGCAGGATTCGAACCTGCGACCATGGCAGCCACGCGGTTCCAGACTGTACGGTCTAGAACTGCTCGGCCACTCCGGCCGGCAGCAGTGTTCTCAATGTTATACTGAAGCCACATGGCTATCTAAAATACACTCCTGGAAATGGAAAAAAGAACACATTGACACCGGTGTGTCAGACCCACCATACTTGCTCCGGACACTGCGAGAGGGCTGTACAAGCAATGATCACACGCACGGCACAGCGGACACACCAGGAACCGCGGTGTTGGCCGTCGAATGGCGCTAGCTGCGCAGCATTTGTGCACCGCCGCCGTCAGTGTCAGCCAGTTTGCCGTGGCATACGGAGCTCCATCGCAGTCTTTAACACTGGTAGCATGCCGCGACAGCGTGGACGTGAACCGTATGTGCAGTTGACGGACTTTGAGCGAGGGCGTATAGTGGGCATGCGGGAGGTCGGGTGGACGTACCGCCGAATTGCTCAACACGTGGGGCGTGAGGTCTCCACAGTACATCGATGTTGTCGCCAGTGGTCGGCGGAAGGTGCACGTGCCCGTCGACCTGGGACCGGACCGCAGCGACGCACGGATGCACGCCAAGACAGTAGGATCCTACGCAGTGCCGTAGGGGACCGCACCGCCACTTCCCAGCAAATTAGGGACACTGTTGCTCCTGGGGTATCGGCGAGGACTATTCGCAACCGTCTCCATGAAGCTGGGTTACGGTCCCGCACACCGTTAGGCCGTCTTCCGCTCACGCCCCAACATCGTGCAGCCCGCCTCCAGTGGTATCGCGACAGGCGTGAATGGAGGGATGAATGGAGACGTGTCGTCTTCAGCGATGAGAGTCGCTTCTGCCTTGGTGCCAATGATGGTCGTATGCGTGTTTGGCGCCGTGCAGGTGAGCGCCACAATCAGGACTGCATACGACCGAGGCACACAGGGCCAACACCCGGCATCATGGTGTGGGGAGCGATCTCCTACACTGGCCGTACACCTCTGGTGATCGTCGAGGGGACACTGAATAGTGCACGGTACATCCAAACCGTCATCGAACCCATCGTTCTACCATTCCTAGACCAGCAAGGGAACTTGCTGTTCCAACAGGACAATGCACGTCCGCATGTATCCCGTGCCACCCAACGTGCTCTAGAAGGTGTAAATCAACTACCCTGGCCAGCAAGATCTCCGGATCTGTCCCCCATTGAGCATGTTTGGGACTGGATGAAGCGTCGTCTCACGCGGTCTGCACGTCCAGCACGAACGCTGGTCCAACTGAGGCGCCAGGTGGAAATGGCATGGCAAGCCGTTCCACAGGACTACATCCAGCATCTCTACGATCGTCTCCATGGGAGAATAGCAGCCTGCATTGCTGCGAAAGGTGGATATACACTGTACTAGTGACGACATTGTGCATGCTCTGTTGCCTGTGTCTATGTGCCTGTGGTTCTGTCAGTGTGATCATGTGATGTATCTGACCCCAGGAATGTGTCAATAAAGTTTCCCCTTCCTGGGACAATGAATTCACGGTGTTCTTATTTCTATTTCCAGGAGTGTAACAACCAAGTCGACTGTAGTAAATTGCATAGTGGACGAGAATTACTTAGTGTGCGCTTTTGTAGGAGTTTTTGTGATGTCTCTTCTTGTATGCATGGAAATTCTTGCCCTGACAGAACCTGTTAACGAAAATAGCGCCTTCCCAGTGGCCCTAACGTGATACCCCATCCAGCATGTGTTACCATTCCTGCTTTCAACACACACAAACGTTCTCACCACTATGTACAGACATCTATATCCCAGCACAAAGGATGTCTTGTGAATGAATCGAACATTATGATTGGCTCTTATCGAATTTAGCTGCCAAATTACTGATGCCACTGGTATCGAAGCACCATACACCTTTCCTTTCTTTCTGCAGATGAGACCTTCAGTGAGAAAATTATTTTGCACAGATTGCTAAATTGCATTGACAGTTAAACTTGCATAGTTCTCTATAGATCATCAAATAGATATGAGACTCACAAGAATATTGGAAGCCAGGAATATATTTACCAGTGTAACTACAATTAATTATTATGATTGCTGCTACAGTTTGACACCGATCAATGCACAGGTAATGTCTCCTTACGACGGCTGTGCTTCTGGAATGAATCTAAATATCTACAGTGCACATCATTTTCCATGTAAAAACTCTCTCTCATAACCTTGCGGTTATCAATGTGCTGAATCTAAACATCCCTCACAATAGAACACAGTCATCTTCTCTAGTCATGCCACAACATAAACCACAGTAACTTTACAATGCAATATATACACATCTTACACAAACAGTGCAGTTATCTTCTACATCTGTACAGCACTTGAAAAAGTTATGGTATGCCTACACTCACTCTGGCTATATGTCACGATTCTCCTCAGTCCTAGGAAAGCACCGCCCGCATTTTCTTTCTTTCTACAGGCCTGACTTTCAGCAGCAAAAAACTATTTTACACTGATCGCCATATTGCACCGACAACTAAACCTCACAAAGTATCATACATATCGTCAAATACGGAAAGACTCTTACTCAATTACACTACTCTCCCACCGAGGACAGGAGCTTGAATATAAGAATGTGAAACCGACCTGTGACCCATCAATATATCATCGCATACCCTACATATTGTCAAATATGGAATGACACCTACTCAATTACACTGCTCTCCTGCCGAGGACAGGAGCTTGAATATCAGAGCATGAAACCGATCTCCAACCCAGCAATATATCACTACCCACTGTCTCGATGTAGTAAACATACAGTTCGTATCCTGCGCCATACAAAATCAGCCCTTTTTGCATCATTTGTACACATACCGCGGGACAGACAGCACAGCATGTTTACTCACACCAGTAGATGTTTATTGCGAGGTCGGGCGGGCATCCACCGCCAACACATGTCCAGAGCGCTCTCAGTGGATCAAAGTCACTCTCAGAACTGTTCTGCAAATTTGGCCTCATTTCCCTTCTCCCCCCCCCCCCCTCCCCTGGCACAAACACATTACTGTTTCTGGTCCAGACATGCTTACTTGTTTGCTCGCTCGCTTTTCTACACTCATCACCAGACTCTGGGATTACAAGAACATATCCAATTTTAAATTCAAAATTAACAGCCTCAGTTGCGGAGTTACCTAGATTTACCTAGGTTTCAATTGGGAAAACCCAACCTTCTTCAGAATTACACTTACTAACGTTTGTCCATAATGGACATTGTCAAACTAAAAATACAAATACACCAAGTGTCGTCATATTTTAAAAACTTAACAGTACAGTACAACACTCGTGACTGCTGCATCGCGGTCGGGAAGTGGGGCTGAGGCAGCTTCAGTTAAGTTTTTAAAATATGACGACACTTGGTGTATTTGTATTTTTAGTTTGACAATGTCCATTATGGACAAACGTTAGTAAGTGTAATTCCGAAGAAGGTTGGGTAATCCCAATTGAAACCTAGGTAAATCTAGGTAACTCCGCAACTGAGGCTGTTAATTTTGAATTTAATATTTATACAGTTGCTGACAGGGCCGCGAAATGCTGAAAGTATTGATATCCAATTTTGCATGGTTTGCTAGAATATCATACCAGTTCTGCAATACTTCTCGATATCAAGCACATATCAACATTGCTTACATAGCAGTATCGCCCGTGCAATATAATTCCAAAGATATATTCTAGGAACACGAAACCTTAGCTAGGTGGGGTGTGCTGTAAACCACTGACTAACTAGAAACCCGTCGTATCTGTGACTCAGAAACTCGAAAAAAATAGAGAAAACTGGTATTTCCACTCGTGAATACTGATGTCAGTGATGTAGCAGATTCTAAATCATCCCTATAATTTATAAGGTCAGCCAAGGTGTTTCTCATGTCTAGAGAACTGGCAAACGTGTCTTTCACATGCTAGATGCACACGCCACAATCGGTCTTCTCTCAACTAAATAAAGGCGCGATATGTATAGAAGCAGTCAACCGAACAATTTACATGGGAGGGAATAATTGTCCAGCACAAATGCACCTCCATATTCAGTCTCTATTTTCCACATAGTCAGTAATCTAGAGGACAACACATTAATTCATCTACATTCCGACGCTCCAATAGGCCTCTCCATTCTGACAGCTCCTACTGTTAACAGGAAACGTGAATCATCCCTGCACAGGTCACTGGCGCTGCAGACCGAGCACGCACAAGTAGAATCAATCAACCTAAGAAATCGCTCACATATATATTTTATCCCTATACTTACAACTAAATGTTACAATTGCAGTCTCAGTTGTATGACATTTGACAATGAGCGAAGTATCGGAAATACACCCTGTTGGCGGATGTGGCTCTGGAAATAGAAATATCGGTTCCAATCTTATGAATTGACATACTCTTCCCTTTGCTATCACAGTGCTAGACGTCAGATCCATACATTCTTTATGAATGGACATAATCATTTCCTCTGCATATGTTAGAACACAAACACATACTTTATAAGCCTAATGCTCAAGGCAAACCTATCACACATCAGCTACTACTAAGTATAATACTTCGTCAATAACTGATTACCTACGATACAAAATAATACTGAGAGGAAATCAGCGATGGGTGGACATGTCTCATAAGATTTTCTTGTGAGTGATACCACTGTGTCTAAGAAAGAGAGCCGTAATCGGCTCATATGTTAAAAAACCCGATCGCAGCAACCACTATATGGTACTGTCACAAGCGGTCTTGGTTCTACAGGTGCACACAAGTATCCATGTTCAAATCTATACTTGTTTTATAAATCCACATATGGCGTTACCTACGAATCACATGGGTTTTCCAGACAAATAGCGAGACAGCGATCATCTTACAAACCGCCAGATGTTAAAAAAACTCGATCCCAACAACTGCTGTATGGTACTGTCACAAGCGGTCTTGGTTCTACAGGTGCACACAAGTATCCATTTTAAAAGCTACACTAGCTTTATAATTCGAGGTACGACATTACCTCTGAATGAGGTGGTTTTTCCGGATAAATACCGAGACGGTGATCATAGGAATGTGTATTATTAAATCAGCACTCCGGTTACACATTGCCGACAGTGAAACCTCGTAATAAAATCGCTAAATTTGGCTAAGGAACGCGGTATGTAAGCGGCATTTGCGACTCCCTCTCGCCGCCCCAGCTAGATATTTCTCCAGTATTTGTAACGCATTCTATCTCAATGCCATTTCATATTTCTGGCAGTCACATATTTCGAAAATGAGTCAGCTTTCTGGAAACTATCTGCTACAGTAAAATTCCAACGTGGTTTTAGGTAGTCCCTTTGTATCTTGCAACTACCCCTCAGAATCTGCGCTACCGTCCCTACATCTTTGCACATGTGATTGTTCCAATGTACAGGGTGTTTCAAAAATGACCGGTATATTTGAAACGGCAATACAAACTAAACGAGCAGCGATAGAAATACACCGTTTGTTGCAATATGCTTGGGACAACAGTACATTTTCAGGCAGACAAACTTTCGAAATTACAGTAGTTACAATTGTCAATAACAGATGGCGCTGCGGTCTGGGAAACTCTATAGTACGATATTTTCCACATATCCATCATGCGTAGCAATAATATGGCGTAGTCTCTGAATGAAATTACCCGAAACATTTGACAACGTGTCTGGCGGAATGGCTTCACATGCAGATGAGATGTACTGCTTCAGCTGTTCAATTGTTTCTGGATTCTGGCGGTACACCTGGTCTTTCAAGTGTCCATACAGAAAGAAGTCACAGGGGTTCATGTCTGGCGAATAGGGAGGCCAATCCACGCCGCCTCCTGTATGTTTCGGATAACCCAAAGCAATCACACGATCATCGAAATATTCATTCAGGAAATTAAAGACGTCGGCCATGCGATGTGGCCGGGCACCATCTCGCATAAACCACGAGGTGTTCGCAGTGTCGTCTAAGGCAGTTTGTACCGCCACAAATTCACGAAGAATGTCAAGATAGCGTGATGCAGTAATCGTTTCGGATCTGAAAAATGGGCCAACGATTCCTTTGGAAGAAATGGCGGACAGGCTAGTACTTTTTGAGGATGCAGGGACGATGGGACTGCAACATGGGGCTTTTCGGTTCCCCATATGCGCCAGTTCTGTTTATTGACGAAGCCGTTCAAGTAAAAATAAGCTTCGTCAGTAAACCAAATGCTGCCCACATGCATATCGCCGTCATCAATCCTGTGCACTATATCGTTAGCGAATGTGTCTCGTGCAGCAATGGTAGCGGCACTGAGGGGTTGCCGCGTTTGAATTTTGTATGGATAGAGGTGTAAACTCTGGCGCATGAGACGATACGTGGATGTTGGCGTCATTTGGACCGCAGCTGCAACACGGCTAACGGAAACCCGAGGCGGCTGTTGGATCACCTGCTGCACTAGCTGCGCGGTGCCCTCTGTGGTTGCCGTATGCGGTCGCCCTACCTTTCCAGCACGTTGACCCGTCACGTTCCCAGTCCGTTGAAATTTTTCAAACAGATCCTTTATTGTATCGCTTTTCGGTCCTTTGGTTACATTAAACCTCCGCTGAAAACTTCGTCTTTTGCAACAACACTGTGTTCCAGGCGGTGGAATTCCAACACCAGAAAAATCCTATGTTCTAAGGAATCAACCAGGTTGTCCACAGCACACTTGCACGTTGTGAACAGCACACGCTTACAGCAGAAAGACGACGTACAGAATGGCGCACCCACAGACTGCGTTGTCTTCTATATCTTCCACATCACTTACAGCGCCATCTGTTGTTGAAAATTGTAACTACTGTAATTTCGAAAGTTTGTCCGCCTGAAAATGTACTGTTGTCCCAAGCATATTGCAACAAACGGTGTATTTCTATCGCTGCTCGTTTAGTTTTTATTGCCGTTTCAAATATACCGGTCATTTTTGAAACACCCTGTAAGTTGGAACTGAGTAGAAGTCGGAGAAAGCTTCATCTACCACCTTCGGCAACCCGTGTAGAAACAGGCGAAGCTGAGTTACTGTGACAGAACTGTGTTTGGATGATTCGACGGAAGCTACAAGCAGGTACTACAGAAACGCGTCCATCAGGGTCCATTCACGTCTATCATCCCAACACTCTGTCAATGTTATACTATTCCATCTGCCAGAGAAAAATTATGAACTATAAAAGCTCAACTAACTTCATCCGATAGAGGACAAGATAAGATTTTTAACGCATCTCTCTCCTCCCATAAATCGAAAACAAATACCGCATGCGTACAGGCATCGAGCACATTTGACGATCCTATAAAATATAGTGGTATTGATCAACTGCACAGACCAGTGTAAGGTTTCATCACCCGTACTGTAAGATGATGACTGTATCCCACAGACTATACTGTACGTCACAAGAGATGCTCCCTCTGACCCTGTGTCGTAATTTAAAACATTGCTTTCTAATACGCTTTGTACACTGCCATACATTTTCTTTTTCTACCATGATTTCGAGGTCTGTGTCAGATCCTAAACTGACATTAAGACAATATGATCCAAAGCCTCTTGCAGAAAACTAGACATCGCACAGTGTAAATAATTTTGTTACTGTGGCTACCACAAAAAATGACACACTGTGGATGATTTTAAATAAAAGACAGTTACAACATAAGGAAAGCAGAAGAATTTGGCAGCATTGTGGAGAGTTTCCAAACTGATGTCCGAAAGTGATGGACGACCTCTACATTTAAACTCATCAATTACAGTGACAGAATAGATTATGGCTCTGCATTCCCTTTCGACTGCTTCCTCATATTGAACTCATGTACGCGATCACTGTTTCGGTGCTAGCAACCCCCAGAAGGTGTCACCCACCCACAAAACTCATTTCCCAACTCAAACAAGCGCTGTCAGTCAATCATTATGTGATAATCAACAGCACGCCAATGCACGAATGGGATGAAAAAAGACACCGCCGATGTACTGCAATAATAAGCATCACAGTTGATAGCGTGAACAATTTTAGTAATTTTACAGTCATTTCAACACCGGCCAATGATGTGACAGTATGTCTCCCCAACTTCAGTATCATAGCTAAAGCACCCCTTCTCTACTTTTCGACTATCTTTACGAATGTAGATAGGTGACTGCACAGTACGTCCATTCAGTGTTAATTCTCGAACACATAAATCAAAGTATACCAGACAGAGCTCTACATATTTCTAACATCTTGAGCATAGTACTTAATTTACGATCTATCTCTCTGCGTATGAGAGTCACACAGCATTCTCGCTGTCTTAGGGTAAAATTAGAGAGTGAAAGACCCTCATCACACTGCCTTTAACCAATCCGCCCTGCAGCACCATTACAGAATTAGCTGCAGCCGATCAGAAGTAGACCGCTACACTCCACGTCTCGTGTATGAATGGAGCTTTCCGAGTCTTCACCCATACAAGTGCACGAGACATCTCAAGATGCGCCCATGTCGAGGAGCTTAGCACTCCTTATCGATGTATAGTAACAGACTTCAAAGTGTTGTGATGTAACAACGGATGGTTAAGAAGAACAAGAAACGAATGATTTTTATGCGCGAAGAAGCTCCAAACGGATGGAGTTCGACTCATTTTTATGTAAATCATCCAAGCTATCAACTCTAAAGTATTGTTCTGGAGTCTAGGATCAGTACCTGGAAGGTATTGGTAAGATAGAACATAAACACACGCACTCCTAAGGCTACAGAGTTCTGCTATAATGGTAGATCGCTTGCGTTTCCAGCCTATCAGTCGTATGGAATGTAACGTTTTTAATATCCCAATGTTGATATTTCAAGCGCATGACATACATCCTTCTTCCCGGTTTCTCTACGATAAAGTATGTTATCGAACAGGAAACGAGAAAACTACTTCTTTAAAACATTGGCTCTCTGTGGTATGAGTACAACATAGCTTTCCGGAGATGTATAGCGCCCACTGTTCACATATGATAACGGTTTGGAAATTATACTATGCCTGCATCAGCTGTATATAAAATGATCATTAGTAACGATGAATACCTCTTACAAGGAAACAGATAAACGCATAGCAGCAGCGTCCGCCATGTGAAAGTTACAAGTCATTCCCTCACTAATTCTGTAAACAGCCCACCTGTCAGGCAAATGTGTACACGGGGAATGCAGTACCTCACATGCACCTACCGCTAACTTAGCTATGACGCTGACGTCTTGATTTTACACCCAAGATACGTCAGGGGAAGGAGTACATCACATAAATCAAAGTTCGTTTAGAGGAATGTGTCACGTTTCATCACACATGAGATGGAAGTCCACTGATGACCGACAGGTTTACCGTTAGTGATCGCAAGAAGACAATGCTTTAAACCACTTACAGAACACGTGGCTGTATACGAGTAGACCGCAGGCTATATCACGCGACTGATGCATCCTAACAGAACAGTGGAAAAATTGACCTGCAGCAACTTCTCCTTCTCTAGAATGCATCATCAGTCAACCATTAAATTTTTCCTCGTTACAGCTCCATCTCAATCGATCACCCCGTCCACTCTCTGTTATCCTTTAAGTCACATGCATGTAAGTTTAGAGGTGGGTGGTTCTCTGTCTCCCTGAAAAGCATCAAATACAGTAGGCAACTAGCGTGTGTCAATGGTACCTCAATAGACATACAGTATAATGTTGCCTCGAGGGAGAAAAATTGATTGCCTCCCTGATTCCCTTCGTTTCGATGTCGACGTTTCCTCGGACTCCTCTTGCTGCCGCATACGTTTTCCCATGTACAAATTGTAACATTTTTCATAAGACATGTATTCCTTCACGAAACAACAGCCAGTGACTGATTACATATTATCCCTGACTTTCGAATGCACTGGCAGTTCTCAAGCTGTGTAGAAGTCACCATTAGCAAATGCAACGTAATGCACTTTTACATATGCTGGCATACGTTTTTTGTGCAATGGAGGCTTTTCCGCTGATTTCACATATCATGTGACCATTCTTAGGCATATTAAAGGATGCACGAACGTCGTATGAAACTATTTTTAATTACCGTCTTTGTCGGGGAAAGCAGGTTAATCAGAAAATAAATACCGTATTTTGGCAACCAAACATGGAATCGGCAATTGGATTATAACGCCTAAAGTAGTCACTGTGAAAGCAATTGTTATGACTGGTCCTTCATAACTACTTGCAAGAGTGTGACCTGTGAGACTATGAATACTGAAAACGATTCACACATTATTATATTTGGTGCTTTATGCCAAGGCGTTTCACACAAAAATGCGATCAGGGATTAAAATCTTTCGGTAAAAGAAATCGAATTTTCGAAGACTGTTTAGGCGATGCTGGAAAGAGCAATTGGCAATCAGGCGTTATTACATGTAATTATAAAGTATTGTAAACGTTGCAGATAAACAAAATATCTGACTGGCATCTGCGTTTCGTCTCATTTGGCCGCAAGCTGTAGATCGCACTATAAAATCACCTACGCGACGTAAGCACATTTTCACGTTACAAACTTTTTTCATTCACAATTTTTATGTTCTTTGCGCTAATTGGTGTGGAGCACAATTATTCGTCTGTCACTAGCTCCGAATATTTTACCAAAAACTGATTTAGAGTCGTAACTACTTTGTGTTCAATTTATGTCTCTTATTATTTGGTTTGTTTATGTACACGTTGCTAACCTAACGAAGCATATGCTGAAAACTAAAGTCTGTTCATTTTGTTTTCTTTGTATCTGTTTATCTGTGCGTGTAGTTAGCCAGGCTGAGTTGAAGAAATTGAATGTGAATGTAATATATGCAAGAGCGTAGTTGAAAGTTTTCGTGTTCAGCTGATCCGAGTTTTTATTTAAATATCTTGTGGAGGAGTTCATGTAAGAGTGAGGACAAAGGGGTTGGGTGCTAGTGTTATGATAATAGTCATCTGTTGAAATGTTATTCTACTATTTTATCTACTAATGTAAGCAGTGAGTTTACTCTTACATGAACTCCTCCACAAAACATTTAAACCAAAACTGAAATCAGTTGAACACCAAACCTTTCAACTACTGTCTGACTACTACTGCATTGTCTTTCAACATTCTATAACAATCACTGAGTAGCCACACACACATACAGATATAAGGAGAGTAGAAATAAACTAACGTTAGTTTTCAGCATATAATTCTTTAGGTTGGCACCATGTACATAAAGAAACCAAACAGGAAGGGACATGAGGTGAACACACTCTAGTTACGACTTTAAATCAGACTTTTCGGTAAAATGTCTACATCTAGGGACAGAAGAAAAAAGAGCGAACATGAAAATGCGCCATGTTCCAAAAGCTAAGTTTTAGTTCAACCTCCAAAATGTGACCAGGTGAGGGGAAACGCAGATGTCCACCAAAAACTCGATTAACTGTAAGTAGTCACTTATTCACGTACAAAAAAGATGTGAACTGTTTTATAATCTGCAAGTATCACATATCAAAACAAAACTGAATCATTCTAGATTCCACCGAAGATGCCTTAAAGTAAAAGGCGACACGGGTCTTGAACAAATAAAGTACTCTGGAACAAGGAAAAAACTTTTGTTACTTACCGAAGGAAATAATCAATTGCTGTAGATACTTAGCAAATTACATCTTGTGACATACCAGCAAATTAGTTTCGGTGTAAGTTCTGTAAGCCTATACAGAATATTGTAAATATTAACGTGTCCCATGTCACTGTGATCCTAATTCCACAGGCTTTTAAATGCCGTTTAAAAAAATTCATCGATTCATTCTGAAAAACTGTAATTACTTTCATATCTTGGTAGATAAATAGATTTTGGATATTTATCATGCGACGAAAAACATGACTCTTTACAAGTTATCATTTGCAAAAAAACACATTTCGATTTCTTGAACCGTTTACGAAATTTGGGGTTGATACAACCACTTGGTTTACAACGAGCAGGACGAGGCCTCGGTGCACACGAGCGATTTATTATCGCGCAATCGCAGCGTTAGTTTCTCGCGCATTTCAGCAAATGGTGCGCCGCACACTACGGCGGTAGCGATGCGAAATAGTAGTGAGATCGCGGCGAGCGAAATGCGCTCGCCAGCCACTGCTGCGTCGTAGCGATCTCGTCGATCGCCGCGGAGCAGCAGTCGTTGCATGTGAATGGGGCAGCACACACCAACAGCTGCAGCCAGCCTGCCATGGATGCAACCGGTTTCGACGTCGAATTGTTTATTAAAGAGGTAAAAAAATACCCAGAAATATGTGATACTTCTCGCAACGAGTATCACGTTCGAGTTAAGAAGAGAGCCGCTTGGTTTCAAATGTGTGAAGAGTTTGTGAGGGTTTTGCTGCGAAACCGGACCAGGAGAAAAATGATATAGGTAAGTAACATCGTTAAACTATTTTGTGTTTGTGTTCTAGTGGTGGCGCTTTTGCTCGAATGTGGGCATTCAAAACTTGAAATAGCGTTAAGCAACAAATGCTTTGTGCTCCCTGGCGAGAGCCCATCATCTCAATGAACAAATCTCCAGTTAATAATGAAAGTTTGAAATAAATTTTGTTACATCAACTTTATTGTATTGCAGCCACAAACTACAAAATTACACACATTTCAATAGTGTCATAAATGAAATCATCTTTCACATTTGACAATACATTGCTTCACAGTTCACTATGATTGATACCGACCGGATTTAAATACATTTGTCTTACCATGGTCCTTTTCCATCATCTTTAATGAAGTAGTCGGCGAAAACATTTCTTCTAGAGTTAAGTAAACTTCCCCCTTGGGTTGTGGGAACTTCTTTGCCAGGTCACATAGGCCCTGTATATTTAAAGTGTCTTCAAAGTTAAAGCCATCTCTGGAACGACAGTATTTGTGAAAGACACAGCAACATTTGATGATTGCCAACAGTGAAGTTCAGCTTAACATTGATAAGTCTGTGAAATGCTCGCCATTTATTCGTCAGAATACCAAATGCGCACTCCACATATCTCCGAGCACGACTCAAACCGTAGTTAGAGATGCGTTTCTTGTAGGAGAGGAAAGTTCTAGTGTACAGTCTCATGACGAAATTACACAAGAGTAAACGCTTCATCCCCCAATAACGTAAAGGGCACAGAAGGTTCTGTAGTTCCCGGTGGAGGTTGACATTTTGGTAGGCTTGCTTCGCCACTTTCTAGTAGTTTATACAGCTTAGAGTTTTGGAAGATAGTGTTATGCGATTCTCTACTACGAGATCCAACTTCAACATAGTTGAACAAATAGTTTGCATCTGCAACTACGAACAGAACTACAGAATGGAATTTCTTATAGTTGTAGAATTGAGAACCGCTGAAAGCTGGCTTTACTATTCTCACGTGCTTGCCATCTAAGGCACCTAAGCAGTTCGGGAAGTCTGCATGATTTTCAAATCTCTTGGCAGTTTCCAGCCACCTTTCTTCTGTCAATTTTGGTATACACTCTTCACGCAAGACTGCCCACACAGCTGTGCAAACTTTCCTTACTATTTTACACAGTGTTGTGTGACCGATTCGTATAGATAATGTAGGTCAATTAGATTGCAGCCACTACCCAGGAATCTGCAAACGATCAATAATAATAATAATAATACTGTGTCTTTAGTAGCGCCCCGTTACGCAAAAGTTTGTGTTTTGTTACAGGTTCAAAATTCATGAAAAGGTGGAAGGGTATTAACGATTTCTTCATTAAATGTGAAAGGAAACGCACAAAATCAGGGCAAGGAGCGACGTCGTCTAGAAGGTATATACAGGGTGTTTCTAAAATGACCGGTATATTTGAAACGGCAATAAAAACTAAACGAGCAGCGATAGAAATACACCGTTTGTTGCAATATGCTTGGGACAACAGTACATTTTCAGGCAGACAAACTTTCGAAATTACAGTAGTTACAATTTTCAACAACAGATGGCGCTGTAAGTGATGTGGAAGATATAGAAGACAACGCAGTCTGTGGGTGCGCCATTCTGTACGTCGTCTTTCTGCTGTAAGCGTGTGCTGTTCACAACGTGCAAGTGTGCTGTGGACAACCTGGTTGATTCCTTAGAACAGAGGATTTTTCTGGTGTTGGAATTCCACCGCCTGGAACACAGTGTTGTTGCAAAAGACGAAGTTTTCAGCGGAGGTTTAATGTAACCAAAGGACCGAAAAGCGATACAATAAAGGATCTGTTTGAAAAATTTCAACGGACTGGGAACGTGACGGGTCAACGTGCTGGAAAGGTAGGGCGACCGCATACGGCAACCACAGAGGGCACCGCGCAGCTAGTGCAGCAGGTGATCCAACAGCCGCCTCGGGTTTCCGTTAGCCGTGTTGCAGCTGCGGTCCAAATGACGCCAACATCCACGTATCGTCTCATGCGCCAGAGTTTACACCTCTATCCATACAAAATTCAAACGCGGCAACCCCTCAGTGCCGCTACCATTGCTGCACGAGAGACATTCGCTAACGATATAGTGCACAGGATTGATGACGGCGATATGCATGTGGGCAGCATTTTTTTTTTTTTGGTTTACTGACGAAGCTTATTTTTACCTGGACGACTTCGTCAATAAACAGAACTGGCGCATATGGGGAACCGAAAAGCCCCATGTTGCAGTCCCATCGTCCCTGCATCCTCAAAAAGTACTGGTCTGGGCCGCCATTTCTTCCAAAGGAATCATTGACCCATTTTTCAGATCCGAAACGATTACTGCATCACGCTATCTTGACATTCTTCGTGAATTTGTGGCGGTACAAACTGCCTTAGACGACATTGCGAACACATCGTGGTTTATGCAAGATGGTGCCCGGCCACATCGCACGGCCGAGGTCTTTAATTTACTGAATGAATATTTTGATGATTGTGTGATTGCTTTGGGTTATCCGAAACATACAGGAGGCGGCGTGGATTGGCCTCCCTATTCGCCAAACATGAATTCCTGTGACTTCTTTCTGTATGGACACTTGAAAGACCAGGTGTACCGCCAGAATCCAGAAACAATTGAACAGATGAAGCAGTACATCTCATCTGCATGTGAAGCCATTCCGCCAGACACGTTGTCAAAGGTTTCGGGTAATTTCATTCAGAGACTACGCCATATTATTGCTACGCATGGTGGATATGTGGAAAATATCGTACTATAGAGTTTCCCAGACCGCAGCGCCATCTGTTGTTGACAATTGTAACTACTGTAATTTGGAAAGTTTGTCTGCCTGAAAGCATATTGCAACAAACGGTGTATTTATATCGCTGCTCGTTTAGTTTGTATTGCCGTTTCAAATATACCGGTCATTTTTGAAACACCCTGTATAAGCGCGTCAACTGTCGTTCCTTGCGAACACAATAGATCCAGGTCCCATGCAAACCAGTGTCGATGATGGTAGAGTAGCTGGTAGTAAAACTGCGGATGAATTGACAGCAGAAACATCATCACCTGAACAGAGGGAGGCTTTGAAAAATTTGGATAATGCACCTGCTTCCAAATGACGCAGGATAATTGAGGATTCTTTATTAAAATTCATGAATAATCCAGTACCTCCAGCTTCACCCGGATGACGACAAATTATTTTTGAGTCACTGGTTACTGCAGTTAAAACTTTACCTTTGGACGTTAAATTGGAGTTTAAATGTGAGGTGATGAAAATATTCCAAAAGTTCAGAAACATGAATGAGACTTTCCAACTTAGTGCTCCGCAATGTCCTCAACAAAGGCAACCTATTGATCGTTCTGCACACTGCAACAGTCAAGCGAGTGTGTTGTCTCGTGATTCGCCTACCCAGACTCACGCACGTGCCCGTTCCCAGCAACACCACTACACCACAGCTAGCCCTTCGCCCTACAGCAGTACATGTGTGACAACAGAAAGTGAGGATTCTGCGGACATTTTTGATATCCATACTCAACAAGTATAGACAAGAATGGCATTTCTAAGTGTGTTTGTAATTACTTTTCGAATAAATATTTTGTTTTGAGATGTGTGTCTGTTGTTCGACTCTCCTTTATATATAATTGTGTTGCATTGAAGTTTCTGCACAACGTTGTTTAATTACTGTACAGCTGTTTATGCAAAATATTTCGACTACTCCTAATCTACTGATGTT
This sequence comes from Schistocerca gregaria, assembly GCF_023897955.1. Lineage (NCBI taxonomy): Eukaryota > Metazoa > Arthropoda > Insecta > Orthoptera > Acrididae > Schistocerca > Schistocerca gregaria. The sequence goes on from NC_064920.1 coordinate 531,681,273, forward strand.
AGTTATTTAATCAAAATACAATAGTAAAATCCCATATTCAGTTATACGAGAACAGAATATCGTTGATATAAGAATACCATTTACAGTTATAATCCAGTTCACTACATTTTATCTTTTGATTAAAACAATTAACATGGTGTGAATACTCTCCGCTTACCTCAAAGTGACAGCCAACAATGCTTGAGGTGAAACTGAAAGCCTCATCGCAGAGTCTATACTTTTGATAAATGACTGCAGTTTCACTGTTAATTCATCAAACGACTGTACAGTCATTCGAAAATAATTAAAGAATTTACTTTCATCTTCTCGTAAATCTGTAAACAGAGTCACGAACGCTCCTTTCAGCAATCGTGAACTAATAAGCGGGTGAACCCAAAACCTCCTGTTGCGTTGCTTGATGTATTTGTAAACGAATTAAGCAAACACTGCCTGCTTTCTTCAGCGTACGTCCATGCTAGTTGGCTCCCAATCTAGTACTGCTGCGGAACAGTGCAGCGCGTAGTCATAGCGTCGAGTATGGCGCATCGTAATTCGTCGCGGCCGCAAAACTCGCGACTGGAAACAGGTGCGGCTTTCCTTCCAGCGTTAAAAATAATGTGGATATGTAAGCTATATTTCTTGCGCAGCATTATATGCCGCAAAGTCCACGCTATGCGTATTTACCTCTGCACACTCATTACAATTTCGTGTAAATGCGATACAGCTAGTAAACAATACGAATGACGAAAAGAAATTCGGTCCTTTACCGAGAGAAGGTATCAGGCTGTAATATGCAGAAGAATCAAATTTTTCTACCTAATAGTTTCCTTTAAATCGGATGATAAGTATTTCATAGCTGCCGCCGCGTCCGCGGTTCGGCAAAAGTTCATGTGACCTGGGAATGGAGGTAAAAATAAGAGTTGTCATGACGTCACAAACTTGAAGCCTACCCAAGTGAAGGTCTGCCATGTTAGCTACCCCAAAACATTCGCTTTTGGTGGTTTGATTCCGTGTAGTCGTAAAGTGTTTTGATAAAAATGCCGGCGTGCGTCGCTTACAGGTGTACCAATCGCTCTGATTGTAGTGTAAAGTTCAAACAAATCACATTTCATTCGTAAGTGTACTTATTTAAACACTATTTTCATATATTTGAAATTCTGATGCACTGTAAAGTTTCACTGTATGGTTTTATTTGTGTGATTTGACTTTATATTTCCTATCAATCCAACGCGAAGAGCTCTCTGGGTGAACACATTGAGAAGGAAAGATTGGAAACCAATCAAGTCCAATAAAATATGTTCGCAGCATTTCCGGGTCGAAGATACTGTCGAGCATCAGTTTCGTCAGTCCGCATTGGGGAAGATCCTGTGCCATCAATTTTTCCCGCTTATCCTGCTCACTTGCAAAAGATTCGTAAAATGTAGCATATTAATATGGAATTCAGCTGCCACGAAATTATGGGATAAAACGTCACTATCAGGAACCACTTGTCTGGAGATTTCAGTTGCCATAGTTACGCACGTGTAGTAACTGAAATGTGGAGATAGCAACGGAATTAACTGTATGTAATAATAGCTTCGTATTTGTTCATATATTTGGTATTTTCACTTTGTTATTGTATTACACATTACAGATATTTGAAGGGGAAGTTCATTTACATTAATGCCATTTTATTTACCAATGTCCTTAAACACACACACTCTCTCTCTCTCTCTCTCTCTCTCTCTCTCTCTCTCTCTCTCTCCCCCTCTCCCTCCCTCCTCTCCACTCTCTCTCTCTCTCTCTCTCTCTCTCTCTCTCTCTCTCTCTCGCTCTCTCGCTCTCTCTCACTCCGTGTGTGTGCGCGCGTGTGTGTGTGTCATATTATTTCTGCACTGTATGGTAGTTATTTGTTTTAATTAGAAGTTTTCAAGCAAATTAAATCAACATTTACTGTCCTTTATTGTCCTATTTTGTTGTTTAACTGTTTTCTGGCAAGATTACAGATCTTATTTCTGGTGCTGTAGATGGTGTCAGCTGAGCACTTTGACACTGCAATCACTTCCATTTTCGCAATTATATTTAACTTTGTTCTGTAGCAGAAATTTCAAAAACGTGCTCTGTCCCTAGCTGATTAATGAACTTTAAGCACTAGTGTTCAGTGTCTTCTCTACCATATATGCACGTCCCTTCATTATTCCTGATAGTGCACTGAATCTGTTTGTGTGCAAGATAATTATTACATTCATTTAATAAGTTTCTATGAGAAGGTAACATTTTACATTTAGGCAACTTTGGAGTTTCTAGATTGCTGTGAGACAAGTTTGGTATATTTACATGCAACACATTTCAGTTGAAATGTTTTAGCAAAGTTTTTTGTTTTCATTTTTTTTCTTTTTTTAGCAAGAGAGCAACGGACCACAACCAGCAGAAAGGAAGATGGCTACAAAAAGTACTACAGCTATAGCCACTAAGAGTGCAACTGAATCCGAAGTGTCTTTACTTGCTGCTCAGACTACACAGTGTTCGAGTGGCAGACATGATGAAGCATCAGCTGTGGTAAAAAAAAAAAAAAAAAAAAAAAAAAAAAAAAAACCACCTCAAGAGGGATGTGAGTTTTTTGTCATCAAAAAATGAAGAATACGAGAGAAAAAAATAAATTATTCAGTAGTCAAAATGACGTCTAAAAAAGAAAGTAACATCTTTGAACAGTGTTATTAATGAACTTAGGAAAAATAATCTTATTGATGAAAGTGGCGTTACTGTACTGGAAAGTATTCCTGATATGCAGAAGGAGTTATTGCAATGGCAAACTGCAAAAGCTAACTGTCACAGTGCGCCTAGAACATACAGACCCGAACTACGTTCATTTGCATTAATCTTATACTTTTACTCTCCAAGAGCGCATAAGTACGTCAGAAATACTTTTAATACATGTTTGCCACATCCTAGAACATTATCAAGGCGGTACCAGTGTGTGGGTGGGGCACCTAGATTAACTTCCGAAGCTTTTACCGTAATTAGAGCTAAAGCATTTCATACAGGATAAGGTAAGAGTATTCTCTGCAGACAATTGGTTGATGAGATTGCAATCAGGCAACACATTGAGTTGGATGGTAGTCAGTATGATGGGTATGTTGATATGGGGTCCTCTATAGCCATGGATAGCTTACCTGTAGCTGAAGCGGCATTTGTACTGATGTTGTGTGCTATTAATGCGTTTTGGAAGCTACCAATAGGTTACTTTCTGACTTGTGGGGTAACGGGGGAGCAGAATGCTCATATAGTTCAACAACCATTAGCCTTGTAAGTCCCAGTGGTGTTCAGGTGGTCGCTCTGTCTTGTGATGGTTGTGCCACAAATTTATCCATGGCCTAATACTTGGGATGCAATCTTGTCCTTGATAATTTAAAGACAACATTTATCGTTGAAGGTACCACTTGTGAAGTGGCATTTTTCATATATCCTCCACATATGCTGAAATTAATAAGAAATTCCTTAGGAGAAAAGAAACATTTCTGGGATAAGAAAAGTCATGTAATTTATTGGTACCTTTTTGAACTGCTTCGTAAGACACAGGTAAAAGAAGGACTTCATTTAGGCAACAGCATTACAGGCTTCCATATAAATTTTTTACGCAACAAAATGAAAGTTACATTAGCAGCCCAGCTGCTCGGCAAGTGTCATTTTTGCTAGATCCTCCACATATGCTGAAATTAATGAGAAATTCCTTAGGAGAAAAGAAACATTTCTGGGATAAGAAAGGTCGTGTAATTTATTGGTACCTTTTTGAACTGCTTCGTAAGACACAGGTAAAAGAAGGACTTCATTTAGGCAACAGCGTTACAGGCTACCATACAAATTTTTTACGCAACAAAATGAAAGTTACATTAGCAGCCCAGCTGCTCAGCAACTCTGTGGCCAATGCAACTATGGAATTTATTCACACATTCAATAACCTTTTCGATGTGCTGAATTTGAGGAGCCTAATCCAGAATCAATGGAAGAAGAAACCTCTGACAGTTAATAACTTTAGAGTTGTGAATGATTTTTGTTGGATGCAGAGAAGTACATCAAAATACTTTCAGTACCTCATAAAACAAAACTTGTGGACTCCAATAGGAAGGCGGGATTTGTTGGCTTTATTATTTGTATACACAGTATATGCTTGTATGCAAAGTTAGTTGAGCCTCAATCTCCTGCACCTTTGATGAAATTCCTACAAACTTACGAGTGCTCTCAACACCACTTAGAAATGTTTTTCAGTCCTTTTCGTAGTCGTGGTGGGTGGAACAATAACTCAACTGCACGTCAGTTCACGTCTGCTTACAAAAGGCTATTAGTGCACAATGAGATTTGTGAGTGTGAGAAAGGCAATTGTGTAGCACTTGAAGATATCTCTATTCTAACTTACTGTGGCCAGAGTACCGAAGAACACATAAATCTCACCTCAACTCGCTCGCAGCTAGTAGACATGGACAGCTATTTAGTGACTCGTGACCATGACTATGTTGCAGCTGCTGTGTTTCTCTCTGAAGTGGTTGCTCGTATTGTAGTTTACATTGCGGGGTATGTTGTTCGCCACTTAGCAAGTACACTTCAGTGTGAACAATGCTTATTTGCGTTCGAGGTGATGGCAGTCATACTTTATATTCCCTGATACACATAAAGAGTAGAGGTGGTTTAACTTCACCATCAAATGATGTTGACATTTGCCTTTCTGCAGAAAAGACTTTTAGAAAATACACTGCTGGAGTTTGGGAAGTTCCAAAGAAACACCTATATTCTACGTGTGTGTCAGAAATACTCACAATATTTCTTAACAAACCAATATTCACTGACTTGGCAGAACATGTGAAGGATCAGCACCCATTAGACAATTCAAGGCAATTCCCAAAAGGTATCTGCTGACATGGCAGAAACACTCTGCAGAATGTGCCACAGATAGCATTACATGCAAAAAAGTTGAGATTGGCATACACAAAACTTGTGCTTTTTTCTGCGTGGTGTCAATACATCACAAACAATGGTAAAATGCTGTTCTCAATTAAGTACAATACCCTGCTCCTTAAATCTTTCTTCCATTTCTATTTAAACAATTTCCCAGGTATGTTTTAAGATTCTTAATACTGTGAGTTATCCAAGATTTGTATGTCTATGCTCAGATGAGTTGACTTTGACTAATATTTTTGGAAAGTACTTTCCGAATTTGTCAGTGTGTTAGATCTTTTAGACTACCAGTTGCATTATTGAAAGAAACCAAATTAAATATACTCTGCCTTTACTTATGTCTGCTTGTGTATGTATATGTGCGGATGGATATTTGTGTGTGTGCGAGTGTATACCTGTCTCTTTTTCCCCCATAAGGTAAGTCTTTCCGCTCCTGGGATTGGAATGACTCCTTACCCTCTTCCTATATATACACTCATAAGGCATGTAATCAACCAAAACACTTTTTAAACTTAAAATTTAAAATCCTTTGTCGAGTAAAAGTGATTAAAATTGGCAGCATGTTGGCACAGAATGTCATGCAATTCAAATGTGAATTTAAAACTGGAGAATTCTCTCTTAGATGGCTCTGAGAACTACGGGACTTATCTTTCTTAGAGCAATATTGTGTAAAAGATTGCTTTTCTTCTTCAGATTGTATCACTTTCATCAAAATGGTCTCATTTTAGTTTGGTCTGCAAAAAGAAAATTCTTAACTGCTTATGTACTTGTGTTCACTAGCGTACTGTACTGAAAATGTCCAATGTATTAAACATTAACTGGATGATGGATGGATGGATGAAGAATAAGTAGATAAAAGTAGTTGCATGAGATATAAAGTATTGTTACTGACTTATTTGCTGTAACTCTGTGTACTCTAAAACCCTCAAAATGGAATTTCAAATTAATTGGAAGAAGGTGAGCAATACACTTGGTTTTCATTGTTTGGTTATTCCCAAATAACTGAAAAGTCCTGGGAAGAAATCCTGGAAAAGGGAATTCATGTTTTAAAATGCAATAATTAATATTAAAGTAATGTAACTACATGTAGTTAATTAAATATTCAGTAAAATGTGTGGAACATCTGTTACAGTGATTAAATTATAAGTACTTAAAAGATTACATATTTGTTTAATCAAAGTTCCCTATCTAAGTCCAGGCTATTTAGTTCATTACATTAATCATTGTGCTGTCGTGTTACCCTGTAAATTGCTATTATTTGCCACTCTGAATGTCACTTGGTAGGTACAATTTAAAAACAAAGCGGATGTTTAAACTACAGTGGGCCTGACAATCTTAAATTCAGTTCTTTTTTCCTTCGTAATTTAACGAATCTTATACTTTGTTGACATGACAGCTGGCTTTTTCATATCATCCCTGCATACATCTATGAGACACCAAAGGAAGTGTGGTAAGTTTCTTGCAAACTTGAACATTTAAAATTCGAAAATGCCTCAAATACAAATCGGTGCCTCTAAACTATCAATCATTGATTTTGGAGTTCTGGCTTTATAAATTATCGACACAAACACAATGAAAGTGAATAGAAATGGTTTATGAAAGTACGCTTTTCATAGCACATACTTCTCTTCTCGGATATTCGAAGTGTATAAACAAAAAGGAATTACAGTACTAAGGCCAGAAGCTTCACATTTTCCTGTCATATCACTGTATGAAATATGCATTTAAGACCAGAAAAACGTTTGAAGTTGCGTTCCTAATGCTATGTTGTTCACTAAAATAGTGGAACATTTACTATATAAAAAAAGCACTTGTCTGCTAATGTTTTGAGGAATCCGAGGTGGCGGCAGGCCCTGCCAACTGGCTTCAAAACAACTTACAGCGCAAGTCTAGCGCCATCTCGCCTTATTCTACCTCTGGGGTTCCGAACCCAATGTCACACTCAGCGCGTTCTGTGATTGGCAGTGCGGACCTGCTGCGCGGCAGCAGCAGCAGTTCGACATGAGCTAACCGTGACGCAGAGGCTGCTATGCAGTGCCACTAATGGCGTTCCCATGGCAACCATGGGCCTGCAGCATGGTTTTGCCGCGCAACAGCCCTAGTGGGAACCGGCCTTCAGTCTCGCGCCTCTATTTGCAGCTAGGTTTGAGTCGTAGCGCCCGTTGCGTCTTCTTCATACTCTTTTATTGCTTATATTGTTTATCAGAGCCCGCACATTGTTCCATATAACACTCAGTACCTTCCAGCACTCATGGATAACTCAGGCGGTTAGATCTTAACACATTGGGTGCGGGATCCCAAATCTTGTTTGAACTAAAAAATCCATCACGGTTTATTAGTTTTCCTGAGACCTATTATTTTGATAGACTCTTTAATTACGCTGCTATACTGGTCTCGTCGTTTACTTTGCATTCTGGGAGGAGTCAAGGCAGCTCGCAGCACCTGAGGATGATGATTGGATCAGTCATCGAAATATTGTGACGAAAAATGGGATCAACAGTTTGGTTAAATACTCGAAAGCATACCATTAAGGAGAAGTGCTGAAAATGCGGCAGTAATCTCGGAATTTCATCAAATATTCGATTCATTGGGATTACACATAGCATCTGAATACATCTGGGCGTATCTTGTCACTGTGTACAGAGTTCGTGTACCTTATTCTACAGTGCCATCATCATCATCCTCCCGATCACTACTTCTTCTTCAGGTATCAGGCCATCTGGTGTGTTCTGGTATAACAGCCCATATGTTTGTGACACATCTAGCTGGTATTTGGGCAAGGGTGATTTTATGCCAAAGTACCATTATCCAAGATGGTGGGCATGACGCCAAACAAGATGGTTGCTTTTGGTGGGAAGTTTGAATTTTGGCTACCTCCACTAACCTACCATCCCCTCCCCCAGAAAAATGGCAGGAAGTTCATATTCCAACAGGATAATGCATCACACCTCTACAAACCTAAGAAAATTGCAGGAAGATAGGTCACTTGGTCTATCCCCACTAACCAAAGTCACTCGATCGCCACCTCTTCCTAGGAACTGGGGCCAAGTTTGAATTTTGGTGGTAAAGATAAGTCAGTTGGGCTATCTCTACTAAGCTAAAAAAATGGTGTGAAAGAAAGGACTCTTTAACTACCTCCACTAATCTAAGTCATCCGACTGTCACCTCCTGCTAGGGATTGGTGGGGAAAGGACTCAGCCTGCACTGGGCTGGTGGAGGGAGGAAGGAGTGTACTTTATTTATTTTGAAACAATTTATTTAGGGATGGGACATATTTATCAGAGTGATACAGAACACATGCTCTGTCATGCCACACAGCATACAGACCTTCAAACTACTACTAAATAACTCATGTATAATGCTTTACACACGCACCTGCTAATTGTAAACTGTCAAAATAACACATTGCACAGCCTACAGACATGAACACCACTCGTAAATAATGCAATACATTTCCGTCCAGAGACCCAAACAACTCATAAATTGTCAAAATAATAATCCATCTAAAAGACTCTGCAAACATGATTACTAATCGTAAACTGTAGAAACCATGTACTAAACAATTAGAGACAGCACCACCATCCATTGTGTTCGCCAGGAGGTCCACACTCTAATTGACCTAGTACACAGTACCGCCACCAGAGGGCGCTATCGTCCGTTTTGTGACGTAATCCAAGATGGCAGCCACAACATCAGCTGATAATGCAAGTACCGTTATCTAAGATGGCGGAAAGCAATGTGTTCAGCACGAGGTCTGGACTTAGTACGTAGTACCATTACCAGAGTGCTGACATCCGTCTCGTGACATAATCCAAGATGGTGGGGGCAAATGGTGGGAAAACGACTTTGCCAGTGCTGGACATAAGTTTTTATTTTGCATGCAGTGTCTCCACCATGAGATCTAGACTCCAACTGACCTAGTACACAATACTGCACCAGAGGGTGCTGTCATCCATCTTGTGACGTAATCCAAGCTGGTGGTCTGGGTTTGGGGGAAAATGGCGCGGAAATGACTCAGCCTGCCCTGGACTGCTGGAAAGAGTAAGAAAGGAGTGTACTTTACTTATTTTGGAACAATTTATTTAGGGATGGAGTGTATTTATCACAATGATACAAAACTTGGGGTCACCCCACACATCCCACAGACCTGTAAACTACTCCTAAATAACGCTCTGCAGACACGCAAACTCCTAAATTACAGAAATAATTTCAGTATTGACATGAAAACTACTCCTAAATAATGCAGAACACAGAAGTGCAGACACGAAGTCAACTCATAAAGTGACCAAAAAACGCATAGCACAGCCTACAGGCCCTCTCACAAAATAATGCAACAGACACGCAATCAACGTGCGCAGGCACTGCCCACCACCCCGTCCACTGGACTGCAAAGGAGGTTAGTGGCAGTCTCCGCAACGTGACGCGGCCATCAGCTCTCAAACCATGCACGCATGAGGCGGTGACATCCCTTTCATACCTGACACCTGAGTAATTCCTCTTGAAATACGTGTTCACCTAGACAGCGTTCCTGATGTGACTGGAAGGGAGCACAGATGCTCCAAGGGCACACGTCGTCACAGCCACGAGCTGCCGCTGGATGCAGGTGAAAGTTGCCTCTATTTTCGGGTATACAGTCAGTGGTATACTGGCATCACAGAACTCCAATGCACACTCATGCAGCTCCCATACACGAGACGCCTCTGGGCAGCACGTGTCTTTACCATTGATGACAGACTAGTACAGGGCACATTGTTCCTAGTGCAACATGAGAGACATGTCTAACCGTACTTAACTGCCCAGCATGACTGACGCAACGCTCTGTGTAGCTACATACCATCGCAAGCCCATCTAGCAACATTCTCAATCTCATGCCGATGTCACATGACTATGTAAAAATAAGAACTGAGTTGAGCTCGCGGAAATTGTACAGTGTCCCGGAAACAGCAAACACTCGCTTTCTTGATGTCTCAGCTTGTATGCACGGAAATTTTTGCCCTAACAGAGCCTGTTTACGAAAATAGCGCAGAATAACGTCGAACACAGTCTTCCTTGAGGACCTAACATGCTACTCCATGCATTACATGTTACCCTTCCTGCTTTCAACACACACAAAAGTTCCCCCTGCTATGTGGAGCCTCCTATATCCCAGCACAAAGGATGTGAATGAATTAAGCATTATGATTGGCTCTTATCGAATTTACGCGCCGAATTACTGATGGCGCCAGTATTGAAGCACCATCAGCCTTCTTTCCTTCTGCAGACGAGACTTTCAGCGGTTATTTTAGATAGATCGCCATACTGCACTGGCAATTAAATCTTGCAAACTACCATACATGTTGTCAAATACAGAAAGCCTCTTACTCGTTTCCACTGCTCTCCCACCAAGGACATGAGCTTGAATATTAGAACATGAAACCGACCTGCGACCCATCAGTATATCACCTCGTACCCTACATAACGTCAGATGTGGTAAGACTCCTACTCAATTACACTGCTCTCCCACAGAGGACAGGAGCTTGCATATTGGTGTGTGAAATCAATGTCCAACCCAGGAATATATCACCGCGTACCGTGTCAATGTAGTAAACATACAGTTCGTATCCTGTGCCAAACAATATCATCCCTTTTACATCATTCGTACATATTCTGTGAAGATGGACAGTCCCTATATACTCCTCACAGCACTATATATTTTCACGCAGTCAACGATCACAAGTCATCCACCCCAACGTGCGATCAGAGCACCCTCAGTGGACCAAAGTCGATCTCAGTACTGTTCTACAAATTCGGGCTTGTTTCCCCTTGGCACGAATACGTTACTGTTTCTGGTCTGAACCTGATTCCTTACTTGCTCGCTTTTCTACACACACCTCCAGACTCTGGGATTACAAGAACATGTGTATTTTTGCATGGTTTGCCATAATATTATACCATTTTCGCTGTACTTCTCGATACCAAGCACTAGGCAGGATCCTACCGATCGCTAGTGCAACATAATTCCCAAGATATAGACTGAAAATTATATCTCTGCAAACCCAAAACTTTAGCTAGGTGGGGCGTGCTGTAAACCACTGACTACCTAGAAATTTGTCACTTATGCAAAGACATTTACTTGGCAATTCGAAACAAATAGAAGAAACTGATATTTCTGCTCTCAAATACCAATGTAGTAGATTCCAAATCATCCCTATAATTTACAAGGTCAACTAAAGTGATTCTCATGTCTAGAGAACTGGCAAACGTGTCTTCCACACGCTAGATGCACACACCGCAATCAATCTTCTCTCAGCTAAATAAAGGCGCGAAATGTACAGAAGCAGTCAACTGAACAAGTTACATGGGAGGGAATAACGATCCAGCACAAACGCACCTCCATATTCAATCTTCTCAAGTTTCCACGCAATCACCACGAAAGCAATCCAACACATACAAAATATTAGTTTGCTATTCGGTCATCTAGAGGACAACACAGTTAATTCATCTACATCCTTACATTCCAACAGGCATCCACAGTCCGACAGCTCCTACCGTTAATGGGAAACGTGAATTACCCCCGCACTGTTGACTGGCGCTGCAGGCCGAGAATGCACAGGTAGAATGTTTATCCTAAGAAATCGGTCACATACTTATTTTCCCCCTGTTATTACAACTAAATGTTGCGATAGCAGTCTCAGTTGAATGACATTTGACAATGAGCGAAGTATCAGAAATACACTCTGTTGACAGCTGTGGCTCTGGAAATAGAAATATCAGTACCACTCTAACGACTTGACATACTCTTCCCATTCTATCACAGTACTCCACGTCAAATCCATACCTTCCTTACGACTGGACGTAGTCATTTCCTTTGCACAAACAAATACTTTATAAGCCTGATACTCAACGCGAACCCATCAAGCACCCCCTACTACTAAATATAACACTTCATCAATAACTGATCGCTAGCGATACGAAATAATTGGTGGACATGTCTGATAAGTTTTTCTTGCAAGTACCACTACCATGTCCTAGAAAGAGTGATGTAATCGGCCAGATGTTAAACTCGATCCCAACAACTACTGTATGCTACTGTCATATGCGGTTATGGTTCAACAGGTGCACACATGTATCCATATTAAAAGCTATACTGGCTTTATTAATCGAGATACGACATTACCTCTGAATGAGGTGGTTTTTCTGTCCGGACAAATACCAAGATGGTGATCACTGGAGTGTGTATTATCATACCAACAGCGCGCTTGCACATAGCCCATGATGCAACCTCGTGATAAAATCGCTGAATTTTGAAAGTTATTCGGCTAAGGAATGTGGTATGAAACAGATATTTGCGATGCTCTCACACCACTAGATATTTATCCAGTATGTGTAACATATTTGGTCTTGATACCATGTCAAAGGTTCTGCTATATATCCACTGAGTTATAGACGATGACTGAGAAGGATCACAAACAGTAGTAAATCATATGCTTATTGAGGTCATAAGAAATGTGCACTAGCTTTTCAGTTCTCTAGTATTATGCTATCCACTAGAAAAGCTATCTGATATTTGGAATCAAGTCCTCTCATTCAGCTGCACACCTACACTGGATCACAGCCACAAGTGAATCACAATTTGGCGTTCTCATATCTTGCAATGAGTGACATTTCTTGTACCAGTCTGCTACAGTAAAATTAAAACCTGGTTTTAGTAAGACCCTACGCATCTTGCAAGTGCTCTCATTTCTACAGCTTTGCACGTGTGATTGTTCCATTTCAAGTCGGAACTGAGCAGAAGTTGGAGAAAACCATATCCACCACCTTCTGCAAACTGTGTAGAAACGGAGTGACCTGAGTTAGTGTGACAGGAACATGTTTTGACCATTCAGTGGAAATGCGCGCGTTGTGGTGTGTCCCCAAACTACATACAAGTGCTACAGATCTGCGTTCATTCAAATCTATCAGCCCAACATGCTATCATCGTTATTCTCTAACCCCGGAGAAAAATAAAGAACTATAGAAGCTCCATTAACTTCATCTGATATAGAACTCACCTGCGCACCATTGCTCGCGCAATAACGCAAAGCTGTGATGGGACTCCAGTGCTGAGAGGGAGATTTCTCAACGCTTCCCAGAATATCGCAGAGTGCGGCCCTCCAAGCATTTCTAACGGTATACTCTGTCCCTCACCAAATTTATACCTAAAACTGCTGCTGCTACTGCTGCTGCCTGTGTGGCACGATCCTATTAAATATACAGGCACTGCAGAGGCCACTTCAAGTTTGATCACCTATACTCTAGGCGAACGATCATATCCCACAGACTATACTAATTAGCAAAAGAGCCTCCCTCTGGTCCTGTTTAGTTGTTTGAAACACTGTTTCCTAACACTCTTTGTACAATGCCAAACATTTCGTTTTTTCTGTCACAACTTTGAGGCTTGTGCCAGGTTCTAAACTGACATTAAGAAGTTCTGATCCATGGCCTTTTGCGGGAAACTAGACATTTGCACAGTGTAAATCATGTTCTTACAGTGGTTACCATAACATGCCACACATCGGCCGATTTTAAATAAAAGACAGTTGCAACATAAGCAAACTGGAAGAGTTTGCTCGTGTTGTGTAGAGTCTCCAAACTATAGTCCAAAGGAGATTCAAGAGCTCTACATTTAGACTCGTCTCTCACAGTGATGGAATATGTTCCGTTTTCTTGAAGCAATATTCCGAACAGTCTCAGTGCGTTATCAATTCAAGGAAAGAACCGTCGGTTGCATTTTTGCCAATGTGACATTTGTTGTGTATCCCATGCTGGAAAAAAGATGTTTCACAACAAATGGAAACAAAAAAAGCACCAACAAAATGTTAAGTGGGAGAATAACAATAAAATCTGGGATTCAGTGTTAAAAGTGGAAGTCAAGGGATGATTAATGCTGAATGCTTATTTATATCAGGTATTTTGGAACACAATTTTACAATCAACTCTAACTCTGATGACCATACAAGTTACATGTACAGAAAAATGTTCTTTGACAGCAACATAATGAAAAAGAACAGCTGTTTGAGAGCAAAAACTGACCCTATTATGGGGAGTGACGGAAACATGAATATCACCCAGCTTGCCACAGGCGAGTAACACTTGGGATTGGGCTGGGGATGCTGTCTGAATCAAGACTGTGCTGTTTCGCACCTTGGAAGCACTGTCACTTCTCCAAACTTATCCTCAAGGTGTTCAATGAAAAACTGAGGCTTCGTGGGCAGAAAAGAGTCCACATCGGTTCTGCTTCAGACTAGAAACTAAGGGGAATAAGGCTCTCTCTGTTTGGTAGCTCTACGTTCCTCCCATGGTGTAGCAAGGGAGGAAAATGATTTAGGGTAATACCTGTTGGTATTGTATTCTATCTTGCCTTTCTTAGAGACTGCTGGTGCCATACGGTCACCAGCAAGAGATGACTTAGTCCACTTCATTGCGCGTCATCTGCCCTGATGCCACCCACTCCGATCAGTGGCTCTCCCCACAGGCGCCATACAGTCACAGCAAAGGCCAACTGGCATGATGGCCATTGCCGGGTGTCCTGACGCCCCAGGAAGACAGGCATCTACTACTTGGCATACATAGGGAGTTTACAGCTCAGGCATCAGCAGTGCAACCCCTGTGTTTTCAGGGGGCTACCACCAAATGGGTACATGACAGCCCCACCACAACAGACTGGCTACCATGCTGGATATTGAGTGCAGAGAAATCCAATATTGTCACGGGGGTGAAAGAGGGCAAGAGACAATGGAAGAAGATGACATACCCTGGAAAGCATCCTCACCCAAACAGTTGAATCGCAGGTGGAGATGCAAAGCCATGACAAGAGATTCAGGAGATCGAATCTAAGGGCACTCGTGCACCAAGTGAGGTGTCCTTCCCCATATGGCCCGCACTTCTGTAGAATTTTGAAAGTGGCAGGTCAAATCATAGAATGGGACCTGAACTCATAGGGCTGAAAAGTGAGAGACTCTTTTAGTCACCTCTTATGACAGCAGGAATACCTCAGGACTATTCTAACCCCTGGACCTGCAGGGGGAAAAACTGATGTGACCTGAAGGCTTAATGTGAATTGTTCTGTTGCTTCTCAGATGTGTCGACAATTTATAGAGACTGAAAGAGTATCCCGACGACCAGGACAGGGGCGACCACATATGATATCAAAAAGAGAGGACCACTATTTGCCCATAAGGATACGACAGTACTGCCTTAGTACTGCACAGCAACTGGCACCTGACTTCACATCACCAACTGGATAGGTTGTATTGAGACAAATCATGTACGGAAGGATTTGGCAAAGTAGCCTTTATTGTCGGAGACTTTCTGTACATGTACCTATGATGAGTCTTGACAGAAGGGAAAGTTTAGATTGGAGTCGTCAACACGTCACCTGGACAATTAAATAATGGGCCAATGTTCTTTTTGAAGATGAGTTCTTATTTGGTCTGAAGAGTGATTCTCAATGCAATTGCGACTGGAGGGAATGCTGAACATGATTTGGGAATCTAAACGTCGTCAAAAAGAGACTGATATTGAGTAGGATCCTTAATGGTGTGAGCAGGGATTATGTTGACCGTTTGAACATCTCTTCATGAAATTGTACGGGTGAATCAGCAAGGTTTAACTGCTCTCAGGTATTGCGATGAGATCTTGGGACCTCATGTGCAGTTGTTGTGAGGGCCTAGACTTCTTATTAATGGATGATAATGCTTGATAGCATAGAGCATGGATAGTTGATGCTTTTTTGGAAATGGAAGATACTGCATGCATGGTGTCACCTGCTAGGTCTCCTGATTTGAATCACATAGAGCATGTCTGAGATGTGCTAGGGAGACAGTTTGCATCACATCAGCATCCACCAAGCACTCTCCAAGACTTGGGAGCAGCCCTGCACGAAGAAGGGGCATTACTGCCTCAACATGAGACTGATGACATCACTCATAGCATGCCCCATCATTGTCAGGTCTGTATTTCTGCCAGAGACAATAACAACAATAACATCCCTTCTGAGTACATTAACTAGTGAGTGCATATCCATTAAGTTGGAAAAAATGAAGGACATTTTTGTCCACCGTTATGCATGTTGCAGTTGTTTACGTTCTGTGTTCCTTACATTATTTCTACTTTACTATCACCTGTATACACTGTTTTGTGGCAAAATAAATGCAATCTTGCAAAGTTTCTGTTTGTTGCTATAATTCTGGACACCAGTGTGCATTGTAAATCAGTTCTTAATGTGTGGAGCCAATGTCAAACAGACTTAGCACATTTTTACATGAAATGAAACTTAACTGTTCAACTGCAGCAGTGTCATAGAGACACTTAACAGTTCACATATTTTCAGTTGTTGTCATAATGTTAGAGTTCATGTATTTTGAGCTGTTGCTGTTAGATTCAGCAGTTCATTATTACAAGAGTAGAAATGTGTGTGGAATGCGGTGGTTCAAAAATTAAAGTATGTACATGTGTACCATGCAAGATGTCTGAGGGATGTCGTCCCCTTGTGTGTTCCATCCCATTCCAAGTTGTTCTGGGTATTGCATGTGGATATAACATGGTGCACTACATAGTTTGGCTACTGCAGGGCACACAAGGCTCTGCGCCTGGGTGCAACACCACACACTGCATAGTTCAGGGAATTATATTTGGTGTTTCGTGTGGCACACATTGTAATTAAAGTATTGTATGTATCTGGAGAAATGCACATCACATTGCATAATCCAGCTAGTGGGCTGACAGTCACTGACTACCGAACACAGTGGTCTTCCCTTATCACAGCTGTCCGGAGCCTGGTCTTCTGCAATCGCATGTTCTCGTAACCACCGCTGCCAGCAATCATGTACAGAGGCTATACTCCTGCCAAGTATTTCTGTAATATGGCAGAAGGAACATCCAAGTTCTCATAGCCCTATTACATGAACTTATTTAAACTCGGGGAGATGTTGATAACGATGTCTTTGTCACCTTAAAGTCGTTCTTGACTAACACCAACTCACTATATCCAATCTCAAAGGTAACTAATGTTCATGTTTGCTACAGCATGTATTTAAAGCAAATCTGATCATCCTCAGAGTGGTACTACTAGCGCCACTCTCATGCAACTGGCATGAAATTTGAGTAGACATCATCTTCCAGATGTAGAAACATACCTACCTACTTTCATTTACGTTGCACAATTCCTCCTTGGTGTTGGGATTTTTTTTTCCCATCATGAGTATATTTATATGCCATGTACATTTAAAAAATATGGAGCCTATTTCCATCCAAACATTCATAGAGTATCGCAGAAAGATCTAAAATAAATTGGTCAAGGACTTTTTGAGAGCTTTGGAGACATCATCATGTTTGTATATAAGGTGGTCAGAAACAGTCTGAAAAGCTTGTAAGGGTATTGCATGGGAGGTTGTGCTAAGAAATAATTATTTTTCTTCTTCTACTCGTAGCCTCTTCAACAAATGTCCTCCATTTTGCCCTCTCCAGCACAGTTCTGCACCATCCTGTAACTCTGAGAGATTTTATATCTTCTTCCACAGCATCTTCTCACCACTTTCATCGACTTCCTCTGTATCTTCTTCCAGCTGGCCTCCGTTCAAAAATCATTTTAGTTGCTCATCCACTATCCATCCTTAGGACACCTCCAAACCAGGCTATTCTCCCAATTTTTATTGTTCTTGAAATGACAGCACCTTGTATGAGGTACTACAGCTCAGTGTTCATTCTAGATCTCCAGAAACCACTGTCATCCTGAACTTCCCCGTAGATTCTAGATAAAACCCCGAGTTCAAATATTCTGAGCTGTCGCTTATCAGCACTCATTAGTGGTCAGTGTTTCACATGCGTAGGATACAAATGGCCTGATCACGATGTTATAAATTTGAAGTTTCAGTTGTCTGTTTAATAACCTAGAAGCCAAAAATTTCTTAAAAATGTGGAAGCATCTATTACCACTTACTGTAGGATGAGCTGTTTTATTTCAGTTGACATGGAACTTGTCCTATTAATACTGCATTCCAGAAATCAAGCTTCTGCATATGTTCAAAATTGAAAGCAGCTCATGATAGTTTATCCAACTTATTATTTTCCTTCTTGTATTTATTCTTCTTTTCATTAATATGTAGACAGTGTGGTCTCTATCAACTTACCTGTTGTTCTCTCTAGTGAAACTATTCTTCTACTAATAATTGCCACATTATCAGCATATGCTCATACTTGGGCTGACTTTGTGCCATTGTAACCAGATATTTGAAGCTTCTGAATAGTTGCTTCAAGTGTGAGATTAAAAAGCGTTCTAGAAAGGGCATCCCTTTGTCTGACTCCTTTACAACTGTTAAAACACTTACTCAGTTCTCCATCCACTCACTCTGCAGCCTTGGGACCAGCAATTGATGCTTGGATAAGTGAAATATACTTAGATGCTACACCAAGCAGTAGCAAATCATTTAGCATTTCTG
Source organism: Schistocerca gregaria (assembly GCF_023897955.1). Classification (NCBI taxonomy): domain Eukaryota; kingdom Metazoa; phylum Arthropoda; class Insecta; order Orthoptera; family Acrididae; genus Schistocerca; species Schistocerca gregaria. Next base: position 531,699,638 of record NC_064920.1, read on the forward strand.
CCCTAACAGGACTATGAAACGTCTGCATACAGGTTATGAAGCTCAACATTTTACTTATATGCATTGCCATGTATTTGTCTCAACACAAATATATGATCTCTTCTTGACCTATTAGGCTGAACTCCTCTCCAATAATCTCCCAGAATCTCTTCTGGATATGGAATTAGCCTGTCATAAATAATACTAGAGAGAATCGTTTAGGTTACATTAAGCTGGGTAATTCCTCAGCAATTTGAACAAAACTTCTTGTCTCGTTTTCTATGGACCGGTAAGATTACCCCTGAGGTCCACTCTTCTGGAATTCTTTCCTGATTCCATATTAACTTGATAAGTTTGTGGATTTGCTTTTGGAAGCCAATTGCCCCACTTTTCAAGTTTTGCTGTTATTCCATAAGTTCCTTCTGTGCCTCCTCTAATGTGGGTTCTTCTAACTCTGGGCCTGCAGTGTAATAGAATGGCTGCACCCTCGTGGTAAGTTGCCCTTCAGAATAACCTTGAAGTATTCTCTCCATCTGTCCAGACCATGTTCTTACCTGTGAGAATTCTCCCTCTTTGCCATTACATGCTGTTATTTTCGGACTGTATTCTAGAGTTCCTTCTTTAACTTTCTTATAAAACTTTCTGCTCTCATTCCTTCGATCATGTTCTTCCATCTCCTCTACCTTTCTCCTTCTGGCTTCCCCTTTTTTTCCTACTAGACAACTTTGCTGCCTCTATACTCTTTTCATTACACAGTGCCTGATTTGATCTAGTATTTTGCAATAAGCATTTCAGTCTTGGTTCTCTTTTCGGTTCCATTGCCTGTCTGCATTCTTCATCGTACTAGTGATCGTTTCTAAGTCTTCTTGTTTACCTCAGTATTTCAAGTGCTGTTGACAGAATAGCATTTTTCATTGAGTTCCATTCTTTGCTGCATGGTCTTCACCACCTTTTGTTTGCTCTTTTCAATCTGTTCTGACTTGAATGGTAGAACTATCTTTCAGTTGTTCTATTTGCCATTTCCTTACTCTGGTACTATTTCCTTTGGCAGCCACAGAAAGTTTCTGCCTCATTTTGGCTCCTATTAGATAATGGCCAAAGCCTGAATTAGCTCCTTGGAAAATGCGCACATTTTCCATATCAGACGCCCACCTACTCGATACCGGTATATGGTCTGTTTGGTTTGCTTCATTTGTTCCTGGTAGTTTCTGTCTCTCTTTGTAGATATTTTTTCTTGGGAAACAGGGACTTACTGCCTTTGATTTGTTTTCAGAAGCAAATTTGGCAACCTTCATGCCATTATTACTAGTTTCATCGTGCCAACTTTCCTTACCAAACACTCTTCTGAAAGCCTTTCCTTGCCGAGTTTGACATTACAGTCAACAAGGCCTATTTTGGAGTCACATCCATGTGTTCTATCACAAACCTCCTGTAGCTTATCATAGAAATCATCTGCCATGTCCTCATCTGAGTCTTCTGCTCATATATGTTCATGAAGGTCACACTGTGACATTGCCTTTGATATACAGCGTACATATTCTTTTATTATTGGGAATGAAAGTAATGACAGATCTATGCATATCTTTGGAGACTATAAACCCAGTTCCGTGCTTCCCTTGTCTTTCATCTTTTCCTTAGTAATATAGGGAGAATTTATGCTTGTGAATCTCACCCCTTCTGTTCCACTTAATTTCCTGAAGTGCACCAACTTCCATCCTATAGCTTAGCATATCTTCCACAATACTATTCATAGCTCCTATCTGCAGCAGTACTCACACTTTCCACGTTTAAATTTAAGCATCAACATACCTGTATTGCTGTTCCTTTGACAATTAATCTTCGTAAGAGTAGTTTGGTATTTCTTATTAAATCAATGATAAGTTTTTTTTTACGAGGGAGGTGTGTCAAGCCTATGCTCAATCCCCAACATGAAGGACAAGGCTTCATTTCAGGGTTAGCTCCCCTGGAAGGGTTTACAACCTAGTCTGTAGAACCCTGCCCTACCCTATGATGCAGGACACACTTAGTCTGGCTCTTTCACTGGGGCCTATCAGCTTGGGTAACCCTGTCAGCAGCTACACTACCACCGGTGTACCCCCAGCTTCTTCAGAGCTCAGAAGCCTCCCCATTTAGCACTTAAGGTGCCTTTGAACAGGTGGTACCTCTGGAGAAGGTGATAATAACTGCTAAGAGAAAAATTTAATACATTGCACCGTTTCTGCGTTATTTAGCCAATCAGGTCACTGTGCGCCCCAATTCAAGCACTTGGACATGCTAAAAGTGGTAATGCATACACATCTGTTGATCAGTGAGTTACCACTTGTTGAAATGCTCATTACAAGTTAAAATGTGTCTTTTCAGAGGTGACAAATTTAAGTTAAGTAAGGAAATGCTACATTTGTTCAGTTTGAGAAAACCGAATGGAGTACACTTTTGGCAACAACACCTCTGGAAGGCCGCTTGGATTAGTGTGTGCGATGACTTGATTGGCTAACTTCACAGCTAAATAACTCAGAAATGTGGCAACATATCAATTTTTTTCTTAACAATTATTTCTCAACACAAGCTCCCCTGCAACACCAGTACAAGCTTTTCATACTGTTTCGACCCACTCTGTACAGTAATATACGAGGGCTATTCATAAAATAGGGAACGTATCTGTCTGATGCTGCTAGGCGCATGCCGATTATGTATATTTTGGTATGTGTGTGCTTGGCAGCTAAGTCGGCATCCATCCGTGACAGCGGGAATGTCTCTGCATGTCTGGTTTTTTCGATATTAAAATTTGAAATGTGCGCTGCAATCGAAAATCCCGCCAGTTGTGAGGTGTGGTCTGTGATATGGTTTTTGTTGGCAAAAAACCTAAAACCTAAAAAAATATATTGTGAACTGTGTGAAGTGTATGGAAACAACGTAATGAGTGAATGTTCTGTCTGGAAATGGTGCATTCGGTTTAAGAAGGGTCGAACCAACATTCATGATGAAGAGAAGAGTGGGCACCTGAGCATTGTGACTGACTATCTTGTCACTACAGTTGACAAAATGATTCTTGAAAACCGTCGCTTCACAATAAAGGAGCTTTCGCTTTCTTTTCCACAAGTTTCACGGACTTTGTTGTTTGAAATTGTCACTCGAAAGCTAGGCTACCACAAATTTTGTGCACGATGGGCGCCCAAAATGCTTACAGAGCACCATAAAGAACAATGAATGGGGGCAACATTGACATTTCTGGAGGTCTACCACAAACATGGTGATTCATTACTGGATTGAATCATAACTGGTGACAAGACTTGGGTGAAATATGTCAACTGTGAGACAAAATTATAGTCCATGGAGTGGGGGCACACAAGGTCTCCCCAAAAACCAAGAAAATGTTTGCAAACCTAGTCAGCAAGGAAGTTGATGGCGACACGGTTTTGGGATAGGTAAGGTTTGCTTCTTACTGATTTTTTCAAACGTGAAGCAACCATAAATTCTGCCCGGTACTGTCAAACTGCACAGCCTTAAGAAGAGAAGTTTAAAACAAACGCCAAGGAAAACTGACATCCAAAGTTTTGTTTTTGAACGACAATGCCCGACTTCACATGGCAAACAGCACTAAAGAAAGAACTCCTTAATTCATTCAAATGTGAATTTTTTTCTCATCTGCCCTAAAGCCCTGATCTTGCACCAAGCGATTTCCACTTGTTTCCCCAAGATGAAGAACTGGCTTGCAACGCAGCACTTTGATGACGACGTGAAACTCCAGGCGGACATGAGTCACTGGCTGGTCTCGGGCAGCAGAATTTTACGACAAAGGTCTTTCAAAGCTTGTCCACCACTATGGTAAGTGCCTCAATGTGTTTGGTGACTACGTGGAAAAGTATGTCAGTCACTCTTTCAGATGTATAAAATAAAATGTATTTCTTGTACTTAGTTTTTTTTAATGCCAAAACATTCCCTAATTTCTGAATAGGGCTCGTAGATTATAGCGCATATTCCTGCACAAACACTCTTACAACTGACTATAGCTTGAGGAACATTTTAGGTTGATGTCTTAGACATCAAATTCACCAGACCTGACTGCACCTGGATGCCAGCTCCGCATTCTCAATTTATGAGAAATATGTAAACAAGTAATGTCAAATACCTCTGCAAACCTGGAAGAATTCACTTACCATGATGTTTCATCGACAACCCTAATTTTCCATTTAGAGTGCACTGCAAATTGTAACAGTAGTAGGCTGATACACCTAGTTGGATTTTTCCATACATATGGATATATTGTCATTGATTGTGAATACACACTATGTGATCAAAAGTATCCGGACACCACCAAAAACATATGGTTTTCATAATAAGTGCATTGTGCTGCCACCTACCACCAGGTACTCTGTATCAGTGACCTCAGTAGTCATTAAGACATTGTGAGAGAGCGGAATGGGGCACTGCGAGGAACTTACGGACTTCAAACGTGGGGGCTGCTCACTAAATTACGAAATCCAATCTTCGCCAAGGATGTAGAGCATATATTATTACCACCAACTTTCAAATCATGTAATGATCATCATTCAAAGATAAGGGAAATAAGAGTTCGTACTGAGGCGTTTAGACAGTTGTTTTTCCCTCGCACAATCCCTGAGTGGAATGGAGAGGAGGGAAATATGACTTTGGCGCGAATTGTGCGCTCCGCCACAGACCACTTGGTGGCTAGCGGAATATATATGTAGATGCAGATGTAGGTGATTGGGTGTCATATGTACTACGTATGCGAGATTTCCACCCTCCTAAACATCCCTGCGTCCACTGTTTCTGTTGTGATAAGGAAGTGGAAATGTGAAAGGACACATACAGCACAAAAGCGTACAGGTCGACCTCGTCTGTTGACTGACAAGAGACCGCCGACAGTTGAAGAGGGTCGTAATATGAAATAGGCAGACATCTATCCAGACCATCACACAAGAATTCCAAACTGCATCAGGATCCACTACAAGTACTATGACAGTTAGGCGGGAGGTGAGGAAACTCGGATTTCATGGAAGAGCAGCTGCTCTTAAGCCACACATCGTGCCAGTAAATGCCAAATGATGCTTTGCTTGGTGTAAGGAGCATAACCATTGGACGACTGAACAGTGAAAAAACATTGTGTGGAATGATGAATCTCGGTACACAATGTGGCGATCCAATGGCAGGGTGTGGGTATGGTGAATGCCCGGTGAACGTCATCTGCCAGTGTGTGTAGTGCCAACAGTAAAATTCGGAGGCAGTGGTGTTACGGTGTGGTCATGTTTTTCATGGAGGGGGCTTGCACCGCTTGCTGTTCTGCATGGCAGTATCACAGCACAGGATTACACTGATGTTTTAAGCACCTTCTTGCTTCCCACTGTTGAAGAGCAATTCGGGGATGGCGACTGATCATTCAACACAATCGAGCACCTGTTCGTAATGCACAACCTGTGGTAAAGTGGTTACACGACAATAACATATCTGTAATGGACTGGCCTGCACAGAGTCCTGATCTGAATCCTATAGAACACCTTTGGGATGTTTTGAAATGCCCTTTGTGCCAGGCCTCACCGACTAACATCAATACCTCTCCTCAGTGCAGCACTCCATGAAGGATGGACTGCCATTCTCCAAAAAACCTTCCAGCACCTGATTGAATGTATGCCTGTGAGAGTGGAAGCTGTCATCAACACTAAGGGTGGGCCAACACCATATTGAATTCCAGCATTACCGATAGAGGGTGCCATGAACTTCTGTCATTTTCAGCCAGGTGTCAGGATGCTTTTGATCACATAGTGTAGCTCATAACTGTAATTATTCTAATGATGATACCTGAGAGTCATATTTAGAAAGAACACGAAGCACGTTTGGTATTGGTGGTAAACCAACCTTAATATTGCAGTGTGCGAGTGTTCCGATATGTATTTACATTGTAAGTTCTCTGCCACATAGCTCAGTGTATGTTGTGAGGAAAATATCAGTCGATTGTACAGTGCTTAAAGAAGTTTCTCCTGCAGACCAGTGTAGTAGTGTTCAGACGATTTTACTCTAAAACCGCTGTAGAACTTATTTGTCTGCATGCTCAATCTCATGGCAATATTGAGTCTGCATAAAGTGAAGTTGTAAAAGCAGACCTTTGCTATCATAAGCATTTGAGGCCTTGGTCAGCATGACTTGCCAGGCAAACGTTCTTGTTGAATGAAATGACACTTCACAGAGGTACTAGGAAGAACTGTACATTATGGAACATGAAGCAAACTTCTCATTGGTGATAAATTGTTGCAGCCAACACATCCAGAACCTTGTACTGCCGAGTGTGAGCATTTTTATATGGGTTACTTAGCATGTTCCCCACCACATAGTTCTTTCCATGTCGCACAAAAAGCATTAGGTGGTCATGCAGCACTTAAAATGTGTGTCCTCCAGACCAATACACTACTTCTTTGTTGATTTTACTTTAATATAGGGACTCACAGACTGTTTGATGATGTTAAAACTTCAACAATACGCTTGCGTTGTGAGTGAGAGATCGGGGTGAGCTATTGTCACATCCTGTACTCTTCGTAATGTTAGTACAATATGAGCAGCATACTGTTATGTTCAAACCTGAATCGCTGCTGCTCTGCAAATGTCTATTTTCGTCAAGGAATTTGCTTCCTTTGCACTGGTCAGTGAAGTGACATGAAACATGAGCTGTTATGAATGACAAGATGACAGCTTACCATAGGCATTGGTTAAAACCAAAAGCACAATTTAAGAACATATATGTTGTGTACCGTATCATTCTAAAAGCTTCTGGATAATTGAAAAGTATATCACCAGGTAGATATGTAAACATAAGGTGTTGCTCAATATTTGAAATAGCATGAAATATATCAAACCTTTATGACTATGATCATAAAAATCTTTCGCAGATACAGTTGAATCTTTCTTTGACTAAGACCTACAGAAGAAGCGGATGGAATGGTTCTCGGAAAATGACAGATACTGTAAAGAAAAATGAAAAAGAAGACGCTAGAAAAATCACTTCTAGAGGTTGGTTTGGAGTGACAACAGATGTTGAATCAAAATCGAAGACACCTTGAAGGATCATAACAGTTATGTGTAGCTCATACGAAAGCGTAATGGTATGGACCAGGTATGGCACAAAAATTTCATTTTTTAAATGCAAATTTCATTGAGTTCAAGACAATCTTCATTGCTATCAACATAAAACTGATGTGAAAATTCGATGGCTTGCTGTATGCGCGATACTGAATATATCCAACTTTCGTAGCAAATAGAATTATCACTCGCTGCTGACCAGTTATGATCACGAAATCCTTCTGCAAACTGACTGGCAAAGTGCACTCAGTCATGATAAGGTATCTGGGTGGTAACTTTGGCACCTACCTAGCACCACAGACCATCAGCCTTTGGAAGTGGGCAGTCTGAGCAGTACCAACTGGTGGGAGCTGTCCATGTACTACTCAACCATGATATTATATTGCACTTTGACTCCAATGACTGTTATTTGAAATATGTTGTGATGTTACAGTAAACGAGTACAGTCGGGATTAAAGAAAATGCATCGTGCTGTGAATGCTTTCAGGACACTTGTGCCTATACTGTCAAATGGTTCTGCATGTCCTCATGAAAAATGATGATAGAAACTCATTATAAGCCAACTGAAGTGCCCTCACTACCAGGTGCAGCAATATTGTAATCAAAAGTGTTTACAAATGGGTCTGCTGCCTATCAACCGCTAGATGGGTCTCTGCTGTGTAGTTGGTGATAGTGATATTAATCTACTGGCTGTGGGTGCTTGAATATTGTCCATAGCATTATTGATAATGTTTGTGTTGAAATACTATGAACATGATAATTTTCACCCATTACTGTTGTAAAATGATGTATTTTTATTTCATCATATATTTTTTCGAAGTTTAATTGAGAGTTATGATCTGAACTGCAAGTAAATAAAAATGTGTGTCTTTTTTAAATGTGTTTGATATATGCCTGGTGTATGTATAAGTTCACATTTTGGATGGCTCTGTCTTAGCTGACTATGGCCAAACCAGGTTACTGTTTCATTTTTTTTCCCTGCCCCCAGTATCCATCCATCCAACCAGCCATTTGTCAAACCCACACACAATTTTTCTTTTAGATGGAATTTACAAACCTGGATCCATAAAAAGATGCAATCCATGTACCATAAATTTTAGAATTCAAGAATAACTTGAAACTGTTAGAGGAGGGTGCATCCATTAATGATGCAGATGATGTGTCTAGCATGAGCGGCCAGATCAGCAGAAATAACAATGGCAGTGAATGCAACGCCGTCAAAGTAAGTCAATTCAACCCCTGTACCACATGTTATGGGGACGGTACCATATCTTCCAACATGTTTTATGGAGGAAAACATACTGCAACAAGAAAATGGATTTATTTCCACAACTCGTTTAGAAGTGCCGTACCTAACAGCTGGAATGACAAACGAAAGATTAAATTCATTGCAGTATTTGTGCAGGGAGACTGCTTTATCGGTGATCAATGCATAGGAAAACTATCTAAATTACGGTGAGTTCAAGAAAGTATTTTCGGCCAAATACTGATCAAGAGCGATTAAAAAAGAAGTATTCAATCCTGCTACATTCAAAGTAAACAAGGAAACCAGAGTGATTATTTTGAAGAATGCTTGAACAAGACGAAATATTGGAATAAGGTCTGCCTCCATAGCATAGCGGTAGCATTACCGCTTATAACGCAGGGGGCAAGGGTTCAATTCCCAGCAGGGGACTGGGTGTTGTGTGTCTGTTATCACTTTCATCATCAAACTTCCTGGCAGATTAAAACTGTGTGCCGGACTGAGACTCGAACTCGGGACATTTGCCTTTCGCGGGCAAGTGCTCTACTCGCAGAAGAGCTTCTGTTAAGTTTGGAAGGTAGGAGACGAGGTACTGGCAGAAGTAAAGCTGTGAGGACGGGGCGTGAGTCGTACTTGGGTAGCTCAGTTGGTAGAGCACTTGCCCGTGAAAGGCAAAGGTCCCGAGTTCGAGTCTCGGTCCGGCAAACAGTTTTAATCTGCCAGGAAGTTTCATATCAGCGCACACTCAGATGCAGAGAGAAAATCTCATTCTGGACTTTCATCATCATTGATGTGCAAGTCGCCGAAGTGGCGTTAACTAAAGAGGACTTGCAATACGGCGGTCAAACTCCTCCGAATGGGGCCTCCCATCCAACAATGCCATATGATCATTTCATTTCACTGGAATAAGGAAGTGGCTCCCACTGATGTCTTAAAAATATTAAAGTTAAAACTACCCCTAACATCAGGAAAAAATTAGTGATCACACATGATCACAGTGTAGACAAGTACTTGCCTGCAATCTGTATGATTGATTTGCTGGGAAGAAGATTGGCACAACACCGAAAACAAGTCATGCATCAAATAGTAATAATTGCAGGCACGTAACGATAATTGCAATGCACGAAGCTCAAGAAGACAAAACAATGGGAGCTGGGAAAAATCCTTCCACCACTCTCAAAAACCAGCCAGAAAGGAGTAGGCCCTTCATCATCCAGTACCACCCCGCACTTGAGCCACTGAACCACATCATTTGCCAGGGATTTGATTACATATTGTTATGTCCTGAAATGAGGGACATCATACCTGAGATACTTCTCACCCCTCCTAAAGTCCTCGTCCATCCCTATGCCACTCCCTATCCCAACCCCTTGCCACAAGGATCATATCCCTGTGGAAGATCCAGATACAAAACTGCCCAATCCAACCACCCAGAACTTCTTATTTCAGTCCTGTCATAGGATTATCCTGCCGCATCAGGGGCCGGGCCACCTGAGAAAGCAGCTATATCATTAACCAGCTCTGCTGCAATGATTATAGCTTTTTATATTGGTATGATTACCAACCAGCTGTCCATCAGCACGAACAGCCATCACCTAACTGTGCCAAGACAAAGTAGATTACCCTGTGGCACAACGTACCGCTGTATATAACACACTTGATTTCAATGGCTGCTTCTTTATCTGAGCCATCTGGCTCCTTCCCCCCACCACCAGCTTTTCTGAACAGTGCTGATGGGAGTTATCCTTACAACACATTCTCTGCTCCCGTAATCACCCCGACCTCAATATACGGTAACCAATTGTCCCAATACCCCCCACCCAACAGTTTCCAACCCCTCTGTCATATCATCTCCCACCCTGTTTAGTTGCAGCCATCTACCAATGCATCCGCCTGCCTTTCCCGCTCCTCTCCTTTTTTACCCAACTCCCTGCCCCACAACCTCCTGACACTGCGCCTATTGGCAGTCTAGTCCCTGCACACTCCACAGGACAGCATTCATCCCTCTCCCCACCCATACACTGCTATCCCTTCCCCTTTCCCACCCCCTCCAGATTGAGTTGGAGGTCATGCGTGCATGAGGTGTGTGTGTGTGTGTGTGTGTTGGCAGCAGTAGGAATCAAACCCAGGCCAACTAATCACTACTGCAGCTCACCACTTGCCCACTGAGCTATTACTGCAATCATCCTTTAAACTCCTCACACCCTACACTTGCACTATACATAACATGCAGTTTCAAAGAAAAATGCTGATCTGGTGCTGTGAGCAATGTAGCGCATCACATCAGAGGATGCGCAGCTGGAAACAGGCAACTGCATCCCTTCTCTGAATTGATCATAGCGTACTGACAGTTGTTACAACACTCGACACTGGTTTCTATTTACCTCAGAAAGAGTGCTACAAAAGCATACCAGCAAGCATTTGAAGAGAAATGGAAATGGTGCAATTTTAATGCATATTTACAGTGTGCTGCACCACATTAGCACATGATAACTGGCCACCACTGTAAATATACATATCTAATTTTATATTTTTTTGGGGAATATTGGTAGAGTTATTTTTGTATGGCTTGTATTTTGATAACTTAAATCTCTTGCAGCTGCTTCCAAGTGTATCTATACAGATTCACAGCATTCCTTGTGTCACAGCAGTGGAGTATTGCTTCACATTAAACAACTGAAAAAGCTTAAAATTCTAGATGGCTCAAATACAAAATTGCGAACTTCAGTGATGAGCAGCACTCAAATCAGCAACATATAATCACTGACAATTCAGAGAGTGCTGTTTGATAATAAAACATGCAACACACCTTTCTATAATTGTCACTGATTTGATGTTAATTTTTTGAAACTCTGAACTTCAGAAACATAAGCTCCCTTTATGCTTTGAAGAGCACTTACTGATACAGACTGAACTATCCAGTGCTCTTAACATATTAAAAGGAAGTGCATACACTATTTGAACATTTCATCAAGTCTCTGAGAAATGGGTTTCACACGTCACTCCCAAATCAAAGCAATAATCAGAAGAACAGCAGCAACAGCACTGTCTCTGTTCAAAGTGAAAGGCAGACATACAATGCAACACAGTGGTTACTGTCTTGTTTTACATGAACACTACTGTGTTAACATCACACCCCAGTACTACTGACTTATGAGGGGCATTCAACAAGTAATGCAATACATCTTTTTTTATCAGTCAATTTCATACAGTCAATTTCAATTGAAAAAATTTGGAATCTGTTGTCGGACATTGTGGAATATTCTCACTTCAGTGCCTGTAGTTCCACGAAGTTCCAGTAGGTGGCAACACTACAGGAGCAGGAACAGCACCTGTAACAGAGGTGTATTCCTAGCAGTGAGCTGTCACTGTGTTTCACTGGCAGAAAACCATAGCAATGCAGATTTTAACAGGCACTTGCAGAATATCTGCAGAGATTTGGTAGTGGACAAAAGCATAGTGAATCATCGGGCAAGGCGTCTGTCACCATAGCAACAATGATGCATAAACCTGTCAATCACACGCCTACTGGCTGGTCACACATAGCTGTGACTCCTGCTGCTTGTTCACTGGCACAAAAATGCAAATGAAGTCCCCTTTCTCCTTGATGATTCAAGGACCCACACAAGCCAGCACACCTGAGAGGAGCTCACAAAACTTCACTTGACTGTTCTTCCTCATCCACCCTGCAGCCCAGATCTTGCACCTTTAGATTTCCATCTGTTTGGCCCAATGAAGAATGCACTCCAACGAACAGAGTATGTGGATTACAGAGAGGTTATTGATGCACCAAGATGCTGGCTCTGACGTCAGCCATTAGAGTGGTACCATGAGGGCATACAGGCCCTCCTAGTAAGGTAGCATTGCATTGAACAGAGAATATGCTGAAAAACAGGATTTTGTAGACAAAAAGTGGTATATTGGAACCCTGAACAAAGCCAAACTTCTTTCCGAAAAGAAATGTGTTGTATTACTTACTGAGCACCCCTCATATTTCCTTTAGATGAAGTGCGTCAAATCTTTTGTTATGAGCAGCTTTTCCCCCTTTTCATTCAGGTCTCCAAGCTCTAATATTGTACACTTTTGCCACACATTTGTTTGTCATAGTCAGATCATGTGAACTGTTCTGTTTAAGTTACTGCCTTCACCTTGATTTCTTTCACAGTTTCACTTTCCACATTTAACTACCTTCATTTTTCTTAAAAGTCTGTTATTCAAATTTAATTTCTACTTGACACCATCAATTTTGCCATCATTTCTTCTTCCTACAGCATTACTGGCATGTCACATATTCATATCCCATAACAGATTTAACATAAACTGAATAGATGCTAGGGGTCAATTTTTTCCTGTAGTCACACCAGATCAAGTCTCCACCATAAATTATAGATTTTTTTTTTCAAGCTCACCTCACGTCATACACTTCACCCATCTAAGCAACCAATAATACTTTACATTAACTACTGGTCTGTCCCGATTCTCAAATACCACAGTAAAGGAAACATCCACACTTCAGTGAGAGATTTTTTAAAAAATCATTTCCATTTATTTGCATCATACAAATCAGTTATCATGGGACTTGTGATAAAATATGACAGTCTCTTTATTGATGACAAATTGTACTAGATCAGCTATGCAATAGAATGATGTGCCTTCCAGATAACCGGTGTTGCACTGAGATGAGAAGCTGATAATCTTTTTTCCAGTTCACACCAACTTTATATTCTGAAAACGAAAAAAATCAGTTACCTCATACAGCAATCATACAAATTTATTTTGTCTATAAGGTAAGCTCTGCAACAGCACTAACAAGAAGACTGAAAAGTTCCTGGCTTCGACGTCTTCCACTTGGAACTGAAAAAGGAATTTGGCACCATACAGAAGTTTAATATCTTGTCATATTATGTAACTGAAATAGCACACTTTTCTTATTCTTACAACTATTTTTAATTTAAGGAAGAATGTGAAATGGTCAGCACTCAAACAAGTTTCACATCTGTAGCGTTATGGGGCATCATCAAGTATATGACGGACAAGTACATGGAGGGCATTCGCACTATGATGCCACAAACATTATGGGAGAACTGTCCATTTTATATCACTGTCATAACCTGCACATTCCACTACTTTAGTTGAATTCCATAGGTTTGGCTACAAAGGATGCTGTCCACATTCGGAGACTTGGTGAGTAGGGTACTGGACATTTCCCAGGAAGGAAGTGATTTAATTATTAAAAATGTCCTAGACATGAGGAAGCTCGCAGTGATGTGGGTCCTGAAATGTTTGAACAGCAGGCAAAAGAGGCATAAATCGAGATAACCAAAGCTGTTATGGCCCACTTTTATGCTATAAAGGATTTTGTAGCTAGATTAGTGGCTGAGGATGGAAACTGGCTCCACACTCATGATCCCTGAACTGAGGAACCATGAAACAAACAGACCTCACACAGTTCCTATGACCACGGAAGTTCCTCGCCCAGAAATTGCCCGGATTTTATTGTCCATTTTCTGGGGCAGAGACAGTATACCGTTGGTGGAACAGAAGAGCTGAAACAATGATCAAACAAGTGCATCGATCTGAGGAAGGGTTAGGGGTAAGTTGAATAAATGCGTACAGTCAAAATTCTGACTATTCTTCTTCTACAAAGCTAGGAACTTTTCAGTTCTCCCTCATTTATGAAAATATTAATAACAATTACAATAACAGCACATGTTACAAAAGTGCAAGATAGATTCAGGAGAACAGTAAACAACTCTAAAACAAAATATTTTTATGCTTGAAGACGAATAACCAAAACATTTTACCTAAACTGCTCAACCATGCTAGGATTCCTTCGCTGGAACTGCTGGCGCCTTTTTCACAAATGGAATCAGTTCTTGATATTCTGAAAAGTAACAATTGTTGTAACTTATGATATGAATTAAAAGAAATTATGACAAATTTATGTACCTAAGTGACCTCAAATTAATTGTCTGCTTACAGATAAACAGTTTACACCGAAAATAACCATAATCAAATACATGCATAACACCTGATTGTTTATGAAATATAAACATTTATTAACTATAAAGCAAACACGTAAGATCATTATGCCATACAATTTCAAACTATATTTTCTTCAAACAAAATATTACCATTACTGATCACACATGAATATCAAGTGCATATAATGGAAGAACTTTTTGGCATTCATGAAACAGAGACAGAAATTTCAGCGGCATAATAGTAACAATAAATGTCTTTCTTCACTGACATGCCCCTCAAGTTTATCTGTTGTATTACAAACACCCATGCGAACGCAACTCTCACACAAATGACCACTGCCTCTGGCTGCCAAGGCCAGACTGTGAACAGCTGTGCATGATGAGAGAAGCAATCTGGATGGTGGGGGTAAGTGGGAGGCTGGGACAGGGTGGAAGAGGGATAACAGGGTAGAGGTGGGACAGTAATGAGCTGCTTGTGGGAGCATACAATAACAAAGTGGACAGAGGGTAGGGCAGCTGGGTGCAGTCGGGAGCTTAGACTGAGGGGTGGAGGGGTGGAGGGTGGGGCGTGGGGGAGCGAAAAAGGAGAAAAGTAAAGAGACTATGGGTGTGCTGATGGAATAGAGGGCTGTGTATTGCTGGAGTGGGAACAGGGAAGGGGATAGGTGGGTGGTGGACAATGACTGATGAAGGTTGAGGCCAAGAGGGTTACAGGAATGTAACATATATTTATTAAAGGCAGAGTTTCCACCTTCACAGTTCCAAAGAGTTGGTGTTGGTGGAAGGATCCACATGGCACAAGCTGTGAAGCAGTCATTAAATGAAGAACATAGTGTTGGGCAGCATGCTCAACAACTGGGTAATCCAGCTGTTTCCAGGCCCCAGTTTGTCGGTAACCATTCATGCAGAAAGCTTCTTGGTTATCATGACTATGTAGAACATAGCACAGTGGTTGTAACATAGCTTCTAGATCACAAGACTGGTTTTCACAAGCAGCCCTGCCTTTGATAGGACAGGTGGTGCTTTTAACTGGACTGGAATATGTGGTGATGGTGTTGGTGGTGGTGGTGGTAGAATGTATGAGACAGGTCTTGCATTAAGGTCTGTTACTGGGATATAAGCCATGAAGCAAAGGACTGGGAGCAGGGGTTGTACAGGAATGGACGAGGATATCGCGTAGGTTCGGTGGGCAGCAGAATACCACTTTGGGAGGGGAATAGTACGTAAGATAATCCTCATTTCATGGCACACCAAGAAGTAGTTGAAACCCTGATGGAGAATGTGATTCAGTTTCTCCAGTCCTGGGTGAGGAAAATGCCCTCATGACTAGGTACTAACCAGGACTGGAACAACAGCGCTATTCTGCCACCCACCCAATCCACACAATATCTCAGTCCATCCTAAAATGGCACATCCTATGCATCTAGCTCCAACTAAAAGTCCACGTTCAAAGTCTGTTAAGTCTTGTCATGCGGCCATAATCGCATCGGAAACCTTTTCACATGCACCACCTGCTTACAAATGACAGCTCCAGAAATGCACTGTCTTATATACCTTGTATACATGATACTACCATCATTTGTACATGTGCATATTGCCATACCATTACTTTTGTCACTTCACCTTATTGAGCGTGGTCAGATATAACAGTTATGGAATCTTTACATATAATACATACCACAGGCAACATCACATTCAAATGAACAGCAACTGCAAAACAATTACCTGGAGGCATGTAAGGCTTCAATGCAGCAGGAACTTTAATGCCATCATCTGTCTGGTGGACTTCCAACAAGGCACAAATGACTCTAGTAGTAGCACACATTGTTGCATTAAGCATGTGTACAAATGGAATCTGCAAAAAGGATGTCAAATGATCAAGTGAAACAGCAATGACAGCGAATCTGACTACAGTACAGGAATCTCAATTAGTATTACACCAACACTTGCAAGCTTAGTCTCAAACAAACCACAGACATGTGATGGTAAAAATATGACTGGTGTTCATTTAGTAAGTGACCATTATAATTGTGATGTAGAGACTGGAAATTTTGCTGACGTCATTTCAGTATGCACCATATATGTGATAATGATACGCTACACAAAGTGCAAGATTCTGCAGCATTACTTATAAGGTGGACTGAGGAGACAATAGGCAATTTGTAAAAGTTATTATCTCCAGTGTAAGAAACATTTAAGAATACTTCTGTCACTTTGGAAGCTAGTAACATGCGATCAATAATAATAATAATAATAATAATAATAATAATAATAATAATAATAATAATCACTGCTACATCAATGCTGTGTTTAATAGCCTGCTAAGGTTACTGCTGTTCACAAACGTTTCTGACTAACAACAAATATTAGCTCAAATCTGAAGTCACAACGACTGGTACGTATGGATGAAAATACAAACAAAATGTAAACCCATGACCTGTTCATGGGAAAGTTTCCTTTGCTTCAATTAAATATGAACATTTGTAAATTTGGAATCTTTGTTTTTAAATATGAACATTGTGTGATATAAATCTGGTTTAGTACGAAAATGCTAATGTAGCTACCATATTCACCAGAATACAGCACTATGTGATTACTATTTGTTCTCTTCACAAACATATGTAAGACTGATGTTCAGAGCTCTCACTGGGATGAATTATGTGCTGGGTGACCAACCAGTGTGTATACAAAGATAAGGGAAAAAAAATTTCTGGATTTTCCCCGGTTATGAATACATTTTCCCCCGGGTGAAAATACACTTTTTCCGTGTTAAGTGACAGTATACTTTCCCTCGGAACTTTAGAAGTTATCAGGCCTTTGGGTGGCTATGGTTTTATACACCAGCTTAGAATGTCTAGGCATTTTAGAAAACGAAACTCGGGGGGGAAAACAAACACGTTTTGCAAAGATCTTTGATGGGCAGCAACATGTACGCTGCATATTTTCAAATGCAAATCCCACCATACACCACATGTTACTTTCTGAAGCATTGAAATCGAGATTGCAAATGTGCGTTTGTAAGCCAGGCACAGCGCATGTCATGTGATTTCACCAGCCGATGACAGCAGATATTCAGAGCATACAGTACATGATGTTGTCAGCCAATAGCAACATCACTGTTGAGTAGCGTGAACACACAAATAGAAAAGTTAATGTTTTAAATTAATATACATAGTGTTGCTATAAGAAAAGCAAAATTTTCACATATAATATTGGTCTCGAAGATCTGTGGGGATGTAGAACCACTAGCTCACCCCCCCCCCCCCCCCCCCTCCAATGATATCGCTACCATACCGCAGCGAGAACAACTGTATCTTTGCCAGATCAGTTCTCTGTAGTACACGCTCTATGCTACATGCATTGTGTATAAGCTGCGAAAATAAAAGTATTCATAGTAAGTGTTGGGAGTGCAAGTGATTATTTATCATCGTAATTACCAAGCCCGCTCTCCAGTACCTATAGAATAATAAGCTGCAAGAGAAGCTAAGCATTCATATATAATGTTGATCTTTTCTGCACTTATTACACTTTAAGATACATCAAACAAATGTGTCAGTAAAATGTTTACTAATGACCTAAATGTCTGATCTTCTGGGCTTGAAATACTTCTAAATGACTCGTCCTCGAAGAGTTGATTTTTAATTGAGAGTCAAACGCTCTGTGATTTAAGAAATTCATCATACATTCTCACACATGGTTCATCTTGCACAAAAGAAAATTTACTTTGAAAGTAAAGCCTAGTTTACACGACGACACTAGGTTGCAGGCAACTGCGGTACCAGTCACTGCGCATACAAATCACGCGTTTGCCCAACTCAGTGAAACTAAACACTCTCGGAGTGTTCCAACTTTGGTGACATTAGTTGCATGAGTTTTGAGAATGGGTGTGTTCATGTTTCCCACACATTTTCTTACATTATGTCATGAAAGAAACAAGACATCAGAGGATACTCCAAGAGCATCAGAATTTCGCGAACCATACTAAAATGCATAATTTGGCTTATAGTGCACCTTCGCATGTCCAGATTACCAATGAAGTAGGAATCAACCTGATATTAAGCTTTTCAGTGTGGTTTTTGGAACGTAAATTTTCTTGGAGTACCAGTACTGTATTATCTCAGGTTTGGTTCTTTATTATGGCATAATGCCATACGTGCTAGAAGATGAAAATGTGCACTTGAAATGCAGCGAACAGCTAAAACTAGCCAATAGCATGGAATTAAACACTTCATTTCACATAAATTGACTGCCTCAGCAGAAAAGATTAATAAAAGCCAAATTTCTATGGCAAATCAACAAAAATAACTTCATTGTTCTGCAAGGTGATTAATGCTTGACAATCAGGAAGGTGGTAATAAAATAAGATCTGAAACTAATAACATTTTAGCCCTCAGTAATTACGTGAATGTATTTTAATTCACTTGATAGCTTGTGGTCACAGAAATCCGTTTTGTTTTCAGTTGATGTGAGAGCAGTGAACAAAGAGGAAACACCAAAATCACTAAACGTAAACAAGGGACATGTGAACACCTCCCCACTACAACTCAGACTGCTCTGCACGTCTGCACCAGATCTACAATACTTCCAAATCCCCCCCCCCCCCCCCAAGTGTTTGAAATGGATGCCAAACTTTTTTTAAAAAATGTTCATTTTGTAGTGTACACCATTCTGAACAGTCTTAAACATAAAACACATGTTCGAGGAAATGTAAGACATGTTATTTGGTCTTAAGTGTGCCCAAGTGCAGTGCCACACCTCTTCACGCAGCATTCTTCTATCGCACATCATTGTATTTCGCTCCAAGGAATTCAAATGTGTATATTTTGTAATCGATGCCATCAAACTGTGTCAACAACAGAGGAAATTAAAATGTCCTGTGGTGCCTATCCTGCCCCTTTTCGGGCAGTCTTACATCCTGCCCCCTCTTAAAGAAAAACTTTCAGTAAATACTGGATGTGATTATTTATTACCAGGAGAACAAGAACTCTTCAGAAAATTTGCCTCTTTATTAGCTAATAACTTGTTGTTTTGTATGACATAACATTAAATATAGGATACATAAAACAATAAAGAGACAAGTAAGACAGTGCACATTTCTTCAATCCTTACGTCCTAGCATTTTTATCTCTCTACTCTTGCTATAGCTTTACATGGCTTGCTTTCCTTTCTGCAAAAGAATCTATTACCTCATCAAAGTTTGTCAAACGTTTTGCTACACGAAAAACCAAAATATCGTTGTATAATACTGAAAAAGCTGTTAATACAAATAATAGCTAAGACTGGTATGATTTCTTGATCTGATTACGTCTATTTTGTAACGGTCTGCTACATGAAACGAAATAGGCTTGTCTAATATTGCAGCAATTGTAACACACATCAAATAAACGAGAGTGTTTTGGCACAAAGTATGTGGTCAAGCTATTTAGGCACTCTCTTATGTCCCCGTATTTAGTGTACAATGGCCAGTATTACAATCAGACAGACGGCGTTGCAAGGGGTAGCCTGATGGCTCCAGCTGTTTCAAATCTCTTCATGGAGAATTTTGAGGATACTGCCAGAGATACTGCACCATTGAAGATGAAGTGTTTCTTTCGATACATTGACGACATGTTTGTCATTTGGCCACAAGGACGCGAGAAACTAGACGAGTTTTTGGAACACCTCAATGGCATCAACAATAATATCCTTCACCATGGAGGTGGAAAAAGATAATGCATTGCACTTCCTCGATGTCCTCGTCCACCGTAAGGGTGCCTTGGCCACAGAGTCTACAGGAAACCCACCCACACAGCTGTACCTGCACGTCACCAGCCACCATCATCCAGCACAGAAGCGCACAGTATTACAAACATTGGTGCATTGTGCAAGACTAATATCAGATGACGATAACCTGCCCCATGAACTGAGCCACCTACACAAGGTTTTCTTGAATAATGGCTAAAGCGCCTATCAAGTGAAGGAAGTGATTTCTGGGAAATATCAGAATAAGACCACCAACAAAGAGCAGGAAAAGAAATGAGAGATGTAGCTTATCGTACTCCAGATCATAAGGTCTGGGGTTGCACCAGTGTGTCTTGGACAAATGCACTGTACAAGACAGCATTCAACAGATCTACGTCGTACACACAAACAACCATCACTTGTGAGCATGGAGAGAGTGCTTTCACCGCTGAAGACCACGGCGCGCCATTCCATCTTCCAAGTGATCCTCTGATGGCACTAGTCGAGTTGTGAATGTCAATGCTGTGGCATGGTGTGAGTGAAAGACGGGCTAGAGGTCTGTGTGCCTGTAATCCCACTACCAATAACCTATTCACAACAGTTCGTGTTGACTCATCTGGACTCACAAGCCCTCTTATCTGTGCTGTGGTGGTTGTGATACCCTTCCAATATAACAATCATGGTGGCCATTAATGTTGCGTGGACATTAAGAACCTTGTCTACAGGTGTGAGAATGTCCACGTGACCACTGATACCGGCATCATTGCACATCTGACGCAGCACGTTCGTCTTATGTGGCAATTCTCTGAAAGGATCATCCCGTCACTTGAAAGGCCACTACTTGACCCTTTTAAACTTACTCAGTTGACTGTATAAAGCATGAGTGCGTCTGTGTGGCATAATTGCCTGCTTGCTTCACACATTTGCACCACACTAAGGCTTCTGGCTGTGAGCATTCCCTGTTAAAGGGTAGACATAGATGGTGCTCTAGTTGTTATGCCACAACTCTGTTGGCGGATGGCACTGAAATCATCATCAGTACCTCTACTATCCCTCAGGAGGAAAATGCATCGTAGGATCACAATCAATGTTATCTTCCCAGATGTACCAACTTCCTCTGCCCTCAGCATGGAATGCAGAGAGCGCATCGATAGCAGTGAAAAGGTTAGTAAAATTTCAAATATCAAATAGGGTTCACTTTGATTTACATGGCTAACAGTAAGTCAGTACCAGAGCACTGCATTCATATCAATGGAAAATGAACATTTTGATCTGATATTAAGAATATAAGAAAACTGTGCCAAATAAAGGATTAAAGAGTAGTTTCAAGTACAAAATAATAGCAAAGGGCATCAGTTACCTTCGTTGATCAATATTTTCACTTACATGATACTAGGAAGATACATACAAAGAAATGCAGGCATACACTTGTGTGAAATGACATTTACTGATAATGCCAGAAAATATGAAAAGATTGGCAAACTATCCAATAACAAGGAGACTCAATTCCCTGCTCTATCAAAGACAGAACACAAAGAAACCATTAAGAGAGTATACTTCCAAATACCGTGAAAGTTTGATTGAAAATAGCAGAAAATTATTATGCAGCATTCATACATTTGTGTTCATTTTAAATTTTTTTAAGTAAGTCGAACATGAGCACTAGATTACAATGGTGAAAACCATCATAAAAGAACAGCAAGAACTTACTGAAGGAAAAATTGCAGTAGTAAGCTGCTGAGAGGCGCTACAATGAATGCCAACAGCTCTATGTACAAAACTTATCAGAAAATTAATACTGAAAAAATTTGAGACTTGTAATTGAAGTAATGAGAAACAATAAGATATGAGCACTCCAGCAAGCACAGAGACGTGGCACAATGGATAAACAACCTTAAAATTGTTTTAAAATTTATGGTCTGCAGTACTCTAATACGGAACAGTTACAAATAGTCAGGAACAGTTTATTTAATGTGTCACAAATAGAAACTTACAGCAGTGTTCATCTTTTTTGTTTTACCATATCGAACAAGTAACCTTCTTGCCTGATAATCAAGGCAATTGCTGCATGAGACAAGTTCACGGAAGGCACCTGGGACAAATGAGGAAATTTATTACATATATTTCCACAAAAAATGCATTTTTTAATATAATACTGACAATGAACATGTGAGGATATGAAAATAATTTATTTATAATTGTAGATGGTAAGCAACTTCCAAAATGAGTTGAACACAATTCATATTAACTATCTATCTAAATAAGTGATTTACTGATCCATGGTAATAGTAAATAAGAACATATTCATTATCAGGTAGCTGCTCATTTTGATACATTGAGAAATATCTCACCAGAACCAGGGAACCAAGCTTCAATATCCCATTTCTTGGCAGCTGCATGGTTCAAAGCACCAGACACAATATTTACTACTCTATATGGAATTTCGAGTTTTTTGCAGAACTCCTCAGCATTTCCTAACATTTCTTCCATCATTTCCCATGATTTATTGTCGTAAGGAGAAGTGAGGCAAAACTGCTCTACCTGTAAAAATAAGCTCCTATAATACAGTGAAACATTAATTTAATTTCAGATAATCACCAACAATAACTGGTAACTGCAATTTCATCATTAAAAAAAAGCAGTCTCAATTAAGCTGCTATTACAATACATACATGTGTATAAAATCAGAACACTTCTATTCAAAAAGGAATACACTGCAGTTCGTTAATAGATACAAGTCAATGACCGATCAGATTTATTATCACTGTGAACCTCAATATGTTGATTTTCAGTGCTTAATGACAGACACACAATGACCACATGTCACACATACTGACCATTGTTACTGTACCACTACACACGCAAGGTAACACCCATTTTGTTGCCTTATAATCTAATATACTATCTAACTTAGTTGTAAATAAATGCTTAAAAATTGTACAGTTAGAAAAAAATCATTTTAATATTCTCTTTATGAGTGACATACAGTGTACTACTTCATCACAAAGGGGTTATAACGGAGGATTATTTATGCACACTTGTATTTAATTAATGTGCTGTCTGCATTGTACATCTCATTCTTTTTTAAGTTTCTTATTTTACTGTATGGAATATTTGCTATGTTAATATAAAATTGGTGACAAAAGAGTAAAAAAAATTATTCCATGTACTGTGTGTATTTGTTTAAATTTCTGTTGTGATTGTATGTAATGTATGTCACAAAAAGATCTGAGTATTTTACACAACATTATGGTCCAGTTAGACACATTAATAATATATGTAAGATTTTGCTATGGCAGAAGATGAACTTGTTAAAACAACAGACTGTGGGTAGCCATGCAGGTGTGTGAATGTGTCAATCAAATGGTATGCTCTAATTTTGGGAACTTTAATATGATGAGAGGGAATATGAAGTCAAGACTTAATATGAGCTGGAAACTATTTTGAATGATGTGGAAGAGGAGAACTGAGACGTGTTTTCTGAATAGGGTTGATTTTGGAGGGCCATTCACAAGTTTTGTTTGCAGCGAAAGATTGAATAAATGAGCATGTTTCATAACAATAAACTTGAAGTGGATAGGTACACTGTATCCAGATATACAATGTTTCACCTAACATTTAAAATCACATTCTGACATTTCTATGCCTACAAAAGCCTCAAATATATTGAAAGACGACTAAGTATCATCTTTACAGCAATGATCTTCTAAAACTGATATTTTCAAATAATTAACTTAAAATCTAGCAAAAGGGCGTATGTATTTGTTGTCAACAGCCATCTTCGGCTGTCCAGCACAAGACACGCGTACTATGCAGCATTAGCGAGCAGTCACCCATCACAGACGCAATATGATGGTACATCTTTGCAGGTCCATCACGTTTCTGGAACCAGGAGTCTCAACAAGCACATAACATGAGTGCTATGCATTTTATCAGATTTAAACCTGACACTTTAACAGTTAGTCACCGTCTTTTGAATCTAGAATTAATCAAAATATTTTCAAACAATGGAAACTCCAGGTAGCAGTATCAATAATGTAGAAAAAGACAGATTGCACAGTTAAAAGATTGTAACACAACGCTTTTGATCACAACCTTCGTCAGTAACCCACACACGATAAACCAACTCCACAGACCAAGGTGCTGGAGTTAGCAGTTGCAAGTGAATTGTGCTTTTGTGTGTGCGAATGGTATGTGACTGTGTGTGTGTGTGTGTGTGTGTGTGTGTGTGTGTGTGTGTGTTATATACTGACAACAGACAAAGGCTGTGGCCAAAAGCTTTATGCTAGTGTCTTAACTGTGCCTCTCAGCAACTTGAAACATCGTCTTCATGGTAAGTAGCAAACTGTCTTTTCCTACATTGTTAAAGTATCCTCGTTCAGATAAAAGAGGAATCTTTATTTTGAAGTTGAACATAGTAAATTACTTTAACTTCACTATGTCATGTCTTACAACTGCAATTCACACATTGCTTTACAGTTTGAACACTTCACATTTTTTTTGGATTAGAGATTCCTTAAATTAAGTTCATTCTTGCAGGACATCTAATGATACCACACTACCCTGTGCGTGGGTGGCAACTCTGAAATCTTCAATACAAACCCCATTTCTGATTGCAGATTACGATTCTATGGCAAAATCTACATATGTTTTGTCTGAAGCATTTTCTTCATTTCACCACAGATCACTCTGTATTTGGAGGAATAGAAATGGGTACACAATCATAATTTACAACACACTACTCAAAGGCTCTTGAATATCCAAAGGCTTGTGAAGATTCCACCTCCATGCTGCGAGGGAGGTCAGGCTAGTATTTCACAACTTCTAATTGGAAACCCCATTCACAATGTTGTATTCATCCAACATACTGAACAGAGAATTAACATGCCACTATGGCTGTGGCTCGGAGCAAACACTACTCTGCTTTTACAACCAGAGTAAGTGTTCAAACTTAGTACTGCCAACTTCAATACACTTTGTGATCTGCTTTTCAAATGACCGTACACAGGATGTAAGCATATCTGCAGGAATGTCAGCACAAGTGTTTCTTATGCAGTCTACCATGTCTTCATGGCCTGCTGCCACTTGCTGGCAAACTTTGTCTTTTAAATATCCCTACAAAAAGAAATCCGGCAACGTCAAATCTGGAGACGTAGCAGGCCAATGAACAGGGACACCTCTGCTGATCCACAGACCAATGTAAAACGGTCTAATACCTCCCCACTTCAATTGCGTGATGTGCTAGGCAACATGATGTATGTTGTCAAACATTTAGGGTAACATCCTACAGCAGTACTGGTAGTTTCTGTACCAAAAATGTTCGATATTCAAGTCCATTCAACATGCCGGTGATAAAATATCGACCAATGAGTTTGTTCCCCATGATGCCACACCATATGTTAACCGACCACAGACATTAATAGTCAACTTGCCTTAACCAGTGGGGATTGTCTATACTCCAGTAATGCATGTTATGCTGGTTACTGCTACCATGGTTTATGAATGAAGACTCTTCGGGAAATTGTACCTCGGCAAAGAACGTGGGGGTCATTTGCATTTATTGATGTGCCCAGTCACAAAACACTACATGGTTGTGTAAATCAGCGCCATGAAGTTCTTGACGCAGTGACATGTCGTATGGATGATACTTATGATGTTGCAGTATTGTGACAATACTACCTCTGGACACACCGGAATTGTGGTGTAAGCCGAGCGCTTATATGTGGATTGTGGTGCACTGCCACTAGTACAGCTGTTTCATTAGCTTCTCCTGTAACATGTTTGCTTCGTTTCCTTTTGACAGTCTGTAAGCTGCCATCAGACACAAAGGCATTGTAAAGACCTTGTAAAAGAAAGAACGAGAGCATATAAGGCAACATCAGCCTCAACGTTTCTCCTACATTCTCCATAAATCAGGATCATTTCAATTCTTTCTTCTGTGGTTGCAACATTTATTGTCCACTTACATGTCTGTTCTCCAAATGACAGGTAGGTGTGCAGGCAATAAAAACTGCACAAGTATTGTAATGTTTAGAGCTGCTATCTGTTCTATGTCTGTATCATATGGTAGCTTTGGTTACAGTGGATGGCCTGTTATGATACACTGTAGTCTGCTATATGGCCATGGTGGCACGTCAAGTACTCCCCTGTTTGGAGGAATACGTTTTGGATAGGGTTCCAACTAGAGTTATGAAATACTGGCCTGTTCTACCCTCACAGCATGGAGGTGGGGTCCAATGTGCCATTGGATATTGAAGGGACACTGAGTAGCATGTTGTAAATTACAGTTGTGTATCCATTCCTATTGATCTGATTACAATGCCATCTTTGGTGCCCAAGCTCCTGCACTCATTTCCAGTGTTCTTCTCTCTTTTTGGTCCACGTCTTCCTTGTCTTTCGTTTCTGCTTCCCATCAAAACCTGTGTGTTTCAGTAGTTTTTTCCTTAAGTTTGATGACACTCCTGGACATCTCTAGGAGAAATTTCTAATTCTTGTAGATCTCACTGTGAATGATGCTCCTTTGGTTTTCTTACCTTGAAAGTAGGTTACTATCCTTGTGGTTGTGGTGTCTTCTGTATTCACTGTTGTTTTGATGGGACCATTTTTCTTTAAATTTCTGTTTGGCCACAAGTTCCTCCACTAGAGCTTTCTTGTTCACTGTAAGAGTCTGTGTTGGATATAGGGCCTCCAATTGAGTAAGAGCGCAATAGTGTCTAATATTTGCATTTAAAGATGTCAGTCTCATTATTATCGATGCCTTTAATTGGTTGGTAGGCCATTCCTATTTTGTTAATGCATGAAAAAATTAACGACAGTGTAGGCTCTATCCACTCACCTATGTATTTGAACTTTTATGTTTGTTTATTTTTTCTTAGTCCAACCTCCAGTTCTCTTGGCACTGATTTTGTGTTTGTGCTTTCTCAAAGGAGATTTGGAGCCCAGCCTTCACTGCCTGCACTTACAGTTAGCCAAGCTGTTTTGCTGTCATATCTATTGAGTCTGAAAAGACCATGTGCAAAGGTTAGACAGTTAATGGTAAGATTCATATACCTGTAGCCTAGCCTTACCCCATTTTCTACCCCTGAATTGCTCATTCCTTTATGCCATTCTTTGATGACCTTTTCTGAAACAGAGGTAAAGAAAGAGGTGATAGTTCATTCGTTGTCTCATTCCTATACTGATTTCAAAGGCATCAGATTTCCCTTCTCTGAACTTCACTTTGCAGGTGGCGTTGGTCGGAGTTTGCTGATAATAACTTTCAGATTGTTAGCCAAGTCAATCTCTTCAAGGATTTAAAAATAGGTGGTCTGATCAATCCAGTGACGTGCCTTCCTGAAACTGACGAATTTTGTCCACAAATTTCCTTTTCCAATGTTTCAGATATGAAAGGATGGACTTCAGACTCATAGCCTGCACAGCATGTGAATGTCCCTTCCTAAAACCTCCTCAGTAGTCCCTCAATTGTTTATGGATTTGTGATTCTGCCCTATTCTGTAGAGATTTTGAGAGAATCTTGTAAGTAGTTAGCAGGGGAGAGATGTCACAGTAGTAGTTCACATCTGTTCTGCCCCTTTCCTAGAAAATGGATGCATTACGGCAGAAATCCATCCACTTGGAAGTCTTTGACTATCCCATATGTCTTGAATAATTGCACAAGATTATCGACTGACGTAGCCCCTGCATACTTCCACAGCTCAGCAATGATCAGATCTTCACCCAAAGTTCTGATGTTCTTCACTGCTTAGATGATCTTCCTGATTTCTTCCTTTATCACTGGAGACAAATTTAAGTGGATGTTTGGATTGTTTTCATGAACGAATGCACTCTCTGGAGCCTCACAGTTGATTAGACGTTGAAATAACTTGCTAGAATCTGGCAATAATAACTTTGTCACTGTTGCAATCTTCAAACTGTAGGCTCGGAGGTTAGAGTTTGTTGAAACTGTGCTTGAAGCTTTTATAGAAGTTTCATGTGTTATTTTCCTGTCAGTCTTGCTCAATCGGTATCAGTTGATTCTTATCAAATACACACTTCACCTTATATATCATTTTTGATGCAGATTTCTCATGTTTAGAAACATGAGCATTTTTCTTGAAATTCCATCTCTACCATGCAACTTATCTCAGCTGTACTGCTACATCACACCCATTATCCCACCAAGTAATCTTTCTTGATTTTATGACTAGGGCAGTCTCCTTAATTGCTCTGACCAGAGCCTTTATAGTTGCTCCAAATTCTCCAGATTAAAAATTTCCATGGGCCAATTCTTGGTTCCTCTGTAGCTTGTCCCCGTCAAAATTATTTTTTCTGGGAGTAACTTCTATGGTATTTCTTATAATTAGTTTTACTTTGATTTTTGAAAGGTAGTGATCGAAGGATAGCTTGGCATTTCTCATAACTTTTACGTTCTGGATCTCTTTTACTCCTCCTCCACAGTGTCAACATGATCAATTTGGATTCACAAAGATTGCAGTTTGGAGATGTCCTGGTCTTCTGTTTTCTGGGGAGCTGTTAGAAAGCAGCTGACTTTAGAACCAGACTGAACAGTCTGCATAACTTCACTAGCCTCTCTCGAATGCGACTGGTTCATCTGTGAGTTGGATAGTTGGCAATAATATTTTGACATTTTCTTTAATTTTCCTATGGGCATTAAATTCCTGAAGCAGAAGGATAATGTGTTTGTCAACTACCTTTCAGATGATATCTTTTAGCACCTCCCAGAATGTGTCTGTTCCTTCCCGGTCCTTCTTATTCGCCTGATTGGCGCATTTATGTTCACCACTGTGCTAACTCAATCTGCACACCAAAACGGAAGTGTAGAGACTACTATTGAGATGAAGTTTATAATCGAACAAAAATCTTCCACTGACCACAAATCCATTGCGTAAGTGTGGGATACTTTTTACTTTACCAGTTTTGGCTTTAAAGACTCTATATAATGTTGTGACTTGAAGTAATTTTCATCCATGAATCTTGTTCCCCAAATTGCTGTAATCCTTACCTGTTATCAGTACAAGGCTTCAATGACTTGTTTCAGTTTGTCAGTCATAAGAGTTTGTTTTGAATGTAGCAAAAAAGATAAAGTATTTGTGCCTGATCTTTCTCAGAGTCTCCTATACTTTCAAGCGTGTTGGTGCATATTCCCAACAATCCAAAAGTCTGCTTGTGTCATTGAAGGGGGTGGTAGTAGCTACTGCAAAACTGTCCTCCATGTTTGTAACAGCTGAATAACTGCAAGTGGTGACAGGTGACATTTCACACAGACCAAGATGCTGCAAAGATTGTAAGCCTTGGCAAAAGCCTGATGTTTGGCTTGGGCTGGTGTGTTTAGTCTGCGAGAGTTATTTTATTTCACTAAATTCCACCAGCAAGCCCTTGGGGACTTTACTAGTATTACCTCTCCCCTTGCTATGCTAGTTAGTAGGTTATTGTCATTATCAATTTTCATGTTTTGTCAACTGGGAGGAAGGAGAGGGAGAGGGGGAGTGGGATGAGGGAGGGAGGGAGGGAGGGAGGGAGGGAGGGAGGGAGGGAGGGATTTCCAGTGTAACAAGAGGCCAGAAATTACATCTCTTGCCATAATAATGTGGCCCGCAGAGTCCTATGGAGACAGCTGAACAAACACCTGTGCATTTTCCACAGCTAAAGGGTTAATTGTCACCACCACTGCCTTAATCTCATTGACATGTAGATTATATTCCTGGAACTGTGATTTCCACACTGAAGACAGTTCAGTCACCAAAATTTTTCTTAATGATCTTTGTTATAAACTGAAGTGACAAATGCCTGGTATGGGTATGCCTATTCAAATACAGACATATGTAAACAGGCAGAATATGGCACTGTGGTTGGCAATGCCTATATAAGATGACAAGTATCTGGCGCAGTTGTTGATTGGTTACTGCAGCTACAATGGCACGTTATCAAGATTTAAGCGAGTTTGAATGTGTGTTATAGTTAGCGCACAAGCGATTGGACACAGCATCTGAGGTAGTGATGAAGTGGGGATTTTCCCGTATGACAATTTCACAAGTGTACCGCGAATATCAGAAAACCGGTAAAACATCAACTCTCCGACACCACTGCGGCTAGAAAAACATCCTGCAAGAATGGGACCAACAATGACTGAAGAGAATCATTCAACATGATAGAAGTGCAACCGTTCCGCAAATTGCAGACAACCTCATAACTCCTTGGACTCTGCATGCCAGCCTGGGTACTGTTCAAGGTGGCGGAGGCTCTGTAAAGGTGTGGGGCATTTGCAGTTGGAGTGACATGGGAGCCTTGATACATCGTGAAATGACTGACAGGTGACACGTATGTAAGCCTCCTCTCTGATCACCTGCATCCATTCATGCCCACTATGCATTCTGAAGTACTTGCAACACTATCATACATGCAACTAACAGGTTCTTGTGTTTCTCTCAGTATTTTTACATCAGTATGCAGACACTGAAAAATTAGATCCCCTGCTGATCTGTTACTTCTGACAACAAACTGCTCCTCCTCCAGATGTAGTTCTATGATCATCCTCAATTTTCCCTGTATGATCAAGTCCATAATTCATAAAATTATGATTAAAAATGGTTAGAGGACCATAGCTGGAAAAGGAGTAGTATGACTTCAGAAATAACAGATTGCATACCTTTAACAATTGTGGTATTAGGTTTCACATATTAATTCTCAAAGCATTTGCTCACCTTCTCAAACTGGTGCACCCTGAAGATACCACGCGTGTCCCTCCCATGAGCTCCAACTTCCTGCCGAAAGCAAGTAGACAGGCCTGCATAGCGTATGGGCAGCTCCTGTTCACCAATCCATTCATCCCGATGGAAAGCAGCAATGGGTTGCTCTGATGTTGCTATCAAGTATTTCTCATCTGAACCCTTTCCTGTCACCTGTAATGGAAGTAAAGTAAATTTATTGTGATTAATACTTCCTCAGCTGCAAAAATATGGTAGCTCATCTTATGTTCACAGTTTCCAAACACAGAGCAACATAAATAGATGCACCACGTCACAGGATAATCTATTCCTTATTATCTTTATGAATAGTTTTGGAAGACATCCACAGAACAAAATATTTGCAGTATCACTAAGTGTTGCATAAAATAAAAACTCAAATTTTCAAAAGTGTAAGAATTTCATTTGATTTACTGCTATATTAAAATAAAAAAAACATGTCACATAATGGGGAAATAAACTAGTTTTATAGCTGTAGTTTTTAACTATAAAGAACTATAACTTAGTCCGACCTGCTTGCATATCATAATATACAGTTTGTTATCTTAGAAGACAAGGAGGTATGGCAGATACAGATTAATTACACATGGTTGTTGGTCAGATTAAGGCAAATGCCAGGCTGGTTCCTGCACTCCATACAGTTGCAATATGATGACACACACGACACAGTTTATACCATTCCCAGACAGATGGCACACATCATATTTTTTTCCTTTGCATTATCTGATGACTGTGGCAGCAAGAAGGGGATCCAGTGACAAAACTAAAAACAAATACATAATTACCAAACCATGGAGTAATGCCATTCCACGTCAAAGGGACCAATATTAAAAAGTGTCCCCACTCAAACATCTCCAAATCTAATGAAATCTGGTGTGAAGGTTCTACATGGTCTTTAATGGTTATATACCAAATTTCAGTTCAGTATCTTCAGTGGTTGAATTCTTAGGGGATTTTAAAGAGAGGCTACTCAGCTCCGCATCATCTACGAAGGCGCAAATGGGCCAACTTTGCTAGGCTTTTTTTAAAAGTTCAAGCAAACATTTGGTTATCTGCTTTAATATACATAGACCTCTTTTTATGCTGAATCACACCATGACAAAAATTAGGGATTTAGCCATACCGAAATATAGATACAAGCCTCTAATGTGGCTAAAAAATTCGTCGAGCTATTCTGAGAACCATGGTTTGACCAACCACTGCTACTTTTTGTGTGAGCCAATCACACCGAAACTTCAGATGGCTATTACTACCTATGATGTCTGTACATCAATCAAATTTAATTAGTACTGGATGCTCAGATGAAAAGATATTCAATTGCAAAGTTGGCCAAAACTTTCTACTTGCAAATTTTAGGGTATTTTTGGGGGGCAATATCTCAACTGTGTCTTCTTCAATTCTCTTTTTCTTGCCACAGCTGGACAGAGCATCGTTTAAGCTTTCAAAGCTATATTGTTTAATTTCTGGATCTTGCAGATTGATGAGTAAGAATACCTATCAAGAGTAGGGAAAATGGATTACTGATAAATAAAAAAATTAATACACTTTGAAGTTGTAAATCAAAAATGTGTAATTGTCGTGTCTTTTAACACAATAAGATTTTCCTGTGGTTTAGGGAAAGTAACTGCCCAAATAAGAAATGTTTTTACATTATTTTACAGTGTAGAATATAAATATAATAAAACGTCAAAGTGCACTGAAGATTATAAAATCTAGATTATAATGAAATGCTATGTTGTTTTAGAAGGTTTTAACCCTACAATGCATTGTTACTTGGTTTCCATTGGTATTTTAAAGCAGCGATAGCTTTTTAAGGCTCTATCCTCATAGCAGTTATATACATTGCTGAATCACCACCTTCAGTTGCTGCTTTCATTTGCGGCCATTTTCACAGTGTCAGTCTTTTGTGCGGTGTAATCTTTGATGCTGACACTGTACAATCATAGTGTTGAATACCGAGTGCTTGAATAATCAGTAATTATTGTTGCAGCTTAAAGTAAGCACTAAAACAATATGTTTTGATAGTCTAATTTGTGTATTTTATAGAAAAACAACACTGAATATTGTCTGAAGTCATCACCATTCTATCATTGCAAAAGGAACTAAGATCAGGTAAGGAAATGTCACCAATTGACAAGAAGCTTCTTCGATGTAGGTCTGGGCTTGATTTTAATGAATTAATACCGGAATGCCCTGTTGACGACAAAATTTCAATTCCTGAGGAATTTCTGCAACCCATTTGGTAAATAAAAAATAACCAAGAAGGTTGACACCAGTAAACACTGCAATGGCTGATAGGTTGAAGGTACTGACTAATAAAGTTTCTAAACCAGGTCTGAAAATTTGTACCAAATGTTGGCATGAAATGCCCAAAAAGAATCATCCCACCAGGATAAGCAAGAATCACCATCCACTGAAGCCATGGGTGTTGTTGATGCTTGCTTTGCTGCTAACACTTAACTATCATCACTTGGAGAATCGCTACTAAAGCTTCAGGATCAGCAAAAGGGATTCAATGGGATACATAAAGTGCAAGTCAACAAGGCTGTGTTACTAAGGTAATTGCCACAGCTACTGATATGAGCCAAGTAGTTACTGCTCAGATACAAATGGAAGAGTGCCTTAAATGTAAAAATCTTAATTGAACAACTTAAGATTAAATTTCAGATTTCAAGCAATAGCTGTAAAGTTCAAACTTTGTCCCTGGCCCCAAATAGCTGCACTACTGAAAAAATGGCTAAAGAATTTGCTGTTTCAACTAAGATGCTGAAGAATACTAAGAAACTAAAGCTGGAAGATGAGATTTTGGCAAAATCAACAAACTGAAAAGGGGGAAAAGTTCATTGATGAAATAAAACAAAATGTCCTCACTTTCTTTGAAGATGATGAGTTTTTTTGCTTATGCCCAGGCAAAAAGGATCATGCTGCTGTAAGAATAAATGGGGAAAGATTCAAAAGGAGAAATGCCTGCTCCTTTATGACAAAGAACTGTTCATTGCTTATTGTAAGCAATATGGTAATGAACCAAGCTTATCAAAATTTTGTGGGCTCAGGCCAAACTGGTGTAGTACAGCTGATGCTTCTGGATCACATTCAGTAAGTGTATGTGCAATTCATCAAAATGTCAGATTAATGTTGGCTTCAGCAACATCCATTCAAGATGACTACAAAAAGTTGATGAAAAAACTGAGTGCAGTTTGGAATCAAAAAATTGTATACACAAACATTGTGAGGAATGTCCAAGAAAAATGTGACTAGAAGCTTTTCTTGAAGACTCTTTTAAAGACTGTGACCCTGAAGAAACAAGGAATACAAGCAATGGGTCCATGCTGTCAGAGACACATTGCAGACTTGCAAGAGATTTCATGGAGGCATTGATTTTGAAAATTACCAGTTTAAGAAGACATTATTTTGTGTCAGAACACCAAAGTTTACATCTTAAGCAGCTAAAAAGAAATCTTGCAGAAAATGAATTAATTGTATCGATAGATTTTGATGAAAGTTATTCATTTGTTGTTCAGGATACTGTGCAAGGATTCCATTGGGGGAATAGTCAGGCCACATTTCATCCATCTGATGTCTATTTTGATGGCAAAGAATGTCAGAGTATTAGCATTCGTATGGTAAGCAACTGTTCTGTCATAATACCATTGCTGTCCATGCCTGTCAAATAAAGTTGATAGCATATTTAAAGACAAAGACTGAAAACATTAAGAATATTTACTGCTTTAGTGATGATTCACCTGCTCAATATAAGAATTTCAAAAGTTCCATCAATTTATGCCTGCATGAAAAGGATTTTGGCATCGCTGCCAAATGGAATTTTTTTGGAACAAGTCACGGTAAATTGCCTTGTGATGGCACTGAGGGAACAACAAAAGGACTTGCAGCCTGTGCTAGTGTGCAGAGGGCTTTAGACAACCAATATTGACTCCATATGATTTATTCAAATTCTGTGATGATAGTATTCCAGGTATAAAGCTTTTTTATGTACCAAAAGAAGAAACTGAAGAAATCCACCCAGATCAATAAAAAAAAGGTTTACCATGGGACATAAAGTATCTGGAACAAGAGAAAATCAATTAATTGTAATCAGTTCAGAGTAAGCATAGTTTCCAATGATGCTACAGCATTCACAGTTAACATTTTCGAAGCAGATGAAGAAATTCCAGCAGTCTCAATTCCCAGTTTACAACCAGGACAGTATGTTACTTGTACGGATGGCAATTTTTGGTGGGTTAGAAACATGTGAAGTTTCACATGAACAACAAAACAAGCTTTATGCACCCACACAGTCATGCTCGTTCCTTCCACTGGCCGACTGCTTAAGATACCTGCTAGATTCCTGAGCAACATATCTTCATGGCTTTAGAAGCCCCATCAACATCATCACGAGGAAGACAACACAGTTACCCACAAACTGTTATTGACAAAATTTTAGAAGTGCTTAATGAAAAATGGAACTGACTCTTTAGTATATTTCTTCTGCAAATTTTCTGTGTTTTCTACATCACTTGCTTTTATGTCATGTGTTAAATTAATGCCTGGGACTGACTTATACACTCAAATAAAAATAATTAATTATAGGGCTCAATGAGCAAAATATTTGACCCCAGAAAATAAACAAGCTTTCTTTGAAAGCTTAAAGCTTGATTTTTCCAGCTGTGGAAAGAAAAAGAGGATTGAAGAAGACACAGCTGAGATATTCCCCCCCCCCCCCCCCCCCCCAAATACCCTAAAATTTGCAAGCAGAAAATTTTGGGCAACTTTGTAGATGCATATCTTTTCATCTGGACATCCAATGCTAATTAAATTTGATTGATATATAGACATCATAGGTAGGAATAGCCATCTGAAGTTTTGGCATGATTGGCTCACACAAAAAGTAGCAGTGGTCATCAAATCACAGCTCTCAGAATAACGCAACGAATTTCTTAGCCGCTTTAGAGGCTTGTATCTATATTTAGGTATGGCTAAATCCCAAATTTTTGCCATGGTGTGATTCAGCATAAAAAGTGGTCTACATATATTAAAGCAAATAACCAAATGTTTGCTAGAACTTGACAAAAAGCCTAGCAAAGTTGGCACATTTGCTCCTTCGTACATGATCTACATCTACATCTACATTTATACTCCGCAAGCAACCCAACGGTGTGTGGCGGAGGACACTTCACGTGCCACTGTCATGACCTCCCTTTCCTGTTCCAGTCGAGTATGGTTCGTGGGAAGAACAACTGCCGGAAAGCCTCCGTGCGAGCTCGAATCTCTCTAATTTTACATTTGTGATCTCCTCAGGAGGTGTAAGCAGGGGGAAGCAATATATTCGATACCTCATCCAGAAACGCACCCTCTCGAAACTTGGGCAGCAACATACACCGCAATGCAGTGCACCCCTCCGCACTGCCACTTCAGATTGCTAAACATCTCCGTAGTGCTATCATGCTTACAAAATAACCCTGTGACGAAACGCGCCGCTCTTCTTTGGATCTTCTCTATCTCCTCTGTCAACTCTACCTGGTATGGATATCACACTGATGAACAATCCTCAAGTATAAGTCGAATGAGTGTTTTGTAAGCCACCTAATTTGTTGATGGACTCTCCCAATGAATCTCAACCTGGCACCCGCCTTACCAACAATTAATTTTACAGGGTGTTTCGAAAATGACCGGTATATTTGAAACGGCAATAAAAACTAAACGAGCAGCGATATAAATACACCGTTTGTTGCAATATGCTTGGGACAACAGTACATTTTCAGGCGGACAAACTTTCGAAATTACAGTAGTTACAATTTTCAACAACAGATGACGCTGCAAGTGATGTGAAAGATATAAAAGACAACGCAGTCTGTGGGTGCGCCATTCTGTACGTCGTCTTTCTGCTGTAAGCGTGTGCTGTTCACAATGTGAAAGTGTGCTGTGGACAACATGGTTTATTCCTTAGAACAGAGGATTTTTCTGGTGTTGGAATTCCACCGCCTAGAACACAGTGTTGTTGCAACAAGACGAAGTTCTCAACGGAGGTTTAATGTAACCAAAGGACCGTAAAGCGATACAATAAAGGATCTGTTTGAAAAATTTCAACGGACTGGGGAACATGACGGATGAACGTGCTGGAAAGGTAGGGCGACCGCGTACGGCAACCACAGAGGGCAATGCGCAGCTAGTGCAGCAGGTGATCCAACAGCGGCCTCGGGTTTCCGTTCGCCGTGTTGCAGCTGCGGTCCAAATGACGCCAACGTCCACGTATCGTCTCATGCGCCAGAGTTTACTCCTCTATCCATACAAAATTCACACGCGGCAACCCCTCAGTGCCGCTACCATTGCTGCACGAGAGACATTCGCTAACGATATAGTGCACAGGATTGATGACGGCGATATGCATATGGGCAGCATTTGGTTTACCAACTAAGCTTATTTTTACCTGGACGGCTTCGTCAATAAACAGAACTGGCGCATATGGGGAACCGAAAAGCCCCATGTTGCAGTCCCTGCGTCCCTGCATCCTCAAAAAGTACTGGTCTGGGCCGCCATTTCTTCCAAAGGAATCATTGGTCCATTTTTCAGATCCGAAACGATTATTGCATCACACTATCTGGACATTCTTCGTGAATTTGTGGCAGTACAAACTGCCTTAGACGACACTGCGAACACCTCGTGGTTTATGCAAGATGGTGCCCGGCCACATCGCACGGCCGATGTCTTTAATTTCCTGAATGAATATTTTGATGATCGTATGATTGCTTTGGGCTATCTGAGACGTACAGGAGGCGGTGTGGATTGGTCTCCCTATTCGCCAGACATGAACCCCTGTGACTTCTTTCTGTGGGGACACTTGAAAGACCAGGTGTACAGCCAGAATCCAGAATCCAGAAACACTTGAACAGCTGAAGCAGTACATCTCATCTGCATGTGAAGCCATTCCGCCAGACACGTCAAAGGTTTCGGGTAATTTCATTCAGAGACTACGCCGTATTATTGCTACGCATGGTGGATATGTGGAAAATATCGTACTATAGAGTTTCCCAGACCGCAGCGCCATCTGTTGTTGACAATTGTAACTACTGTAATTTCGAAAGTTTGTCTGCCTGAAAATGTACTGTTGTCCCAAGCATATTGCAACAAACGATGTATTTCTATCACTGTTCGTTTAGTTTGTATTGCCGTTTCAAATATAGCGGTTATTTTTGAAACACCCTGTATATGATCATTCCACTTCAAATCGTTCCATATGCATATTCCCAGATATTTTACAGAAGTAACTGCTACTAGTGTTTGTTCCGCTATCATATAATCATAAAATAAAGGATCCTTCTTTCTATGTATTCGCAATACATTACATTTGTCTACGTTAAGGTTCAGTTGCCACTCCCTGCACCAAGTGCCTATCCGCTGCAATTTTCTAATGCTGCAACTTCTCTGTATACTACAGGATCATCCGTGAAAAGCCGCAAGGAACTTCCAACACTATCTACTAAGTCATTTATATATATTTTGTGAAAAGCAATGGTTCCATAACACTCCCCTGTGGCATGCCAGAGGTTACTTTAATGTCTGTAGACGTCTCTCCATTGAGAACAACATGCTGTGTTCTGTTTGCTAAAAACTCTTCAATCCAGCCACACAGCTGGTTTGATATTCCATAGGCTCTTACTTTATTTATTAGGCAATAGTGCGGAACTGTATTGAACGCCTTCCGGAAGTCAAGGAAAATTGCATCTACCTGGGAGCATGTATCTAATATTTTCCGGGTCTCATGAACAAATAAAGCGAGTTGAGTCTCACACGATCGCTGTTTCCAGAATCCATGTAGATTCTGGGTTTCCAGAAATGAAATGATATGTGAACAAAAAACACGTTCAAAAATTCTACAACAGATCGATGTCAGAGATATAGGCCTATAGTTTTGCACATCTGCTCGACGAACCTTCCTGAAAACTGGGACTAACTGTGCTCTTTTCCAATCATTTGGAACCTTCCGTTCCTCTAGAGACTTGCAGTACATGGCTGGGGGCAAGTTCTTTCACGTACTCTGTGTAGAATTGAAATGGTATCCTGTCAGGTCCAGTGGACTTTCCTCTGTTGAGTGATTTCAGTTGCTTTTCTATTCCTTGGACACTTATTTCGATGTCAACCATTTTTTCGTTTGTGCGAGGATTTAGAGAAGGAACTGCAGTGCGGTCTTCCTCTGTAAAACAGGTTTGGAAAAAGGTGTTTAGTATTTCAGCTTTACGCGTGTCATCCTCTGTTTCAATGCCATCATCATCCCAGAGTGTCTGGATATGCTGTTTCGATCCACTTACTAATTTAACATAAGGCAAGAACTTCCTAGGATTTTCTGTCAAGTCGGTACATAGAATTTTACTTTCGCTTCACGCATAGCCCTCCTTACGCTGCCTATGACATTGTTTAGCTTCTGTTTGTCTGAGAGGTTTTGGATGCATTTAAACTTGCAGTGAAGCTCTCTTTGCTTTCGCAGTAGTTTCCTAACTTTGTTGTTGAACCACAGTGGGTTTTATCCGTCCCTCACAGTTTTACTCAGTACGTACCTGTCTAAAACGCATTTTATGATGGCCTTGAACTTTTTCCATAAACACTCAACACTGTCAATGTCAGGACAGAAATTTTCATTTTGATCTGTTAGGTAGTCTGAAATCTGCCTCCTATTATTCTTGCTAAGCAGATAAACCTTCCTCCTTTTTTATATATATATATTCCTATTTACTTCCATATTCAGGGATGCTGCAATGGCCTTACGATCACCAACTCGCTGTTCTGCGCTTACAGAGTCGAAAAGTTCTGGTCTGTTTGTTATCAGTAGGTCCAAGATGTTATCTCCACAAGTCGGTTCTCTGTTTAATTGCTCGAGGCAATTTTTGGATAGTGCACTCAGTATAATGTCACTCAATGCTCTGTGCCAACCGCCCGTCCTAAACATCTGAGTGTCCCAGTCTATATTTGGTAAATTGAAATCTCCACCTAAGACGATAACATGCTGAGGAAATTTATGTGAAATGGATTCCAGATTTTCTCTCAGATGTTCCGCCACTAATGCTGCTGAGTTGGGAGGTCGGTAAAAGACGTCAATTATTAACCCAGCTCGGTCGTTGAGTATAACCTCCACCGACAAAATTTCACACGAACTATCCACTTCTATTTCACTACAGGATAAACTACTACTAACCGCAACAAACACGCCACCACCAGTTGGATGCAATCTATCCTTTCTAAACACCATCTGTGCCTTTGCAAAACTTTTCCCAGACTTTATCTCTGACTTCAGCAAGCTTTCCATACATATAACGATTTCAGCTTCGGTGCTTTCTATCAGTGCTTGAAGTTCCAGTACTTTACCAACGCAGCTTTGACAGTTTATAATTACAATACCAATTGCTGCTTGGTCCCCGCATGTCCTGACTTTTCCCTGCACGCTTTGAGGCTCTTGCCCTTTCTGTACTTGCCCGAGGCCATCTACCCTAAAAAACCACCCAGTCCACACCACACAACTCCTGCTACCCATGTAGCCGCCTGCTCTGTGTAATGGACACCTGACCTACCTAGCGGAACCCGAAACCCCACCACCCTATGACGCAAGTCGAGGAATCTGCAGCCTACACGGTCACAGAATCATCTCAGCCTCTGATTCAGACCCTCCACTCGGCTCTGTATCAAAGGTCTGAAGTCGGTCCTGTCGACGATGCTGCAGATGGTGAGCTCTGCTTTCATCCCGCTAGCGAGACTGGCAGTCTTCACCAAATCAGATAGCCGCCGGAAACCAGAGAGGATTTCTTCCGATCCATAGCGACACACATCATTGGTGCCGACATGAGCAACCACCTGCAGATGGGTGCACCCTATACCCTTCATGGCATCCGGAAGGACCCTTTCCACATCTGGAATGACTCCCCCCGATATGCACACGGAGTGCACATTGGTTTTCTTCCCCTCCCTTGCAGCCATAACCCTAAGGGGGCCCATTACACTTCTGACGTTGGAGCTCCCAACTACCAGTAAGCCCACCCTCTGCGACCACCCGGATCTTGCAGACTGAGGGGGCAACCTCTGGAACAGGACAAGCAGCCATGTCTGGCGGAAGATCAGTATCAGCCGGAGACAGAGCCTGAAACTGGTTCGTCAGACAAACTGGAGAGGCCTTCCGTTCAGCGCTCTGGAATGTCTTTCACCCCCTGCCACACCTCGAGACGACCTCCCACTCTACCACAGGTGAGGAGACAGCCTCAATGAGGGCATTATCCCGGGCAGCCACAGCCGTAGTCCGATCGGGGGATGTGTGGGACGAGCTGGCCGTCCTCGACAAACCCCCGTCCGTACCCCCACCGTGATGCCCATTGGCAACAGCCTCAAGCTGTGTGACCGAAACCAACACTGCCTGAAGCTGGAAGCAAAGGGATGACAACTCAGCCCGCATCCGAATACAACAGTCGCAGTCCCTATCCATGCTAAATACTGTTGTGCAAAGAATGTCTGAACTAATCTACAGAGAGCACAAACAATTCGGCACAAAATTTTAACAGTTGTTAAAATACAAGATTGCCTAGTAAATGCAGTAATGCTGCTACTTGCGCACTGCTGTCACAATGCTTGGCAGCAGAAGGCTAACTGTACTGTCAGTAACGTACAAAGACTATTTGAAAGAAATAAACAAATGACAGACAACTACGCAACTTTACACATCACAGATATTAAAATGCAAATCTGCCCCTGGTAATTACGAAACTACACAATGATTTGACGGATTTAACTAAACAAGTGCACTAAGAACACTCAAACAAATTTTCAACTTGACTACTACACTTATATGAACACTTGCGCACTGCTGACACACTGCTCGGCAGCAGAAGGAGACTACGCGATTTTAAACTATTTATGTACTAAAGCGCAATGCTACAACTCTCAAGTACTATAACATGCCCAAAATTTCTGAATTAAACAATGCAAGTACCCAAAAACATGCAAAGAAATTGAGAATTAAACTATGTAACAAATAAGTGAGCTAAGAGTATACGACTTGCTGCTGGCAGCTGCTTATCCAACGGCGGCAGGGAGGTGAGTAGCCTCTCTAAAAGCCCCTAAGAATTCAACCACAGAAGTTACTGAACTGAAATTTGGTCTATAACAATCAAAGACCATGTAGAACCTTCACACCAAATTTCATTAGATTTGGAGATGACCGAGTGGGGACCCCTGGTTCCCTTGATGTGGAATGACCCAGTAGCACAAAAGTGATTTTCAAGACAATTCTAGGAACAAGAACTATGATAAGATTACGCATCCTGCAGGGATCACAAAAATTTGTCACCCTCAACGAGTTTGCATCATGTGGTAAAACTGCCTTGTCCCCATGTTCATGGGTAACACACACACACACACACACACACACACACACACACACACACACACTTGCCTATGTTTGCAATTGACTGTATGAACACATTCTCATTCAGCTTTCCATGGAGAACCTTGATCATATCATCCTAATATCAGTGTTTCATTCTTCTTGGGGACTTATTAGAATACTTAATACATTGATTTTTGGAACAATGTAATTTAAGAACTCTTTCTGGTATGTTCTATCCATTTCCAGCACTTGACAAAGAGTCTGTTACATAGGCATTTAATAATCATATTATCTCAGAATGTTCAGGACCTGACAGGATCTTCTCTAAATATATACATTAGCCATGCATAACAAAGGAGAAAAAACTATTTTTTTTTATATCTTTGTAGCATATGTTTACAATTATGTTGGCATATTCCAACTGGTACAATGACAAAACAAGTACTTATAATGAGTCAATATTTTCTTAGCAATGCCTACCTTGTAGAGTTCTTCATCAAATTGCGAAAGTTGGGCTACTTGCTCCATAACCTCTTTCCGCATGAAGAATGGAGTGTACAATGGTTTATAGCCACGGCTGTACAACATGTGGAGTGATAACTGCACCAGACCATGCTGCATGAACACTGCTGGCCCCTGTAAAAAAGCTTTGCTGCTTAGTCACTAGTCATTAGTGGATAAATATGATATTTCATAACTGAGTGTCTTGATGACTTTGAAAATCAATACTGGGGGTTGCAAATTGATCTGTGTTTTTTTTCGCAATCTCATTTGTGCAAGACATATACACGAGTTCTGACTGCTCTTGAATGTACATGAATTGAATTTATAGTAAAGACATTTTTTTCCTCCTCAATAGTCAAAAAGACATTTAGTAACCCAGAGTACAGGCATTGCACCATGTAATACTGGGTTGCGTTGATTTAGTCAGATGGCTGGTTCGGCACTTCACAGCAGCCTGCAAACAGTGGACACTGGTGGCTGTCAAGTCAAGTCTGCTGACCCACAATAAAATGACCCTCAATGACTTCACAAGAAAGAAAGTAAGGATAGGACTAAACATTATGATCACTAATGAAGCAACGTCTCTATGCCTGTCGAATGAATTTCTATCCAAATTCTCAATGCCACTACAAACTTCTTTTACATTTACTCCAACAAAGAAGAACAATAAAATGATGTTTGGTTATATATATATATATATATATATATATATATATATATATATATATATATATATATATATATATATAAAGGGTCTGAAGAATGTGTTGGGGGTTACTGGACATTCTGTGTGTGTCACATCCGAGATCCTCTGCCTGGAGGACAGCTGCAAACTGCAAGCTGACTGGCCACTGCCAAACCTGTGCCTGGAGCCATCAATCTACAAAGCCACTTCCTCAGCTACTGGGCGTGGGCTATGCTGACAATTCCTGACACTCAAGCTGATCTTGATTCACCATAGTACATGTAACCCTATACCATTGCCATCCCAACAATAAAAAGCATCTCAAAACAGAAAACAGTACTCATTACTCACGACGAAACAGATTTTGTGAGTATTACATCTGCCAGTGTATTCTGTTACATGACCTGTTTAAACCTGAAGCCAAGTCAGTGTATACCTTGAGAAAATATGCTCTTCCGCCAGAGACTGTAACTCCTCTTTCACCATCCATTCCATCAATCATGTAGATTAGGTCAACATGAGACAACTTCTTGCGGTCAGTACAATTCCCAACAACTTTATCGACTGGATTCTCATCCTTGAAAGAAAAAAAAAACAATAATCTCATTAATATACCAAATTTTAAATCTATTTTAAACATATTCCAAAATGCTTTATTTACTGATAAATACTGGCAGTTAATTAAACATTTCTAGTACTTCAGATGTAATCAAAATGAGGGAAATTTACAAACTCTGATAACTCAAAAACTTTGTGGAGTACATTAATTACAGATGGAAGGGGTACCTCATGGTGTTGCCAAAATCTTCCTCCAACCACAGAAAGGGAGAGACAATTCAAAGTGATGAAGCTATTTTTGGGAGAAAGCAATCACATAGCTAACTTGTAATAGTCATTGGTGCTCATGTTTACTAATGGCAGACCACATAGTGCACTTGTGCATGGTACACAACAAATGTTGCAATGCGCCACCTCGTCAAACTGGCAGCAGCCAGAAAACACAAACTGTCTGCAATGTGTGGATATTTCTCTTTCCGTTTTTGGTTATGCCTCACAATGACATGTTTCATTCATGATATAGAGGAGATGCTGAGTCGCAGACAGGCACAACAAAAAGATTCTCGCGCACAAACAAGTACAGTCTTAGGCAACTGAAACCACACTGCAAGCAGCAACATCAGTGCATGATAAAAGTGGCAACTGAGTGGGGGTAATGAGGAGGCTAGGGCAGGGAGTGCGAGGGATAGTACGGTGAGGGTGGCGGACACTGAAGTGCTGCAGGTTAGACAGAGGGAAGGGGAGAAGTGAGGAGGAGGAGGGGGAAGGAGGAGGAGCTTAAAACGAGACAAATAAAAAGATTAGGTGTGATGAAGGAATGAGGGCTGTGCAGTGTAGGAATGGCAACAGGAAAGG
The DNA here is from genome assembly GCF_023897955.1 of Schistocerca gregaria. Taxonomy (NCBI): domain Eukaryota; kingdom Metazoa; phylum Arthropoda; class Insecta; order Orthoptera; family Acrididae; genus Schistocerca; species Schistocerca gregaria. The sequence continues at coordinate 531,744,357 of NC_064920.1, forward strand.
GACTGGATGGGTGAGGACAACAACTAATGAAGGTTGAGGCCAGGAGGGTTACGGAAACGTAGGATGTATTGCACAGAAAGTTCCCACCGGCGCAATTCAGAAACGCTGGCGTTGGTGGGAAGGATCCAAATGGCACATGCTGTGAAGCAGTCATTGAAATGAAGGATATCATGTTTGGCAGCATGTTCAGGAACAGGGTGGCCCACTTGTTTCTTGGCCGCAGTTTGTCAGTGGCCAATCATGAGGACAGGCAGCTTGCTGGTTGCCATGCCTACATGCAGCAGAGAAGTTGCAGCTTAGCTTGTAGATTACATGGCTGGTTTCACATGTAGCCCTGCCTTTGTTGGGATAGGTGGTGGTGGGAAGATGTGTGGGACAGGTCTTGCATCTAGGTCTATTGTGAGAATCTTTTTGTTGTGCCTATCTGACACTCAGCATCTCTGCTACATAGTGAGTAGCAACTTTCCTTTCATAATATTCTTACATTCCATCCTTTAAAAAAAAAAAAAAAAAAAAAAAAAAAAAAAAAAAAAAAAAAAAGTGTTTGTTTTTCATTCATGTCATGCACAGTGAAATAGTTATTAATGAATTTGTTTTAATTATGGGATATTTACTGGCTTCAACAGAAATGTGGGGGCCAGTTATCTGCTTTGACGCATGACATAGCTGTACTGTAGTGTGTGATGTCATGGCTGCTGGCATATTTGAAATGGATTGTGTCTGAAGAAGGCATTTTGTAGTATTTGTGGCACTCCTTGGTGTTAAATTTCAACATTTCAGATTTGCTTTTGTGTACTTTCAGTGTTTGATAGGACTGATGTAGTGGTAATTGTTAGGTATTTTATACTACGTGTGCACTTTGTAGTGGAATTGTGGGTTTGGAGCTTTTGTCAGTAGTTGTGTTGGTAGTTATTGGCTACAGATTTATTTTCAGCTTTTATGATGTTAGTTCACTGTGTTGTTAATGATTGAAGATCTAGGTTTTCCTTTTTATTTGTTTTGATGAGGGAATTCACTAGTATATTGCTGCATGTGCCGTGGCTGGTGATTTGGCAACAAAGATAAGGATCCTCCATTTGTATGGACGTGTGGTTGTGAAGATCAAGTGCAGAGTTTGGGAGAAATTTACGGAGTTAATCAAAGTTGCGTCTTTGTGCCAGTCTAGATTTACATTTTGGCTGGTAAACACCTTACACATTTTCTTTTTATATTTTGGTAAGAAGTACGGTGTGTGTGTGTGTGTGTGTAACTTACACAAAGGACTGTGTTTTGTTCCTATAATGAAACTGATGTTAATGGAATTTTTTGATGTGTTTGCATGATGTGTTATCAGCCACACTTAACAATGACTGATCAAGGCTGACAGGTTTGTGGATATAATTCTAGCTATTTTGTTCAAGTTAGATTTTTGTTAGTAGATAGAGCAGCAAGTTTGGTTTCTTGGTATTGTGGAATTTGTTCCAGCTATATTTGTGAAGTGAAGGTCTTAATCCAAGTTTTTTCTAACAAGCTCTGGTTTCTTCATATCCTGAACTTAATTATAGCTATGTAAGTCAAGTGAAGTTTTCTATATTAGTCTTTGGAGCAACTTGTGGTTTGGGGTATTAGGAAATTTGCCTGAATTACACAGATGAATTTTTGATACTAGCTTTTGGAGAACTATATTGTGGACTTCATTTGAGCTATCTAGCTCAAGCGAAGCTTTCGACACCAGCTTCTCGAGCATTTGAGCTACATAGGTTGAGGAAAATTTCTGATACCAGTTTTGAGGATTTCATGTACTCTTGACTTCCTGAATTTTTCAATAAGTTTTTGTTTGAGTATATATTATGAATTATGTTTATTTCATTTCTCCATGCCAAAAACCATTGAATCCCCACAGCTGTCCCACTAGTTTCATGTTGTTCTTAAAATTATTTCGGTTTACATTCTGTAATGGGATTGTTTTTGTCTGTTCACATCTTATGTGTGACATCATTGCAGCCATACTGCACAAGGCCAAAATGGCAGTGTCCACTACTTGATCCACGTCAAAGCAGTCACCTGGTATCAGACTTTACTCATTCTCTTGGTTGTACTGAAAGACACACACAAAGTTGGGTTGGAAGGAGATCAATTTATTTGCTATTTATTTGCTATAAGTATAGCAAATGGTGTAGACAAGTTGAAAATATTATTACATCTAATGTTTATGGTTTGCTGCCATCTGTCACAGCAAAAAACATATTTCGCCCAACAATACAATCTGCATGCACTCGACCATGCGTATTTCAATGCTGTTGTCACACCTGAAACAAAGTCACTACTTTTCCTTCAATCAAAATATGATCATCTCATTATTACCAGCTTCTAGTCTATAATTTTAATTCTTATGATTACTCACAGCGGAATTACCACGATATTCTTCAGGATAAGTTTGTGGAAGCCCCTCACCAACTTTTATCACAATTTACATTAAATGCATTACAATTTGATTTGAAAGACAGTATGAAGTGAATGAGTAAATACATTCTGAACTACACTCATATACAAAGCCTCTGAACAAGTCTATGATTTCATCAAATAAGTTTATCTTTTACACTCACCTCATCGTTGCTAATGTGTACTGAGCTGTGTAGAATGTTGCCAACCTCCCTTAATGCTGCATTTCTTTTCATTTCAGTGGACTGGATTTCATCCTGCTTTTCTTGGATTTTCTTTTCATAAATCTCACGCAGACTTTTAAGCTGAGTAACAGTCAAATTTCTAGCACCATCTATAGTGATACTGTTCAGACCATCAATAATTTCCTGTGGCAGGTCACAATTATCACCTTGATTCTCACGTGCCTGAAACAAAACAAATGAACATGGTAGCACATTATTCTGTCACGTTAAAGTATGTGGGGGGAGAGAGGAGGAGGAAGAGAGGAGGGTGGGGAGTGGGGGAGGGGGGGGGCAGCACAGGAGGCTGTGAACACACATGGACATAAAAAAACCTTCAGTGGTAGAGAAACGAAACCTTGTACCTTCAGGAATTTCAAAGTACACAAAACCATGGATGACACTATATAAACCAAGTGTCTTGAAACACACTTAAGATATACTGGATGGACAAAATTAACAAGTTGCATCACCCCGTAGTTGAGATTTTGGAATAATGGAGACACATTATGCTATAAAAGCATGTGGTAGGAGCTTTGATTGCAGACATCATGGAAGGGCAGAGAAAGAAAATTATGTCTACTGAAGACAGGAAGGAACATCGGAGTGGAGTATGAAAGTAAAGCTACAACAGGTTGAAACTTGAAGACACGCAACGATCAAATAATATGCTGCAGACTTCATGTCATGAGGATCAAGATATTGTGAATGCAAAGCTTGCAACAACAAAATTTTAGTTTTCAATTAATAACAAATCATATATTAGACAACATTTTCACTGTTACACAGCAACACACTGTTGCCTATGCAAAGCAATTTCATTCATTTTTTAAGTGATGAATCTGGAATTACATTTCAGTGTCAATTCTACAAGAATTTCAACATGGGCTCAGAAGGGAAGGTTTCCATAATACAATTTTATTATGGAAAAGAAATTTCAGAAAAACAAGTTCAGCTTTAGAGTGAAAGTCAACTGTTCATCGATTATTATTCAGAACACCAGAAAACATTAGTGAGTAACACATGCTGTGGAGGTTTGTCAGTGTCAGCCAGCTCATACACACACTTCTGCTATTGCAGTATAAAGCAAATACTTAACATATTTACACTGTCATTCATACAAAATGACTTTACTCCAGCAACTAAACATTTGAAATTTCACAAATGCATAAGATTTTCAGACACTGGGTTGAATTCTCATGATGGGTGACAAAGCTTGTTCCCATTTAGCTGTTTATGCTAACAATCAAACTTTCAATGTTGTATATCCACAAAAAAATCATTTTTTGAAAATATAATAAAGTGTATAGATAAAAAAATCTACTCACCAAGCAGTAGCTGGAGAACACACATGTGGGAGGTGTTTAACTCTGCAAGCTGTCATAGCCAGTGGCTCCTCCTCCTGGCAAAAGAGTTCAAGGGGAATGAGGAGTGATGAAGGAAAAGGACTGGTGAGATTTAGGATAATAAGTCTGCCCTGACCCGAGATTCTGGGTGACTTTTCCAAACCCTACCCCTTTCCCTAAACCTCACCAGTCCTTTTCTTTCAGCCCTCTTCCTTTGTCTTCAACTCTTCTGATAGAAGAAGAAGCCACTGGCTCCAGAAGCTTTGCAAACTTTAATACCTTTTACATGTGTGTTTTCCTGCTGTCGCTTGGTGAGTATTTTTTTTACCTACCCAATTATATTATAAACTTCCACTGTTGGTTAGATAAAACCCTGAATGTAAATATGAAGATCTTCACAGTGACAGTATGGAGTTGGGGGAAGTATGTGATTGGCCCATACTTCTCTGAGAAGAATGTTGAATAAACAATTGTGGTGACTGCAGTATGTTATCCACCACTGCTTGAAAATTTCCTGGTATCTGAACTAAGATGACACCAAAATAGCAATCAAATGTGATTCCAACAATATGGAGAAACAATTCACATTGACAGCATTGTTATGAATTCCTTGACGGTTAAATTCCCTGGCCACATAAATTCTCAAACAGTGACATTGCTTGGTATGTGGATTCCTCAGACGAGGGAGCATGTAATTCTTTTTGTATAAATACCTTAAATTTAGCATTTCACACATACTGAATGAACTTGAAGGTACCACCTCCCCGGAAATCTCTACCATACCAAAACAAGTGTTAGGGTGTGTTTATGACAGCTCGGGGAAGACTACATCACGGATGCACAGTGAGATACTGTCACTATTTAGATTATGTCATTTCCAAAATGTAATACTTTGTTTTATAGTCTTATTTTTATCTCTCTTTAACGGTACATGAACCTCAATAAGTCGTAGCAATAAACATGTGACAAATTTGTGTAATAAAAGAGGCATCATTAATTAAAATTGTTGGATCTTTCGCTGGACCCTACGTTACTGAAAATCGTAATGAACATTCTTCAGCTTTGTGAGAATCTTGCAAGCAATATAATTTTATTTTATGATTAACAGATTGTGATTATGTCGGACTCTGAGCTGGATCCAACCTCCATAGACTGTTAGTCCTGTAGCATCATTCGAGGGCTTTGTGCTGCTTGGAAGGAAGAAACGAGCCTTGACAAGCCGAAGCTTTGCGTTGCAACATGAGGAATGTTGAGCAGAGAGCATGGTCTGGGGAGGATCTCTACATCTGAGGCTGAGTACGGCACATGTTTCTAACTTAGCATAACTGTTATATGAACATATCATATAGTTTATTCATTTAATATTATACTGCCATTTTCTTAATCTCTTACTGAAAGGACAGCTATGGCCAGTGTAAAGTTACCAAGAAAACTCTGCTACAACATTTTTTTAACTAAGATTATTCCATTATAAGAGATGCACTAAATCTTTGTGCCTTTTCCAATGTCATTTATATGCCTTCTGCACTACTCATAAAACTACAGAAAACTACATGACTAAAAATCTAAAAGATTACAGTAGGCCTAATGATATTAGATCTACGTAAAACCTCAAAGATAGCATAATGTAGCAGATACATGAGGACTTAAATTACAACAAAAGATTCTGTAATAAATAGGATAATGGAAAAGCAACACACAGAACATTATTAGAGAGTCAGACTTTCTCTGCAGGTTACTTCTGCAACAGAGACCACCAATGAATAGCACAAGACCTTAAACAAACACACTACTCTTCCTTTTACACTGAATAGCTGAAGCACCTCTTCATATTCTGTACTGTGGTTAATGTTAGAAATGTCTGACTCTTACCTGACTCTCCACTCCACCTTCAACATGTTTTACAACTACTGTCTACACTGCCAAGGAAATCAATCGCACTTGAAGAGAGCCCAGTAAATTGTGGTGTACCACAACTTTAACTTATAAGGAGACAGCATAAATAGCAAGTTGTATTTTAACTGTCTTAATTGATTTCTGTTTGTTTCTGATTTCTGATATGAACTATGTAAACTGGAAATATCGCCTTACAGAATGTACGCTTGTGCACTCCAATTTTTGTGACTCCTCACTTACAGACTTGACTTTGTCAGTCTTGCTCAGCATTATACTTCCATCCTTTTTAAAATACAAAATTCACTCAACTATCACAGCCTCGCATTTCACTTACTCTCTCATTAATTAGTTTGAGTTTGTTTCATACAGTATCATTTCAGCTTCCCCCCCACCCACCCAAAAAAAAAAAAAATCTCCTTCCCCCCCCTCCTCCCCACATGATCACTTGTCTGCTATTCCTCCTACTATCTACAAATACCAATAGTAGCCTCCTTCCAATAACATTGTGGTTGTGATCTGCAAAGACTGGTTTGATGCAGCTCTACATGACACACTGTCCTTAGCATGCCTCTTCATCTCCGAATAATACTGCAACATACATCATTCTGAATCTGCTAAGTTTATTTATCTCTTGGTCTTCCTCTACATTTTTTACCCCCCATTTCCCTCAAATACTAAATTGGTGATCCCCTGATACCCATTCGAATGATCCCTTCTTTGGTCAAACTGTACCACATATTTCTTGTCTCCCCAATTCTATTCAGTACTCCCCCCCCCCCCCCCCCCCCAATTCTATTCAGTACTTCCCCATTAGTTACTTGATCAGCCCATCTAATCTTCAGCATTCTTCTGTAGCACCACATCTCACAAACTTCTTTTTTATCTAAAATGTTTATTGTCCACATTTCACTTCTGCACATGACTGTAGCTCCAGAAAAATACTTTCAGAAAAGACTTCCTAACACTCAAATTTATATTTAATGTTGACAGATTTCTCCTCTTCAAAAATTCTTTTCTTGCCTTTGCCAGTCTACATTTTATATCCTCTGTACTTCTGCCATCATTAGTTATTTTGCTGCCCACATAACAAAACTCATCTACTTCTTTAAGTGCCTCATTTCCTAATCTAATTCCCTCAATGTCAGCTGATTTGACTACATTCCATTATCCTTGTTTTGCTTTTGTTAGTGTTCATCTTATATCCTATTTTCAAACACTGTCCATTCTGTTCAACTGCTCTTCCAAGTCCTTTGCTGTGTGTAACAGAATCATAATGTCATCAGCAAGCCTCAAAGTTTTTATTTCTTCTTCCTTAATTTTCATTCCTACTCCAAATTTTCCTTTGGTTTCCTTTACTGTTTGTTCAATGTACAGGCTGAATAACATCAAAGATAGGCTGCAACCCTGTCAGACTCCCTTCTCAACCACTGCTTTCCTTTCATGCCCCTCGATTCTTATTACTACCATCCGGTTTCATCCAAGTTGTAAATAGCCTTTTGCACCTTGTATTTTACCATTGCTACCTCCAGACTTTCAAAGAGAGTACTCCAATCAGAATTGTCAAACACTTTCTCTAAGTCCACAAGTGCTCTAAATGCAGATGAGCCGTTCAAACAATGGCAAATCCAGGACCGAATGTAACAATATTATGAAAAGAACAGTTGCTACTATCATATAGCAAGATGCTGAGTTGCACATAGGTACAACAAAAAGACTGTCACAAAATAAGCTTTTAGGCCAAAAAGACCTCTGTCAAAAATAGACCACACACACACACACACACACACACACACACACACACACACACACACACACACACACACACACTACCACAGTCTGTCACAGCTGAAGCCACACTAGTCATTACCATCATAGAGTGCCACTAGTGTGGTTTCAGCTACCACAGATACTGGTAATGTGTGTGTGTGTGTGTGTGTGTGTGTGAGAGAGAGAGAGAGAGAGAGAGAGAGAGAGAGAGAGAGAGAGAATACCTCACATAATAATAGCAGCTGAGTATGTTGGTATCAGATCTTATCATCACTGTATTTTTCTACAAGTCTTGCTGTTTATTACATACACTTATTCAAAATGTATGTGCATCTTTTATTTTAAGATTTATGCCAGTACCATTTCAGCAGTATATATATTTTGCCGATATTTTCTTACAATATTGTTATTCAGTACACCTATTTTCTTCAGAGGATGTATAGATGGACATCAATTCTCTGTCTATACTAAATTTAGGTTCCCCTTATATTTACACTGTATCCAGAATTTCTGTCAGAGACAACTTTAAAGTGGCATATTTTGTTTATTCGTATTCTGTTTAGCTACGAATTTAAACAGAATATATCAGTTTTGTTTGTTTGCAGGAACATATCTGCAGTTCTGATAAACATTGAAATTCCCAAGCCACGGCACAGAAGCATGCTGCTAGAGAAGCCAAAGCAAAATGGTGCACAGTCCAATGATAAAGCAAAGTATGAGGTCTGTTCAAAGAATTTCAGAACATGCATAATTTCACGCTGGTGGTGTTGGAGCTAAATGCTGTTGGCATACCTGCACAAGCCTGTGTTTAATGTGTAACTGCTGAAAGTTTCACTGTTGTAAGTTTGTTAGATATAGTTCAGTGCTGTATTGAGCAGAATGTTGTGTTGCACAGTTTGTGAATTTTGAGGTGGCAGAGTTAGAAGAGCAAGAAGCGCAACGCATCTGCATTAAATTTTGCACGGAACACCAGAAAACATTTAAAGAGACACACCAAATGGTTCAGGAAGTCTCAAGTGACGAACACTTAAGCTGTACTCGATGTTAGAAATGGTTCACGAGGTTTAAAAATGGCCAGACAGAAGTTAAAGATGACCCTGGTACATGATGCCCTATGACATCTACCAACGATGCTCATGTCTGGAACATCAATGAAACTGTGCATGCCAATCGAAGACTGACTGTCCAAGAGATTTCAAAAGAATGTAATGTTTCAGTTGGATCATATTATGAAATCCTGACACAGGATCTTGGAATGGAAGTTCGTCCTGCAGTTTATGAGCCAAAGTCAAAAAGACCTTGCCTTGCAATCTGTGAAGAGATTTTGCACTGTGCAAATGAGAACGAAATGTTTCTAAATAACTGGTGATGAGACGTGGGTCTATATGTTGAGACCAATGGGTTGGGAGAGGTTCTCAAAGGCCAAACAATGCTCATCAGGTAGGGTCAAATGTCAACACCATGCCAATAGTTTTCTTTGACTTTCAAGAATTAGTTCAACATGAACTCATGGCACAGGAACAAACTATTAATCAACTATCAGGACATGCTGCAATGCCTGCGTGAAATGTGAGAAGGAAACGGCCTGCAATGTGGTGAGACAATTCATGGTTCTTGCTTCACGATACAGCACCCGCACACCAAAAACAAAATCACTGTGCTGCCTTAACCTCTGTATTTTCTAGACTTGGCCCCTGTGAAATTTTTCTCATTTCCAAAGATGAAAACCCTGTTGAAAGAATGAAAATTAGAAATGATAGATGAGATAAAAGAAAATACGCAGACAGCACGTTTCGCACGATTCAGCAAGGAGCATACCAAGAGTGCTTTCAGAAATGGAAACGTCATTGGAGGCAGTGTATCGATTGTGGAGAGAGTATTTTAAAGAAGACCAAGCAAGATCAGTTAAAGATAAGTGTAGAAAAATTTTGTGGACAAACTTTTTTAAACAGAGATTGTACAGGATTGTAATTCATGTTCTACATTTGAAGTAACAATGCCGCACTAACACATGCTAAGTTGGTGGAGGTGTAAAGCAGTAAAGCGCCATTTGGTGGTAAATCACCATCAAATGGCACAGTAGTTAGGTGGTACAGACTCTTACAATGTTGTCACACAAGTCTAAATGATGACGAACGAAGTGGCAGACCATCTCTCTGTGAAGAACCAGTCACTATAAGAAGTGGAGACCCGGTGTTCGAAGAATGGTGTACCAGTATCAAAGCGCAAGTGGAAAAAAAAAATAAAACTCTGTTGCTGATTGGTTTTCAATATCTTGCACGATATTTTCAACTTGACACAGGTCCTGGGTTCTGCGACTGCTCACACCCAATCAAAAAGCCAAACAAACCAAGGTGACAGAGCATATGCCGCAGGCTGTGAGAGGCCAATTCAGATGACCTTTTTAACTATTACCATAGATAAGTGCTAGGTGTATTACTACAAGAAAAGCAAGTAGTGGAATGTGGATTCATCACCTCCGCAATATGTAAACTACCAACCATCGTAATACAAAGTTGATGCCGAGTGTTTCTTGGAACTGCAACTGTGCAATACTAACAGATTGTGTGTAGGGGGCAACTGACCATAGGAGCATACTACTAAAATCTCCTGAAGAGATTATGGGAGGCTGTGAAGTCGAAGTGTCAAGGAAAGTTTTCCCAGGTAACTGCTCCACCACAACGATGCAACACATTCTGCAAAGGACATGATCACACATGCTGATTCCTTGAGTTACTAAAGTTTGCCTTTCTCCCCGATTTTCTCCTGACATGCCTACTACCTCTGTCCTTGACTGGGGAAAAAAAAACAGTTGTTAGGCTTTCCAGAATGAAGAGGAGTTGATTTTCTGGGTTGAATGTTTCCTTACGAGTAAAGATGAAGACTTCTACTACACAGTTTCCTGGTTGCAGCTTGATTTACTTGAGGTGATAATTAAAATTGGAAAATCATTTCGTTTTGTGGCCACATTCGGTGTTATTCTTTTTCAAAATTCAGTAATATTTTTTATGAATTTTGTTTTTTTGCCAGGTTTTGTGTTTTTTTCCCTAATTCAGTGTCATTATAAATGAAATTCTGTGTTGTTATTTCCGAAATTTGCATTATTTTAGCCAAATTTACATTATTTTTTGCTAAAGTTGGTGTTATTTTTGGCTAAATTATGTCTATTGCAAAATTTAGTGGTTTTTCCAGATCCGATATAATTTTTTTCTAATTTCAGAGTATCTGTTTTTGCTAAATTCAGTGTAATTCTTTGCCATACTTTGTGGTGTTTTTCCAAATTTGACACTGTTTTTCCTATAGTCTGTGATTTTTTCCCAAATTCTGTGCTGTTTTTGCATAATTCAATGGGAGATTTTATTTCAAATTTTAGAATTATCTTTTGCCAAATTAGGAGTTATTTATTGCAAAATGCAGCATTTTTTCCAAATTTGATATTACTCTGCTACATTCAGTGTGTTTTTGTCAGATTCAGTGCTGTTTGTGAAGCAGTAAATGAACTGTCATTTTAAGATTATACATGTATCTCACCCTTGAGGTGATTAGGAGTCAAAATGCAGCTACAAGGTCCAATAACGGTCAGTTACAAATATAAGTAAACTGCTGTCCTCGTAATTATAAAATTTTTATGTGGCAAAATTACTAACTTCGCAGTATCTCTTACAAATCACAGGTTTTACGTTATTTCACAAAAAATTGCTAAATCTGCATTATTTATGTTATCATTTTCACGAAATTGTTGTGTCCCTACTTGTGTGATTACACCTTCTACTACTTTTATAAGTTAGACTTTGTTTAGTTATCAGTATTCTGACTGGTTTCATGCAGCCCACCTCGAATTCCTCTCCTGTGCCAATCTTTTCATCTCCGAGTAGCACTTGCAACCTATGCCCTCAATTATTTGCTCGATATATCCCAATTTCTGTCTTCTTCGACCACCTACAGTTTCCTCTAGTACCAAGGAAGTTATTCCCTGACATCTTAACAGATGCCCTATTACCCCGACTCTTCTCTTTTTCATTGTTTTCATATATTCCTTCCCTTGATGATCCTATGGAGGACCTCCTCATTTCTCACTTCAACTATGAACAACAAACTGATATCAGTAACCAGATGCAGTGATTTATAATACAATATAGATCACTGTAACTGCATACTCATGTAAATTTGTTTTTTATACTCTTATTTTACTGTCACAAAAGATCTGGTCTAGAAATGTGTTTTCAAATATTATTAGCTATTAGCACACTCAAGCTACTGAGTAAAATAGACATCTTGGAATTATGTTAAAAAGTGCCCAGGCAAGCAGTAGCTTGTAGAGAGAGAGAGAGAGAGAGAGAGAGAGAGAGAGAGAGAGAGAGAGAGAGGGGGGGGGGGGGGGGGGAGCACCCTCATATGGGCATGTGCACATGAAAGCACAAACTGCATAAAAAACCTAAGCAATTTTCCATTTTTCCAATATGCTTGTCCACTGTTCAGCATTTTCTCTATTTGGTGGATAGTGGACTAGTGGTTGCAGCAGCAATACAATAAACGAGGAATCAATAGCTTTCATAAATTTCAGCACTGTAGCAGAACAATCTAACAATTACTTTACTCAGGATGTCTTATCATGTCCACGTCATTTTCGTTTCTACAAGCAGAGCTATGTGCATCATACATGAGAAGAAAAATCCCTAAAACTAGTACAAAAACAGCATACTTTTTCCGAGAGACTGAACAGCTTTGCTTTGAACACACATCTCTCCTACATTCTGGCACATCTCAAACATGCAAATCACCAAGATTTTGCTAACCTAATACAGTTCAAAAACCAGACGTGCAAAGAACACATGAATGCAAAGCAAAAACATTTGCTCACCTCTCTAGTCGGAAAAGCCTTACAAGCATCACCAAAGCTTGCTATATGATGATACCATCGTTGAAGATGAGGAAAGGAATCTGGAGGAGGAGAAGTAAAGGTTTTAAAAACGTATACATCATCCTGTGTTGGTATAAAACTGTAGATGTAGCTCCATTCTGACAGAATGTCATTTAGGGAGCCAAGTCCTGAGTTGCACATTTGCTGTAATTTTACTTTTTTTTCTATACTTGCATTTTTAGCATCTCCTCCTTTTACTACTCCACCTTTCTGAAATGAAAGTTCCTGTATCACATTTTAATCAGATTAGTATATCACCACAATATTGTAATTTTTTGTCCAAGATAGCACTCGATGAAAACTTACAAATCAACTAAATAAAGCACATCACAAAATGCAAACTGCATAAATGAACAAAAGGGGAGTTAAACTGTGTTGGCAATAAATTTAAAGAAAGGGAAAAGTAATTGCTGCTGAAACAAGGACAAAACCAAAAAGAGGTGTTAATATGGGAAAAATGAGCCAAGTACAGAGGTGACATGAGAAAGGATAAACAGTCAACAAGAAAAAAGAAAAGGCAACGAAAACAGGAATCATAAGACGAGGAATAAAATGACATAGATATTTAATTTTTCATTCTTTCCTATATTTATTAGATTTTTAGCAACTACATCAATGCAGGAACACACATGCAGAGTTAAAATTTTATGCTGAACAGGGATTTGATCTCAAAACCTCAGTTTATTGGGATACACCTTCATTGACTGAGCTATGCAGACAACTCATGACCCATCCTTACAGCTTCAATTCTGCCAGAATCTCTGTCTTACTTGCCAAATTGTGAGAATGGACTGTAAAATGTGCCTGGATAATTCAGTCCATAGAGAACTACCTTTGACAGACAAATTTCTATTTTCAAGTTCCAGTCTGGCACAAACATTTAATCTCACAGCAGTTTTCAACAAAGCACACACACACTGCTACAGTGTGAAATACTCATTGTGCATATCTGTATGAACTTCTAATCTCTTAGGAACATTTTCACACAAATAACGATCTAATGCTAGCTCCACATATGTATGATAGGTTAAGAAAGCATGCCAGTTGGGGCTTGAATCCAGTTCATTGCCTTTCAAACTGCATAATCAAATTATGTTCACATTTCAGTACCTTTTCATCTCTGCAATCTGCCAACACTTTTTCCCCCATCCAAAATTGCAATGACGCACTCTTCAACAGTGTATATACCACTATGACCAGAAAACTTAAGAAATAATTCTGATGTTCCAGACAACTTGAAAGGAGGCAAAAAATCAAAACGAGAATTGGTACTTGGAATGTTAGAACTCTGCTACAAGCAGGAAAACTAGAAAACCTTAAAAGAGAGATGGAAAAGAATCATATGGACCTCATAGGAGTTGCTGAGGTAAGATGGAATGGATGTGGAGGGTTACAGTCAGATGAATATGTATTGTACTACTCAGGAGGAGAAGTAAAAGATATGAATGGAGTAGGAATGATTATGACAAAGGAATTGGCTAAATGTGTGGAATATGTGGACTTTGCAAATGACCTAGTTTTTGGTGTAAGGCTGAAAGGAGCACAAAAAGATTTACTGATTGTCCAGGTGTAAAAGCCAACTTCAGAACATGATGACCAAATTGTAGAGGTAATGTACAATGTAATAGTGAGAATAGTGGACAAAAATAAAAAAAAAAATGCTGCAAATAGTAATGGGAGACTGGAACGCCATTGTGGGAAAAGGGAAAGAGGGAAACAGTAGGCAGTCATTGTCTTGGAAAGAGAAATGATCGAGATGAACGGCTAAATGACTTCTGCAGGGAAAGGCAGCTGATAGTGGCAAACATATTGTTCAAGAACCACAAGAGGAGGCTCTACACTTGGAAATCACCATGGGATAAATACAGGAACCAAATCGATTTTATGCTTGTAGAAGAAAAATACAGGAATGGAATCAAGAAGATGCACACATTACCAGGCGCAGATATTAATAGCGACCACAACTTACTTATGGCAGAAATAGAAATAAGAATGAAAAAACTGAAGAAGGTGACCATGGTGAAGAAGTGGGATGTAGAGGAGATAAGATCCAACAAAGAACAAATTACAGAGAAGTTGTCACGTGAGTTTCTAAACACATTACAAGACAAAGAACCACCTGATAATGCCAATGGGTACTGGAATATGCTGAAAGATGGAATCATTAAACTAGTACAGCAAAATATGGAACATGTCAAAGAGAAAAGGGCAAGAAACATGGGTCACGCAAGAAATGATTTCCAAGATGGAGGAGAGAAGAAAATTTTAAAACAAGAACACTGAAGATGCAATTAAGATGTACCTAAGGTTAAATAATGAATTGCGAAGAGAAACAGAGCAGACTAGGAAAAAATGGCTAAAAGAGGAATGTGATGCAACTGTAGAACTGGAGAGGAAGGGAAGATACGACTTACTATACAATCATAGTAAAGACTATGATATGGGATCCAAACTGAGCAGGAAGTGCTACTATGGAAATTTTGAGTAAAGACGAAGAAGTAGTGTACAAATATCGTGACGATGTCCTCCAGAGATGGGAAGAATATCTAAAAGAGCTATATGACACACCTCTCAAACCTGAAACTCTGGAGCTTGAACCACTCAACAGTGTAAGTGATGACAAGAAAGGACCAACCATCATAACAGAAGAAGTAAAGTCTGCTGTAGCTGCAATGAAAAACGGCAAAGTGGAAGGTAGAGAAACAGGAGAAATATTAAAATGCTTGAACCAAGATGGAATAAGACAAATATTGAGGTTATGTAGTAAAATATATGACAGCAGTGAATGGCCTGAGGACTTTCTGACAACAGTAATGATTCCATTACCGAAAAAACTAGGACCAAGAAATGCAGTGAGCACAGAACAATCAGCCCCATTTCACATGCAGCCAAAGTGATGTTAAGAATAATTAATAAGAGACTTGAAAAAGTAATGGAGGAGAATCTTGGCAAGGAGCAGTTTGGCTTTAGATGGAATACGGGCACCAGAGATGCAACAGGGCTCCTATAAATCTTGGGAGAAAGGTTTACTGAAAAAGGGAGAGACCTATATATGTGCTTCATCGATCTAGAAAAGATATTTGACAATGTAGTTTGGGACAGGCTGGCAACTATAATGAGGGAAAAGAGAGTGGACTGGAAAACCAGAAGACTTGTAAACTCATTATATCCTCATAAAAAAGCCTCATTTACAGTGAGAGAAGAATGTACAAACTGGATCAGACTAGGAAACGGAGTAAGACAAGGATGTTGTCTATTACCTAACTTCTTCAACCTCTACTTGGAAAATATGATTGACCAATGCTCATTAGATGACAAAGGAGTAGAAATTGGAGGAAGAAAAGTAGAGTGTTTGAGGTTTGCTGATGACATGGTCCTTCTAGCCACAGGGGAAAAAAAAATTACAGGATTTGGTGGACACCATTGAAACTCGTGGAAAAAATTATGGAATGAAAATTAACACGCAAATGCCTCGAACTCAGGAGGAGACTCATAAAATGTCTTGCATGGAGTGTTCTTCTGTATGGTGCTGAAACATGGACTTTGAGGAAGAAAGACAGAGAAAGGCTGGAGGCTTTTGAGATGTGGACATGGCGGAGGATGGAAACAATAAGTTGGAGGGACAGAGTAAAAAATGAAGAGGTACTGAGAAGAGTGGGAGAGAAAAGACAGTTACTAGATGTAATAAAAAGAAGAAAAAGAAATTTGGTTGGGCATATATTAAGAAAGAATGGCGGACTGATAAAAACAGTTTTAGAAGGTTATGTAGAAGGGAAAAGGAAGCGAGGAAGGAAGAGATTTCAGATACTGGATGACATGATGGCCGTTAAAACATACAGCAGCCTTAAGAAGATAGCAATGGATCGCAGAAAATGGAGAGGCAAAGGATCTGCTAATACAGCAGAGAACTGATGATGATGATGATGATGATGATACTGCTAGAAACTAGTCTTTACTTTTCCTGTGACTAAAAGGGAATAATCTTGACATTATGTTAGTGGTAATTTAAAATCAGCTGCTACTCTGCAATCTTAATTTCCAACAACAAAAGACTTGCAACAAATATTTGGGAGAAGATAGTGTGCATTGAGGTGACAGAAGTCATGTTCTCCTTTTGCCCAGAATAATTCAGCAACTCAACATAGCATGGACTCAACAAGTTGTTGAAAGTCTCCTGCAGAAATATTCAGCCATACTGCCTCCATAGCCTTCCATAATTGCAAAGGTGTCGCCAGTGCAAGATTTTGTGCACAAACTGACCTCTCAATTAAGTCCTTTAAATATTCGATGGGATTCATGTCAGACTATCTTGTTGGCCAAATCATTACATCAAACTGTCCAGAATGTTCTCCAAACCAGTCATGAACAACTGTGGCCTGGGACATGTTGCATTGTCATCCATAGCATGAAGTCCATGAATGCCTGCAAATGGTTTCCAAGTAGCTGAACATAATCACTTCCAGTCAATGATCAGATCATTTGGATCACAGGAGCTAGTCTGTTCAAGTAAACACAGCCCATACCAATATGGAGCCACTATCATCAGCTTGGAAAGTGCTTTGTTGACAAATTGGAAACCACACTTGAACACTACCATCAGCTATTACCAACTGATATCCTTGGCACACACTGTATATCTGAATACTGAATTCCCTGATAATTTCCGAAATGGATGTCCCATATGTCTAGCCCCAACTACCATTCCACGTCCAAAGTCTGTTAATTCCCATCATGCAGTCACGTCAGAAACCTTTCCACATGAATCAACTGACTACAAATGACAGATCAGTCAATGCACTGCCATTTTATACCTTGTGTTTTAAAACTTCTCTCACCACTGAGGAGCTGGAGACATGATTTCAGGCATGTGAAACTTGTCTTGAACTAATCTCATAATTAAAAGCAAAAATGAATGCTGCTGTTTTCTACAGGCGCCCATATATTGTTATGATCTTCATGTTTATCATTCCTTGCCTTCAACACTTCAATTTTAATAGCTACTGATGATCAACAATTGGGTTCACGTAACCTGCAGCCAGCGAAACACTAGCTGCCCTTCCTGGAGGCTCTATGTTAATATCTTATAAGAGTATTACCTCTGAAACATGGCATTACAATGAAAATACTTTTCTATAATTATTCAGAATGAGTTTGGAATGTTAAGTCATATAACTTATCAGAATCATCTAATAATGCCTTTCTAAGAAACTGAAGATCCTAATACTATCGTTTATGTGACCTTTAGCTGGAAAACTACAATACAAGAATCTGTGTGTATTGTTTAATTTTCTCATAACTTTGTGTTAGAACAATAGCTAACAAATGTTACAATATTTGGAGTCATTAATACATCATAGTTATGCTGCTTTTGTTTATTTTCATTTTGCAATATATTCACCCTGTGAAATAACTAAATGACTGAGTACATGAATGACAGGAGTACAATTCTGAAGAGGAGAGCTGCACAAATGGTTTATTTTCACTATTACAGGTTTATTTCAGAACAAACAGCAATGGTGAAATGCGTCATTAGACTGATATGCTTGTATTTGTGGCATGTCGAGTCACTGCTAGTCTAGAGACCGACCATTTAAGTCTGGTGGGTGCTACAAAATGTGTCCCAGTGCTCGATTGATTTTCAAATAATAAGATTGTAGGGCCTCTGTGCAAGGCTGTCCACTTTCATTTACTTCAATTGATCATTCTCATTTATAACTGCACACTGACAGGAAATCCTAATTCAACCTTGTCAATCAATGCAGTTTTGTCTGTAGAGAGGGTAGAATAGGAAGCACTTATACAAATTTAATGCGCAATATAGCTGCATCATTGATCATGTGGACCAAAATCCTCCATGGTGGAAATGCTTACTTACTGTCACCTGCAATGACTTTTTGACAACAGTACAAGATAGGTATGATGTGTCTTTCACAGTTTGGTATAACATGAGAATTTGTCATTAATGATTATTTGCTTTTTACTGCAGACAATGTTGGTCACCACAGACCTCGTTAAGTGGCTGATATGATGTCCTGATTGTAGCCTACATCGATATTCTGTGTATATACTTGACTGACCAAGCTCCCAGTCCTTGCAGTCACAAAAGTGAACAATATTGGCAATACAGTTCAACCCCATATCACGCTGCACAATAAATCAGATGTTTAACTAATGAATAGAATATTCGAGAGTAATTTTCGAACATGCAAATTTGTAGTAACTAACAGACAGCCTCACCACTTCCACAGGAATCTGAATTTTTGTCAAATAACCTGTACTGCCTGTAAGAGCAATCCTCCTCGTGCAGTTGCTTGTATTCTGAATTAAATTATTTTCCTAACATGCCCACTGCACCAACAAAATCTGAGCAAGAATCGCCATGGCCAAAGCTGCTTTCAACAAGAAGAGGACTCTGTTGACCAACAAGTTGATTTTGGCATTGAGGAAAAAACTGATAAAGTGCTACATTTGGAGCATTGCACTGTATGGAGCAGAAACTTGGACAATGGGAAAGAAGGAGAAAAAATACTTAGAGAGCTTTGAAATGTGGGGCTGGAGGAGAATGGAAAAGATCAAGTGGACAGATCGCATAAAAAATGACGATGTGCTGCGAAGAGTAGGAGAGAAGAGAAGTATTCTGCGTACAATTCTTCAGAGAAAGGCCAACTGGATTGGACATGTACTTAGACACAAGGGACTCGCACATGATGTCATTGAAGGGAAACTCAGAGGAAGAAGAAGAATTCAACATCTGGACGACATGAAAGATGGAAGGAGATACAACAGACTGAAGGAAGAAGCTGAAGACAGGGAACAGTGGAATCAGAAATTCTCCGTACGAAGACATGGACCTGCCACTAGGCAGAATACTACACAATAATAATAATATGTTTACAGCAGCACTAGTTTAAAGAAATATAACAAAAGAATTAATTTTAAACTTTTTGTTTGATTACTTCTAATTTAATTTTCAACTGTACTAGTGTAACAACGATAATTAAATTTTCTGCTGTTACCATCTTACATCAAACATGCTTCAAGCAAGGAATAAAACTGCTGCACATTTGTGAGGTAAAAAAGGGAATTTTGGGGGAAAAACTGGGGACTTTTTATGCAGCTTGGGGTAATTTTCAGGCAGCATATTGCGAATGATCATACGAGATAAATTTGATGTATTTCAAGCAAAAAGTGTCAAGTTGCAAAAAATGCCACAAGTGAAAGCAAGTAAAGTAAATCCTACTCATAGGACCAGCTGATAGGAGCGACAGCAAAAGTGAATGAATCTCCCAATGTATCAGAAATGCTGCAATGAAATATGGACTAAAAGAGGACTTGTTTTATTCTCACTTCAAAGGACAAGAGGACAGTCAACCAAAGATTGTGGTATCACCTGCCTACTGTGACCTGTGAGTAAATGTATGTTGTATGACGTCATAGTGGTGAGGGCAATTTGAACTAGACCTTTCCAAGTTGGGCTATGTAGTGACACTCTGTAATGTGCAAAGTTTATGTTTCTAAGTTGTTTGTCAGGTATGTTAGCAATTCGTTTGATTGACATGGTGAGTGCTGTGCGTGAGCATAATATGAAAGAGTTTGTGGCAGTGCATTATTTTGATATTGGCAGTTGTGACAAATGGATTTGTTTTCGTGTTTGGAATTATTAAGGCTGTATGATGCGTATGGTCAGATACTTACATTCTGTTTCTTGCTAGTTACAGATATGATAACTATGTTCACCAGTATGTCCTTGCAAAGGGCTATAGTGAATAATATGTTGACAGGCATTAATTTTCAGCAGTTATTTGGTCTCACTGCCAACTACATGAAATGAGATTGAACTAAGTGGCTGCATCTTGGACCATATACAAATGTATGTGGCATTGTTGATGGGTTAACATATGGCTGTCTATCCAGAACGTGTTACTGATTTGAGCATTCTAGGCTGGCCATTCGAAAGATTAGGTTACTGATATTTTATTATTGTCCATCTACTGAGTTTTGTTCTCACAAGACAGACATAAGCGACCATCCTGTGTTAGGTTGGTTTTTGTTTTGTCAGGACGTGTGTTCAAAATTTTATGAACTGTAGGGGAAAGTGCAGAGGTGGGGAGGTTGTTGAAACCAATGACTCTGCATTTGGAAAACAAAAGTTTGGGAAGGGGAATCATCTTGTGGATAACTGGCTGTAGGACACGGTTATTTCAGGTGCTGGGTTTTCAGATGTTTTCTGGGTGGTGGAGAGAGGGACAAAAAATTGGGTTTAACTGAGGATTATACAAATCTTGTGTCACGTTAATTGTTTTCATATAACGGTTCAGGGAATAGTGGGTATCAGCATTTAATAGCGAGACACAAGTGTCGAAATTCAGGAGTATCGTACTGGGGCTTGTACAATAACAGAGATAGGTATTGAGGGTTATGAAATCTGTAACAGGGAGGGGGAAGAGATGCTTTTCATCTGCGCTCTTATTTTAGATGAGTATGGCAGGAGGAAGAGTGTCCCTGATAATTTTTGTCCTCAATGTTGTTACGTGAATAGTCTTTGGGGTGTGGGATTTGTCGATGTTTGGGCAGTTGGGGAGGGCGAGAACACCTAGTAAAGTTACATTTTCGATTTTAGCTATGTGAGCCTGTTTCGATTTTGTCATACCGCTGACTTTGCTTTAGTTATAATAATCAAGTGAAATGCTAGAAAGGCCTACCCGATTTGTAGACGTTTGTATGGTTTTGATGACTTTGAGCTAAAGTGTGTAGGTCAGGTGAAATCCTTACACCATGTGTTGGCGCTACGTCCGGGTTCGTGCACTTCACTTAAGCAATATAGGTCAAGTGAAATTTCCGCCACAGAGTTTTGGGTTTGTGTGTGAGGTCATGGTACCATGGACTTACTTAGAGTTACATAGGACAAGTGGTATTTCTGATACTACTGTTAGCTTTTTCAGGTTCTTTGCAGTTTTCTTGACTGATGAGGACGTAGTTTGCTTGATTTTAGCATCAGTATTTGTTTTCATGTTTATATTATTAGGATTGTCATACATTTAGTTTCTCCTCCCCACAAACCCCTAATTCATGTGGGTTGCCAGCCCATTAGTTTCACTGTATTTCTACTATTAAATATTTGTCATTTTACTTGTGTCTTTTCTCATGTGTGGTGAGTGAAGTCCTGGTTGCAGCGGTTTCCAACATCTGGATGCTGTAATGGGGCAAAGCTGAGAAGGGTTACCACAATCTTCGTTTGTCCCACTCGAAAGAAGCCAGTTATTCCAGAAAATAAGGAAGTGGAGCGATCATGGTCACTAAAATGTATGGTTAGCTATGGGTTGAGGCAACAAAAGAAATGAAAGACACTATAAAAACGTATGTGACTGAGCACAATACTCATATTCATTTTAGCAATAACATACCAGAAGAATGGTACGATTTGACAGTGAGTCCAGAGTCCTTACAGCAAACTAGAAGGTGTATGTCAAATGATCCATTCATAATTTACAGCTTTTACCATCTGGTGAAAGACAAAAATGGTGTGACTTGGTGTAAAAGATGTCCAAAATGTATTAACAATCCTGATTAAACCCGTTTCTGTCTAGATCCATCTGAAATTAAAGAAAGATATGATGGAAGAAGATTTCTTAAGTGGTTAGGAATGTGGAAGTGTTTGCAAAAACCTTCCAATTCCTGGAGCAATCAGGACAGAGTCTTCCTGGCAGATTAAAACTATGTGCCGAACCGAGACTCGAACTCGGGACCTTTGCCTTTCACGGGCAAATGCTCTACCACTGATCTACTCATGCACGACTCACGACCTGTCCCCACAGCTTAATTTTGCCAGTACCTCGTCTCCTACCTCCCAAACTTCACACAAGCTCTTCTGCGAACCTTTCAGAATGACACACAGTTTTAATCTGCAAGAAGTTTCATATCAGCGCTTTCCCCAATGCAGAGTGAAAATGTCATTCGGGACAGAGTCGGCTGAATCGTTGCATGTGAAATCCACTGAGGATGATGAACAGCACCACAGTAATGTCAGAAAGTATAACGAGATATTGAAGTTTATAAATGAGAAACTTATGTTCCGAAATACTATTTCTGTTTTTAAAAGTTCATATCTTTTAAAGCTCAGTGTTTTGTAATTCTGTGATAAATACCACAATATACACCATGTGATCAAAAGTATCCAGACACCTGGACCCTGAAAATGACTTACAAGTCTGTGGCACCCTCCATAGGTAACGCTGGAATTCAATATGGTGTTGGCCCACTCTTAGCCTTGATGACAGTTTCCACACTCGCATGTATACATTCAATCAGGTGCTGGAAGGTTTCATGGGGATGGCAGCCCATTCTTCACAAAGTGCTGTACTGAGGAGACACATCAATGTCAGTCAGTGAGGCCTGCCATGAAGTCGGCGTTCCAAAACACCACAAAGGTGTTCTATAGGATTCAGGTCAGGACTCTGTGCAGGTCAGTCCATTACAGGGATGTTATTGTCATGTAACCACTTTGCCACAGGCCTTGCATTGTGAACAGGTGCTCAATCATTCTGAAAGATGCAATCGCCATCCCCGAATTGCTCTTCAACAGTGGGAAGCAAGGAGGTGCTTAAAACATCAATGTAGGCCTGTGCTGTGATAGTGCCATGCAAAACAGGGTGCAAGCCACCTCCACAAAAAACAAGACCACACCATAACACCAAGACCTCCGAATTTAACTGTTGGCACTACACATGCTGGCAGATGACATTCACCGGACATCTGCCATACACACCCTGCCATCAGATCGCCTCATTGTGTACCGTGATTCGTCGTTCCACACAACGTTTTTTCGCTATTAAATCGTCCAATGATTATGCTCCTTACACCAAGCAAAGCGTCGTTCGGCATTTTCAGGCGTCATGTGCGGCTTACGAGCAGCAGCTCAACCATTAAATCCAAGTTTTCTCATCTCCCACCTAAGTGTCATAGTACTTGCAGTGGATCCTGATGCAGTTTGGGATTCTTGTGAGACAGTCTGGATAGACGTGTGCCTATTACACATTATGACCCTCTTCAGCTGTTGGTGGTCTCTGTCAGTCAACAGAGAAGGCCAGCCTGTATGCTTTTGTGCTGAACGTGTCCCTTCACATTTCCACTTCACTCTCACATCAGAAACAGTTAACCTAGGGATGTTTAGGAGCGTGGAAAACTCGCATACACTAATATGACACCCAATCACTTGACGATGTTTGAAGTCCGTGAGTTCCACGGAGCACCCCATTCTGCTCACTCACGATGTCCAATGACTACTGACGTCACTGATAAGGAGTATCTGCTCACCCCAGTTATGTAGTGGACGCTCTTGCATTTTTTTTGCAGTTCATGTACACTATACACTCACATAATGTGCATCAAAATGTGTTTCCTGAATTGACCTTGAAGTTTTAACAATATGGAAGGGATAGACTGCTACATACCACATACAGGAGGCAGTGAATCCCACACAGACACATTGAAAGAGTACTAGAGCTTTTGGACAAAGTCCTTCCTCAGAAGTAGAACTATCACATATTCATATACAACAACTCACTCACACATGGCTACTGTCTCCATGCACTATGGCCAGACTCCAAACAATTGGCAGTCAGGCATGAGAACTTGGAGAAGGTAGTCGTGTGTTTGTGGGTTGTCTGACAGTTCCACTTCTAAAAAAGTGACTTCGTCCAAAAGCTTAAATATTTCTGATTTTTCTTTACACTGTAACTGTCTACAACTTAATGCCTCCTCTATGTGGTGAATAGCAGTCTATTCTTTCCATATTTATTGTTACTCCACTGTAGAGCTTCTACTGTTAGATTTTACCTTGTAGTTTTGGTTTTTATGATGAAAAGTACATTTAAATATGACACAAACATAAAAATTAGGTTACACTATGGGTTAATCTATTGTCAGAACCATTATCTGGCATCCATATGCGTTGGCTTGGCCAATTCGCAACAAGCTTGTCATCCTTCAACTTAACCTGCACACTGGGCTTTGCTATAGAACAGCCTTTCACCACAACCATGGCTGCAATAGATTTTATTTTATTTTTCTTATTTGTTAGGAGGGGGTGTGCAGTACCCCACCTAGTCTCAATCTGTAGTGAAAGGTACTATGTAAAACATTCAAATCACCTGATAATGACTTTGCAAAATGTTCAAACCATCTGTAAAACCACCAAGCAGGAAAAATTCAATTAAAGAAAAATATAAGAGCACTGTACACTTATTATAAATTGAACAAGTGAGTGGAACTGTTAAGACATTGGTTCCATTTACAGGATAAATTCTCATATTCCAAAGAGGCCTCCTGATGCAGGTTTTCCTAACTTATTTCAGGCAAATGTTGGGATAACTTGTTCAAGAAGGTCATGGCAGACCACCTGTAACCTACTTGTGCCTTTTGTTTTTCCTTTTACTAATCTTTAATATCCAGATCATGAAATGCTCCTTGGATGAATAAAGTTCCATACTTTTACTGTAGGAACCACACTCAACCTATATAAACACTATGCATTCACAACAGAATATTCTGGTGTAATTGAAACAGCATGTCTAACACTAGTTTACTTGGCACAGCTTACAGAAGAAAAATGACTGTAGGGGCTGTCATGATAAATATCGCTGAAATTCATCTCTATCTCTCTCTCTGAATAAAGGTTTCTATCTTCATCAGCCTAACTTGTTTTTTTATCTTTCTGCATAGATAGACTAATGCATGTTGCAAAACTTCTTGCCTCTTTCCAGCTTAAATAATTATGTTTCTGACAACTCACACAGTAAACAAAACGCTCCATTATTTCCAGTGGTCTAAATCAAAAACAGTGGTGACGAACGTATAAGGCCGACATGGAGACAGTATACTTGTAGTTACATTTAACAAATTTTCTCTGTATTATTTACCTTCATTTTCTCGCCTATTACTTTGTTGCATAGATTTTTCAGTTTATTCAGGTTATCCAACTGATGACGCACTGAAAAAAATGGGGAAAATGTTTATTAACAAAATTAGACACTCTAAGGACACGGAAATGGGGAGTACTTTGCAGTTTTAATGCTATACAAAATGACTGCTCTTTACCACCAACTAAACACGAGTATGTATTGAGGCAATGTTTCTCGCCAAGAAGCGAGACCCGTATGTTAGGGAACATTATTGATACACGGCCGTTTTTGGCTATTTAACACATGGTCATAGAGTTACCGCAACCACATTGATATCGACGACAGATACGGTGAGTGCACAAGCAACATATTTCTTAATGTTCTACAGTATTAGACATATCGCACTTACACTGTCTCCATTCTGTATCTTTCTTTACAACTTCATCAACAAGCCCGACGTCTTTAAATCTGTTCGCTTGATTTTTTTTAATTTTCTCGATATCACCGCCTTTTTCAGGTCTGAAGAGATCTAAATCTAACACCATTATTCGTATTTAATAAATAACTGTGAAATA
Source organism: Schistocerca gregaria (assembly GCF_023897955.1). NCBI lineage: Eukaryota > Metazoa > Arthropoda > Insecta > Orthoptera > Acrididae > Schistocerca > Schistocerca gregaria. The sequence continues at coordinate 531,770,403 of NC_064920.1, forward strand.
AATAACCTAGACAGATCCGTCAACAATCACAAAAATTACGTCAACTGACACGAAAACACCATGCGGCAAGTTAGTCAACACAGATTCTAGCCACGCAGCTGGCAGCTCCAAGCACCGGCGTGCTCAAAGATAACACACGACATGGTACGCATAGAAATCAGAAATCACTGGCTGCAGGGAATTTGGTTTCCTACTTTTTTGGACCAAATGACAGCATTATAGTATATCGATTTCAAATAATTATGAAGTTGTCAGTTGTATTCAATAACAGCAGGAAAATTTTAAGCTATAGAGGCATGGTGGCTAATATGTGTGCAGACGCAGAGGGTGAGATGGCGTAATTTTTGTGGTGCTTGGCAGACCTATTTCGGATATTTATTTCACAATAATTCATTAAATACTAAAATATGGTTTGAGAATTAACCAGGAGAGGTACGTGGTTTCTCCTCCTCCTCTATTCCTATCTTCTGCCAACAATAAAAGATTTTACCCCGGCTAGCGACTGTAAATGCACGCTCATGTCAGAGCGCTATTTCTACAGTGTTATTTCGTACGAGTAGTATCATAAAGAAATTACTTCTACCGAACAGACGTGTCTATCGCTAACATTAATTATGTAACAGCAATGGACTCGGTTCACGCAGCAGCCGTATACACAATGGGTTTATTGCTACTACTTCACTATGATATTGCAGGATCTCAAGGGTTGACAAGCGGGTGCTGAAGCAAACACGGTATTTGACAGTTTACTTAGTTGTACGAGTTGACTGGAGCGGGACTAACAAGGGAACATAACTAAACGATCTTGATGAAACTTGATGGGCACTTAGAGGGTTCAAAATAATGCAATCGCTTTATTTCGTTTACACCCAGTTTCATTTTTAAGGGCCAAAACATACCCTGAAAGAAAATTTGAAGTATTAGATTTAGAGGAAATATCTTCAAAATCATGATATATAAAAATGTGTTTCATATGGAAATTGAAAAGTAAAAAGATTTGTTGTAAGATAAATTAAAGAAGCTTTCACACTAAATTCATCCATATGTATTAAAGCTCATTTCTGAAATAAGATTTTCGGAAAATAATCTGCACACAATGCACTATCGGAGTATTTTCTACACACCCAGCTGAAATTCCTAAATATTCATTATTATTCCAATTATTTATTTTACTTATTTTTGTTTTGTGTTTTAAATTGTTATTTTTATATTATATATTAACGTTTTTGTTTTCTTCAGTTTACCATTTCATATATGTTTCTTTTGTTAGTTAAAATAATGAGTCACTTATTATTATGATACAAAATCAATATAACAATGCAATATGTAAAGAAATACTTAAAACATGATGATTTTTATGCCATGCACATGAACTAAACGAAATTTCTTCACATAATAGACACGACAGAGAATGCAGTGTAAAACAGAATGCAACAGGAATCTTAAATTCTGATTTCTCCAAGGCATATTTCAGTACACTGTAAAACCTTGCTGAAGAGAAATTATTATGTACTAGTGACTGCTGCTTGATTATATTGTTTATCAAGTAGATATTGATATCTCAGTCATTCATCAGAACTAGAGCAGAAAATCTTTTCACAAAGTTCTTCCAACTTCGAAGGACATATATGACCCTTTGGTTGTACCTGTGCTATGGAGCCTTTTGGGATCCAATCACCACATGAGTAACTTCCTTGACCCCAGGTATGACGCTCAAAATTTCAAAATGGTTTTCCACACTGAGCACACACAATGGAGGTAGAATTTTTACCTCCATGGCACACACCCCCGTCCTCCCCGCTTTGTAGTTTAAAAAATTATTAATGGAGAGTCTTTGAAGTCCCAAATGTTTTTGTCATAGCATAGAAGTCCTGCCAACCAACATCTGATCAGGTTAAAAGGTATTTGATAGAATTTTTCTTTCACAGTACTGTAGAAAAATCTATATTATTGTTAGATGGTTGTGGTGGTCAGTGTGAAAGAACCATTTTGAGTATCATATCTGAGGACAAGGAATTTGGTCGCATGGTGACCCCAAAGAACTCACTGGGAAAGGTACATTCGTTGGCTGTATAAGTCCTTCAAGGTTGGTAGGTGTTTTTTAGAAGATTTTCTGGTCTTTTTCTGGGTGATTATGATGACAATCTCCACTTGATAAATAATATAACCAAGTTGCAATAACTAGTAAATTATCAGTTTTCTTCACTCAGGTTCTTCAGTATACTGAATTGTAAAAATAAGGATATTTAGAGGCTCACCTGCTGCAGTTTGAGACTCCTACTAAATTCTGTTTAATATTGTGTTGTTTGTCATGAGTATCATGTGAAGAAATTTCCCTCATTCTATATGCATAATGTTAAAAACGTTATGCCTTAAGCATTTCTTTACGAATTACCATTATGCATTGATTTTTTATCATGATTATGAGTTACTCATTATTTTCTCCTAAAAGAAACAGTAAATTAAAAAACAAAATAAAAACGTTAGTACAAAGTAACAATTTGAAAAATAAGTAAAATAAGTAATCATAATGATAATGAATGTTTCAATCTTACAACTTAGTGTGTTGAAAATACTCCAACAGCACACTGTGTACAGGTTATTTTTCAACAATGGTATTTCAGAAATCAGCTTTATTAGACACAGATGTACAAGGTGTGAAAGCTTCTATAATTTAAGCTGTAACAAAAATTTTCTTTCCTCATAATTTATTGATGGTGCAATGGTATTTTGCAAAATTTGAAATTACTACAAAAATTGATTACACAGTTTTCTAGAACATTAGATACATTTACATCTACATTTATACTCCGCAAGCCACCCAACAGTGTGTGGCGGAGAGCACTTTACTTTACATGAAACATTTTTATATGTGTCGGTTTCACAGATGTTCCTTCTAAATATAATATACCAAATTATCTTCTGGATTGTGTTTTACCTCTCAAAAGTGAAACTAGACACACACGAAAAAGTACGTATTTCATTACTTTGACCCCATTATATATATATATATATATATATATATATGTCAAGTTTCACCAAGAACGTTTACTTACAGATTAAATGATAATTTGTAAGTTAAACTGTTTAAAAGCATTTGACAGAGTAATAAGCAAACAGAAACTGATTTCACATAGCTGATTTCCAAAGCTTCATACCCATTAAGCTACAAATACGAGTTTAGAGAAATGAAACAAGCTGCAAGAGAAATGAAACAAGCTGCATATTTTTTAGCCAGAGCCATTTCCTAAAATGAAATACTGATTTATGAACAGAGGTGTTCCACAGCATCATTCATCTCAGTAAAAAGACAGCAGTTTCTGATTGACATTCTTTTGACATGACCATTTTATTATGATGGAAAAACTTATGGGGGCTACAGTGTGCACTTTTAATTTATATTTCTTTATTTTAGAAATACGAGCATTAATTTTTATGATATTCCCTATTAATATTTCGATCAATGATGGGCTTGTAATAGAAAGGTAGATTGCAACAGAAGTGTTCTGTCAATGATGGGGTTGATATCGATGTGAAAGTTCTTTAATAAAGGAAAAGGCGAATGAAAAGGCATAGTGTGTTTGTACATAGTACTCAAAAGTTGATGTATGGCACTTCTCATACCAATGCCTCATGAAACTACAGACAAACTAAAATAGAAATTGCACTGATGTTGCTCATGCTTCTGCACAAGATCTAATTTGACAGTGGTTACAGTACCCTGTGTATTCTGAAAGGTATTTATTTCAAGATTCAAATATGCACAATGCGTTGTCAGTGGAGAGTAACAAATAATTCACAGTCGTGACAGCCATAGTGTTCTTTTTTAAAAGTGCCTTTCTTGCTATTTCCTTGGAATGAATAACAGAATTTTCGTTTCAGGTAATTGTATTTTACGCAAAGTGCTTTTGGGCCTGACAGGTAAGTACCAACATATCTTGTTTAGCAGTTTCCTCTACACAATTATAAAGTGACCTTGGCTCCATATGATACGTTCAGTTCTGTGCAACATAAGAGATAACCTTTACTTTAATGATAGTGTATGAAAAGAATCAATAAAGAAAGTTAAGTTAAATAGTTTTTAGGAGTGTACAATTATAAGAATTTGAGATGGAAGCTTTTTATTGAAGAACTTCCAAGTTACCTAATATTTTGTTACATGCAACAACAGACGTTTTAGGTGAAAATGTGGTAATGCACAACTGCTTGTTCTGGCAAAAAATACAGTAGATTATAAACAAAAAGCTGTATGCTGATATTAGATGATCCTATAAGTGAATTGACGAGATCTAAAAAGCAAAATAGAACAATAATATGTATGCCCATAATTACAGGCATTATGAAAGAAGTCATCAGCAAGAAAGAATAGTAATGAGTTTTTGTGGGTTCCAGGACACAGTGCCATTTTTCTAATGATACAGCAGGCAGCTTAGCCAATGAACAATGAATCTGGGCGAAAATTCTTAGCTTAATCAATGAAAGAGCCCAAACTGACTGACAGTGTCAATGGATTTGGACTAAGATCTCAAAGAGAGTTCATTATGGCTGGCTGCAACCTATACTGACTTCAGATTATGTCCATTTTCAAAATCTGAATATCTTTACTTCTACACATACTGGCCATAGCCGCATAACACATCCACTCTCACTATATGTAACTTCTCACTTCCTCTATATAGATAATAGTTCAGTTTACATTTGCTCGCACATTGCCTCTCAATGTTTTTGTAAGCCCCGCTTAACAAAGGCTGTTACATAACATGCTTAGTTTTGCTAAGTTTGTAGTACACTGCTCTGATCTGCATTAAAATGCCGCCTTCCTTTGATGTCTGATTGTGTCTTGAAGTTAACCTACTGTTACATTTCTGATGGGAACAAAAATTATACACAGTTAATTAATGGCATATGAATTTGCAAGTAAACTATCTCAGATAATGGGTAGGTCTCGATCTGAACATAATGAATTACTATATTTATATACTATAAATACATATTATAACTGCAAAATTTAGAAATATTTGCACAGTCCAGAGAAATGCAAGACATCATTGTTAAAATGTGCTATCCTGTGTAGTGGCTTTAACAATTTTCCCTTACCTGACATGTTCCATATCATTACGAAGTGTTGTATTCATGATCTATGGAACAAGTACTAATCTAATCTAATCTAAAAAACCGTCTAGAAAATATGATACTCCAGGATTCCCAGTACTCTTGATGCTACAGGCAATTCTGTCTCCACAATGTCATGCATACTAATTGTGGTTATTCGATGTTGTTCTGTAAACACCTACATCTCCTTCTTTATACTTCCATTCTATTTTCTTCTAGATATTCCTTTTGTTTTCATAACTTTTTTAAGTTTCTGCTTTCCTTACTCCTGCAACATATTTCTTATTCACTTTCCTTGTGTTGCTTTGCATTTTTCTTCTCTTCTTTATTATACACTGCTCCTTCTTACTTTTTCCCTATCTCAGCTGTGAGGTATTACTAGTAACATTCCATGAAGTCTCTTTTCAGATTCTTGGTAATCATAGCAACCTTCCACAGTTTTAACATCTCATGAATCTGCTGTTTCCAATAGATATCTTGTGAGTAAGTAAGTTTTCTTCCTCTGATTTCATGATCTATCAAAGGCGAAAGGAGGCAGTTTTGCATATACTACATGACAGCTGCTTAATCTATCTATACACAAAGATCAGCTGTGGTAACATACTTCGTTACTAACCTTGTGAATTCGCTTTTATCTTAATCGAAATACGTCGCCTTTCATTTAACAGGACCTCACACACATCTTAAGAGTATTTGGTGGATACTGCTCTGTCATAACTCCGATTTCAGAGATATCCCCCTGAAAGTCCCAGTATATATTACAATGTGTATGTCTTGCTCCACGTGACCACACCACTTATTCAGTCTGCTAAGGTATCTTCTAAAGCCTTGCCCCTCATTTTTATAGTGTCTGTGACAGATCTGTACATGGATTGGACCTTCTCCCTAACACTTGCGACAGTTTTCTGCCGTTCTTCGGGGTCTCCTTCTGGATGCAGCATTTTTACATTGTTCCTACTATCTGAGCTAATCTACAGCCCACCTTCTTTTGGAACTGATTTTCTTGCTTGCAAAAATGCCATCTTGTGTACTTTAAAAGCTCTATGGCCCCCTCATAAGCCTTTGCTGACCTCTTTTTAAGCTCATGATGGATTTCCTTTCTCTCCTAATGATATTATTCTATTTCTGCTGTGCTTCACTGATATTCTTTGTTCGTTTGCAAATACCACAGTCTTTGTCTCCAATAACTCGTACATTTATTTATTTATCGTATGGCAGTGCACATCATTTTATGCTTCTTACAAATGTTTAAACAAATATATACATTAAGTATAAAACATACAGATAATGGGAAACACAATTAAATACAAACATCAAGATTATATACGGTCAATACAATTAAATACAAACATTAAGATTACATATTAAGTCTTTTGCGGCGTCCCTTGTCATCAGAAAATCACTCAACGTGCCACTGTATGCTCTTCTGTCGCACTCTTGGACAATGTGGGAGATGGTCTGTCAGTTGGCTCTGCAGGCACAGTTGGCAGTTGGTGGTTTTCCCCACTTGTAAAGAGTATGTGACATCTTCCATGTTTTGTGTGTATTCTGTTAAGGGATAACCATATTTTGCACAGTAATTCGTATCCGGATGGTCTCTCAGTGATTCAGCGGAGGGCTTGACAATGCTCAAGGCACAGCTCTCGCCATTGTTGCCTCCAGGTCTTTATTGAATTAAAGTTTATGTTCTGCAATTCCTTGGCTGTTATCATTGTTGGTTGTCTAGCCCAAATTCTGTTTCTTTCCAGGTCAGGCATGTCACAGTGTATAGGGAGCTTGGTGTTGTCAGTTATCTTACTATATCTGCAGAGAAGAGCATTCTTCTGGCGTAGGCCTGCAGGTAGTATGTGGCTCAGAATTGGAATCCAGGGTGTTGGGGTTGATATAATAGTTTCGCTGACAATTCGCGTTATGCTATTCAGTTGCACATCGATTTTTTTTTGTTATGTGAACACTGTTCATCTAGACTGGAGCGCAGTACTCGTCGCCAAGTAGACCTATATGAGTGCCGACATGTGTAGTGTCTCAGACAAGGAGCCCCAAGTAGTGCCACACAGCTTCTGGAGAATATTAATTTTCGTCTTTAGTTTGATTGCAGTATTTTCCAGAGGTCGTTTATAAGTGAGCACTCTGTCTAAAGTGACTGCAAGGTACTTTGGATGCTCATTATATCGGATTTCCCCCGAGACGATCGTCAAGTTGTTTGCTTGCTAATTTATTATTGAGCTGGAAACATGTAGTTTCGGTTTTTGTAGGATTTGGCTGCAGTCTCCATTTACGAAACTATGTACTTAATATCTCCAAGTCAGACATCAGGGATGTTTCCATGATCTCAAAGTTCTTGTGTTGAGTTGCCAAGACCCAATTATCTGTGTACCCAAAGTTCCTGGAATATGTGGATGGCGTATTGGCAATATATAAGCTGAACAGTAATGGGGCCGACATGGAGCCATGTGGTAGGCCGTTGTTCAGAGTTCTTTGAAAACTTATCTATTCTCCTGTTACAACTTGGAATGTTCTGGCAGCAAGAATGGCATCTATAAGTCTGGTAGTTCTCAAGCAAGGGATTATTTGTATGAATTTGTACAATAGGCCATGTTTCCAGACAGTGTCGTAGGCAGCAGACAGATCTATGAAAACAGCTGATGCTTTTAATTTCCTTTGGTATCGTGCCTCTATGTACAGAGTTAGTGACATAACCTGGTCTGTACAGCTGCTTGCAGGGTGAGACCCAGCTTACTCCATGTGAACTGACTCCAGAATTTTGGTGGCAATGTGGTTATAGAGAAGTCTTTCCAGGAGTTCATTGACAGAGCTCAATAATGCGACTGGGCGGTAGCTCTTTGGTTCGTTACTCAGCTTCCCTGGGTTTAAGAGAGCAACAAATTTTGATCATTTCATTTTCTGAGGGACTATGCCGTGTGTTTTAATATCTGTAAAGAAATCTGATAACCATATTTTCGCATATTTTGCACAGTTCAGAAGAAACTCCAGATGGATTCCATCAAGTTCAGGTGCTTTTCCTGATCTTACGTCATTGAGAGCACTCGTTATGTCTTCTGCTGAGAATGGAATTTCGTTTGGTCATCGCAGGGAGATTTTAATCTTGTGAGTGCATGCTTTATCTGAGGGGTGTGAGCTCTATCTTGCAGAGTTTTAGAAGTTGATACTATATAGGAAGGAATCTTGTTTGGATGTATTGGTGTTTCTTTGTGCACGCTCTTATTGTCGTCATTTAGTTTTCTTAAAAGGGACCATGCTTTTCTACTAGACGTTTTGAAGTCTAGTTCTTGGACGGTTGCCATCCATCATATTCGTCGAGCCACATCAGGATTGTGTAGTAGGTTGAAAGGTCTCTGTTGGATTCCTTTCAAGTTAATTTCTGAAATCTGTTGTCATTTACGGCATAAATTCCTCTTCTAAATTAACTGTGGTGTTTCTAACTATCTGGGAGGAGACTGAGCAGTGAACGTGTTACTTTTACACATAAACAAGAACGATCTGTCACACTACTACACTTTAAAACACAGTTTATATGTAATACATGTCACACAGTCTCATATGGAACCTACATCCGCTTTCTTTTATATACTGTATATGATAAGATACTGTCATCCCCCTTCCCTTCTGTGTAAGAGGATGAATGAGCAAATGTATTTCTAGTTGCATGCTGGATGGTAGCACACAAGCCTGTCTGCTAGAGAACAGTAGGACCAACGTCGGAACAGGTAGCTACGCTTTCTAAAACCAAAGAGGTTTCTATCCTTAGTATGGTCCTGTGCGTCCCTTGTCACGTTGGTATAGGGAGCTGCCTCTTTGGTGACAGTCTGTCTGTGGCGAGCATTTGAAGTGTTAAGATCTCCGGCTAAGCGCATGTCTGCTAAGTCCGTAGGACAATGGATTTCTTAAGATCAGCCTAACTGAAAATTTAATCATCTTTATTTCAGGTTTAGCTCTAAAATATCTAATGTTATCTTAAACTGTAATGCAGTGTAATTCGAGTGTGAAGTTCAGAATATATTAAGGTAGTTGCTTTGTCACTACTTTGTGAGTAAAGTGTAACCATGTGTTGATCAGTAACTCTAACTAAGATCATCAATCTTAAATGCGAATGTGCATGAGATTATAACGTCTTGTCTTGACAATATTTTTCAATATAGCGACTTTTCTTTATGTTCAACCCATGTGGGGTGTACTTTGTGAGACCAGTACCATGTGCTTATACAATTGTTTGACCCATTAGGTTAATAGTAAGACGATAGTAACCAGTTCGAGGTTTTTCTTTTGTAAATTGCTTTTCGATCTAATTTATTTTAATTATCAAAATTATTGTGGAGTTACACTCTTTGTGTAAACCAAGTTGACCACTTGAAGCATGCGGTGTAATCATCAAAGTAGCCTCAGCTATTCTTTTCTAGAAGATTTCACAGAGCGTTAGTATGAATTTAGTATACCAGTGTGTGGTAATTACATGACGGACAGGATTGAACTACGAACGTAACTTCTTTGGGTGAAAATTGAATCGGTTGGTTGTGGTTAATTTCCTCTTGCATATTTTTCAACAACCTTCGTGTGTTATTTTATGAATGCAGTGTTGTATGCAGTCACCCAATCTTGGCTCCATATTTGAATTTGGTAAGCTAGACTGGATACCTGATGAAACAGATGCGCAGTAATGCAAGGTTAACTTCCTCAGGTAGCTCACAGCTTTTAACCCGCTTTTTTTGTCTATCAACACCGCTTTCAGAGTAAATTAATGCAACAAAGTTACATATGGCGACCCTGTTCTGTGATTCCGCTAGACTCTGGAATCTCTGAAATGTTAGATTGCGAGCGTTGTATAATCTTAACTTTTTTTCCCTGCAGCGCTCAAACAACTTCTGCGTTGTTTCTGAACAGACTTTCAAATGATTCCCGGCCTTGTTGAGTGGCGTTGAGTTGTTTGTCTTGTTGTTTTGTTTTCTATATTTGTGTGTTTTATATATTAATTAATAAAGCTCTTGGAAGCTCAAGAAAAAAAATGTTCAAATGGGTCTGAAATCTTAAGGGATTTGACTACTAAGGTCATCAGTCCCTAAGCAACACACTACTTAACCTAAATTATCCTAAGGACAAACACACACACCCATGCCCGAGGGAGAACTCGAACCTCCGCAGGATCAGACCCACAGTCCATGACTGCAGCACCTTAGACCACACGGCTAATGTGGTTCAAATGGCTCTGGGCACTATGGGACTTAACATCTGAGGTCATCAGTCCCCTAGAACTTAGAACTACTTAAACCTAACAAACCTAAGGACATCATACACATCCATGCCCGAGGCAGGATTCGAACCTGCGACCGTAGCAGTCGCGCGGTTCCGGACTGAAGCGCCTAGAACCGCTTGGCCACCGCGGCCGGCCGCACAGCTACTACCATATGGCGAAGTACAAGACATTATACGAAATTTATATGATATAGAGTTATAGACTGACATTTTCAGGCGAACACTTTGTCAGTCACGAGAAATCATTGTTTTGTGAAATCATTACGACTTGGAATCAAGAAACACTGAGTGTGGATCAGTTACTATGCCAGGTTGAAACCCACCAGTGTCTCAGAATGATGTTAATGTCTGGAGAGTAAGCTAATTGTTTATCGATCGTTACCCACATTTAATCGAGAGTCCATTAATAGATGCTCCCTGGAAGCATCGAGGAGCCACGGTCGGATCTCAGTGTAGTTTTGTAGACGTACACGCCACCAGCTGGTGTGTAAATGATTAGAGTTGCAATTCTCTAGGACGGGTAGAGTGGTTCGTGTTTAGCGTTGTTAACGGGGCTGGTAGGGTATATAAAAGGCGTGTACAGAGTAAGATGTTGACTGGTCGCCGCCATGGAAACGGAGGTGCTGCATACTTGTATGAGACAGCGTTATTAGCACGTGACAGTTTGAAAGGAGCCTCATTGTGGACCTCCATTTGGCCGGCTGGTCGAATAGTAAAGTATCCAGGTCTGCAATGCATTCGGATATGACAGTGGTTCGATGTTGGGCTGCATGGGAACGTGAGGTCAAGGATATTCGTCGTCAGGGTTCTGGTCGGCGACGTGTGACTATCACATCGGAGGATCGCCGTATTCTTTAGATGTTTATCTGTCGTCTGAGAACAGATAAAAATTTACTTTGCGTGTTGAAAAGTGCGTCCTAGGTAGGGTACCTTTCGTATAACTGTCGTAATTTTTGGGGGATACATTTATTGTGATTAGTGTATTGCGTACCGGGTATAAATTGAGCGAATGCAGACACGTAACCAAGCTAAAAGTAGGCGGTCCAACAACTTAAGCAACATGGACCAAGGGGATAATTTGCTTTCGAATATTAACGTGTCGGACGGTTCCGAAAACGCAATGGGGAATACTTCAGATGAAATGCAAAACAGGACGAACGGGCTCACATCAGAGCCAGAAATTAATTTGCCTCCAAATAACCAAATTGATTTCGCAGAACTCCTGAAAGCCTTATTGGAACAAAACAAAGAAAACGCAGAGAAATCTGAAAAATCGATCCGAGAGCTAGGCGATCAAATGACGCAAAAATCTGAAAAATCGATTCGGGAGCTAGGCAAAAAAATGACGCAGAAATCAGAAAAATCGTTCCGAGAACAAAAAGAATCACATGAAAAATCGATCCGCGAGCTAGGCGAACAAATAGACGAAAAACTAATCCAGCAGACAAATAAAGTCGACAAGTCGATGCAGAGAGTGTCCGATGATATCTCACAAAGAATAAACAATCTAGCAAGTGAAATAAAAAGTGATGTTGTTGTTGTGGTCTTCAGTCCTGAGACTGGTTTGATGCAGCTCTCCATGCTACTCTATCCCGTGCAAGCTTCTTCACCTCCCAATACCTACTGCAACCTATATCCTTCCGAATCTGCTTAATGTATTCATCTCTTGGTCTCCCACTACGATTTTAACCCTCCACGCTGCCCTCCAATACTAAATTGGTGATCCCTTCATGCCTCTGAACATGTCCTACCAACCGATCCCTTCTTCTGGTCAAGTTGTGCCACAAACTTCTCTTCTCCCCAATCCTATTCAATACTTCATCATTAGTTATGTGATCTACACATCTAATCTTCAGCATTCTTCTGTAGCACCACATTTCGAAAGCTTCTATTCTCTTTTTGTCCAAACTATTTATCGCCCATGTTTCACTTCCATACATGGCTACACTCCATATAAATACTTTCAGAATGGACTTCCTGACACTTAAATCTACACTCGATGTTAACAAATTTCTCTTCTTCAGAAACGCTTTCCTTGCCATTGCCAGTCTACATTTTATATCCTCTCTACTTCGGCCATCATCAGTTATCTTGCTCCCCAAATAGCAAAACTCCTTTACTACTTTAAGTGTCTCATTTCCTAATCTAATTCCCTCAGCATCACCCGACTTAATTCGACTACATAACATTATCCTCGTTTTGCTTTTGTTGATGTTCATCTTATATCCTCGTTTTAAGACACTGTCCATTCCATTCAACTGGTCTTCCAAGTCCTTTGCTGTCTCTGACAGAATTACAATGTCATCCGCGAACCTCAAAGTTTTTATTTCTTCTCCATGGATTTTAATACCTACTCCGAATTTTTCTTTTGTTTCCTTTACTGCTTGCTCAATATACAGATTGAATAACATCGAGGAGAGGCTACAACCCTGTCTTACTCCCTTCCCAACCACTGCTTCCCTTTCATGCCCCTCGACTCTAATATCTGCCATCTGGTTTCTGTACGAATTGTAAATAGCCTTTCGCTCCCTGTATTTTACCCCTGCCACCTTCAGAATTTGAAAGAGAGTATTCCAGTCAACATTGTCAAAAGCTTTCTCTAAGTCTACAAATGATAGAAACGTAGGTTTGCCTTTTCTTAATCTTTCTTCTAAGATAAGTCGTAAGGTCAGTATTGCCTCACGTGTTCCTGTATTTCTACGGAATCCAAACTGATCTTCCCCCAGGTCGGCTTTTACTAGTTTTTCCATTCGTCTATAAAGATTCGTGTTAGTATTTTGCAGCTGTGACTTATTAAACTGATAGTTCGGTAATTTTCACATCTGTCAACACCTGCTTTCTTTGGGATTGGAATTATTATATTCTTCTTGAAGTCTGAGGGTATTTCGCCTGTCTCATGCATCTTGTTCACCAAATGGTAAAGTCTTGTCATGACAGGCTCTCCCAAGGCCGTCAGTAGTTCCAATGGAATGTTGTCTACTCCGGGGGCCTTGTTCCGACTCACGTCTTTCAGTGCTCTGTCAAACTCTTCACGCAGTATCGCATCTCCCATTTCATCTTCACCTACATCCTCTTCCATTTCCATAATACTATCCTCAAGTACATCGGCCTTGTATAGACCCTCTATATACTCCTTCCACCTTTCTGCTTTCCCTTCTTTGCTTAGAACTGGGTTTCCATCGCCAAAGGTCTCTTTAATTTTCCTGTAGGCAGTATCTATCTTACCCCTAGTGAGATAAGCCTCTACATCCTTACATTTGTCCTCTAGCCATCCCTGCTTAGCCATTTTGCACTTTCTGTCGATCTCATTTTTGAGACGTTTGTATTCCTTTTTGCCTGCTTCATTTATTGCATTTTTATATTTTCTCCTTTCATCAATTAAATTCAATATTTCTTCTGTTAGCCAAGGATTTCTACTAGCCCTCGTCTTTTTCCCTACTTGATCCTCTGCTGCCCTCACTACTTCATCCCTCAAAGCTACCCATTCTTCTTCTACTGTATTTCTTTCCCCCATTCCTGCCAATCGTTCCCTTATGCTCTCCCTGAAACTCTGTACAACCTCTGGTTCTTTCACTTTATCCAGGTCCCATCTCATTAAATTCCCACCTTTTTGCAGTTTCTTCCGTTTTAATCTACAGCTCATAACCAATAGATTGTGGTCAGAGTCCACATCTGCCCCTAGAAATGTCTTACAATTTAAAACCTGGTTCGTAAATCTCTGTCTTACCATTATATTATCTATCTGATACCTTTTAGTATCTCCAGGGTTCTTCCATGTATACAACCTTCGTTCATGATTCTTAAACCAAGTGTTAGCTATGATTAAGTTGTGCTCTGTGCAAAATTCTACCAGGCGGCTTCCTCTATCATTTCTTAGCCCCAATCCATATCCACCTGCTACGTTTCTTTCTCTCCCTTTTCCTACTGTTGAATACCAGTCACCCATGACTATTAAATTTTCATCTCCCTTCACTATCTGAATAATTTCTTTTATTTCATCATACATTTCTTCAATTTCTTCGTCATCTGCAGAGTTAGTTGGCATAGAAACTTGTACTACTGTAGCAGGTGTGGACTTCGTATCTATCTTGGCCACAATAATGCCTTCACTATGTTGTTTGTAGTAGCTTACCCGCATTCCTATTTTCCTATTCATTACTAAACCTACTCCTGCATTACCCCTATTTGATTTTGTGTTTATAACCCTGTAGTCACCTGACCAGAAGTCTTGTTCCTCCTGCCACCAAGCTTCACTTATTCCCACTATATCTAACTTTAATCTATCCATTTCCCTTTTTAAATTTTCTAACCTACCTGCCCGATTAAGGGATCTGACATTCCACACTCCGATCCGTAGAACACCAGTTTTCTTTCTCCTGATAGCGACATCCTCTTGAGTAGTCCCCGCCCGGAGATCCGAATGGGGGACTATTTTACCTCCGGAATATTTTACCCAAGAGGACGCCATCATCATTTAATTATACAGCAAAAGCTGCATGCCCTCGGGAAAAATTACGGCCCTAGTTTCCCCTTGCTTTCAGCCGTTCGCAGTACCAGCACAGCAAGGCCGTTTTGGTTATTGTGACAAGGCCAGATCAGTCAATCATCCAGACTGTTGCCCTTGTAACTACTGAAAAGGCTGCTGTCCCTCTTCAGGAACCACACGTTTGTCTGACCTCTCAACAGATACCCCTCCGTTGTGGTTGTACCTACGGTAAGGCTATCTGTATCGCTGAGGCATGCAAGCCTCCCCACCAACGGCAAGGTCCATGGTTCATGGGGGGTGGGGAGTGATATTATGAAAGAATTAGGCCGTACATTTGAACAAATCGATGACCGTCAGCAAGCCTTAGAACAGGGCAAGCGGAGTCGCGATGCGGAATCGTAAGAGTGCGAAGAACAGCTACTTAGGAATTTACAAGCTCTGAGAGAAGAATGCCAAAGAGAACACCAGTAGGTACTCTCGAGGGTCCAGAAGGTGGAAACGCATTGTCCAGCGTCCGTTAGCGACACAGTAGCGGACAACAGTCAAGCGATTCACGCACTCGAACAGCAAGTAGAACAGTTGAAGCAGACTGGGGTGGAGGACAACAGACAAATACATGATAAGATTGCGGCATTAGCGGACATCGTAGACACGATGAAGGTGACGGAGAGCGGTAACAATACTACACCGATAGCGGTCGTAGAAACCGAATAAGTGCATTCGCTTCTTAGATTTCAGAAGGGACAGTTCGAAGTGAACAGGCGGCACAAAGCTGTAACAGGCGAATTACAAGAACGCGTGGCGCATTTGGAAAGCCGCATGGGGTGTGATTCCGAACTCGCCAATAGCACTAAAAATAGCTGTACGCACAGTGCAGAGAGGGACTCCGGCCACGAGGGAAATTTTAGCGACAGGGAAGAATGTATTTTGAGGGGTAGACATGAGAAAAATAGAAACATGCAAGGGCCTCGCCGGGAGGAAATGCGGGGATCTGATTTCAAACATTTCCTTATGGTGAGAAAGTTTGAGATATTTCGAAATTCGCATAAAGGAATACATCCACGAGCATGGCTCGAGCAATTTGAGTTCTGTCTTCCCCCCGACTGGGCAAGTTCACATAAGATAGAATATATGTGTAGCTATTTGGAAGGCGAACCGGCGATTCGCATGAGGTCGGCAGCGCGTCACTGCAACTCCACTCGGGAGTTTCGACAAGCCTTTCTGTCCGCCTATTGGTCGGAAGCGGCACAAGATAGGGTCAAGCATGACATAATTATGCTGCCAAATTTGAACCAGTCTGGTTTCGGGAACCCAGCGCGCCTATTCGACCACATGCTGCAGGCAAATCAATTTCTATACGACCCATACGGGCGTGCGGAACTAATTAGGATATGCATCACCAAATTGCCGATGCACTTGCGCCACGACATTCTTGCGGGACGATGCAAAGAGGACGTGGAAACGTTTAAGACACTTCTCCAAGAGTTGGAACATAATACAGCAGAATGCCCGCCTAATCAGACACAGAGTTATTACGGGACACAGCAGCGCGATCGCAGTCGTGGCCGTAGTACTAATCAACGGCGTGACTGGTCGTCGCGACGCGAACGGAACAATAATCGGGACCGGCCGTATAGAAACTGGGGTAACAGTCGCGAACACCGGTGGAACAACGGAAATGATCGAGGACGTGGACAGGATCGTGAACGCAACAGTTACTGCAACCAAAATCGATACTACGGTGAACACGGTGGGAATAGGACTGAAGGCGGAGCACTTCATGGTGTTGAAATTCGGCCGGCTAACGATCAGCGCAGAAGGCCCCCAATCGGAACAAATGAGCGACATGGCAAATGAGTAGAAAGGACAGTGAGAAGTAGAGAGGACGGTGAGGAGAAAGAATTGATTGGTTCAAATTTGTGATGTATGCATTTTGAATAATATGTTGGTAAAAATAATGACAAAGATGTTTCTATGTGATTGATTGAAATGATGTTTTTAGGTTTTTTTTCTATCCTTGTGCTATTAGCATTTAGATTGGTTCAAAAGTGAAGATAAAAGGTTTCTTTGTGATCGAATGATATGGTTATGGTTTATGGTTTTTTTGGTGTAAATTGAAAAGAGTCGCTGCTGAGAGAAGCAAGATCTGAGGTGAATTAATGCAAAACTCAGGGAAATATCCGATCTGTGGGTATTATGGGTCCAGCAAACCCAGGTCCCCAGCTGTTAGTAGCCTTGTTTCCGATTTTCTGCTTTCAGTGCTACTATCTATCTATTACTATTCTATATCTGTCAGTATAAATGAGGATCTCTTACTGTAGTATGCATGCTGTGTGAATAGTTTGGAACCTTGAAAACAGGATGCGATAATACGATTGTTTAACCAATGGCTTCCCAATATGCGCTAATATGTTAATATCGATTATATATCTTTTTTTTTTTGTTCTTTATAGCTGAGTAGGTAAAGTGATGTCTGTGGATTTCGTCAGTATATTGATTCCCTTCAAGGTGAAAGAACAATTGTGGTTTGTGTAATTTACGTGGTAGTCAAATACGAGCAGTTTTCCAGCAAATGGAGAATGGAACAGAAATATGGATCCTTTCTGTAGTCTTGATTGATGTTGAGCCAGAGCCTGAAAAAATATTCTGCGTTAATACTTGTTCTAAAAAAGCGACGGTTATATGTTTTGCTGATGCTGTGAGCATTACAGCTTACTGTTTTCGCTGGTGCGGGATGCACTGCAGCCTATATGATCTGTACTGAGGAAATTTCCCTCTTGACGGTAGAGGAAGATTAAATAATTTTGACTAAGGGGCCGAAGGAAAGCTTGGTTTAATGTAATAAGGATGAAGCAAAACATTTGTCATTGAACTACAGGAGGTTTCAGATCTTTTGTGTCTGTTGTAAGTTCAATATGTTAAGATGAAACTGTTTTACAGAATAGAGGAGACCACAATTTTGCCATTCATGAGAAATGAATCCAGAATAACTGATTTGGAAGCGAAAGGTAACTTAAAGAAGGAACGAAATTGGAGCAAAATGGGTAAGAAAATGTAATATAACCTCTAGGATGAAAAAAAGTGCCCTTCTCAGAGTCATCTGTGTGATTAATTCTTGTGATAACGTAATTTTATATGAAATTGTCTTACTGTTTTATGTATGAATACATGAGTATGACAAACGTATAATTGCGAGTCTCTTATCAGATATGTCAACTGGTATAAATGTTTTGGCATGCAAATAACCATTGTTCTTTTTACTATGTATGTTTAAGGAAAGTTTCTCCATATTTATCATGTGACAAGACATATGTCGTGAGCGTCAGGAAGAGGACGAATCAGAACAATGTTGTAGTGGTATAAACACTGTGTTGAAGTAACATTGAAGTAGCTTGTTGGATTAACTAAGTAGTGGATTGAAGTAAAATTTTGAGTAATGCATGTTTATGGGTAGTTAGTTTGTAGAATAGGCAACAGGTGTGCATGTGTGTGTAAATAACATGTGAACCCTATGCTGTCCTGACCTATACTTGCACAAGTCATAATCCTATTCATTTTAGTGAATTAATAAGTAGCATTTGATTTATTAAAAAGTAAGTGAACCACATTAGTGATGTGGATTTAGGTATTATATTGTCAGTTCATTTAATTTTTATTTTTATACTGTCAAGTCATTTCACTTTTACTTTTTATATTGTCAAGTCATTTAACTTTTATTTTTATATTGTCGATTCATCTAACTTTTTTATTTTAAAAAAATTAAGTCTCACTTTTGCTCTTAAAAATTGTGAAAGACAATACTAAGTGATATTATGTATGACATTGTGTAATCACATAACTATGATGAACAATTTCTGTGAATGCAGTTGAGAACGTGAAAGCGAACCGGCTCAACTCTTATGAGACAGCGGGAGCAGCGAGGAGAAGGACTAGTTGTAAACAGGCGGGTTTCCCAGCAGGACACACTGTCAACCGGGCCGCTTCGGGAGCGCGGTCACAACAAAAGAAGGGTACGGGACAAACACTTTCCCTTGCACCCGGAGCTAATGGCCGGCCGTAGCAGTGCGACCCTTCGTGGAGGCGATGACCTGAGATGGGTGAGCGGTCCACCGCGCGGAAATCCATCTGCTGGCAACGCACCACACGCACGCGGCCGTGACGAGACGGCCGCGGTGAAACGACAGAAGACAGGGGATATAGGGGCGTGGAGCCTTTTGACAGGTACTGTCCAGAGAAAATGGCAGACTTCAACGACGCCTATCGACATTTCCTGACGGATG
Source organism: Schistocerca gregaria (assembly GCF_023897955.1). Classification (NCBI taxonomy): domain Eukaryota; kingdom Metazoa; phylum Arthropoda; class Insecta; order Orthoptera; family Acrididae; genus Schistocerca; species Schistocerca gregaria. Next base: position 531,789,549 of record NC_064920.1, read on the forward strand.
GCCACTGTCAAGCGACAGTAAATCATGGTTCGATGTTCTCTGGTCGCTAAGGGTGGCACAAAGAAGAGCCATTAAGTGTCATCCTTGCCCAGGAATATCAACCTGGCGTGTCAAACGAGGATACCACACGAATTTGACAACACAAACATGGAACCAAATCGAGATGTACGTGACACAGGCCACCAAAAGAAACTTCATGAGAGGGCAGAGACAGTGGGATTGCACGCAACAGATGGACAAAAATCTCTCCTGACAGCTGCGGCGACAACCCCCCCCCCCCCTCCCGTTATTTTGTGCCTCGGAACAGTGGAACTACTGAGTGTGGCAGTGAAAGTGATTACACGGTTCTTAGTCCAATGCATATACGTGTGTTCTGTCAGAGAAACTTTGACTCGTATGTTTTGCAGGGGTTCGATTTATTGGTGTTTATTAGACTGACTCTTGTATTTTGCAGGTGTTTTATTTATTGGTGATTTTTTTTATACGTTGACTATTGTACTTTCAGAGCTGTTTTATTGATCAATGTTTGTACTTGTGTGATGTATAAGATTTGTGATATTTTGTTTCGTAATTCATTCCTGTGGCATTGCTTCGTTTATCAGTCAGATAGCTATTCATTCTCATTGGACTGTGATCGATTAGCCTTTGCATGGGGCATATTTATAGTGAGGAACCCCTTAAGGGTAACAATCACATAATTAATTGTAGTTTCAGTATAATGACACAGTGATCATTGTTTGATAACTAACTGAAATATAGTAGAGTGATTAAATTAGTGCCACAAAGTTATTTTAATTCTACAAATTATTAGTTTTATAAGATATATAATTTTTTGCATTAACCACTTCGTAAAACATGTTTTTTCTCTTATCATTTTTTTTTACTTTTGCGTATTGTGCATTGTAATGTTCTGCTTTATAGTACTGATGTTATTTTGATATTTTTTTAAATTGCTGTGGCACCTTTGCTATTTTCATAAATTTTACTTGTTAATATACAGTCATAAATTTTCCTGTGATCAGTTGGCTCTTGCAGTGAGCAAATACTGGTGAACTCCATAAGGGTAACAACCAGAAATTGTTTTCAAATTAATGACACAGGAACCATTGTTTTTACTTGCTGAACGAATTAGGTCTACACTATCTTTTAAATAGGTGTCACAAATTGTTTTTTTTCTCTTTGAAATTTGTAGATTCTAAAGATGCATTGAAATTATTGTATTTTAGCAAGTAGCTGGTGACCTTTTGGCTTTTCTTTACATTTTTGGTTTAAGTTGGGTGTGAGAAGCCTGCTTGGGACTGTCCTAGCATGGCCAGAAAATTCCCTGCACAGTCTTTTCCTGAAGCGTTGGGATTATGAAAAGTCTCTGTTGGATTCCTTTCAAGTTAATTTCTGAAATCTGTTGTCATTTACGGCATAAATTCCTCTTCTAAATTAACTGTGGTGTTTCTAACTATCTGGGAGGAGACTGAGCAGTGAACGTGTTACTTTTACACATAAACAAGAACGATCTGTCACACTACTACACTTTAAAACACAGTTTATATGTAATACATGTCACACAGTCTCATATGGAACCTACATCCGCTTTCTTTTATATACTGTATATGATAAGATACTGTCATCCCCCTTCCCTTCTGTGTAAGAGGATGAATGAGCAAATGTATTTCTAGTTGCATGCTGGATGGTAGCACACAAGCCTGTCTGCTAGAGAACAGTAGGACCAACGTCGGAACAGGTAGCTACGCTTTCTAAAACCAAAGAGGTTTCTATCCTTAGTATGGTCCTGTGCGTCCCTTGTCACGTTGGTATAGGGAGCTGCCTCTTTGGTGACAGTCTGTCTGTGGCGAGCATTTGAAGTGTTAAGATCTCCGGCTAAGCGCATGTCTGCTAAGTCCGTAGGACAATGGATTTCTTAAGATCAGCCTAACTGAAAATTTAATCATCTTTATTTCAGGTTTAGCTCTAAAATATCTAATGTTATCTTAAACTGTAATGCAGTGTAATTCGAGTGTGAAGTTCAGAATATATTAAGGTAGTTGCTTTGTCACTACTTTGTGAGTAAAGTGTAACCATGTGTTGATCAGTAACTCTAACTAAGATCATCAATCTTAAATGCGAATGTGCATGAGATTATAAGGTCTTGTCTTGACAATATTTTTCAATATAGCGACTTTTCTTTATGTTCAACCCACGTGGGGTGTACTTTGTGAGACCAGTACCATGTGCTTATACAATTGTTTGACCCATTAGATTAATAGTAAGACGATAGTAACCAGTTCGAGGTTTTTCTTTTGTAAATTGCTTTTCGATCTCATTTATTTTAACTATCAAAATTATTGTGGAGTTACACTCTTTGTGTAAACCAAGTTGACCACGTGAAGCATGCGGTGTAATCATCAAAGTAGCCCTCAGCTATTCTTTTCTGGAAGATTTAACAGAGAGTTAGTATGAATTTAGTATACCAGTCTGTGATAATTACATGACAGACAGGACTGCACTACGAACGTAACTTCTTTGGGTGAAAATTGAATCGGTTGGTTGTGGTTAATTTCCTCTTGCATATGTTTCAACATCCTTCGTGTGTTATTTTATGAATGCAGTGTTGTATGCAGTCTCCCAATCTTGGCTCCATATTTGATGTGTTCCGTAAGATTGCAAACTCACATTTTCACAATCCTAAATAATTCACCAGCTTAGTTATGACTCAAGTTTAATATGCTGAAATTTCAATGATCAATGTTAAAATAAATTTCCAAATACGCTCCTGGAAATGGAAAAAAGAACAAATTGACACCGGTGTGTCAGACCCACCATACTTGCTCCGGACACTGTGAGAGGGCTGTACAAGCAATGATTACATGCACGGCACAGCGGATACACCAGGAACCGCGGTGTTGGCTGTCGAATGGCGCCAGCTGCGCGGCATTTGTGCACCGCTGCCGTCAGTGTCAGCCAGTTTGCCGTGGCATACGGAGCTCCATCGCAGTCTTTAACACTGGTAGCATGCCGCGACAGTGTGGACGTGAACCGTATGTGCAGTTGACGGACTTTGAGCGAGGGCGTATAGTGGGCATGCGGGAGGCCGGGTGGACGTACCGCCGAATTGCTCAACACGTGGGGCGTGAGGTCTCCACAGTACATCGATGTTGTCGCCAGTGGTCGGCGGAAGGTGCACGTGCCCGTCGACCTGGGACCGGACCGCAGCGACGCACGGATGCACGCCAAGGCCGTAGGATCCTACGCAGTGCCGTAGGGGACCGCACCGCCACTTCCCAGCAAATTAGGGACACTGTTGCTCCTGGGGTATCGGCGAGGACCATTCGCAACCGTCTCCATGAAGCTGGGCTACGGTACCGCACACCGTTAGGCCGTCTTCTGCTCACACCCCAACATCGTGCAGCCCGCCTCCAGTGGTGTCGCGACAGGCGTGAATGGAGGGACGAATGGAGACGTGTCGTCTTCAGCGATGAGAGTCGCTTCTGCCTTGGTGCCAATGATGGTCGTATGCGTGTTTGGCGCCGTGCAGGTGAGCGCCACAATCAGGACTGCATACGACCGAGGCACACAGGGCCAACACCCGGCATCATGGTGTGGGGAGCGATCTCCTACACTGGCCGTACACCTCTGGTGATCGTCGAGGGGACACTGAATAGTGCACGGTACATCCAAACCGTCATCGAACCCATCGTTCTATCATTCCTAGACCGGCAAGGGAACTTGTCGTTCCAACAGGACAATGCATGTCCACATGTATCCCGTGCCACCCAACGTGCTCTAGAAGGTGTAAGTCAACTACCCTGGCCAGCAAGATCTCCGGATATGTCCCCCATTGAGCATGTTTGGGACTGGATGAAGCGTCGTCTCACGCGGTCTGCACGTCCGGCACGAACGCTGGTCCAACTGAGGCGCCAGGTGGAAATGGCATGGCAAGCCGTTTCACAGGACTACATCCAGCATCTCTACGATCGTCTCCATGGGAGAATAGCAGCCTGCATTGCTGCGAAAGGTGGATATACATTGTACTAGTGACGACATTGTGCATGCTCTGTTGCCTGTGTCTATGTGTCAGTGGTTCTGTCAGTGTGATCATGTGATGTATCTGACCCCAGGAATGTGTCAATAAAGTTTCCCCTTCCTGGGACAATGAATTCACGGTGTTCTTATTTCAATTTCCAGCCAGGAGTGTATAAACTGATTTATTTCTTTTTATTTAAATTCTCTTATATATATATATATATATATCACCGGTTTTCGTATGACTCTTAAAAGATTATAATTAATGTTAGTCTGGTTGGGAATTTGGTGAGCTAGACTGGATACCTGGTGAAACAGTTGCGCAGTAATGCAAGGTTAACTTCCTCAGATAGCTCACAGCTTTTAACCCGCTTTTACTGTCTATCAGCACCACTTTCAGAATAAATTAAGGCAACAACGTTACAAGGTCATCAGAAATTTCCTGGTGTTTGTTGTTGAGGAATGCCTGGTATTAATTTTCACATTCTGTGTTCCATCCTGGTATATATTGTTTACCGTGCCCTCTACGTATTTCCTTTTTTGTGGAGCTTATGTCTGGTAGAATATTACGAGTGATTCTCAGCGGTGTGTTTTCCTTTTCTGTGGTCATGAAGCAAAGGTCAGTAATTTACGCTCATCTCCATGCTGCCAAGTAGAATGAACCTCTATCCTTTGCGTCAAATACGAGGTACATACTGTTTTCAGCAGCCCAGTTTCAAGTGCATCACCACTGTCATCGTTCTCTTTGTATTCCCATTGGGTGTGATGACTGTTGTAGTCGCCTACATAGACAGATGGATGTAGCAGAAGTGGTAGGATTGTGGTGGCCATGAGACTGCAGGAGGTTTGTATAACCACTTTGTACGATGTTGTTGTTAGTAGATGTTGAATGCAACTGCGCATTTTCGATATTGGATCTCACATAAGTTGCCACGTCATAAGTGTGGTGGTATGTGGCACCAACTAAGTCATAACAGTATATTTTATCTGTTTTCTTAGTTGATTCTCGTTCTCTGTGTGTGTTTCCTGGATGGCAGCGACACCAATGTCGTTGCCGATTAGAGCATTTTGCAGGACATCACTCTTTGGCTTGCTTATTCCTTCTATATTTGGCTGGCAGGTCCTGAAGCAATCTCCAAGTTTTCTTGTCAGCTGGCCATGAGATGACCAATGGGTTTCGTCTGTGCCATTTCGATTAGGATGTGCTATTAAATAGCCAGAAGATCAGTATGATTTTCTAGCTGCCAGTTAGCGCTAGTTCATTTAGTTCGCGTCTATAATTAGATGCTATCCAGTAGTGCACGCGTAGTATTCTACTATGGATGTGAACTAGCCTTACATATCATCATGCTTCTGTCACATATCCATTCTGTCACATACAGCAAGCCGTCTAGATGGTCAATGACATTTGAGACTGGAAAAGGTCTGTCCAGTCAGCTAACATGGAGATGGTTCGGTCAGGAAATAATCAAACGAAGGCAAGACTTGAATAACAACAATCTTGAATTGCTTGTCTGAGCCAAACTGGACTGCAAGATCCCATGGAGGGAGACACAGGGCGAAGTATGAGTGTAAGCAGAGCCAGAGTGAATACTACTAGTCCAGGCCCTGGGCTTGACCTACACAGACGTCCCTCTTGGACTGCTGCCTGTATTGAACTCTCCCACACGTTACACCGCATATGCCTTTATAGTGCGCAGGAGGCCGCTCTGCTCCTTCCACGTTGGTGCACCTGGACACTGCCCTATTGGGTCTCGAGTGTAACCACATATGGTCACCATGAACGATCTGCCGTCCTCTCAGCTCGACACGTGAGTTCCTGTGATACCTCGTGAGTCTATACAACAATTTCGGCCAATGCCCTAAAGAACACCCTTCCTGTGGCGTCTCCTTTGTATCCTGAGTGCTTTCTACAAAACGTATTCGTTCTGGGTGCAGTTCTGTTACCTTTCAGGCGCTGCATTTTTTAAAATATGCAACGATTCTGAAAATTTTTCTTCATCCTAACGGCTTATATTTGTTTCTACCACATGCTTCTTTTTGTCCCTGTAAGTAGTCCACAACAGCTTCCCATCCAAGAATATCCAGCTCTTCACACCTCTTTGGCATTTCTAATGTTTATTTTAGCTCATGAGTAATCTAATCATTCATTTTGCTTCTCTGAATCTTTCACAAATTGCACAAACAAGGGTGTATCCAGTGAGAGACAATGGAGGGCACCTTATCAATCATTACTTCGGAAAAAATCGTTTCTTCAACCAAACTCGAATTCTGGCCTGCCAAATAGACAGACAAATCGACTCATTATCAGTTTGAAGTAAGCTGGAACATGTAATGAATACTGACTAGAAGCAAGCGTATGCAAAATTTTTGCCGCGAAATCGCAAAACAATCTCGTTATTCATAGCGAAACTAAGATACGCCGTCCCCAATACCCCAGCTCAGACCCTAGCAATGCTCTTATTGAAACAAGCTTCACAAAATTTACGAAACTGATGACGGCGATCTTAGGCAACTAAAAAAAGAATATCTAACATAGTCTCTGCACTCAGAAAGAAAATCACTACCTACCTGCGTGTCACTTCTCACTTACTGTTCATCGTCAGTTCCATGCTGTATCTCTTTATTTGGCTCAGGGCACATGCCATTTCAAGGAGATCCTTCGCCACTGGCAGAACTGTCAAAGCTGCACACCCCCACCCCCTTCCTGCAATAAGCTTTCTGCAGTTTTTTCTGTGCAGATGTAGGAAATTTTATAGTTTTTCGAGTAGGAAGAACTCACAAATTACGAATTTTGTAAATAGACAGAACGAACAAATTGCAATTATCGTTCTCCATCAGCTGTAGACAATTTCAGAACAAATGAAAACTTGCGTAGGATCATGACTGAAACCTGGGCTTCCCACCTGTCATGAACAGTCACCTTAACAACATCGGCTACCTGAGGACGCTTCCAGGAGCGGCCCAAATCTCAATTTGTCTTAGTGTCTACTCTCCTTTGTGCTCACACTATATTACAGCGCTTCCTGTACTGGGTGAACACTCTTTGTGCTCGTCATTGTCTTGCTGTGGTATAAAAGAACCCAGTGCAGTGTCTGAGACACTGCACTGACGATCAGCGGCTGCATTCAACTCAGAATTAACTTGCAACCTGTGATTATATTTCTTCATCAGCTGTAGGGTATTTCAGAACAAATGAAAATTTGAGCCAGACCGTGATTCGAACCTGGATTTCCCGCTAGTTACGAGTGGTCGTCTCAACCATTTTGGTTACTCAAGCACACTTCAAAGACTCGCCGAAATCACCATTTGTCTTGACGCCTACTCTCTTTTGTGCTTGCACTGTGTTACCGTGACTCCTGCGCAAGGATGGTGCTTGCCGCACTGTACAACTGTCACGGTATTTGGGAGGCGCAATAACTGCTGCCGCCTTCGACTGGAACCTGTAGGGAGTAACTCACATCTCTAGCCTTCCTCGGTATAAGGGCAATGCTACAGACCATCACCACATCTTTCAGAGCTGCTGAGAGATTATCTGGGCACAACCCGTTCGACCACAACGAGAGTGCCCTGGTGATTCGCAGTTTCAATCTTGGTCAGCCTCACCTGTTTGGCAGACTACACCATTCTCCTCTGGGGTCTGTCACCTGCACAGCACTCTGATTACTTGAGCAGCACGCCAAGAGTGATGACCACTTGAGTTCACTGAGATAGCACCAGCAACTTCTGAGGCCACTACGCACCCCTACCGCTGGACTGGATGCCAACACAGAAGAGAGTATACGAGTGTGAACTTTAATGAATAAATTCCTGTTCCGCTAATGTTGACTCATTAGCGCCCAGTGTGATGACTGGCCTGTCATACTTTATCATCTTGATAACAGTAGAGGTCTCATCCCAGGCTGCTGCTGTTTACATTGGCTGCTGCAGCAGAACCACGTCTGCAATATCATCAATCATTATTACCATCGTCTGGACTTCCTTCCATTCCCGCACAATGAAGTGGGTTGAGTGAGCATTTTTCTGTTGGCCTTTCTGATCTTTTTCTCTTTGTGACCATGTCAAAGTGCAACGAGGTTATTTCCACTCTTAGCGTGTCTTTTCTGATACTGCAGGAACCTTCATACTTATTGTTTAGAGGTAAATCCAGAAAAATGTATTCATCGCCAGTGAGGTGCGAATTTTGTAATTTATTGGGCCATGAGTTGCCATGCACTAAGTCAGTACCAGTTAACAAAGCAAAGATGAATAAATTCCCTCTTGTCCAGGACTGAAGGTGCCCATATTATCAGAAATGTAGTCAACACTCTCGCACTGAAGGTCCTTATACTATCAGAGGGCTATTCAGAGTTACATTGGCTTATGATCCGACATAGAAATTAATTTGTTATATTGTTGTGTTTAGCATAAGTGTATTTTTCCCATACAGACAGAAAATAAAGTGATCCTATAAATGCTCCATTTTAACAGATTGTGGTATGGAAGAGTAAAAATATGGAAATTGTAAAAAATTCAATAAAAATCGAGATACGATATGGTCAGCCATGACAGCATGCATAAATTTAATATAATCAGTGTCGATAATTGGTTATAACACTATGCTCTGTATGTCGATAGCTCTAATTATTAAACCTTGAAATCAACCATGCCAAACAGCGATACTTACGGTTCTACTGAGCGCTACATGTAGGTTGTATGGCTGTCTATTCATTGTAAGTAAACCACTTCGGTATACAATAGCTTTCCAGAGACTTTTTTATAATGTTAGGAGTATGAAAAACGCTAGTGACCATGAATATGAAGATGCACAGAACCTTTATACATCACTAGAGGGTCTGACTACCTTGCTGGCAGAGATATAGAACAAAGTATACCCTCTGATACGTCAGGGAGGCAGTGTGCATTGGGCAGACTTAGATTGTTACCTATTAAAGGCCCAAGTTGTTGAAGACCGTAGTTTTAATGGCTTATTCGCTAATGGCAGGATGTAATACCTCGATACTAGACGGTAAGAATACGTAATAGTTTATAAAACTATTGATCTAAAGTGAGTAGGATACTACCTCATATGGAGTTGATCATGGTGTCTTTTCTGGTTATGACTACTAAAATTCGAATGCGTAAGAGTTGTATTGTTTATCTGGATGTGTACGTGACGTGGAAGACAATAGTTTTAATGGATTAATCGGTAATGGCAGGATACAATACCATGCACCAATACTTCACTTAAAAAACGGCTGCCAGGACCTACAATGATTTGCCAATGGCAGAAGGATGTGGCTGTTTATTCACGTAACTGTTTCGTCATCCAAGATAATTGTGTGGGAAACATTTTTTGTTTGCAGTTGCTAAGTCTATTAACGCACGACCATCCCCAGAGGTTATTGTTGGTGTGTTAAGAAAATGGAAAAAATCTAGTGACAGTAATTCTGATAAAATAAAGGTGAGACCTGGGTTGTCTTGCTGGTAACGATGTAGAGCAAATTATACCTTCCTGACAAGTAAAGGAGGAATTGTTTGACAACAAACGTAAACCATTAGCTGTTAAACTATTTGTATATGTTGTGTAAGATCGTTCTGCAACATGTCTGCTGGGGAAGTAATACTAGATTAGATGTTGTTCATCATGACTTCTTTTTAATGTTATGACTGCTAATTAGAATACATTGTTGTGGATGTGTGCATGTTGTCGAAGACTGTAGTTTTAAAGGATTATTCGGTAATCGCAGGTTGTAATACTTCGATACTCCACAAACAGGATCTGTAATAGTTTATAAAACTATGTATTGTATGCCTATAGTTTTAACATGGGAATCGAGTACACAAAAAAGCAGCGATACTTGGAGCAGTTTTGTGGCCAATCTGATGTTGGAATTTAGAGTTACTTCGCCAGGTGATGAAATAATTTCTTCTGCCCATAAAACTGGCTTTATTATTCCCTTGCAGCTATGGCTGGCAGAAAAATAGTCAATCCAGATGTGTTATGGTTCCATTATGCAGTGAAAATGTCATTATGGTGTTGTACAAATAAATAAATACTTCTGACTGGCCTTCAAATATATAAATTTTTTCACATGAAAAACATGTATAGTGTTCTTGTGGTGTGTTACAAAAAAATATGGGATTTGATCGACAGTCTGAAGACACTTACTAGCTTGAGTTAATAGATATGGGCTACAATTATCGTGAGAACTACTTTCAAATAAGTCTGTTTCACTGACAGTCCAGTGCTTGCAAGCAGTGTTACAAGATATGTTCGGGTGCTTTTTGTTAGTGCAGGTTTCCTACAACAGGGGCAGGTATGCACTCAGGGGCAATCCTATTGTTCTCCATTGACTGACATGTCATTAACCTATTGTTCTCCTTTGATTGACAGGTCCTTAACCTATTGTTCTGCTAAAAGGATCCTCCCTTTTGATTGGTAGGTCCTTAACCTATTGTTCTCCGCCCTCTACTCTTCCCCCCACTCCTCAGGAAACCTCCCCCCTTGCTGCTACAGGTACACTTTCCGGAGTGAGTTATTGGAATAGCCCCTCTCACTCTTATCGATTTGATTGACTACTTAATTAAATTGATCAATTAATTAACCACCTCCAGCAACCCTTCCCCCTTCCACCCTCCTTCTCGGGAACTGGTGGGAAAAAGCCTCAGTCTATCGGCCATTCGGAGGGACTTTGATTGCAGTGAACGGAACACTGTTTACACAATTAAAGCAATGCACAAAATATTGTTTAATTATTTATAGCAGTGTGTGGAATATAGTTTATTTATTTATTTAAAGAATTTTGAGGAAATCAATCACCACCCCTGCCCTTCCCATCTCCGACCCCACCCTCGCCCCCTCCACTACCTGGAAACTTGTGGCTCTGTGGTGGAGAGGAAGGATCTCTTCAAGGGAAATTCAAGGGTATATTGTTTATTTGTAGAAAAAAATCAGTTTGCAGAGGTTGGAGTCCTCTTGCTCATCATTCTACGCTTTTTGGAAAGATGCAGGTCTTGTAAAAAGTAAATAAATCGATTGCCCTTCTTTTCATGCCGGTTGCACAAGAAATACTGTCATGCAACACACAACACACAAACATTAAAACTGGATTGCGAAGCACGCACCATCCACTGTCCCCTGTCTACTGGACGACACACACTGCCAGCAGTCGGGATGCACCAGCGACCCTGCAAAGTGACAACGCAGCTGTCAGCTTCTGAACCACGCACAGGTGTCAATTCGGGCACTGCAAGGATGAGTCGGTGACATCCCTTTCATACATGACACCTAAGAAATACCTGTCGAAATACGTGTTCACCTAGCCACCATTGCTGAAATACTGTCATGCAACACACAACACACAAACATTAAAACTGGATTGCGAAGCACGCACCATCCACTGTCCCCTGTCTACTGGACGACACACACTGCCAGCAGTCGGGATGCACCAGCGACCCTGCAAAGTGACAACGCAGCTGTCAGCTTCTGAACCACGCACAGGTGTCAATTCGAGCCCCCAAGGATGAGTCGGTGACATCCCTTTCATACATGACACCTAAGAAATACCTGTCGAAATACGTGTTCACCTAGCCACCATTGCTGGCACGATGACACAGAGCAGCTGGTCCAGCACTGAGAGAGATGTAACGGGCCAGCCCGTTCATTAATTTCAGGGCCTTCTCTGAAATAGTAAGGTGCTGCAGAAATAGTTAATCATTGGCTTTGTTGTAGGTTTCGTGATGTCTCAGCTTGTCTGAATGGAAATTCCTGTCCTAAAGAACCTATTTACGAAAATAGCCCAAAATAACGCCGAATGCATTCCTCCTGATGGTCCTAACGAAACAGCTCATCCATCACGAGTATTGTCCTGCTTTCGACATCTCTCTCAGAAATGGTGTAAACGTCCTCACCGCTAAAAGTCTTCATCATGCCTGGGCACGCTAGCGGAAACAACCGTTAATCATAAAAGTATTCTTGTTGTACGGAAAGAGCACAGAGGGGAAAATCAGAACACTTACACAAACAGAACTCTCAGAACTTTCTGTAGATACCTTGCCCCCATCTTGTTCTGTACAGGCTCCTCTGTCCCAGGACAAAGGATTTCTTGTGGATGATGGAGCATTCTGATTGGATCTTACTGAATTTAGCCTCCAAACTGCTGCTGCTGCCGGTGCGGGATCACTGTCTGCCATTGTTTTCTGAAGACGAGACTTTCAGCGGCAAAACTATTTTGTACGGATCCCCATATTGCACTGACAGTTAAACCCCACAAAATTGGTCTACAGATCAAAGCGACCTACTTGCTTGCTGCTTTGCTTTCCACAGCCATCTTCAGACTCACAAGAATACTGGGAACCAGGCACATATTTATCAGTGTAACTAAAATTAAATATTAGGATTGCTGCTCCTGTCTGACACGAAGCAATGTACTGGAAATGTCTCCTCTTGATGGTTGAGGTTCTGGAACGAATCTCAATATCTATAGTGCACATAATTTTCCACATAAAAAAACATATTTCATCCCCCTTATGGCTATCGTGCTGAATCTATATCTCCCTCACGATAGGACAGACAGTCATTTTCTCTGGACGTTCTGGAACATAAGTCACAGTAACTTCACATAGCAACATATACTTCAGAGAAACAGTGCACTTATCGTTTTCATGTGTACAGCAACTGAAAAAATTATGGAATGCCCACATTCAAAACAGCTACATGTCTCGATTCTCTTCATTTCTAGGAAATTATTTGATGTTTAAGTTTTCCAGTCAACACTTCCGGAAGGTGCTGCATCCTGTCAAGACTCTCTTAAACAAGTGTTACGAAGTACAGGCGTCCAGCACTATGTGATAATCAACAATTCCCCCGTGGTCGAAAGGGTTGGAAAGATATCACCAATACAGATTGGTGTACCATAATCAACTCTGCACCAGCCATGGTGACCAAGCGGTTCTAGTTGCTTCAGTCTGGAACATGTGGCTGCTGTGGTCACAGGTTCTAAACCTGCCTCGGGCATGGAAGTGTGTGATGTTCTTAGGTTAGTTAGGCTTAAGTAGTTCTAAGTCTAGGGGACTGATTACCTCAGATGTTAAGTCACATAGTGTTTTGAGTCATTTGAACCATTTTTGAATCAAATCTGCTTTACCACTGAGGACGGAAGCTTGAATATTATAGGGTGAAACATATCTCCAAACCGGCAAAATGTCACTGGATAGCGCGTCGATGTAATAAACAGACACAGACATACAGAAAACGGAGCAAACGCACTGAAAACGTGGAATATGTGGGTGGAGGTGACAGGACGCAATCGAGTACAGTGCTATACATGTCCCCTGATCAGAAACATAGTGCTTCTGTGCAAGGTGTTGGCATCTGTACTACATTTACAAGCAATTTTAGAACATGGAACGAGAGGTTACGTCATGATCGCATGGGTAGAAGTGACATTAAATATCGACAGAATTGCGAGAAATGACGGAAAATACGTATAAACTGAGGGAAAGTACACTGAAATGAGGGGAAATTGAGGAAGTACTTGAGTGTCTTCTGGTTGGCGCAGAACAATTCTTGTACATGGGAACAAGCATCCAACAGCAAGAGGAATCCGAGAAAACGTCGACTTGGAAGCGAAGGGAACGAGGGAAACAGTCACTTTTTTCCGTCGAGGTAGCATTCTACTGTATGTTTGTTGTGGTAACAGTGATGCATGCAAGTTGACTACTGCATTTGACGCTTTTCAGGAAAACAGAGAACCATGTGCCTGTAAATTTAGATACATCTGCATTAATGGATATTAGAGAGTGATGGAGTGATTGATTGTGATGGAGCTATAACGAGGTATGATTGAATGGCAGACTGACGGGGCATTCTAGAATTGGAGATGTGGCTGCAGGTCATTTGACCATTTTTTCCGCTTTTCTGTCAGCATGCATCACTCGTGTGACATAGCCTGCGTTTAGCTTGTATACAACTACTTATTCTGTATGTCTACTAGCGATCAATAACAGCAAACCTCTCAGTCATTAGAGGACTTTCATATCATGTGTGATGAAATGTGACTATCCTGTTTTGACACATTCCTCTAAACGAACGAAGATTTATGCAATGTAGCCCATTCGCCTGTAGCATCTTGGGTATAAAATCGAGACTTCAGTTTCGTAACTAAGATGGTTCTAAGTTAGTGGTAGGTGTTTGTGAGACACTGCAATCCCCATGTATACATATGATAGACAGATGTGCTGTCTACAGAGTTAGTGGCAGCACGACGTGTAATTTCACATGTTCGATACCTCTGCTATGCGTTTATCTGTTTCCTTAAAAGAGGTATTGTCCGTTATTAACAATTATTTTATATAAGCCAACGGCCTTGCTGCAGTGGATACACCGGTTCCGGTGAGATCACCGAAGTTAAGCGCTGTTGAGCGTGGCCGGCGCTTGGATGGGTGACCATCCAGCCGTCATGCGCTGTTGCAATTTTTCGGGGTGCACTCAGCCTCATGATGCCAATTGAGGAACTACTCGACCGAATAGTAGTGGTTTCGGTCAAGAATACCATCATAACGACTGGGAGAGTGGTGTGCTGACCCCACGACCCTACTATCCGCATCCTCCGCTGAGGATGGCACGGCGGTCGGATGGTCCCGGTAGGCCACTCGTGGCCTAATGACGGAGTGCTTTATTTTATATAAGACTGATGTGGGCATAGTATAATTTCCGAACCTTGACTGGATGTGAACAGTGGACACTATACATCTCTGGAAAGCTATATTGCAGCATGTATCACACAGAGCTGATGTTTTAAGGGTGTAGTTTTTTTCATTTTGCAGTTTTTTACCATAGCTTATCATAGAGTAACCTGCAAGAAGGATGTATGTCATGTGCTAGCAATTTATTTCTTACATTGGGATATTAACAGCACTCCTTTCCACACAACTGATGGTCACAAACTGAAGTACTCTAACATTATAGCCTGTTTTAAGTGTAGAACCGTGTAGCCTTAGGAGGGTATGTGTTTGTGTCCTCTCTTACCAATACCCTCCTGGTACTGTTCCCAGACACTTCAACAATACTTTAAAATTGATAGCATAGTTGATTTACGTAAAATGCTTCAAATTACATTTGTCTGGGTTCTCCATCGTGCATAAAAACCACCTGTTTCTTGTTCTTCTTAACCGTCTGCTATTACAACACTTTGAAATCTGTTACTATACACTGATAAGTGGTACTAACCTTCCTGAGATGGACGCATCAGAAGAAATCTTGTGCCCTTGGATGGGTGAGGACTCAGCAAGCTCCATTCATTCACAAGATGCAGAACACAGTGGTCTGCTTCTGGTCAGCTGCAGATTAAATCCGTAGCAGTGCTGCAGGGCGGGTTGATCAAAGAAAGTGCGGGGGTCTTTCAGTCTCTAAAATTTTATCCTAAGACTGCGAGAATGCCCTGTGACTCCTACCTGCATAGAGATAGAGCGTAAATTATGCACTGTGCTCGATGTGCCAGAAATATGTAGAGTGCTGTCTTGTACACTTTGATGATGTATATGTTCGAGAACTAACAGTGAATGGAAGTACTGTGCAGTATCTATGATACTCACAAAGTAGAGAAATGGCAGTTTAGCAATGATACTGAAATTGGGAAACAAGCTGTCGCATCATTGGCTGGTGCTGAAATTATTGTAAAATTACTAAAATTGTTTGCACTATTACCTGTCATGCTGCCGGCCGCGGTTGTCTCGCGGTTCTAGGCGCGCAGTCCGGAGCCGTGCGACTGCTACAGTCGCAGGTTCCAATCCTGCCTCGGGCATGGATGTGTGTGATGTCCTTAGGTTAGTTAGGTTTAAGTAGTTCTAAGTTCTAGGGGACTGATGACCACAGCAGTTGAGTCCCATAGTGCTCAGAGCCATTTGAACCATTTGAACCTGTCATGCTTATTATTACAGCACAGCGGCAGTGTCTTTTCCATCCCATCTGTCCACTGGTATGCTGTTGGTAACCACATAATGATTGACTGACAACGCTTGTTTGAGTTGGAGAAAGAGTTTTGGTGGAGGGCAACACCTTCTGTGGATGACTAGCACCAAAACAGTGATCGCATACATGACTGCAATATGAGGAATGAGTCGAAATGGAACGCAAAGCCATCATATATTCCGTCACTGTAACATATGAGTTTTAATGTATAGGTCGTCAGCCACCTTCAGGCAGCAGTTTGGAAACACTTCACAACGCCGTCAAACTCTTCCAGTTTCCTTATGTTGTATCTGTTTTTGATTTAAAATCATCCAATGTGTGTGGTGTGTTATGGTAGCAGCAGTAGTAACATGATTTACAGCATGCGACATCTAGCTCTCTGTGAGAAGCAAAGTATCAGAATGTGTTAATGTCAGTTTAGAACCTGACACAGACCTCGAAGTCGTGGAGGAAAAAACATAATGTATGGCAGTGTACAAAGCGTGTTACAGCAGGAAAAAAAACAGTGTTTCAAACAACGCATTGTCACAAGGAGCGTCTCTTGCGGCTTCTAGTATAGTTTGTTGGATATGGTCATCCTCCTACAGTACAGGTGATGCTACTTTACGCTGGTCTGTGCAATGGATCAATGCCTGTATATTCAATAGGATCGTCACATGTGCTCGATGCCAGCTTGAAGACGGTGTTTGTTTTCGACATATGGGAGGAAATAGATGTGGTGAAAATCTTATAGAGTTTTCTATTGGATGAAGTTAGTGGATATTTTATAGTTCGTAATTTTTCTCTGATGGGTGGTACTGAATAATGATGATAGCATGTTGGGGTGACAGACGTGAATGGGTCCTGAGGGATGCGGATCTGTTTCGGATAGCAGTACCTGTATGTAGTTTGGGGACTTACCATAATGCAGTAGCAAAATCCTCGTCCTTCTCCCAGTTCCCGAACTGTCTTTTATACTACCTCGTGTTACAGGAGCAGGCTTCATTTGGCGCTGACCTGACACATCATACACTGTTGGCGGAGCTATAACAACATGTTCCCATTTCCACAAAATGGTCAAAACACAGTCCTATTGCACTAACTCAAGTCACTCTGTTTCTTCACAGGTTGCAGAAGATGGTAGATACGGCTCTCTCCAACTTTTACTCAGTTCCAGCATAAATTGGAACGATCACACTTGCAAAGCTACAGAAATGTCAGCAGTTAAAAGAGGCATAGGAACTACCTAAAATTTTACTACAGTAGACAGTTTCGAAAAAGGTGACTCGTTTCGAGACATAAGAGTGCCAGAAATATGATTCACTAGTGGCTGTAATCATTAAAGGACTTCTCTATCAGATACAACTTAGGTACGTGATTGAATGGAAAGACTTGATTCCAAATCATAGGCATCACTTCTACTGGAAAGCATAGCACTAGAGATCTGAAAAGCTAGTGTACATTTACTATAACCTCAATCAGTGCACTATTTACTGTTTGCGATCCTTCTCAGTCAACCACTGCCTATAACTCAGAGGATATAACACCTAACCTCTGACGTGGCATCAAGACAGCATGCGTTACAAATGCTGGAGAAATATCGAGCGGCGGATTCAGGGAATTGCAAGTACCAGTTTCATACCACGTTCCTTGGCTGAATCACTTTCTAAATTCGGTAATTTACTGCGAGGTTGCACCGTTGGCGACGTGTAACCGCACTGTTGGTCTGATAGTATACACTCCGACGATCACTGACTATATTCAGCGTTGCGGTATTTGTTGGGAAAAACCACTTCATTTGGAGGTAATGCAATACATCGATTTGTAAAGCCAGTATAGCTTTTAACATGGATACTTCCGAGCACCTGTCGATTGTGATAGTAATATGGTCATGTTTTTTTAACATCTGGCGGTTTGTAAGACGATTACGTTTCTCTTTCTCGGACATCGTGGTACCGCTCACTGATTTTCGGACAGTTTTATTTCATATAACCAGCAATCAGATATTCGTGAAGTATTATACTTAGTAGTAGGGGATGTGTGATAAGTTCGCATTGAGCTTCAGGCTTATAAAGTATGTGTTTGTGTTCCGACATGTGCAAAGGAAATAACTATGTCCAGTCCTAAGGAATGTATGGATTTGACGTGGAATACTGTGATAGCAAAGGGAAGAGTGTGTTATGACATAAGAATGGTACAGAATTTCTATTTCCAGAGCCACAGCCGTCAGCAGGGGGTATTTCTGATATTTCACTCATTGTCGAATGCCGTTCAACTGAGACCACAATCGTAACATTTAATTGTGAGTACAGGGATAAAACACATATGTGTGCGATTTCTTAGGTTGATTGATTCTACGTGTGCATGATCGGCCTTCAGCGCCAGTGACCTGTGCGGAGGTGATTCACATTTCCCATTAATGGTAGGAGCTGTCAGAGTGGAGAGGCCTGTTGGAGCGTAGGAATGTAGATGAAATAACGTGTTGTCCTCTAGATTACTGAATAGCGAACTAATACTTAATATGTGTTGGATAGATTTCATGAGCACGTGGAAATTTGAGATTGAATATGGAGGTGCATTTGCAATGGACCGTTATTCCCTCCCATGTAAATTGTTCGGTTGACTGCTTCTACACATTTCGCAATTGTAACTTTTAATTGTAAGTAGCCGGCCGCGATGGTCTCGCGGTTCTAGGCGCTCAGTCCGGAACCGCGCGACTGCTACGGTCGCAGGTTCGAATCCTGCCTCGGGCATGGATGTGTGTGATGTCCTTAGGTTAGTTAGGTTTAATTAGTTCTAAGTTCTAGGCGACTGATGACCACAGATGTTAAGTCGCATAGTGCTCAGAGCCATTTGAACCAATTGTAAGTATAGCAATCAAATATGTATGTTTCCTAGGATGATTCTGTCTGTGGGTGCGTGGCGCGCAGCTATGGCGGTGACCTGTGGCGGGAATAATTCACGTTTCCAGCTAACAGTAGGAGCTGTCTGAATAGAGAGGCCTGTTGGGATCCAGGAATGTAGCTGCCTTAATCGTGGCGTCCTCTAGACGGCCGAATAGCGGACTAATACTTAGTATGTGTTGGATAGCTTTCGTGATTGCGTGAAAATTTGAGAAGATTTAACATGGACTTGTGTTTGCGCTGGACCATTATTCCCCCTCTTGTAAATTGTTCGATTGACTGCTTCGTCAAATTTCCCGTCTTTATTTAGTTGAGAGAACATCGATTCTGGTGTGTGTTGAGTGCATATAGCAAGTGAAAGACGGGTGGAAGACCCGTTTGCTGGTTTTCTAGACATGAGATACACCTTAGTTGACATTGTAAATTATAAGAATGCAATCTGTACATCACTGACATGGGTATTCGCGAGTGGAAATATCAGTTTCCTCTAGTTTTTCATTTTTTTTTTTTTTTTTTCACGTTCTCACATAAAGATCTTCGCAGATGGGATAAGTTTCTAGTTGCTCAGTGTTTTACAGCACGCTACACCTCACAAAGGTTTTGGGTTTCTAGAGAAATAATTTCCAGTCTATATCTTCAGAATATTGCTGTGCAAATGATACTGCCGCTATGCAAGCGATATTGGTGTGTGCTTGATATCGATAAGTATCGCGTAAATCGTATGATATTCCAGCAAACGAAGCAAGCAGGTCAGGGCCAGAAACAATAACGCCTTGTGCCAAGGGAAACCGACCCCGATTTTGTACAACAGTTCGGAGAGTGACTTCGGTCTGCTGAGGGCGCTCTGGTCACGCATCATGAGCGGATAACTTGTGACTGTCGGCCATGGTGGATATCTGTCCGATCTTGCGGGAAAATATCTAGTGCTGCGAGAAGTATACCTATGTTGCATGTGCTTATGCTGTCGGTCTTCACAGAATATGTGTGAGTGTCTGGCGATCGATAGTTATATGCACGGCACAAAAGGGTGCACTATAGATATTGAATCCTAATATTTAATTGTAGTTACACTGATAAATATGTGCCTGGTTCCCAATATTCTTGTGAGTCTGAAGATGCACAGCAGCAAGCAAGTAGGTCTATTTGATGATCTGTAGACTAATTCTGTGGTGTTTAAGGCTTTTAGCGGTGAGGACGTTTACACCATTTCTGAGAGAGATGTCGAAAGCAGGACAATACTCGTGATGGATGAGCTGTTTCGTTAGGACCATCAGGAGCAATGCATTCGGTGTTATTTTGGGCTATTTTCGTAAACAGGTTCTGTTACGACAGGAATTTCCATTCAGCAAGCTGAGCCATCACGAAACCTACAATAAAACTATTTCTGCAGCACTTTACTATTTCCGAGAAGGGACTGAAAGTAATGGACAGGCTGTTCCATTACATCTCTCTCAGCACTGGACCCGCAGCTCTGCGTCATCACGCCAGCAACGGTGCCTAGGTGAACACGTATTTCGGCAGGTATTTCTTTGGTGTCATGTATGAAAAGGATGACGCCGCTCCATCTTTACGGGACCTGAACTGTCACGTGCTCTTGGTTTGTAAGCTGACGGCGGCGTCGTCACTCTGCGAGGTCGCCGGTGCATCCCGACTCCTGGCAGCATGTGCAGACCAGTGGACAGCGGACGGCAGATGGTGCGTGTTTCACGATCGACTTTTGGGTGTCTACATGTGATGTGTGTTGCCTGATGGTATTACTTGCGCAATCAGATGGAAAAGAAGTGTGATTGGTTTAATTACATCTTCAAGATCTGCATCTTTTCAAACAGCATAGAGTGATGAGCAAGAGGAATCCAACCCCTGCAAACTTACTTTTTTTGGTATAAATGAACAATATACCCTTGAATTTCCCCCTATGCGATCCTTCATCTCCACCACAGAGCCACCAGTTTCCAGGTAGGGGAGGGGACGAGGGAGGGTTGTCGGGGATGAGTGGGTGGGGGTGGTGATCGATTTCCTCAAAATTCTTTAAATAAATAAATAAACTATATTTCATACACTGTCTGGAATCCCCTAAATTATTTAAATAAACAATATTCCACAAATTGTCTAAATTGTTTAAACAATATTCCATACACTGCAATCTATTTCCTTACAAAACCTTTAACTAAATAAATAAACTATATTCCGTACACTGCCATAAATAATAAAACAATATTTTGTACATTGTCTAAATTGTTTAAACAGTATTCCGTGCACTGCAATCAAATTTCCTCCAAATGGCTGATCAACTGAGTCTTTTTCCCGCCAATTTCCGGGAGGGAGGGTGGGAGGGCAGGGGGTTCCTGTGGGGAGGATAATTAATTGATCAATTTAATTAAGTAGTCTATCGAATTGATAAGAGTGAGGGGAGATACTCCAATAACTCACACGTGAAAATGTACCTGTAGCAGCAAGGGGGGGGGAGGTTTCCTGAGGAGTGGGGGGAGGGGGGAGGGGACAGGGAACAATAGGTTAAAGACCTGTCAATCAAAAGGAAGGATACTTTTAGCAGAACAATAAGTTACCGACCTGTCAATCAAAGGAGAACAATCTGTTGGCCCCTGAGTGCATACCTGCCCCTGATGTAGGCAACCTGTCCTAACAGAATGCACCGGTACATAGCCTGTCCCAGTACTCTTGCATATACATAAATCTGAATAAATGTTAGACAAAGGTTCATTGTGTGTTTCGTTTTTTTTTTTTTAGCTAATCCCAGTACTCTTGCATATACATAAATCTAAATAATTGTTAGACACAGGATCGTTGTGTTTTTTTTTTAATATGCTTGTCCGAACTCTAGGTCCCCTTATAAGAGGATCGCACAGTCATGATAGCTCCATTCCATAGACATATACACAGTATGGTTCCTTGCGCCACTCACAAAAACAGGAGTAGAGAGGATCACATCTATCGATCTGTAATTTATTTTATCCACGGAAAAGTTTACACTGTCTACCAATGTCACTTCTCAATAGTGTCTTTAGCGAAGAGGGCATTTTCTCCTTTCAGTTCCGCTAATATTAACGTGGTATCGCTGCACAGTCGATACCACACAGAGGGGCGTCGTCGTCGAAGATCCTGAAGTGGCAGCACAAGTGCAACTGCCACCCACCAACATTTCTGCTGCAACGGGCACCGTACAAACTTGAGCGGTGCCACGCCCACATTCGCGACTCCTTTGTGGCAGCATCACCAGGGCGCGCGACTCGACCATATATACACTCCTGGAAATTGAAATAAGAACACCGTGAATTCATTGTCCCAGGAAGGGGAAACTTTATTGACACATTCCTGGGGTCAGATACATTACATGATCACACTGACAGAACCACAGGCACATACACACAGGCAACAGAGCATGCACAATGTCGGAGCTAGTACAGTGTATATCCACCTTTCGCGGCAATGCAGGCTGCTATTCTCCCATGGAGACGATCGTAGAGATGCTGGATGTAGTCCTGTGGAACGGCTTGCCATGCCATTTCCACCTGGCGCCTCAGTTGGACCAGCGTTCGTGCTGGACGTGCAGACCGCGTGAGACGACGCTTCATCCAGTCACAAATATGCTCAATGGGGGACAGATCCGGAGATCTTGCTGGCCAGGGTAGTTGACTTACACCTTCTAGAGCACGTTGGGTGGCACGGGTACATGCGGACCTGCATTGTCCTGTTGGAACAGCAAGTTCCCTTGCCGGTCTAGGAATGGTAGAACGATGGGTTCGATGACGGTTTGGATGTACCGTGCACTATTCAGTGTCCCCTCGACGATCACCAGAGGTGTACGGCCAGTGTAGGAGATCGCTCCCCACACCATGATGCCGGGTGTTGGCCCTGTGTGCCTCGGTCGTATGCAGTCCTGATTGTGGCGCTCACCTGCACGGCACCAAACACGCATACGACCATCATTGGCACCAAGGCAGAAGCGACTCTCATCGCTGAAGACGACACGTCTCCATTCGTCCCTCCATTCACGCCTGTCGCGACACCACTGGAGGCGGGCTGCACGACGTTGGGGCGTGAGCGGAAGACGGCCTAACGGTGTGCGGGACCGTAGCCCAGCTTCATGCAGACGGTTGCGAATGGTCCTCGCCGATACCCCAGGAGCAACAGTGTCCCTAATTTGCTGGGAAGTGGCGGTGCGGTCCCCTACGGCACTGCGTAGGATCCTACGGTCTTGGCGTGCATCCGTGAGTCGCTGCGGTCCGGTCCCAGGTCGACGGGCACGTGTACCTTCCGCCGACCACTGGCGACAACATCGATGTACTGTGGAGACCTCACGCCCCACGTGTTGAGCAAGTCGGCGGTACGTCCACCCGGCCTCCCGCGTGCCCACTATACGCCCTCGCTCAAAGTCCGTCAACTGCACATACGGTTCACGTCCATGCTGTCGCGGCATGCTACCAGTGTTAAAGACTGCGATAGAGCTCCGTATGCCACGGCAAACTGGCTGACACTGACGGCGGCGGTGCACAAATGCTGCGCAGCTAGCGCCATTCGACGGCCAACACCGCGGTTCCTGGTGTGTCCGCTGTGCCGTGCGTGTGATCATTGCTTGTACAGCCCTCTCGCAGTGTCCGGAGCAAGTATGGTGGGTCTGACACACCGGTGTCAATGTGTTCTTTTTTCCATTTCCAGGAGTGTATATATATATATATATATATATATATATATATATATATATATATATGGTGATTCAAAAAAACCTTTGCAAACTTTCACGACGTATCAGTGGGGGTTGGGTTGTTTGGGGGAGGAGACCAGACAGCGAGGTCATCGGTCTCATCGGACTAGGGAAGGACAGGGAAGGAAGTAGGCAGTGCCCTTTCAAAGAAACCATCCCTGCATTTGCCTGGAACAATTTAGGGAAATCACGTAAAACCTAAATCAGGATGGCTGGACGCGGGACTGAACCGCCGTCCTCCCGAAAGCGAGTCCAGTGTGGACGCATCAGGAATATGACAAGATTCGGTAATCACATAGAATTGGGGGTTGCAAAGACCATTTGGGGCTACTAAATAGCGTTGCAATAATTTAGGCACATGTTATAAATGGACGCCCACTACAGAAGATGCTCAAAGTTTTATTGAGATGCATCGAACCGCGCCTGATACCGACGCTGCACTGAACAATGTATTCTCTCAAAGGTACCTGCTGTACCTCGAGGACTTCCTGCTGTCGCAACAATCCTGTCCACTAGATCCTCCGACGATGTAACAGGTGTTTTGTAGACAAGGCCTTTGAGATTTCCCCACAGAAAAAAATCGTTTGACTGGCAGATAGAATGATTGTGGTGACCATGTGACTAGCCCATCCTGGCCAATACAGCAACCGGGACAGGTTGCCTGCAGATGTGCCTTCACTTATCTGTTGAAATGCACAGGGGCTCCGTTGTGCTGAAATCGAATGCCACTACGAACAGGCATGGAAACATCATTTAGCATGTCCGGCAAAACCTCTTGCGGAAATATGAGATACGTGCCACCATCAAGTCGGCCCAGATGAATGTACAGTCCAATTATGCAGTCTCTGACAATGCCGGCCCACATGTAACTGTAGCGCCATTTCGTGGAGTTTGCGACCCCAATTCCTATATGATTACTGATCCTTGTTGTATACCTGATGTGTCATGTCAGTTTGTAAACGCTTTTTTGAATCGCCCTGTAGAGGTGCATTCTGCTGCAGCAATTCCAGTTACTCGCGTCGCATCCCGCTTGCTCTTTGGGGTGGAGCTAGTCTAATCTACGATGATGTCAGTGGAGGCACTTACCAATATAGTGACGCACACTGCTTTTCAGTGTTTATCTCGCCTCAAAAACGTCAACTCAATGCTAGGACAGTAAGCTTTGCGGAACTTTTAACTTCCCAGGCAGAACTATTATAAAGAAACTTATTATTGTGACCCGCGAACGCCGTCAGCAGACAACGGACTTTCAAATGGTTCATATGGCTCTGAGCACTATGGGACTTACCATCTGATGTCATCAGTCCCGTAGAACTTAGAACTACTTAAACCTAACTAAACTAAGGCCATCACACACATCCATGCCCGAGGCAGAATTCGAACCTGCGACCGTAGCAGTCGCGCGGTTCCGGACTGAAGCGCCTAGAACCGCACGGCTACCGCGGCCGGCAAAGGACTTTGTGCTTCACTACGTGCAGGTCTTCACTATATAAGCTGAGTACTCTCAGTACAACTATTTTACATTGATGTTTATTTACTCATTCCACGTTTGATTTATGCTTCAGTTCCCGTGCACCTTCCTGAACAGAAATGTATTTTTTGTACGCGTGTTTACCACTCAGACACATATCATTCGGCGCTGACGTTTAGCGCCCTAACATGTGGTGACGACGAAAAAGAAAGTTTAGAAGGTGTCGTTTACTTTCAGTAGTAAATATGTGTTTGTTTCAGATCCAGCCGTTGTCAACCAGTATATAAGTGTATTAACGTGTTGTTTATAACATTCTGGCAGGAGACTTCTTCTGTTGTGTATACTGTATTTTGTTGTGCAGTGCTCAGATTTCGCTTTTGCTTACAGTTAGTCATTGCTTGTGGCTTTATTTCTATTTGTTTACGTCATGGCCACGTCAGAAAAGTCACCAACAAAAATCTCTCTCTTTCATGCACAACAAATTCAGCAACTCATGGACGGTATGAAGAGACTCTTGGAGCTGCAATCATACATAACGGCATCGCTTCCTGTTACCTAAGCTCCGCCGTAGCAATCTACATCCGCCTGTGCACCAAGTTCTGGAAATTCAGTGCTCAACTGGAAGATTGGACTGAGTATTTTGCACAGCCGCAGGAGCACTTTTCAGCCTATCACATACAAGGTACGGAGCGGCTTGCTTATTTTCTATCAAGTGTCGATACTGAAACTTGTAGTAGCTTAAGACAACATTTTGACGAACAGATTCACGCAGCAGCTGCGAGGTTTAAATTTATTAGATTGCGTAATAAGCCAGAACAAACTAACAAACAATGGGTCGGAAATTTGATAGGCTTAACCAGATAGTACAAGTTTAAATGTGAATGTGACAAACATTATAGAGACGAAATGTTGCGCGATGCAATTACCCAAAATGTGTAAAACAGTCGTCTTAGAGATCAAATTCTAAGATACCCATATCCTATTCTCAAGCAGGTTCCTGATTTGTTTGATCACCAAAACACACCAGGTAGTGCGGTGTTGGGGTTCGACTCGCCACACATTTCCGTTGTTCAGGCTAGTGGCGGTACCAAACAGGCCGGCAGCGCACGTTACGTGCCGCAGCATAGTGCGAATCGAAGCAGCCTGGCCCAGCCCGTGCGACACGGTGCCCGTGGTAGGCACAAAAGCAGCAAACTTGTCCTTACAGGGAGGCACAATGCTTTACATGGAGCAAACATGAACTCGTCAAATCAGTTCGGATGCAAAAGCAATTTCAGAACAAATAAAGTGTTCATTCATTCAAAACGCAAGATAACAGTGTGAATGTAATTTTGCCAAAACCAGTTTCTGAGGCGAGTAGTGTTAATTCTAAGTCTGTGGTGAAGTCAGTCACGAAGTCACAGAATCTGTCTTTAATCCAGAGAAAAGCAAACAAGTTATTCGTCTCTTTCAACTTTTGTCATCAAGATGTGTGTTTGCAAATAAACATGGCAGCATCATGCACTCTATTAAACAGGCGTACGTACGAACGATTAGGTCAGCCAAAACTTTCAAAATCACGAACCGTGCTAGCTATCTACAGTGGGGGTGATATTCTGATTCTTAGCGTGCGTAGCTTCCCTGCCACTTTTAGAAAGTAACAAGAACAGTGTCATTTGTGGTGCTGTGCACAAAAGACGGCCAAATATTTTTGGCACGGACGCCTTTGGCATGATTGGTTTGCAAATTCAGGACAATGTTCTGTCTTTCAACACATCCGTACCTAATAACAGTGTATCTAAACCGTGCAATGGGTTTCCGGATCTCTTTCAAGACTTGCTAGGCATGGTCAATGTTTTTGAAGCTCATATTATACTGAATGTAAATGCACAGTCGGAATTCTTCCGGACATGGCCAGTACCACACGTTATTTGTGACAAAGTGGCAAAAGATTTGCAACAGTGGCAAGAACAAGGTATAGTGGAACGAGTCAATCACAACAAACTACTGGCCTTCGGCTTTAGTCGTAATAATGAAGCTGAATGGCAGGTTTATTTGTGCAGATTTTAAGTCCACTGTGAACCTCTTTTGATTCCCACTCATTGTACAGATAGATACTGGCGGATATTTTCCAAAGATAGCTTTGGAAGATGACTATCTGCTGATTCCTTAGACAAGAAGTCATACCACTTTTTTGTCGTAAATACGCACATGCGTCTATCCGGATTTCTGCATTTATCTTTGGGTAGCGCTTCAGCGCCCACCTTTTTTCAACAGTACTTGGATCAGGAAACAGCTAGGTTTGTTCCTAATGCTGTTCAGATCGCCGCTCCCTAGCATCGCCTCCGTTGGAAGAAAGTTCCATTAATGTGGTAAAAAGAATTTGTATCAGACTTCAATAAGCTGAAAGATGCATTACTAAGTGATACATGCCAGCAGTAGGATGAGGAGGGTATCATCCCACATTGCAGATTGTATACATTTAGGAGAAAGCACATGTTCAGGGGCAAATTTGATGATTTATGACCCCTTCCCCATCCCCTTAACTTATTGTTATGCTAACTGATTTATCCCCCCCCCATGAACCATGGACCTTGCCGTTGGTGGGGAGGCTTGCGTGCCTCAGCGATACAGATGGCCGTACCGTAGGTGCAACCACAACGGAGGGGTATCTGTTGAGAGGCCAGACAAACGTGTGGTTCCTGAAAAGGGGCAGCAGCCTTTTCAGTAGTTGCAGGGGCAACAGTCTGGATGATTGACTGATCTGGCCTTGCAACATTAACCAAAACGGCCTTGCTGTGCTGGTACTGCGAACGGCTGAAAGCAAGGGGAAACTACAGCCGTAATTCTTCCCGAGGACATGCAGCTTTACTGTATGATTAAATGATGATGGCATCCTCTTGGGTAAAATACTCCGGAGGTAAAATAGTCCCCCATTCGGATCTCCGGGCGGGGACTACTCAGGAGGATGTCGTTATCAGGAGAAAGAAAACTGGCGTTCTACGGATCGGAGCGTGGAATGTCAGATCCCTTAATCGGGCAGGTAGGTTAGAAAATTTAAAAAGGGAAATGGATAGGTTAAAGTTAGATATAGTGGGAATTAGTGAAGTTCGGTGGCAGGAGGAACAAGACTTCTGGTCAGGTGACTACAGGGTTATAAACACACAATCAAATAGGGGTAATGCAGGAGTAGGTTTAATAATGAATAGGAAAATAGGAATGCGGGTAAGCTACTACAAACAGCATAGTGAACGCATTATTGTGGCCAAGATAGATATGAAGCCCACACCTACTATAGTAGTACAAGTTTATATGTCAACTAGCTCTGCAGATGATGAAGAAATTGAAGAAATGTATGATGAAATAAAAGAAATTATTCAGATAGTGAAGGGAGACGAAAATTTAATAGTAATGGGTGACTGGAATTCGAGTGTAGGAAAAGGGAGAGAAGGAAACATAGTAGGTGAATATGGATTGGGGCTAAGAAATGAAAGAGGAAGCCGCCTAGTAGAATTTTGCACAGAGCACAGCTTAATCATAGCTAACACTTGGTTTAAAAATCATGAAAGAAGGTTGTATACGTGGAAGAACCCTGGAGATACTAAAAGGTATCAGATAGATTATATAATGGTAAGACAGAGATTTAGGAACCAGGTTTTAAGTTGTAAGACATTTCCAGGGGCAGATGTGGACTCTGACCACAATCTATTGGTTATGACCTGTAGATTAAAACTGAAGAAATTGCAAAAATGTGGGAAATTAAGGAGATGGGACCTGGATAAACTGAAAGAACCAGAGGTTGTACAGAGTTTCAGGGAGAGCATAGGGGAACAAGTGACAGGAATAGGGGAAAGAAATACAGTAGAAGAAGAATGGGTAGCTCTGAGGGATGTAGTAGTGAAGGCAGCAGAGGATAAAGTAGGTACAAAGACGAGGGCTGCTAGAAATCCTTGGGTAACAGAAGAAATATTGAATTTAATTGATGAAAGGAGAAAATATAAAAATGCAGTAAATGAAGCAGGCAAAAAGGAATACAAACGTCTCAAAAATGAGATCGACAGGAAGTGCAAAATGGCTAAGCAGGGATGGCTAGAGGACAAATGTAAGGATGTAGAAGCTTATCTCACTAGGGGTAAGATAGATACTGCCTACAGGAAAATCAAAGAGACCTTTGGAGAGAAGAGAACCAAGTGTATGAATATCAAGATCTCAGATGGCAGCCCAGTTCTAAGCAAAGAAGGGAAGGCAGAAAGGTGGAAGGAGTATATAGAAGGTTTATACAAGGGTGATGTACTTGAGGACAATATTATGGAAATGGAAGAGGATGTAGATGAAGACGAAATGGGAGATACGATACTGCGTGAAGAGTTTGACAGAGCACTGAAAGACCTGAGTCGAAACAAGGCCCCCGGAGTAGACAACATTCCATTAGAACTACTGACGGCCTTGGGAGAGCCAGTCCTGACTACACTCTTCCATCTGGTGAGCAAGATGTATGAGACAGGCGAAATACCCTCAGACTTCAAGAAGAATATAATAATTCCAATCCCAAAGAAAGCAGGTGCTGACAGATGTGAAAATTACCGAACTATCAGTTTAATAAGCCACGGCTGCAAAATACTAACGCGAATTCTTTACAGACGAATGGAAAAACTGGTAGATGCAGACCTCGGGGAGGATCAGTTTGGATTCCGTCGAAATGTTGGAACACGTGAGGCAATACTGACCTTACGACTTATCTTACAAGAAAGATTAAGAAAAGGCAAACCTACGTTTCTAGCATTTGTAGACTTAGAGAAAGCTTTTGACAATGTTGACTGGAATACTCTTTTTCAAATTCTAAAGGTGGCAGGGGTAAAATACAGGGAGCGAAAGGCTATTTATAATTTGTACAGAAACCAGATGGCAGTCATAAGAGTCGAGGGGCATGAAAGGGAAGCAGTGGTTGGGAAAGGAGTGAGACAGGGTTGTAGCCTCTCCCCGATGTTATTCAATCTGTATATTGAGCAAGCAGTAAAGGAAACAAAAGAAAAATTTGGAGTAGGTATTAAAATTCATGGAGACGAAGTAAAAACTTTGAGGTTCGCCGATGACATTGTAATTCTGTCAGAGACGGCAAAGGACTTGGAAGAGCAGTTGAACGGAATGGACAGTGTCTTGAAAGGAGGATATAAGATGAACATTAACAAAAGCAAAACGAGGATAATGGAATGTAGTCAAATTAAATCGGGTGATGCTGAGGGAATTAGATTAGGAAATGAGACACTTAAAGTAGTAAAGGAGTTTTGCTATTTAGGAAGTAAAATAACTGATGATGGTCGAAGTAGAGAGGATATAAAATGTAGACTGGCAATGGCAAGGAAAGCTTTTCTGAAGAAGAGAAATTTGTTAACATCGAATATAGATTTATGTATCAGGAAGTCGTTTCTGAAAGTATTTGTTTGGAGTGTAGCCATGTATGGAAGTGAAACATGGACGATAACTAGTTTGGACAAGAAGAGAATAGAAGCTTTCGAAATGTGGTGCTACAGAAGAATAATGAAGATAAGGTGGATAGATCACGTAACTAATGAGGAGGTATTGAATAGGATTGGGGAGAAGAGAAGTTTGTGGCACAACTTGACTAGAAGAAGGGATCGGTTGGTAGGACATGTTTTGAGGCATCAAGGGATCACAAATTTAGCATTGGAGGGCAGCGTGGAGGGTAAAAATCGTAGAGGGAGACCGAGAGATGAGTACACTAAGCAGATTCAGAAGGATGTAGGTTGCAGTAGGTACTGGGAGATGAAGCAGCTTGCACAGGATAGAGTAGCATGGAGAGCTGCATCAAACCAGTCTCAGGACTGAAGACAACAACAACAACAACAACTGATTTATGAGCCTCTGAGGATTGATTTATGGCCCTCTGAGGATAATCCATCTTGCTGAGAAACCCCACGCCCCTCCTTGCCGATACAAGCACACAGTCAAATTAATTGACTAATTAATTAACCTCCCACTCCTGGGAAATCCCCAAATCCCCCAGCCCTCCCTTCCCTTCGACCACTCTCCCTCCCTCCCCCCCCCCCCCCCCCCCCAATTCGGGAAATGGCGGAAAAAGGCTCAGCTGTAGTGGAAAGGAAGAATCTCATGATATGAAATTGAAGTCAATGCCAATTACATTGCAGAGGATATACTGTTTATTTACAAAATTCAGTTTTCTGGCGTTGGATCATTTTTTGTGTCAGGAAAAGCTCACATCCAGCAACTACATGTCCTAATTATGTAGTTACACAGCTGCAGACTGGGATGTTGTCTTGTTGGAAATTTTTCGAATGTCCTCACCTTGCCATACAGGGATCGACTGAGCTAGTGCACAGTGTCACCACCAGAGGATGTCCCACCCCTCAACCATCGCTCTCTCCATCTCCAACCCTCCTAAAAAAATTGGCAGGAGAAAGACTCAATCTGTGCTGGGGAGGAAGGATCTCACGACACAAAATTCAAATCAATGCCAATAATATATTGATGCATACTCTTTAATAAATCAGTTTTGCAGGAGATAAGGCTCCCCACTTAGGTAGAGCTCATGTCAGCACCACCCTATCCCCACTTCCCATGGTGTAACAATTGTAAGCACTGAGGAATGGAATGAAGTGCGGCATAGTAGCCGCTGTTTTGTCTCTCCAGCCCGTGCATCTGTCGTCCAGGCGCCGCCACTGAGGTCAAAACCCACCCAATGTTCTTATTGCAAATCACGATACTATATACAATCGGCCACAGAAAGAATGTCAACCTCTTTTGATCACTCGGCTCCAAAAAATCGCCGGTCGCGGTGGTCTCGCGGTTCTAGGCGCGCAGTCCGAAACTGTGCCACTGCTATGGTCGCAGTTTCGAATCCTGCCTCGGGCATGGATGTGTGTGATGTCCTTAGGTTAGTTAGGTTTAAGTACTTCTAAGTTCTAGGGGACTGATGACTACAGCAGTTGAGTCCCATAGTGCTCAGAGCCATTTTCCAAAAAATCATCAGGTGGTGGTAGTCTGTTGATCAGGAAATTCCAGACTCGCTTCGTGTCTCTGCCTCTCTCAAGAGGCCACTCCGTCTTTGTCTCTGTCAACCAATGTCTCCAAACACGCACACGGAGGTTTTCATCTCTCCTCAGAACACTGTGCTCCTGTTGACTAATGCTGGAAACAAAGAGAGGGATGACGCAATTTCGAAAAAAAAATAGAGAGAAGTAGACCATTTGCAACAACCATCAAATTAATTGTTTAACGACTTACATGAGTCAAATAGATCGCTTAAAACATTTACCACAACCTTACAATGATACTTCTTTCAATAAAAATATATTTTCAACATTTGAGAATCAGACACAAATATTTTGCAAATCAGGCGCTTAAATTTCTGCAAGAAATAACTCTACTGCTAAATATATCTGAGGTCTTGTATGCATGAACGCTTGACAAGCGCAGAAACACATCGACATTTAAACACAAATCTCCCAGTATTTGCACAACTGCCACACCAGACACTCAGGGATGGGAGAGAGTATCATTGTGGCTGCCCAGCCATCAATGATCAATTTAAATGAGGGAGAGTAAATGTCCAGCGAATTTTCTCACGCAGCACATATGTCCACTTCTGTCGCTGCCCTACAAGCATACTGGCTAGTTCACTGTTTACCTACTCAGAGGACGCTGCGGAAGGCACCGCTGGGACTTGTCCTCGTGGCTGCGGGCAAGAGGTGACTAGCCGGTAGTCGGAATCTTTTCTTTGTACTCGCCAGTCGCCGGAGGCTAAGCTAGCCCTCACTTCCAGTCAATCGAAGCCTCATGGCCACCCATGCCACCAGCACTGCAAGACAAGCAGGCGCCAATTGGACATATAGTTCTAATAGGAACTTCACCAGAGCATAGACTCTCTCCAGTTTAAAAAATCCACTTTACCCAATCCGAGACAGGGATGTTATTTAACTTACACATCGAAGTTCTCACACGAAATGTATATTTCTCCCTTTTATACGAGTTACGAGGTGGAATCCAAAATTTTCGGGACTGGTGCTGCCATCTGGAAAGTAGGAGTAGTAGATCTTTGCACCGCTAGGTGGCGATAGCTGCATGTCTGATGCGTCAGCGTGCGGAGTGGCATTCAGCTGGTAGTACGTGTTGCATATCTGCAGTGATCTCCATTATACTCTGTTTGGTGTGTGGCGATTTTACGATGGATCTGCGAACAGAACAGCAAGTATGTGTTGAATTCTGTGCGAATCTCGGTAAAAGTGCTACAGAGCCCCTTGCAATGATTCAACAAGTGTTTGGGAGACAGAGCATGAGCTGTACGCATGTGTTTGAGTGGCATGCTCGGTTCAGGGCTGGCTGTACAGACGTCGAAGATCGTGCTCACACTGGAAGACCCGTTTCCAAACTTCAACAATTGGTTCGTGTGGATCGACGTCGAACCATTCAAAACCTTGCAGATGAAGTGGGTATTGGTTATGGGACATGTCAAGGATCTTGACTGCCAACCAGAAGGCACAGTATTTGAAGTGTGCACGGACATTCGTCAGACCATATCTGATGATCCAACCTTCTTGTCACGGGTTATCACCAGCAACAAGAGCTGCATTAACGTTTATGACCCAGAGACAAAGCAACAATCGTCCCAGTGGAAGAGCCCGGTCTCTCCAAGACCCAAAAAAGCGAGACAGGTGAAGAGCATGATCGTTTTCTTTTATACCAATGGAATTGTGCATGAGCTGTGGATGCACTCCTTGGATGAATGAGTGCATGCAATACAGCCCTTAAAACTCCCCTTGTCTCGCACCAACATCTCGCTAATTGACCACTGACAGCTCAACAAGCACTGATATCACAGCCTCTTGGGATGGTAACACCGAATTAGGTTGCTACTGCTGAAGGTAGATAATAAATTTAAACAAATTTGTACAAAATTAAACATATTTATAGAAATTTAAACAAATTATATTGAATTGAATGACATCATGAGCAGCCTCTAGTGGGAGCAAGACCATACTAACTCTCCTCAGCTGGAGGAGTAAGCTCTTAGAGCAAAATTTCCTCCAAAATTTGAAATTCCCGCCCATCTTCCAAGAGGATGACATGCCAGGACCCCATGGCGAACACACTTGATGGTGGTACTGCCTCTAATTGTTTAAATAAAGACTGAAAATAAAGACTTATGTCCAGCACAGGTTGACTCGTTTCCCGCCAGTTCCTAGGAAGAGGTGGCGGTTGGGAGACTTAGGTTAGTGGAGGTAGCTCAAATGCCCTTTCTTTCCCGCCATTTTCTTAGGTTACTAGAGATAGCCCAATTGACCTATCTTCCCTCCATAATTCGAAATTCACCCCAGAGGGGCGTGGTACTTTCCCTCCAAAAGCCGCTATCTTGGATCACAGTACTCGCGTCATCAGCTGACGTCATGGTCGCTGTATTGGATGACGTCAATCGCGTCATCAGCTGACATCACGTGATGTCACATACTCGCGTTGTCAGCTGATGTCACGGCCACAATCATGGATGACATCAGTGGGGTGACGCCGGCCTTGTTCCACTACTCACACTCGGTGCGAGCAATTACTTAATGGTATCAGCACCCGCATGGCTGTTTGATGACACAAACTAACGTAATTTTCGATCTATATTGGTGTCTGACTAAAAATTTTTTAAAGATGAAGCCTGAATTTGATTTGATGAAAGTATACACCACCTATGATAGATGTCAGTATTATTCTTTAATTATCATCACTTTTTATTGTATGTGTGCAGTATGGATATCACAAGTGAAGATATGATTTGCACACATTTTACAAGGAATACAGTGATGATTCTGCATAACACAATCTGTTGGTGGGTTTCCGGCATCAACTAGTTCATGAAATTCACATAAACTGCATCCGCAAGGTAGTTCCCAGCAGAATGGATGGTAACCTCGAAGAGAGGAGAAATGAGGATTTGGAAGGAAGTATACACACGTTTTCCCCTCGTTAAAGTATCTTTACTTGTTTCTTTTTTTTTAAATTTGTAGTAAGGTCTTAGGGGAGCAAACTGCTTAGGTCATCAGTCCCTAAGTTTACATACTACTTACTCTAACTTAAACTAACTTATGCTAAGGACGACAGACTCACACCCATGCCCAAGGGAGGACTCAAACCTCCGACGGAGAGAGCCAAATGAACTGTGACAAACGTCTTAGACCGCACAGCTACCCTGTGCGACCGTTACTTGATGGTTTGATATGTTTCCCAACTGAGCACAAGCTGACACCATCACGCATACTGCACCAGACAGCACCAATGTTAGAAGCTGTGATAATATTTCACAAAGGAATGCATGTAACTACGTTTGAATCGTATACTTCCCTCTACATGAAGAAAAGCGCTCTATTTGTTAGTAACTCTCCGACCTAATCGCAAATCTGGTTTAATATTCCATATTCTATTCATATGATGAGAGTGCGAAACTGTGTTGGACGCAGTATCGATATAGGCACGTGTATCTAAAGTCATCCAGGATCCAGAAGAAAGATTGTGATGACAGTGCGGAATCGAAAACAGTAGCAACATAGCCACATGTATCCAAAGGCCACAGTATCAACATAGACACACGTACCAAACATCACACCATCCACACCAACTGCCACAAAGACCAGCGTCACAGCCAAACCTATTTCGCCAAATGTATAGTAAGGAAAGAACTTTTTATACTTGGGAGTAGGGGACTTAAACAGAGCATAACATCCCTCAATGTGCAGACGCAAGGCTGCTGCGATTGTAGCACAAAAGTCCTCTGCTCGAGACACAATCAGATGGCATTCAATGCATGAGATACTTCTGCACCATCCAACGACCGAAACATACACTGAATTCAGGGCCGGCACAAGGCACGTGCGAAACGTGCGGCCGCACGGGGCGGCGCTTTCCGAAGGGCGGCAAATCTGCCTCCACCCCTTTTTTTTAGGACAAACTCAACATTCATGCCCAAGAGGGGATTCGAAACCAGCCTCGAAGGGAGCGGCTTCGGGCACTGTGGCATGGCGCCTCGACTACCTGCCGGCCGCCCCTGTTGCACAAGGGGAGGGAGGAGGACTAATTTCTTCCTCGCCACTGTGGCAGCACCATCGTGTTTACGCCGGAGGAACAGAGAGGGGAAGCAGTCTGACGTACACGCCAGTATTCGTATGAGTTAGTGATGGGCTAAACTGCGATTTTCCGATATCAGTGATTTCTGTGAATGCTACTTTTCAGTATCTGCTATTCTTAACTGTGATTTGTCGCAGTTAAGAGTCGCAATTAAGGAACGTAGGTCGCGTATCCCTCCGCCACTGCGATTACTGCTACTTCCGCGATTTCTGTGACTTCTGCTACTTCTGCGATTTCTGTGACTTATGCGATTTCTGCTACTTCTGCGATTTCTGCGACTTCTGCTACTTCTGCGACTCCTGCGATTTCTGCGACTTACCACCGTATGAACAAGTTACATCTGCCCACACAGAAAATTGCATCTCAACAAACCTGTCATTGGTAAGTAAGTGTTACGTTTGTTCTTCCGTTGGCTTTAATTATGTATTAAAGAAACAACTGTGAAAATATTAACAGTGTAATTAATATGTAAGTAGCCATACAGTAGCGTAAAAGTTCGTGTTTAGAAAATGAATTCTAACATATTGTTATGTTCACAGGTACCCGAACTACATTTCAGTCACTCAGTAAATTGATAACTCAACAGATCTGGAGAAATTACCACTGCGTCTGTCTATAATGCTTCTGAAATTAATGATCCAAACAAACATTAATAAAGGTTCATTTCTAGCAAGAAGCCATATGCTTGAATATTTCTGGTATCTCAACTGTAGATTTTTCAGCGCTCATTTAACTTTACGACTCCGTATCTCAAAATGAACAAAAATGGACTTGTACCACTAATGAAATAAGTCCTTCATATGCACACACAACACACCGATCTCGTGAGGCACAAGGCTCTCATAACAAAGTACGTACGTCGTTCAACAGATGGCACTAGGAAAAGAATGTTAACTGCGCTTTTTAGTTGCTACTTGTGACTCGTAGTTGCGATTTGTCACGGAAATCGCAGTTTGACTGGGTAGCGAATGGCATACTGTGAGCTTTGCTCAATAGATGGCACTGCTAACTGCGCTTTTTAGTTACTACTTGCGACTCTTAGTTGCGATTTGGCACTGAAATCGCAGAAAGCAGTATGGAATTTGGCCAACAGATTTAATGATGTCAGCAAGGTTTAAGTAGTTCTAAGTTCTAGGGGACTGATGACCTCCGATGTTAAGTCCCATAGTGCTCAGAGCATCATATTAAAAGCTTTGAGATTGGTCACTCAGTGGCTGAAATCTAGGTAGATCTGAAAAGTAAAAACAAAAATGGCGATTGATTGCTGACATTTCCTGTAGATTTGTTTAAATAAAATTCCACAAACGTTTCGTAAGAAAAAAAAGAAAGACTGGGTGGGGGCGACAATTTAGCAGCCCTCACGGGGCGGCACTTGGGCTTGCGCCGGCCCTGACTAAATTCACAGTCCAGTGCCGTGACTATCATTCTGAGAGAGCTGTACTCCAGGTAACTGTTACGATCTTCGCAGAGTGTCTCGAGTTTCGTTCGATGTGTGTTGTCATGAAATCTACAACCGATCATACAAGTCCTCTCATCTTCCAGGAACCTTCCAGCAAATCTAAGCCCTCCATCCACTGCTACTATAATTCACAAAGTGGAATAACGTTTCAAGTTACACACTATATAGCAAACGTATTTTCATCAAATATATAGCCATCCCATCAGCTATAAAACTAATGCAATTAAAGCGAACTCCTTGACATGAATCAATGTGTGGAAGACAGAAGCATTTGACATCCGAACTTAAAACAGTATGCCGCACTAAAGTCATGAACAAGAACAGAACAGAATACTAGATCACCACAATCTCTCTCTCCCTCATCATAACTATCAAGTAAATGGGTGGAGAAACGTATGTAGAGCTGACAGAACCTCACCAAAACTACAGGTGTTTTTCGCTGTACATAGGACATCCAACATACGTAACGGATTTCTTATTGCACTGTCTTCTGGGTGCAAACGTGCTGTGATGATTTAACACCGTCCAACAGTCAGGTCCACATGTCAAAGAAAAGTCAATAGAGAAATACTGCATCGGTCTGTAGGACACTGCGTTAGTCGCTATACATACAAAACTTCTGTCATCCCTCCTATAAACGGAAAGCGACTGTGTACTGGCGCGATTTTAAGCTATTCCCCCACATAAATTAGAAGTGTTTTACGTTGTACATAGAACATCCACCATCCTCAGTGGGTTTCTTATGGTATGCCGTCTGTGGTTTAATGTGATGTACACCAGTGAGTCATTAACCTCAATATCATTGCAAGGACGATGACCATAAGTAATTGAAGCATACACTTCACGAGAGTATGTAGATCTGTGGTATTATCTCCTGCATGGCTCTTTTGAGAGACACATTTCGTTTTCGAAGAGAATCACCAACAAAGTTATGTAGCATTAGAATCATTGACCTATCTTTGAAATCTCCATAAGTTTAAATGATGTAACTTAATCTCAAATAAAAAGGCCTTTCAAACATACTGTGGTTTCAAACATTGTCTACGGTAAACTTCCAGCTTTTTGCAGTTCGTTACCAGTCGTTTATACAAAGCGACTGTTATCAATACACTAATTACTAGCTAACATGAAGCCCAAGGTGTAACAAGAAAATGGTGTACTTCACATCATCCCACATATGCCTGGAGGAGATGCAAATTGATTTTCAATTTTGCGTCTGAAATAAGGAATTTCACTTTGAAACTGGTTTTCCAACAGTTTGTATTCAGTCTAAAGGAATTGTGATCCACGTTGTAAGGTTTCAGTTTGTAGCTTGGCAGAAGTGTCGTGAAATTCCTGTACTTCAAGTGTTGCAAATAGTTCTAGACATGGCAGAGTAGCCCTTTTGATTTGGACTGCAAATGTCCTACACCTCAAGGTATGTTAACGGCTGATAAATACATTTAAGTTTCCAGGGGATTTATAAATCAGTTCCGATGAATTGTAAGGGTGCTTGTGCAGGATCATGTGCTATCATAGTTCATACCGATGTGTGGATCGCTGTGGCTCAGTCAGTAGAGTACTGGAGGCTGTAGTAGTAATAGTAGTAGAAGTAGATTCAATAGATTCGAACAGTAGGCCCCATGACGAAATCATACAAGTGGATTCATACTGCTGATTACAACAGCTGTGGAGCAGATTCATAGCCATGGATTCTCAGCTAGCTGTACCGCTGTGACCCACTCACACTCTTTTGATGGGTGACAGTATTGTTTTATAATTTTCGCTGTAGGTAGCCTTGGTGTGATATAAATTTGATATCGATGTAGATGGAACATTAAACGCGAGCCATCGCTCTTATAAACAGAATGTGATTTATGTCCAGCCTAGCACTGCAGTTTTAAGTGACTTCTCACATAAACGTTTACGTTGTACATAGGGTATCTAACATTTCTAGCAGTTTCTGTTCACCACTCGTCCCGAGCATATATTGAGAATATATTGAGGAAGGCTGCAGAACTGTTTCCAGACAGGCTCCATGATACACACAATTGTTTCCAGACTTTGACTTTCCATTATCTCCTACATCACCACCATAGCATAGTGGGGTGTTACTCTCTGCAACGTTAAATGTGTTATTATAGGATTGTCATCAAATCAAGAGTATTGTTTAATTTAGGAC
Source organism: Schistocerca gregaria (assembly GCF_023897955.1). Taxonomy (NCBI): domain Eukaryota; kingdom Metazoa; phylum Arthropoda; class Insecta; order Orthoptera; family Acrididae; genus Schistocerca; species Schistocerca gregaria. The sequence goes on from NC_064920.1 coordinate 531,829,336, forward strand.
AGGTATTATGCAATGCCACACTTAGAACGAGTGAACTGAGTGCTATAAATAGCCCTACAGGTCTACACACTTTTTTACATATTTTTAAAAAGTATTTATACAGAAAATTATGTAAAGAGTGTAAATTGCAGTATTTCTACATCTACACTACTGGCCATTAAAATTCCTACACCACGAAGATGACGTGCTGCAGACGCGAAATTTAACCGACAGGAAGAAGATGCTGTGATATGCAAATGATTAGCTTTTCAGAGCATTCACACAAGGCTAGCGCCGGTGGCGACACCTACAATGTGCTGACATTGAAAAATTATTGTAGTATTCATATAATATTGTTTGTATTAGCACTATCATTGAGCAATGAACGTTCTGCAGAGCAACACCATGTTTGGCTATAAAATTAACTAGCATGCCTTCAAAAGAAATGTAGTATAGTTATAACATCAGTGATCTATCAGAACCTTGACGGACTCTGAAAAAAAATCTGAGCTATCGAGACTTAGAAAAGTGCTCCTCGGAATGCAATATATGGGTTGCTGTGACTCCAGTTTCCAGATATTTCGATGTTACGTGCAATTTAAGGCAAGCTGGCAAGGCATCTCAAATACTTGTGTTAGACTTTTGTACAGAGCCAGAAAAGTGGCCAAAAAGTTTTCAAAATTCATGTTACCCATTCGAAAGTGATTTTCGAACGAAACTTCGTCCTCGTCAGATAACTCTCTTATTAATGTATTTGATGCCCTATGGGATGACCCTTTCCATGTCCAACATCTGTAGGTCCATCGTTTCTTTGTAAATGTCACTATAAGCGTTCCAACTAAAAGCAGCACAATCCCCACATGTACAAATAATTTCATTTTTCACCATCTTGAAAGTTCAATTTCCAAATCAGGCAAGTGGAAACACTAACTTGCATGTAAGGGTAGTGGTGCAGGGAAGCACATGTAAGAAATTCATGCCTCCAGAAACATCACTGTACATAAGAGAACTTCTGCTATGTTTACGCTCTACACTACACGACCAAATACAGTGCTGGAACAGCACAGAGACGAAATGTTTCCTACAAGATAATGGTGGAGAGTAAGAGTGACTGAAAATCAGATGTACGTTTGGCACTCAGTTGAAATCGGAAATCAGTCTGTGCTGGTGTAAGCTATCACCAGCACGTCAAGCGGGAAAGAGGCTGTGAGATGATCGATAGTAAGCAGCGGAGCAGGTGAGCCTATCAGGGGAGAGTTCAAAGACAAACTCTCAAGAAACGCTCCATCAACGCTCTCTGGGCCACCAATATTTAGATCGCCGCCGCAGACCGGAGGGCCCAGTGAGCTCCAGTCAGTTTTTCAGTGAGTCAATGAGTCGAGTCATCAGTTGCAGCCCAATGTGAGTCACAGTCGCTGTTAGCTCAGCCTCTAGCTCAGAGACAGTCAGCACCTAGTGACCAGAGTAGCGGGCCAGTAGTGAGGCTAACGTGGACTATTAAGGAAGAGCTTGTACCACAACAACTAGCTTAAGGGGGCTAGGACGTCAAATTGGCCGACCTGGAGCAGGAGAGGCACCACAGGACATTTCCACTGTCTATACTTTTACAAGAAAATTCATAAAACTTTGTCAGCATGACCAAGAAGGATTCGGGATTCACACTCGTAGCAGCGGAAGTTCAAAAATACAACAAAATAATTTTTTTACATGTGAAATTTAATCATTTTTTCACTTACTATTGACTGCATTTATTGATATAGGTACACTTTTCTTCATAAGTAAGAGAGACTGTTCGGTGAATTTTGCACAACATACAAACCATACTTACAGGTGTTTGAAACTCTAGAATCTATTTAAGTTATGAAAAAATGAATGAGCTGTTACGTTTTAAACTTTATGTTTAGAAAAAAATCAAATTTTGTAGTTAATTATCTCAATTTTTACCACAGTTTTTAATAGATTTGGAAAATTCTAGGGTTTCATACACCTGTAAGTGCTGTTTGTATGCTGTGCAAAATTCATCAAAGAATCTCTGTTACTTGTGAAGAAAAATGTACCTATAGCAACAAATGCAGCCAACAGTAAGTGAAAAAACGATGAAATTTCATATCTAAAAAAAATTTATTTTGTTATGTTTTTGCACTTCCACTGCTATGAGTGTGAATCCTGTCTCCTTGCTGGTCATGCTGACAAAGTTTTATGAATTTATTTGTAAAAGTATAGACAGCAGAAAATAAAATGTCCTGTTGTGCTTCCCCTGCTCCAAGTCGGCCCGTTTGACGTCCTACCCCTCTTAAGTTAAATAATTTCTTATTCTTATGAATCCAAAACCCTGTTAATATAAGCGTGCAGTTGTGTTACAGAAAGGGGATACTGGCCATAAAACAACATCATCTCCTTTCGTCCCATGATATTAGCCTACAATCATATCGAGACGACACAAAAACTGGTGGCGAGTACAATTCAGTTCAGACTTTGCTTCTCTTGTGTTTTAGTTTGCATGGGTGCTCAAATTTCATTGCTAATTTCTTGTTGTGTTCTTGCATGTATTCCAGAAGGGCAGCCTCAGAAGTAATCAAATTTCTGTTTTCAGAGACTTTGAATGGTTTTTGTGTAAACTGTGGCTACCCCGCCCCCTCCACGCCTGCCCTGCGCCACAGTCGCAGACGGCCATTGTGATGGAACTAACACAAGCTTCTTAGTTTCAGAACCAACAAATTGATGCTTTGCTAACGACGTTATAACAACAACTTCTGGCTGCACAAGCAGCGTCGACCACACATTAACAACAGACCGACCGACTAGCCCAACAAGTGCCGCCGACCATCATACCAACGTTCCAGAAATTTAACGACACCGAAGAGGATGGCTCGAGTACCTGACGCGGTTCCAAACACATTGTCAAGTTCCTCGAGCTCAAGGTAGTACTATGGAACTACAACACTTTCTTTCGATTACGGGGTCCCCAGTGTTCAGGTTAATACAAAAAGTATTCCTAACTGTGTCTCCCAACGAAATAAGCTATGACGAATTAATTGCTGCATTAACCAAGTTCTATGATCATCCAAGTAGCTGCAGCCAGATATCAGTTTTTGCTCTTGAAGAAAAAACCAGAACAGACGTACCATCAGTGGTAGACAGAATTAATTGGCATGACGCGATGCAACAACATTCAGTATTCCAGACAGTAGAATACGGGAACAGAACCTCAGGTACTCAGATCCATCACTTTCTTAAGTGGTGCAAATCCTTAAAGCAATATGATTCGGGTGCCATAGTGGCCGATAAGTTTCAAGCCCCGATTTGTCGGGTCGAGGCGCCCTTTGCTCGCAACCGCTCCAAGCACCCATAATAACGAGCGCGCACCAGTGAAGTCTCCCCCGAGATGTTTTGCTAGCCACAAAAGATAGGACTGCCCATCACGTAACGCAACGTGTTACATGTGTGAAAAAAAAAATGCCATGTCCAAGCAATTTGTTTGCAATAGCGCAAAAACGCCAACTTTGCCCACTCTCAGAAAAAAACAGGTTCGTGCACACGCAGTGAACGTTGCGTTTTTCAAATCCACAATCTTCTGACATAAGTAAGATTAAAGTTGTGCCTCATTCTCGCTCTAGTGCTGTGCAACAACATTCTAACAAATTGTTTGTCTCATTACGCATTGCTGGTCGTCGTGTGAACTTTCAGTTAGATACAGGTGCCTCACAAGGGAACATCCCCATCGCAACCTCCTCAGATTTCGTTATAAGTTGGCACAGTGGTTAGGCCTTGAAAAACTGAACACAGATCAATCGAGAAAACAGGAAGAAGTTGTGTGGAACTATGAAAAAAATAAGTTAAATGTGCAAACTGAGTAGTCCATGCGCATCAAGGCAACATCAAGGATATGCTGAACTGAGGAGCGCCGTGGTCCCGTGGTTAGCGTGAACAGCTGCGGAACGAGAGGTCGTTGATTTAAGTCTTCCCTCGAGTGATAAGGTTATTTATTTTCGCAAAGCTATGATCTGTCCGTTCGTTCGCTGTAATAAGTTTAGTGTCTGTGTTTTGCGACCGCACTGCAAAACCGTGCGATAAGTAAACGAAAGGGCGTGCATCTCCAATGGGAACCGAAAACATTTGATCGCAAGGTCATAGGTCAACCGATTCCTCCACAGGAAAACACGTCTGGTATATTTTATACGACACTTGTGACGGCATGTGCGTCACATGACAGGAATATGTTGTCGACCGACCTAATTTGTACACTTGGCGAATGGGTAAAAGGATTCTTCTACCTTGCCCGATTTAGGTTTTCTTGTGGATGTGATAATCACTCCCAAAAAAGTCTTTCGATGTTTGTTTAGATATAGCGTCCCCATACTACGGCGCAGTTATTTCGCATCGGACGGACGGACGGACAGATAATAATTGTCTGAAAATAAAAGATCATATTTTTACTCGTGGGAAGAACTGAACCAAGGACCTCTCGGTTCACAGCTACTCACACTAATCACGGGACCACGGCGATCCTGAGCTCAGATTATCCTTGATGTTGCCTATCTTGCACATGGACTACTCAGTTTGTATGTTTTCTTTATTTTTTTCATAGTTCGACACTACTTCTTCCTGTTTCCGCGATTGATCTGTGTTCAGTTTTTCAAGGCCTATCCACTGTGCCAACGTATAACTAAATCTGAGGGGGGTGCAATGGGGAGGTTCCCTTGTCAGTAACTTTGCTTAATCGTTCCACGTACGAAAAGTTATGCTCATCATGCCTTTATAAATCTACCAAGCACCTCACTGCTTACAATGGACAGGAAATTCCAGTGCTTGGATAGTGTACTTTGCCTACCACTTAGAAATCTCACACCAAGAAAGTGAATTTTACTGTGTCGAAATCAAGAGACAGTGAGAACATTTTCGGTTTAGATGCCTTTGATTTATTTGGACTCAGCATCCACGAGAACGTACTTTCCATATCAGCTTTTACACCAAAAGACAGTGTCGTTAGCTGGCTTAAAGAATTTCCTGAACTATTTTCAGAAAGAAACGGGAAAAGCTATTAACTTTGTAGCGCATGTTACATTGAACGACAATGCACAACTCAAGTTCATCCTCGCCCGCCTTTTTCCAATTGCTTTAAGAAACAAAGTACCCGGCGCATTGAAAGAATTGCAGGATAACGGTGTAATTGCTCCCATTCAAGCTAGTCATTGGGCATGTCCACTAGTTTTGTTGCCTAAGCCTTTTTCTCGCATGCGCATTTGTGTTGACTTCAAGCCTACATTCAACCCACAGACAGTAGTTGACACTTATCAGTTATCTCGCACTGAGGAACTCATGGACTTGCTTGGCTCAGGACGATACTTCTCTAAGATAGACTGCGTGATGCCTACTTGCAAATTCCATTGAATGAAGAACCAAAGAAAGTGTTTGTTGTAAATACGCTATTAGGACTATTCGAGTATTTGCGTTTGCCCTTCGGCGGTGCTTCCGCATCCGCCATTTTTCAACGTTACTTAAAACAGCTTGTACACCATAGCTCTAATACTCCAATGATTTATTTTGCTTTTATTTCATTTAATATTACATTGTTAAGCTTCTGTAAATGTGTTTGAGTGAATAGATAACACAGAATTGTATACTCCTTTCTTTGTACAAACTTTGATGTCATGGTTTGGTTCCAGGCAAAGTAGTGTATCTCTCATTTAAATTCTTTGTCCCATTTGGAGGGAACAAAACGTACTGTATATAATTGTAATTTTGTGTAAATAAGTTTTGGTAGAAATGTCAATATGTGCAAATGTTCTGTTTTATTTATTGTATTTGTTTGCTGTTATGTAAACTGCTGATCCTCACTTAGGGTTCTTAGTTAGTTTGTATGTAAAAGGTGTTGTGGTTCCCCTCGGGGACGGAAGTGTGTAGCGCGCGCAAATTGTGGTTGGCCTAGGTAGAAAAGGTGGAACTGAGAGTCAGTCGGGGACGAGCTACGAGTCGGGGAGGAACTACCAAACTGTGCACTGCCATGTAAATGTTGCATCTTGTGCTGGTCCCGAGAGAGGCTTTTTCTGCTACTTTCCAATGCCTCGGATGGATGGATAAATAGCTGAAACTATTCTGGAATTTATATCAATCATCGCCACCAAGAAATGACAGAGTCCAGCAATTCTACCTGCAATTTCTCCTACCAACATGCAATCGCCACCACATTGCGCAATCACTGTAAAGGAGTACTATAATAATGTACAGTGAAGGATCAGCTAAATGGATGTGTTAGTGTGCTCAAATATAAGGTAATTTATAACTGAATTTATGTACCTACCTTGGTTTTTCTCCTTATCATAACACCTCTCAGGTTCCTCTCCGTTTGAACTAAAGTGATTACCGAGTGTCACTACTGAAATAACATTAAAGACCAGTTTTTTTGCTAATTAATGCCTCTTGAACATAGTAAAAAGAAAGTTAGAGTTAATGATGTTTGATGAAAATAATTTTCCTAGTAAAACTGCTTATTAATTTGTTGTTGCCAACTTCAAATTAAAGGTTCTTAAGACTGAGGCTTATAAAGTTTTCCTTAGTAAATGATCACATTACTGCCTGTTGTAAATCTCAGAAGGTGAGTCAGTGTCTTACATATATGTTAATTTTGTCTCTCAGTGAAGTAAAAGTGGAAAACTGCAGTGTGAAACGTTATATACTCATGTTTGCAAAGTGTTTGTCTCTCCTGTGTATTAGAAGTGCTTATTAATAATATAACTGGATCCACAGTTTGTCTATTGGGTTAATGCTCGGTAACAAGTAACGGAAAGACCACTAATTAGGAAAACCTTAATTTCTTTATTCAATGATCGTCAGAAGCAACCTGTTAGTGGGTTCCAATTAACTTTCATTTTAAATAGTAAAGTATTTAACTGAGAGAGACTTAAACCTATATCCAATTAATGATTCTGCAGTGAATAGAAATAATAACGTTATAAAGACCATTCAGTTTGTGTAAGCCCCGAAAGTAATAGTGTGTTTCGGTATCCGTTATAATTTTGCAAATAGTTTGTGCTGCTCTAACTGTTAGTTTCAATCATATAAACATATGTATGTGTCAAGAGTTCATTGCAGTCGCGTGTGGCCAAGTATAGGTTGTGTTTATCCATTAAAGTTACTAATAACTATTTTCTTGAACGAGGATGTTAATCATTCTCTTGCCTGTATTTACGTAGTTATGACTTCCATTTCCGATAAGCCACCTCTATTAGGTACAACACTGTCAACATAACAAAATTCCTCTCAGAGGGTAACACTGCTTTGTTGCTCTATACCATAATTGCTTTAACAAGATAGTTTTATTTCACGACCTGCTTCAAAGATTAAGCAGTAGCGGACGGTAGTGTTATAAGCTGACTGCAAAAATGTCATTTTGTTCAAACTACTTCGACGATATTGTCGTCTCAGGTCGTGCACCAGAGGAACACATGGCCAATTTGCGTGGTCTTTTTCGAGTGTTGTCAGAAGCAGCATTCAAGTGTCGTCTCGAAAAGTGTGACTTTTCTCAAACTGAACTACAATATTTAGTTCATGGGATAAACAGTGAGGGTGTGCACCCTCTCCAGACTCATTTACTTGCAATCCGTGATCTGCCTTTTCCTCGCATTGTGTCTGAACTGCAGTCAGTACTTGGCAAGATGACATACTACATTCGGTTCATACCGAATGCCTCTCAGATCGCGGCTCCATTGCATCACTTGTGTCGCAAAAATGTACTTTTTGTGTGGCACAGACTGTCAAGACGCATTTCAGAAACTCAAAAAGTCTTGCCTAGTGACAGATCTTTAGTGCATTTTGACTCTCCCAAACCAGTAGTTCTGCAAGTAGACGCTTCTTTCTACGGAATCGACGCTGTGCTTTCGGGCAGAATTGGTGCACAAGACAGAGCCAATGCTTTTTCCTCAATGTTGTTAACTCAAACTCAGTGCAATTATTCAGATGCTCTCGCTATTGTGTATGGTGTGACAGATCACAACCCTTGAATCATCTGTCAAAGCCGGTCCCTACACGCACGGCTCAAAAATTGCAACGGTGGGCTTTGCTTCTTTCGCAGTATCAGTATGAAACTGTGTACATACCTACGGCCTATCTCCCCTTCCGATTGTCCCAGACTGATTTTGATCCATCTGCCGCATCTTGTTGCCAAATCGATGCGCAGGACTCGGAATCGCTGGAATCTTTTCCCTTGCACTACACAAAAATAGCACAAGCCAAGCAAGCAGACCCAGATCTCAAGATTTTGTTGCATTACATTAGTACGTCTTGGCCTCGTTCATTGAACAGTTCCAGAATTAAGTTGTGAGCCGATATTTTGCACGTCGGCAAAGCACTTCCGTTCAACAGGGTGTGATTCTAGTTCTAAATGACGGTGGACAATCGCGTGTGCTTGTTCCCAAAGTGTTGCAAAAGTATGTGTTGCTATTGCTTCAACAAAGGACATTGGGGAATTGTACGCACTAAACAGTCAGCGCGACGGCACAGTACTTGTCAGGGCATGGACGCCCACATTTAATAGATGACGTCACAGTGCCGCGCATCTACATCTACATCAACATTTATACTCTGCAAGCCACCCAACGGTGTGTGGCGGAGGGCACTTTACGTGCCACTGTCATTACCTTTCTTTTCTGTTCCAGTCGCGTATGGTTCGCGAGAAGAACGACTGTCTGAAAGCCTCCGTGCGCGCTCGAATCTCTCTAATTTTACATTCGTGATCTCCTCGGGAGGTATAAGTAGGGGGAAGCAATATATTCGATACCTCATCCAGAAACGCACCCTCTCGAAACCTGGCGAGCAAGCTACACCGCCATGCAGACCGCCTCTCTTGCAGAGTCTGCCACTTGAGTTTGCTAAACATCTCCATAACGCTATCACGGTTACCAAATAACCCTTTGACGAAACGCGCCGCTCTTCTTTGGATCTTCTCTATCTCCTCTTTCAACCCGACCTGGTACGGATCCCACACTGATGAGCAATACTCAAGTATAGGTCGAACGAGTGTTTTGAAAGCCACCTCCTTTGTTGGTGGACTACACTTTCTAAGGACTCTCCCAATGAATCTCAACCTGGTACCCGCCTTACCAACAATTAATTTTATATGATCATTCCAGTTCAAATCGTTCCGCACGCATACTCCCAGATATTTTACAGAAGTAACTGCTACCAGTGTTTGTTCCGCTATCATATAATCATACAATAAAGGATCCTTCTTTCTATGTATTCGCAATACATTACATTTGTCTATGTTAAGGGTCAGTTGCCACTCCCTGCACCAAGTGCCTATCCGCTGCAGATCTTCCTGCAATTCGCTACAATTTTCTAATGCTGCGCGGTAAACCAATCCGCTCCGCCACAGACATTCTCAGCTTCGCCTAAGACTCAGTCGCCATGGTAACAAGGGCACATAGACTTTGCAGGACCATTTTGGAACAATCGCTGGATTATAGTGGTAGATTCATTTGGCAAGTTCCCATTTGTGATGCCTACGAACAATAACACGTCACGCAGCACCGTTCAAGCATTGTCCTCCATAATTTGCATACAAGGTTTGCCAGAAGCACTTGTGTCGAACGACAGAGCACAGTACACTTCACGTAATTTTAACAGTTTTGTGAACGAAACGGCATTCGTTATCTAACAAGTGCTCCCTTTACTCACAGTCCAACGAAGAACCAGAACGCTTCGTACGCACTTTCAAACAATAGGTGGGCAAGCTTTGAACCATCCACACACGGGCACAGGCGTTGCAACTTTTTCTCGCCTCCTATCACTCCCACCCAAAAGACGGAGCACCACTAGAGAAACTTCTACGTGGCTGCCGCCATCAGTTGCTGCTACACTTGCTACACCCACAGCACCATGTGGCGCTGCCAATCGTCCACAAGTATCACTTTGCGCCACGCGATCTTGTTCTTCTCAGGGTTTATGGCAACCGTAGGGGCTGGGAAAGAGACGTGATCCAGGAACGCATTGGCTCTTATATGTACTTGATTGCGGGTCCCGTCGGTTTGCAGCGCCGCTACCAGAACCAAATTCGTGCGTGACTTTTGCCCAATGCTTCTGCTGCTTTTCTTCCACCAGATTCACGCCTTCAAGGGACCGCAGGGCCTTCGCAGCCGCTCGCTGGTGCCACCAGGACACCCCGGGAGGTGCAGATTAAAACGTTTATTAAACGTTAATTTACTCATCGTAGCTGGCAATCTGCCGCAGCAAAAGTCCTGGAAAACAGCTACAGTAAAAAAAAAAAAAAAAAAAAAAAAAAAAACTATAAAGTCATTTAAATAATTAATCCAGTACCATGTTTCAGTTGAATATTTATTACAATCTCAAAGTAAATAAAAGCATCTTGACAAATCTGAAATAAGTTGTAACATACTTACAATAATGAAATAAACATGATCAACAAGCGGTATGCTTTCTGTTCAAATACACCCAACGTACTGACTCCCTTTTCCAAAATGGCTGTAACTATCTATACTTTCTTAACAATCCCGAACAATCCTTGGCATTGTTTATAATCATTTTTTGATTAATTAACAATTAAAATTGACATATAAAAACTGAAAATACATATATAAACCTATGTTTACTCCAGAACAGCTAGTACACTGCGATATTAGTACTTGTCTGTTATTTTATTCAATTATAAGTTCTCGAATACGAAAGTACAATAATGAGTTTTCATATTTTATTAATTAGTAGAGGTTCCCTTCATGGAAAATGTTCCTTTCATTTACAGAGCTTCTACACATTAGTGTAATTAATATTCCATAATTATTTTCTTCGTAACTTTTCCACAAGTACATATTTCCGTACACCTCTATGTCAGGGATTACTGTTTATGGTTAAAAATTACGTCTTTAAATGGGCTTCAATTAGACTGTTACGTTCAGCATAGACAATGCACCCCCGCCCCTGCCATTCCTGGACCTGGACCCGCCATCGCCATCACCATCGCCATCGCCACTATCGCCCAAGGACACGCCCTCAGGCCTGGATGTGTGCTATGGCAGCAATTTTCAAGACCATGTTCCTGTTTCCATTCAAGCCAGATGGCGGGGTACAGTCAGCAGTACGCCATCCTCCACAGCTACAGTTGCTGGCTCATCTCTACGTCCAGCGTCGTGCCTCCCTCCCCGTTGTTGTTTGCAGCCTCACTACATGACAATGCTGCGGAATTTTGGGGGGCAGGGGAGAGAGGAACCTGTTCGTGCAAGCTATTGCCAGCACTCCGGTTGGCAAAGAGGCAGCGAGGAAATCGATAGTGAGCACAGGAGCAAGTGAGCCTATCAGGGCACAGGCCAAAGACAAGCTCGCAAGAAATGATCTGCCAGCGCCCTCTCGACAGCCAGTATTTAGATCGCCTCCGCAGAATGGAGGGCCCACTCAGTTATCAGTGAGTCAGTGAGCCGAGTCATCAGTTGCAGCCCAGTGGGACTTAGTCACAGTTAGCTCAGCCAGTCAGTACCAGGCGACCAGAATAGAGTACATAGCGGAACTTGTACTTCACTAACAGTGAGGCTAACGTGGACTGTTAAGGAAGAGCCTATACCTAAACAACTAGCTTAAGTAATTTCTTATTTTTTTTTTTTTTTTTTTTTTTTTTTTTTTTTTTGTCATCAGTCTTCTGACTGGTTTGGTGCGGCCTGCCATAAATTCCTCTCCTGTGCTAACCTCTTCATCTCAGTACAACACTTGCAACCTACTTCCTCAATTTGCTGGATGTATTCCAATCTCTGTCTTCCTCTACAGTTTTTGCCCTCTACAGCTCCCTCCAGTACCATGGAAGTAATTCCCTCATGTTTTAACAGATGTCCTTTCATCCTGACCCTTCTCCTTATCAGTGTTTTCCACATTTTCCTTTCTTCTCTGATTCTGTGCAGAACCTCCTCACCCCTTACCTTATCAGTCCGCCTAATTTTCAACATTCGTCTGTAGCACCACATCTCAAATGCTTCGATTCTCTTCTGTTCCGGTTTTCCCTCAGTCCATTTTTCACTAGCATACAATGCTGTACTCCAGACATACATTCTCAGAAATTTCTTTCTCAAATTAATGATATTAGTAGACTTCTCTTGGCTACGGATGCCCTTTTTGCCATTGCTAGTCTTCTTTTCATGTCCTCCTTGCTCCATCCATCATAGGTTATTTTACTGCCTAGGTAGCAGAATTCCTTAACTTCATCTACTTCGTGACCATCAACCCTGATGTTAAATTTCTCGCTGTTCTCATTTCTACTACTTCTCATTACCTTCGTCTTTCTTCAATTTACTCTCAGTCCATACTGTTTACTCATTAGTCTGTTCATTCCGTTCAGCAGTCATGTAATTCTTCTTCACTTTCACTCAGGATAGCAATGTCATCAGCGAATCGAATCATTGATATCCTTTCACCTTGAATTTTAATTCCACTCCTGAACGTTTCTTTTATTTCCGTCATTGCTTCCTCAATGTGTAGTGGTGAAAGGCTACATCCTTGTCCTACACCCTTCTTAATACGAGCACACCGTTCTTGGTCTTCCACTCTTATTAGTCCCTCTTGGCTGTTGTACATATTGTATATGGCCCGTCTCTCCCTATATCGTACCTCTACTTTTTTTCAGAATTTCGAACATCTTGCACCATTTTACATTGTCGAACGCCTTTTCCAGGTCGACAAATCTTATGAAAGTGTATTGATTTTTCTTTAGTCTTGCCTCCATTATCAAACGAAACGTCAGAATTGCCTCTATGTTGCCTTTGCATTTCCTAAAGCCAAACTGATCGTCACTCAGCGCATCTTCAATTTTCTTTTTCATTCTTCTGTATATTACTCTTGTAAACAACTTGGATGCAGCTGTTAAGCTGATTGTGCGATAATTCTCTCACTTGTCAGCTCTTGCCGTCTTCAGAATTGTGTGGATGATGCTTTTCCGAAAGTCAGATGGTATGTCGCAAGAGTCATACATTCTACACACCAACGTGAATAGTCGTTTTGTTGCCACTTCCCCCAATGAGTTTAGAAATTCTGATGGAATGTTATCTATCCCTTCTGCCTTATTTGATCTCAAGTCCTCCAAAGCTCTTTTAAACTCTGATTCTAATACTGAATCCCCTATCTCTTCTAAATCGACTTCTGTTTCTTCTTCTATCACATCAGACAAATCTTCCCCTTCATAGAGGCTTTCAATGCATTCTTTCCACCTATCCGCTCTCTCATCTGCATTTAACAGCGGAATTTGCGTTGCACTCTTAATGTTATCACCCTTGCTAGAAATGTCACCGAAGGTTGTTTTGACTTTCCTGTATGCTGAGTCTGTCCTTCCGACTATCATTTCTTTTTCGATATCTTCACATTTTTCCTGCAGCCATTTCGTCTTAGCTTCCCTGCACTTCCTATTTATTTCATTCCTCAGCGACTTGTATTTCTGTAGTCCTGAGTTTCCCGTAACATTTTTGCACTTCCTCCTTTCATCGATCAATTGAAGTACACTCCTGGAAATGGAAAAAAGAACACATTGATACCGGTGTGTCAGACCCACCATACTTGCTCCGGACACTGCGAGAGGGCTGTACAAGCAATGATTACACGCACAGCACAGCGGACACACCAGGAACCGCGGTGTTGGCCGTCGAATGGCGCTAGCTGCGCGGCATTTGTGCACCGCCGCCGTCAGTGTCAGCCAGTTTGCCGTGGCATACGCAGCTCCATCGCAGTCTTTAACACTGGTAGCATGCCGCGACAGCGTGGACGTGAACCGTATGTGCAGTTGACGGACTTTGAGCGAGGGCGTATAGTGGGCATGCGGGAGGCCGGGTGGACGTGCCGTCGAATTGCTCAACACGTGGGGCGTGAGGTCTCCACAGTACATCGATGTTGTCGCCAGTGGTCGGCGGAAGGTGCACGTGCCCGTCGACCTGGGACCGGACCGCAGCAACCTACGGATGCACGCCAAGACCGTAGGATCCTACGCAGTGCCGTAGGGGACCGCACCGCCACTTCCCAGCAAATTAGGGGCACTGTTGCTCCTGGGGTATCGGCGAGGACCATTCGCAACCGTCTCCATGAAGCTGGGCTACGGTCCCGCACACCGTTAGGCCGTCTTCCGCTCATGCCCCAACATCGTGCAGCCCGCCTCCAGTGGTGTCGCGACAGGCGTGAATGGAGGGACGAACGGAGACGTGTCGTCTTCAACGACGAGAGTCGCTTCTGCCTTGGTGCCAATGATGGTCGTATGCGTGTTTGGCGCCGTGCAGGTGAGCGCCACAATCAGGACTGCATACGACCGAGGCACACAGGGCCAACACCCGGCATCATGGTGTGGGGAGCGATCTCCTACACTGGCCGTACACCTCTGGCAAGGGATCTTGCTGTTCCAACAGGACAATGCACGTCCGCATGTATCCCGTGCCACCCAACGTGCCCTAGAAGGTGTAAGTCAACTACCCTGGCCAGCAAGATCTCCGGATCTGTCCCCCATTGAGCATGTTTGGGACTGGATGAAGCGTCGTCTCACGCGGTCTGCACGTCCAGCACGAACGCTGGTCCAACTGAGGCGCCAGGTGGAAATGGCATGGCAAGCCGTTCCACAGCACTACATCCAGCATCTCTACGATCGTCTCCATGGGAGAATAGCAGCCTGCATTGCTGCGAAAGGTGGATATACACTGTACTAGTGCCGACATTGTGCATGCTCTGTTGCCTGTGTCTATGTGCCTGTGGTTCTGTCAGTGTGATCATGTGATGTATCTGACCCCAGGAATGTGTCAATAAAGTTTCACCTTCCTGGGACAGTGAATTCACGGTGTTCTTATTTCAATTTCCAGGAGTGTATTTCTTTTGTTACCCATGGTTTCTTCGAGTTCCTTTCTTTGTACCTATGTTTTCCTTCACAACTTCTGTAATGGCCCTTTTTAGAGGTGTCCATTCCCCTTCAACTGTACTGCCTCCTGAGCAATTCCTTATTGCTGCATCTATAGCCTGAGAGAACTTCAACTATATCTCGTCATTCCTTAGTACTTCCGTATTCCACTTCTTTGCATATTGATTATCCCTGACTAATGTCTTAAACTTCAGCCTACTTTCATCACTACTATATTGTGATTTGAGTCTATATCTGCTCCCGGGTATGCCTTACAATCCAGTATCTGATTTCGGAATCTCTGTCTGACCACGTTGCAATTTAATTGAAACCTTCCCGTATCACCCAGCCTTTCCCAAGTACACCTCCTCTTCTTGTGATTCTTGAACAGAGTATTCGACATTACTAGCTGAAACGTTTTACAAAACTCAATTAGTCTTTCTCCTCTCTCATTCCTTTTCCCAAACCCATATTCTCCTGTAATCTTTTCGTCTACTCGTCCCCCTACAACTGCATTCCAGTCTCCCATGACTATTAGATTTTCGTCGCCCTTTACATACTGTGTATTACCCTTGTGACATAGGCATGTATACCTGAACCATCGTTGTTGGTGTTGGTTTGCTGTCGATTCTGATAAGAACAATCCTGTCACTGAACAGTTCACAGTAACATACTGTCTGCCCTAACTTCCCATCTATAACGAATCCTACTCCCGTTATACCATTTTCTGCTGCTGTTGATATTACCCTATACTCATCTGACCAGAAATTCTTGTCTCTTTTCCACTTCACTTCACTGACCCCTACTATACCTAGATTGATTTCCCATTTCAGATTTTCTAGTTTCCCTACCACGTTCAAGCTTCTGACATTCCACACCCCGACTCGTAGAACGTTATCATTTCGTTGATTAGTCAATCTTCTTCTCATGGTAACCTCCCCCTTGGCAGTCCCCTCCCGGAATCCAAATGGGAGACTATTCTGGAGTCTTTTGCCAATGAGGAGACCACGACACTTCTTCAATTACAGGCCACATGTCCTGTGGATACACATTGTGTCTTTAATGTAGTGGTTCCCATTGCCTTCTGCATCCTCTTGCCGTAGATCATTGTTGATTCTTCCGCCTTTAGGGGCAGTTTCCCATCCCAAGTGAGTACCCTGAACCTCTGTCCACTCCTCATGGACAAGGACAACGGCAGAATGTGGGTGACTTCTTATGCCGGAAGTCGTTGGCCGCCAATACTGATTATTAATCAAAATTTAAGCAGTAGCAGGATTCGAACGCCGGACCGAAGATGTTTCTAAGATGAATCAAAGACACTACTCCTAGACCACGGGTCTCGCCCCATGAATAGAAAACAATGTTAGTACATGTGTGCAGTTCTGTTACACAAAGAGGATATCGGCCTCTAAACAACATCCTCTCGTTGCTTCCCATGGTACAAGCCCACAGTGACATCGAGATGTCTCAAAACAGTCCACGACGTCCCTTGCTTGCTACGTTTCAAACGCCATATTGGCTTCATTATATTTCGGTTGTTTCCGAATTATAACTTGCGTGTTACGGCAATAAGTCATTTTATATGTCATGTCAATGACGCAATGAAGACTTTCCACTCCAGCTGCGATTTGTTATACTCAAATGTCAGATAATGACACATTAGTAATAATTTATTCTGCCAACTATCAACAGTTGTCAAACATTGAACAGCATACGTTAGCTGTGATCATGTGGTTAAAGCCATGTTGTTTAATGTACGATGGAACAGGTCTGAAATTTGGTACATGCAGTTCATTTTGCTTTAGCGTTTGTAACAGATTTTGGGAGTTTCTTTTGTGTAATAGTAGTATGTTCTGCAATATTCACTGTTATTTATATATAAGATCTTGTTCCCTCAGTAATGAATTCCTTCCATTTTGTGACTTCAGTCTGATTAAAAAACGATAGACGAAATTTCTACGAGTGAAATAACCACCGGTCATATAGTTCCTTTTCTCACAAATATTTGATCTTTATTCAAAATATCTCACGATTTCTGAGTGTGTGGTTGGGCAGAAATCTAAAAATACAGCTTAGATTTGTTGCGAATAGAATAAGCAGCAGTGATACATATAGTCTTAATTGTCACAAGTATTTGGCTGTTTATTTTTGAATATTACTCGATTTCCGAATATGTAGTTAAGCGGTTTGAAAACAGCCTAAAAGTTCAGCTAAAACTGATATTAGTAAAACGAGGGGCAATCATATTAATAGTCTTGTCATTGATACTTCGCTGTTTATTCGGAACATGTCGCGACTTTTGAGCGTGTGGTTAGGTAGGTACCTAAGAGCACAGCTTAAAAAGCTGTGTCTGAAACGAGCACCAATCATATTTAGTCTTTCTTGTCATAAGTATTTAACTGTGACGTATCCTTAACATCACTTTCGTAAATTTGTGGGTCAAGACAAAGATCACACCGCACGAGCGAGGGACGCCAAGTGACCACTTTCCAGTTTCAGCCGAGTGCCAGAAGTATTTCCGATTTCTAGTCACTCGTACGAAAGGTAGATATCTCGAAAATACAATAACTGAAACAAAATAAAATCATTTATCATAATAACTAATGGCTTCAAGTTCAAAAGTTAAGGCGTTCGATACAGTTCCCCACAGTCGTTCAACGAACAAAGTAAGAGAATATGGACTATCAGACCAATTGTGTGATTGGATTGAAGAGTTCCTAGATAACAGAACGCAGTATGTCATTCTCAATGGAGAGAAGTCTTCCGAAGTAAAGAGTGTTTTCAGGTGTGCCGCAGGGGAGTGTCATAGGACCATTGCCATTCACAATATACATAAATGACCTTGTGGCTGACATCGGAAGTTCACTGAGGCTTTTTGCGGATGATGCTGTGGTGTATCGAGAGGTTGTAACAATGGAAAATTGTACTGAAATGCAGGAGGATATGCAGCGAATTGACGCATGGTGCAGGGAATGGGAATTAGATCTCAATGTAGACAAGTGTAATGTGCTGCGAATACATAGAGAGATATATCCCTTATCATTTAGCTACAAAATAGCAGGTCAGCAACTGGAAGCAGTTAATTCCATAAATTATCTGGGAGTACGAATTAGGAGTGATTTAAAATGGAATGATCATATAAAGTTGATCGTTGGTAAAGCAGATGCCAGACTGAGATTCATTGGAAGAATCCTAAGGAAATGCAATCCGAAAACAAAGGAAGTAGGTTACAGTACACTTGTTCGCCCACTGCTTGAATTCTGCTCACCAGTGTGGGATCCGTAACAGATAGGGTTGATAGAAGAGATAGAGAAGATCCAACGGAGAGCAACGCGTTTCGTTACAGGATCATTTAGTAATCGCGAAAGCATTACGGAGATGATAGATAGACTCCAGTGGAAGACTCTGCAGGAGAGACGCTCAGTAGCTCGGTACGGGCTTTTGTTAAAGTTTCGAGAACATATCTTCGCCGAAGAGTCAAGCAGTATATTGCTCCCTCCTACGTATATCTCGCGAAGAGACAATGAGGATAAAATCAAAGAGATTAGAGCCCACACAGAAGCATACCGACAATCCTTCTCTCCACGAACAATACGGGACAATAGAAGGGAGAACCGGTAGAGGTATTCAAGGTAACCTCCGCCACACACCGTCGGGTGGCTTGCGGAGTATGGATGTAGATGTAGATGTAGAAAACACATACAAGTCACCTATAGTAATACGTAAATTCGTTTTATATCTCTCTGATTGCGGACAAAAATTCACTCTTTGCACCAAAATAAAATCTAATTATTTTTCTACTTAGATAACTTACAGATTAATAGACAAGTGTATTCGACATATGTACAAGGCATTACATTCATCAAAATACATATAAAATTGAACCTTTAATGCCGCAAAACTCAGATGGATACTGCTGCTGTTCTAACTACAGCATGAAGCGTACTTATCGACAGGAATTACCAATTACCACTTATATCAATATCAGCCGAACATTATTGTGATCCTACGATGGCGTCAGTTTTTTCTGTCAGACAGTGGGAACTGGATAACACACTGATGGAATAGGAAACTGAACATTAGTAATACACATCTGTATAGTCCAGAAACAAGTGTTGCAATGCTTTAAAAGTCAACCAAATGCATTCAAGGATATAACTTTATTTTGCATTGGAAAATATTTGCTGTCTTTTGCTGATAATACTAAACATTACAATAACTCTCATGCTTGGGTATTACCTTTATCTTGCAATACAAAACGTTTTTTATCTTGTGCCAGTAATGTTAAACGTGTGCCATCACACAATGGAGACTACATGACATTTCGACGAAAAAGCAAACTGAACAGTAGTACAAAATGAGGGTTTCTATGCTTTCAGAGTCATCTAGTATTATAGCGACTCCATGCAAGGTATCAGCAAGTCTCAGCATAAGTTAGCAACGACATCAGTATCTTAGTTAGCAAGTACTGTCATCTGCACATGCATATTGATGCAATCCTCTTACCAAGTCGTACTCATAGTTCATTGTGTTGACATACATGATTGTGCACTTTCTCTTGCAAGTTGACACATGTTGATGTGTGCACATTTGGAGGTAACAGCGATCACCTTGTCAACTGACCCTCAATATCCCCATGATGTCCCCGATGTGTTCAGGGTAATGACGGTCACCATGATTGGGGTTACGGTAGTTAGTACGTTAACTCATACTGGGTCTTAAAACTGGGAATGGAACAGGTCAGAACAGAGTGGAATGGTTTGTAATGGAACAGAATGGAATGGATCTGATCAGATTGCACCAGAGCGGAATGCAACAGGTCAGAATGGAATGAAACAGAATGTTAGAATTGAATGGAATGGGACAGTTCACTATAGAATGCGTCGAAACGGAATGAAACAGGTCAAAAGGAACAAAATAGAACATAATGATTTGGAATGGAATGGACAGAATAAGAATGGATTGGAATGGAATAGAGCAGGTTGTAATGGAATGTAACAGAATGGGATTTGGAATGGAATGGACTGAATAAGAATGGATTGGAATGGAATAGAACAGGTTGTAATGGAATGTAACAGAATGGGAAGGAATAGGAAAGATAAAACAGAATGAAACCTGTTGGAAACTAATGGAATGTAATATATCTTAACGGTAAATTACCGATGCCAGCGAATCAAGACTTGTTATAACAATAAAACACTTAGTCACCTTCATGAGATCACATGCACAGGTCAGTACCCTATCCATAATTTCACAAGATAAGCCCCCTTTACCGCATTGGTATCATGGTGTCACATATAGGTGATTGGCCTTGTTCAGATGATGTTATAGTCCATGATGGTTAATCCAAGACGTCATGGTGGCGTTTGTTTTAATGACTAGTAAAATAATGTACTTTGAGTGGCTGTTTCATTATCGTAACTGTATAATTCCATTGTGGTGCCGTGAATTCTGCTCATTTTAATGACTGGCACTATATTGCTGTTTGGTGTTCCGTCTTCATGATTGGTATAATGACACTGTGGTACTGTGACACTCTGCCATTTTGGATTGTGGCATTAATGACGTCATAGTAAAGGGACATTGCTTGTGATGTGATGGGTAGTATATTCTGTAGACTACTTAACACACATCACGAATGCCATACTCAAGCACCAACACTTCCCCGCCTTTTGGAAGACGGCCAAGGTCCTGATGTTCAGGAAGCCGGGGAAAGACCACTCCCTCCCACAAAATTACCGACCCATCAGTCTGCTGAGCGCGCTCAGCAAGATCGTTGAGAAGGTAATACTTAAACGACTCACCAGGCACTGCATCACAAATGACACCCTGAGACCGGAGAAATTCGGTTTCAGGAATCACCACTCAACAACACAACAACTCCTCCGCGTCGTTGAATACATAACACACGGGTACAACATAAACAAGGCAACTGGGGCGGTGTTCCTGGACATCGAAAAGGCTTTCGATCGTCTATGGCACAACGGCCTAATACGCAAACTTAGTGACGCAGGGTTCCCCGACGGGCTCGTACGTCTCATACACTCATATCTCACTTACAGGAGTTTCAACACCGACGTGCAGGGCAAACAATCGACACGACATGGTATACAGGCAGGAGTACCCCAAGGAAGTATCCTAGGGCCCTTACTGTTTAACATCTACATTAACGACCTCCCAGCTACACATAACACGACGGTAGCAATCTACGCGGATGACACTGCCATTCTCGCGCAAGATTGGAAGCCGTCTAACATTAACTCACGACTACAGACTGCACTCAGAACGGCGGAGCCTTGGCTGGTGAAATGGCGTGTTAGAGTAAACGTCGACAAGTGCGAGGCCGTTCTGTTCAATAGAAGACCGAAGCAACTGCGCAAACAACAGCACTGCAACCTAATAACACTACACACACGCCCAATACGTTTCCGCGAGAAGGTCAAAATACCTCGGTGTCTGGCTGCACAGGAAACTACTCTGGGGGGGGGGGACCACATCCAACACGTGACCAACAAAGCTAACGAGAGGCTCAAACAACTCTACCCTATGCTTAACAGGCGTAGCACACTGAACAGGAGGCTGTCTAGGTCCATGTACATGACACTTATTCGACCCCTGATGACGTACGCAGCCCCTGTCTGGGGATACGCTGCGCCAACTCGCCTGCGCCGTCTGCAGCTCATACAGAACAAAGTACTCAAAATCATAAGCAACGCTCCACGCTACACACGCATCGCGGACCTTCAACCGGGAATAACGCCTAGATACCATCTTGCAGGTATTCCAAAAACTCTCCACACGACTGTTCAATAACACGAGACACTCGCGCAACCCGTTTATTCTTTCTCTGGGTAACTACGACCACAACCATAGATGGAAGTATAACAGACCCAAGACATTACTGGCTAGAAACTAAACATCTATGGTCCATAGAACGCTAACACGACAGTACTGGCGAGCCCCTGCAACACAGTTATTACTGGGAATCCAGATGTGCGACCAGCCGAAAATCAGGCAACCGCAGGGAAACCGTACTGTACACAGCACGCAAACCAGCCACACACACACCCCCTACACCGTCTGTGAGCCGATCTATGACCGATCGCCCACTAATCTACAACGACCTTGAACTGTTGCAGGGACGCAGCAACTGCAGCAAGCGCCGCAACAAGCTCCAACAACGACAAAGGTAACGATGTACGATACCTCGAACTAACACAACCACACCTTGCATGCACTGTCGCAGATAGCAAGCCGCTACTGCCCTTACTACCCGTCCTACTGTCGCAGAGGTCTTTTTTCCCTTGGTTCTTGTCTTGGCACTTTTTTTCCTCTGCCCTTACAACCGCTACTCTTCAATCGCTTTCGACCACTTCTATCTCCTGATGGACCATGTTAATGAGTAATCTTAGCCAGACGCATGGACAACATCACAGCCCGCATCCTGTGATGCATGATTCAAAAAACTAACATGTTTACGCAGGTGACAGTAGAACTTTTAGTTTGGTCACCACGTTGGTGTGGGCGTGGAGGGGCCCCATCCTATGTTGGGTAGTATATTAACGTAAACACTCGGCATCATGATTCTGACTAAGTGTTTAGTTTGATGTAACAAGTCTTGACTTGCTGGCAATGATCAGTCTCAAATTACAATTCCAAACCATTCCATTCTGACCCATTCTGTCTGTTCCAATCCACCTCATTCCAACCCATTCCACTCCAGCCCATTCTGTTCTGTTCTGACCCATTCCACTCCATTTTGTTGATATACATTCTTTGCCATTCTGATCTGTTCCATTCCTTTCCAGTCCCTTCTGACTCAGTCTATTTCGCTCTGATCCTAACCATACTGTTCCTTTCAAGACCTGTTCTGTTTCGTTGTGTTCTGATCCATTTCATACAATATTAACAGTCTGTGAGAATGAAATTTTGAGCCATTCTGTTCCCAGTCTTAAGATCCGATAGCAGAATTATTTTGTAGTAAATGACGATGTATGGGGCATGATTGAGTAGCTGACTTCTCAGTATCTGACACTGCCAGTGGCTGGCACACCCAGTAGGTGACAATTGGTAACTAGCATTACCCTGAAATCATGGTAGAAACTATTAGGATAATAAGGGTCAGTTGACATAGTGACTGCTGTTACCCCAATCGTGGTGACCAACATTAGTCGGAAAGGACACTGAATATTATTGGAACAATAAGGGTCGATTAACATGGTGGCTGTGACTACCTGTAACTACACAGACATCAACATGTCTCAACATATCTAGGCAGTACTTGCTGACTAAGCTACTGCCGATAATGCTAAATTATGCTGAGACTTTCTAACATATGCCTTGGTGACTTCTAAAGCAATCTTCGTTTCTTACCTAGAGGTATTACAGCTGTTCATTATTCTATTTCATCAAGTTGTCATGATCTCTAGTGTGATGCCTATTGTGATGTTTGAAATTATCAGCAACAGTTAACAAACATTTTGTACTGCAAAATAAAGTTAATACCCTGATTTGAAGTCGCTATTACGTTTGGGTGATTTTGAAAGCATAGCAACCCCTGTTTTACCTATACGAATGTTTATTACTACTGTTCAGTATACTTTATGTCAATGTCCCATAAAGTTTCTCACTGTGTGACATCACAAGATGACAAACATTTTGGACTGCAAGACGAACGTAATGCCCTAGCACAGGACCATTATAATATTTGGCTGACTTTGATATTGGTTTTAAAGACGAGTTTTTGGCATATTTACATAAGGAAATAACATTGTTTGCTTTGGTCATTCCTATCGACAAGTGGACTATAAGCTGTAGGTTAGACTAGCAGTAATTCATGTGTGTGTTTTGAAATGTTATAGAACTAATTTTGATGTATTTTAATGAATTTAATGGGTGTTCAACGTTCGAACGACACTCGTCTACTAACATGTAATTTATTTAGCTAGTTCAATAAGGTAAGCATGTGTATTTTAACAACTAATACAAACAATTTAGATGTGGAAATAGCTGATTAGTGTGCTTGTA
The DNA here is from genome assembly GCF_023897955.1 of Schistocerca gregaria. Taxonomy (NCBI): domain Eukaryota; kingdom Metazoa; phylum Arthropoda; class Insecta; order Orthoptera; family Acrididae; genus Schistocerca; species Schistocerca gregaria. The sequence goes on from NC_064920.1 coordinate 531,853,199, forward strand.
AAGCGTGGCACAACAATCAGAATTTGGTTATCAACAAGTTGCAGTGTGTGTGATATATATATATATATATATATATATATATATATATATATATATATATATATATATATATATATATATTACAGAATAATTGACCTACAATAGTAGTGCACTATATAAAATTAATACAAATTCCAATCCTTGGCGGCGAAGATGTGAGTCTTTTTGACCTAGGTTACGGCTACTTCTAAGAGTGCCTCCATCAGAAATAAAACATTTAAAACTGGCATGTCACATATTAAGTAAATATGAAGTGATAGTGCTTTAGTCACAAAATATTAAAATAGAAAATATAGAGACCCAACTGGAATAGAAGAAAGTTCATTACCAATATGTAAAATTGCTGCTTTTAAGCTCAACTTTGACAAATCAATAAAGAGTCTCCACTCATCAGGGTTGTTATTAATTCCGAGAGCCTTCATTAGACCAGTTATGTCCACACATGCCACAAAACTCTCTTGCATGTTAAAAAGGAGTGAATTGTTGCTCTCTACTGAAATAGAATTAAACATTTACATTGTTTTCTACAAAATTGCGCTGCTGCAATCTTGATGCTAAACTCTCAGCCTTGGCTTTACAGAGCTCCAAATCTCTAATGAGATCACTTTAAACTCATTTTGAAACAATTTTTGTGGATCATCAGTTGATGATATACTTGGAAGAAACTCTGGATCTTGTGATGTACATGGTTCAGGACATTCAGAATCCCCATCATAAGCAATCTCGTACTGTCGGTGGTTAAGGTATTGGCAATCCTTCCCCATGTAGAACTGGACATATGAAGAGGAATGTTAGGATAGTTCACTGTCCGCGTCTTCTTCTTAGATATTCCATTCTTGATAGGAAGAACTATACAAAAGTAGCAGTCACTGACATGGTTAGTTGTCTGACGCCAGATCATGGGCATTGCAAAGGGCTTTGAAAGTGGTTTCCCATGCATCCAATTCCTGAGGTTGCTGGCACAAGTGTTGCATCATATGCGGAGCCCAGGGTTTATCCCGATCACCTGTTTTTCACCCAAAATAACAACTGTAAGTTTTTTTAATCAATAGAGTTATTTGCTGTTTTTGTGAAGCAAATGTCACTTCTTCACACACATAGCAAAATGTGTCAGCACTGTTAACACAAAATCGTGGCATTTTTGTTCACTTCAGTAGCAGTCAACTTGAACAACTGGCAGTTAACCTGGAAACAAATGTGCAAAAATTATTAAATAAATTAATAAAGTCAATGAAATTGAAGAGGAGGGAGAAAAAGACTACTAAAATTGGTATCAAGATGTTTATATCCAAAATATTGGACACAAGTAAGACCAGGGACAATAATATAATCCATTGTTACTTGTTATTATGACTTTGACAACCCATTATAAGATTTGATTTTAAACTTAACATAAAAATCCGTATATAATTATCTCACTGTAATAAAACAGTGTAAAATGAAAATTAAAGCTAATTTTGAATTGTCTTTTTGTTATTCGCAATCAGTACATTAGAAGTGATAGGAATTGGCTGTTTTCATTCTATTTTCATTGTTGCACAGTGTTATGGGAATTATAATCTGAACCATTCCAGACAGCCTTTGCATGACAGTTCCAATTGTTAAATACTGTAGCTTTCCTCAAATGTTTACATTGTATGTAATCTCGAGCAGGTTTGAATAATTAGTAATAATAACAATAACTGTCAATCAGTATAATCGGTTATAATTTTCTAGCGTAGTCCATCTCCATAGTTGAGGGGTGACCTGGCTGATTGCCATGCGGAGCTCCTGTGTTCGATGCATAATACTACCAGAGAGTAAGTACTGGAACACAATGCTTTTTGTATTGCGAGACCAACTGAGCGGCTGTTCCACTGAGTAGTAGTGGTTCCAACATCAAGAAAACCCTCTTGCAATAATCGCCGAAACGTCGGAATTTTACAGCTGACTGTGCGGCCTCAAACCCAGAACATTTTTATTGACTTATTTTTCAGCATAATCTCTGTTCAAAGCGTTGGCCTTGTGTCATCTTACTGGGAGGACCTGTATGGCCTTATAGTACCACTATACTGGCCAATGTCTTGCTACATCAATAACCTCCACATCATCCATGTACTGCTTCCCGCAGAGCGCGTCTTTCATTGGGCCAAACAGGTGGAAGTCGGAAAGTGTGAGAGCTGGGCTGCAGGCTGGATGAACAGTCCAGCGAAGCTTTGTGAGCTCTTAGGTGTGCAGACGTGTGAGCCTTGCATTGTTATGGAGAAGGAGAAGTTCGTTTGCCTTTTTGTGGCAACCTACAATTGTAACACTGCAGGAGTCACAGCTGTGTACAGCCGGCCAGTAAGCCGGAGATCGGACAGTTTGCGAGACCTTGTGCGATGATGACAGAGGCCTTACTCAACAGACACTGTGATTTTGTTCATTGGCAGATTCCCGTACACATTCTGTAAGTGCCTTTGAATACCTGCGAATCTCTGGTTTTCTGCCAAAAGAAACTCAATGGCAGCTCTCTGCTTGGAACGCACCTCCATTGCAGACGCCATTTTGAAGGCGGCATATAAGTGCCTCCACCTATTGTAAGTTCATGAAACTATAGGGGCTGAAGCGAGAATATTCCACAATTTCCCATAACAAATGCCGCATTTCTTCAACTAAAATTGTCCAATAAAAAATGTGTTGCATTACTTACTGAACGCCCTTCGTAATTACGAGACAGTAAAATTAGTCCGACAATGGCAAAAGTAAACAGAAAAGGATCGTTTCGTAAAAAAAAGAATGTTGATATAATTTTAATATTAGGAAGTCTTTTCAGAAAGCATTTACGTGCAGTGGAGCCTTATATAAAATTGAAAAGAGGACGATAAGCAGTAGAGATAAATAAGATATTATAAATTTTTAAAATGTGATGTTACAGAATAAGAAGAAGAAGTTCAGATGGGTAGATCAGACAACTAATTAGGAGATACTGAATCGAGAAACGAGAACAAAATAAATTTAAGGTACAAATTTACTACTATAAGAAATCTTTTGTTGAGGCACCAAGGAAGTCGGATGGTTTGGTAACCGAGGAAAGTGTGGGACAAAAAATCGTGCAGGGAGATCAAAGCTTGACAGCAGTAAAGAGGTTGAAGTGGATGTAGATTGGAGAAGCTACCCAGATAGGAGATACTGGCACAGGATTGACTAGCATGGAGAACAGCATCAAATAACTCTTCGACTGCTTTACGAAATCCGCCAGTTCCGACTCTACAATCAATAATTCATACAGCTATGTGATCTGGCACAAAACTGCTTCAGAATAACATCGTCAGCTCGTGCTAAACGTGATAGTCACAACTGTCGTTAAGCTGTTATTGTAACAAGGATAATGCTGTAAAGTCATGTGCGCATTCGCTAAAATTGTGAAGTCCACCAACTGGAAATGTCGTCGTGCCTCTACGACTCACGAGTACAGAATAATCTATACATTTCGCTAAACATTTACGCTTCTTAGCGAATCAGCTCTGTAGCTAGAGAATGATTGGGCTGTCCTACGTTCGTAGCCATTCTCAGTGTTTCAATCTCTTCTACAGCTAATAACATTATCACATCATGACCTAGTTTGTCACGGGAAGCACGGAACATCACGTGCAGTGGAAGTATTTTCATTTTGTGGGGAAGTATTCCCATCCCCTTAAGGTTGCCGACAAAGGGAGTATCGCAGCCACCGTTTTAATGAAATATTGTGTGCTCGGATGGTTTGACAAATAATCTAAGCCATAGTGCGTCGAGTATAGGCCTACAACTAAAGACTGTAGGTATTCTGACGACATACACGGAAGGTTTATAAACAAGAGTACTCTCACTTATATACGAGATTTGGGTCCTGCACTGTGATTCAGCCTTGTTCAGTTAATACCGATCCTCTTAGAGATGTGGTCCATCTATGCGACTAAATAAAGGTTGTTCGTTCCGTGTCATACGCGTCTCGCTTCTTTTTATTTATGAAGAATCTTAAGTGGTGATTTTGTGACCTTATTATTGCATATATATGTCGTCCTAGAGTTCTGCTTAGTTGGCTTGCGTACACTAAGATGTCCGACTTTCAGCGTTTTCGAGCACATATCAGTTTAACCCTTCACTTTCACTGTATCTATAAGTATCGGGCGCTAAACGATTGCGCCACTGGAGCACTGAATGTGTTGGTTTTATGTGTTTACTGTATGTAGTGTTGCCAACTGAGTTGTCGCGTATGTTACAAGGTCAGATCAGTCAATAATCCAGTCTGTTGCTCGCTACACTAAGAAGTAGATTCGTGTTCTTCTTCAGCAGGAGCCATGTTTTAGTCTGCACATACCCCTTATGTGTGGCTACACCTATAGTATATCTGTCGGTACCGTTTAGGCATGCGAATTCCGTCACCGTAGGAAGGTACATGGTTCGTGGGAGGGGGGCGGGCTGTGATAGAGGGGGTTATCATAAAGAAGGCCATAAAATTGCAGTATTTCGCCAATTGAACATTTGCTTCACAGTCCGTGGGTAGAAAAAAGAGGCGAACTGTGATGCTCTACCGAATTTACTACTTTCAAAATATTCATGTTCACAGGAAACGAATCCTCTCTCCTAATTAGTCTGGTTGTACAAAACATTCAAGAATATTCACGAAAACTGTGTTGCAAATAGTACAATTACTGTGCAAAACATCTTGTATCGTTGCCGTTCGCGAAAATACAAGTAAATTCCGGAGGCTGGAAAATGAACCAGGTATGGAGTTCCACAGTTCTTTATGTGGACTTCAAATTTTGTGAATTTTTCTTTTTATAGATTTTTCTTTAATGAGCTTAAATGCAAAAATATGCCCACCAAATAAGCGAGATTCTAGTGTCACGTCATAAAACACTCATGCAGATGGAATTTTTTCCGTAAGAACAATTATTATTGTGTCTTTCAGCAAGAAAAAAACGTGTTACCACTGTGCCTTTTGATACACTAGAAATAAACAGTAGGGTTTATACCTTCCATGTTTTCTCAAAGCCGTTCAAATAACATTTAATTTAAAGCTGAATCCTCAAATAAAGTCATCATGTTAATTTATTCATGTGGAGTTTACATAACTTATCTGGTATTATCTTACCTGTAAGAGTTTACCTGTTAATGAAACAGAGATTCCAGGACGACGAGGGCATTTCCCTACGCTATAGTTGGTGAAGTGTCCCTAGAACTTACGTACGAACCAAACACTTGAAAAAAACGACAAAGGTGAACGAGAAATGCATCTTCCATCAAGTGTTAGAAGCTACACTGGACATCAGCTTGGATGATTAGAATATTTTGCCCAAAAAATAGTCCGCGTAAACCCAACTTAAAAGCGATATAAGCACGATACACAAAAGAATTAGTTACCCCCAGGAGACCGTGTAACACCAGCACCCAATTCAGCGAGGAAGAGAGTGCACTAGTCTCTTCAGATACGGTATATCTAGCTGAAGCCACTCGATGATGATTAGAGCCCACTGAGTAACCAGATCATGGGGATGTCGATTCCTATGTTTCATCAGACGTTCCAGATATTTCCAGACATTTTCTGTGGGCTTAAGATTGGATTATTTAGCTGATAGGTCAAGGAGCGTAAGGGTGCCACAGTTTTCATCAACCGAGGAACGAATACTTGCAGTCCTGTGAATATGGCTGTTGTCATCTTGGAAAACAGGAGTGTGCACAGAGCACTCATCGTGAAGAAGTATAAGAGAGGTCCACACTTGGTCACCAAGGATGATGAAACAAACCTCCTGGTTCATATTCACATTAATCTGATTGAGTGGCGCCAAGTCATGGCATGAGAAACCAATACCAGAAGAACTACAGCCTCCATACGCTTTGGTTAAATGTCCCATTGGATTGTCGGTACACACAGCGCCTTGCATCATTGCCTAGTCGGACCGGACTACACTCTTCCAGTCAGCTACTGTCCAGTTTCTGTGTCGCTTGGCCCACTGAAGATGAGCAGCAGTGATAAATTACTTTGTGCTAGGTACGCGACTCCAGATGTCCACTTCATGGCGTTCTCTTTGCAAAGTTTGCTCTGAAACTGGTTGAGATGTACCTGCCCTCTCTGACAATAACAATTCTTGTCGAGTTTGAAGCCAACTCTCATTAACAAAGCGTGTCAGTCGTGTCTGCTGCCTGTCATTTAAAATCTTTTGACGATCACTGCTCTTACGCCGTATTACGTGGCTGTGAGTTGTACATTGTTCTTTGTACTTCGGACCGTCCGCATTCATACATGAATAAATCGGATAACTTATTACACAACGTGGTCATGGACACGTCCAAGCACGAAAACCCGTTTTACTGAGCTGATTACGATCAATCGGCTGGAACATGCCAATTTAAAAAATCTGGTACCTGTTCCAGAGCGACTAGCGTGCTCTTAAAATAATAATAATAATAATAATAATAATAATAATAATGTTCAAATGGCTCTGAGCACTATGGGACTCAACTTCTGAAGTCATTAGTCCCCTAGAAATTAGAACTAGTTAAACCTAACTAACCTAAGGACAGCACACACATCCATGCCCGAGGCAGGATTCGAACCTGCGACTGTAGCGGTCTCGCGGTTCCAGACTGCAGCGCCTAGAACCGCACAGCCACGTCGGCCGGCTTTTAGGAGGTGATTGATATTTTTTTTCCAATGAGCTTATTATTGTTTGCAGGTGCAGTTGCGGTTCCTTTACGAACTTCTTACAAAGCCCCAGCGGCCTGCCGAACACAAGACTGTAGGGTTCAGATCCGGAGACATTTCTGGCTAGTCCATGCAGTGGATGTCGTCACCTGCAAGTGATTTCGTTCGCTAAAGCAGCTGGAGGTAGGCAGCAGTTTATAGCCCAGCAATAAGGCTGGCTGGTCCTGTTACATGTCTGAACAGCCATAAATGGTAGCTACAATATTTAGTAGCAATATTTCTCCTTTGATGAATGAAAATACGAAATACCTACCTCATAAACGAAAAGTGAAACATGCAAACTCCCCTCGTATGCCTGAACCTCCATACAAGTTTTTCGGTTCAGTCGCGCTTCCGTTGAGAGTGGTATAAGTGATGTAAAGTACAGCGGTAAGGCCTTCCCACTGGAGACTGTATTAGTTAAGATGCTCCTTTCTTGGATTACGTCAGTGAATCAGCATGTAGCGTTTCCTCTTATCTGTATTCTGAAAGCTCTCATAGATGATACCCTTAAACCAAATCTGGCAGCACACTGCATTCTTCAGAAGGTGCAAGCTGGAGACTTTTGATTCTAATTAGTGGTGGGCGTAGTTAGATTCTACGGAGTAATTTCTAGGATACCATTGCGATGTGTTTATTTGCCGACACCCTAAAATAGTAACACTTTAGTATCATGTAACGATCCCTTTAATAAAATTCGTAAATTCCGAGAGCATGGTAATGCCGAATAATGTGAACGAACAGTATTTGAATACATCCTATCGCCGACTCTTCAGATGTGAACTGACTCAAGAGAACGTCCTATCAGCGATTGGCGAGCTTGTCACGGAGCCGAGATCTCTTGCTTGCATCGTAACATTATGTAGCCCGCTTTGCTTCTTCGGTGAGTTAATAATATTCATTTGTTTATTGAATTTATGGGTTCACTCAACAGCGTTATTATTGTGATGGAGCCCTGAAGACCCATAGGTTCCTCCCAGTACCAGTTTTGCCAAAAGATGACATTAATCATTTATATTTAACAAAGTAAAACTTAGTGGTTCCCCAACATCTTTAATGTCGAGTACCTAAAGAGACAGCTTACACTACACTCGTTCGTCCTCTGTTAGAATATTGCTGCGCGGTGTGGGATCCTTACCAGGTGGGATTGACGGAGGACATCGAAAAGGTGCAAAAAAGGGCAGCTCGTTTTGTATTATCGCGTTATAGGGGAGAGAGTGTGGCAGATATGATACACGAGTTGGGATGGAAGTCATTACAGCATAGACGTTTTTCGTCGCGGCGAGACCTTTTTACGAAATTTCAGTCACCAACTTTCTCTTCCGAATGCGAAAATATTTTGTTGAGCCCATCCTAAATAGGTAGGAATGATCATCAAAATAAAATAAGAGAAATCAGAGCTCGAACAGAAAGGTTTAGGTGTTCGTTTTTCCCGCTCGCTGTTCGGGAGTGGAATAGTAGAGAGATAGTATGATTGTGGTTCGATGAACCCTCTGCCAAGCACTTAAATGTGAATTGCAGAGTAGTCATGTAGATGTAGATGTAGATGTAACATTAGTTTTCAACACTCGCGTTCTCCTCTCTACTCATGTGATTCATCATCGCGCCATATTGTCCGGTTGCTACGTCTGCTTTTCTAAAATTGGGCGAACAATCTTGTCATTAGCTCACGTACACTGCAATAGTCCAGTATACACTGACTTCTCATGACAGTGTTGTTCTATCCTGCACATTTCAGGCTCAATACTAAACAGCGAAATTATTATTTCTCGTCGACTTCAGTTCAGTGCAAAAGTTAGATTTGCATATGATGTCCGTAACACCTACGCATTTAAGAGATACTGACGCTGTTCTGAGAATGCCTGACGCTTCTCAATTAAATAAGGCAAGCAGGAAAATCTCTATCGGTACTTAAATGCACGCGGTTTTCTTCGTCAAGATACTGCCCTTAGTACTGAATCCGTTCCCATGTTCCGCAAGCCAGTGTCATGCTCGTGTGAAGAGGTTGAACACGAAGCAGTAGTGCCGTCCTCACCTCCAGAAACTTGCGTTAACTGTACTGATAAACACGCTGTATACGGCGCGCAACTGCGACTAATTCGAAAAATACTGGTATCGAGATGGTTCTCATAGTCCAATGCACGGAAGGCGCTGCATCTGTCTTCCACCTCAATTTCATTTGCGTTTCTTGCAGAAAAGCTGTCGCTGATATTTAATTTCTTGCCATTAATACAAACAAATGACACTACCACTAATGTCTGCCGTTGTAAGGCGACTAAACGACCAATGTTGCCAAGTCTGTCACACGTATTTCGCCTGATCAACTTTCAAAATCTAAATTGGTCAGAAATCATATTTGTAGGAGGAATATGCTTTCTATTATATAATGCTTACAATATTAAATGTGTCACATTAAAGGCACACTGTTATTTTATTTTGAATGGAACATTTCATTGTCTAATTATGAAAAACAGGTATTTCAGGGTCATTCACTTCTTCTTCCACAAATTTTGTTAATGTTGAGGATGCTGTGTTGTCACTGTTGAAGCCATTACTAGAGTCGCAGGCTTGGATGGTATACGTGAAACAAAAAATGCATTTTTTTTAAAGCATGGTAGTGCAGAAAACTCGAAACATAAATTTATGTGTTTATTCAATTATTTCAAATATTGCCTTTTTTCCAGAACTGCATCTTCAAATTGGAAGTTCTGACAGCACATTTCGACGCACTGGAAGTTTTGATAGCACATTTCGAGGCACCGAAGGCTGGCGAGGCACCGAAGGCTGGCACGAATCGTCAGAATAAAATTGAGCAGGGCGTCCCCCCGCCCTGTTCCTATACGAACTTTTGGGAGTATTCTTTTGACTAAAGCGCCTCTCTATTTCTGCATTTGACCAAGGCAGCACTAAATTATCTTAGCCGAACTGCACAGTTCACTAAAAGGCTTCTGTTTACTCACATCCTCATAGTTTAATACTTCACGCCAAAATCTAACCATGACTTTCACATTTTCCCAATACACAAAGTTGATTTTCTGCCACTGGACTTCTACACCAGACAGGATGGCCTGTCTGATACCTGTTTCCAAAGCTAATAATGTGATATTGTCCTTTACTCTTCTTAAATAGTTTTCTGGTACTATAGAACTTGCTTAGCACTTCAGCATTTTTCGGGAGACGGCATTGGAGCTCACTGACAAGACGTACAATAAAGTTCATGGAAATTTTCCGAATTCCTATTTCAAAATCTACACTTATTCTACCGCTGGTCGCAAAATTACTACTTGCTTTTCAAAAGCGGAACCGAAATGTGGCTTGGGATGAAGAAAATTTTTAACATCCCCTTGGGATGAAGAAAATTTCTAACATTTACAAAAAGCAGGTCTTCTTGACAGCCTTTTACAAGCTAGTGGGCTTGGCAGATCTGGACTGGAGCGCCTTGTTAACTGCGTCGCAATGTCACAGAATTGGTCGTAGAAATATGAAAAACAATTTGTTACTATTGTCTTTATAGATTCTATAAAATCGGCGGTACAGCAGTTTTCATTCACTGACGCGTCCCTAAAGTACTCTGTTAGAGACATCCCCCCCCCCCCCCCCCACCACCCCCTACTGATTAAGTACGCCTTCACAGACGGGGTCAATTGAGATCCAGCGTTCTCCGGCGATCCGTATTATCTTTTAAGGATCCCCATGACAAAGCGTATTATGCAGACCATTTTAGGCCTTCTGCTTTATCTAGAAGCGGTGAAGCCAATTGTGTATTTCTGGATAAATGAGTTCTAAATGGGCTGGTAATTTTTCTTTACAAGAATGAGAAAGGGCCAAGTGGATTGAGTGACAATAACAGCGTTTGATGATTAGGTGTGGAATTTCTGGCTTAAGGAGAGCACAAACTCCATTCTGCTGACCGTAACATATACGCTATCTGTGTCTATAGCAAGCATTTTCTGCAAATTCAGTTCAAAGTCAGCTAATATAGCTTCCTCATCTTCAACAGTTGTTTTTGCATCTCCTGAGTCAATCGCTAACAGTTTCAGAAATGTTGAAACTCCACACCCCTTGAAATACAAATATGTAATTGTTTTGTAACAGTAATTTCGGTGTTCTGGTCCACAAGTAGGCTGTACGAACTATTACCAACACTATTTTTCAACAAAACTTTAAATCGTGGATGATTACATCTTTAGACGCTTCAGTATATTTTGGCTGTATACTTTCAGATCTCTTGTTCGGAAAAACCGTTTGTTCGGCTCGCTAATATGAACAACAACTGTGAAGTACAATAAATGTTCATAAATAATGTTACTCCGGCCTCGGCTCTATTTGTTGTGACTGATGGAGCTTTACCCTGAAAATTAAGTTTACACCGTGTAGCGCAAGAAAGTGGTTTAGCCGCCTTCACACGCTTGTCGGATTTAGAATGATCTCTTAGTCGCGAGTACTTCCTGCTGAGAAGGCATTGACAAAAGTGACAACGCAGCTGTGTCTTACCTGTCGGCAACTTTTGAATCCATTCCCTAAATTGTTGCGTGTATGGAGCTTCGTCGGCATTTTGTAACAAAACGTACACACCTCTAAGAAAGCTGACTTCTTACTCAAGGTGAAAGGAGTTAAATAAATGCACTGAAAAAGATTAGAGACTGCTGCCAATATATTGTTGATAATAAGAATGGGTGTAAGAGCACTGCAAGTTATATTATTGTAACAAATGCGATTTTTTATGCAAGCAACCCACTGCGGTCCCGCTTCGGTTTGTTATAGCGTCATGCATCACGCAGTAGGCAATAATGATCGGAATACTGATCGTTAAACAATGTAGAAAGCTATCAATTCTGAAAGTTCAACCAGAATATTAAATTTGTTTTGAGCGGAAATAATTTAATAAAATGTGAATTAAGTTAACTAAATTAAATTATTTAACCGTGACACAAAGGAATTAATGACATTAGCTGCCAGTGAGTTTTGATTTAAAAGTATAGGGAAAGTTGAAAATTTGTGCCACCAGTATTCAAACCCAGGTCTCCTGCTTACTAGGCAGATGTGCTGACTACTACGCCATCTGGGCACAGCAGCTAGTGTAAGTGCACAGACTATCCCAGCACCCCTCCTGTCAGACCCAAATTCTCAACATATCCACAAACTGCTGATTTAGTGGTCCCTGTCCATTATAATCAATACTTATGGCATTTCGCAGATACCTGTAAGAATTCGAGTGTGGTGGGCATCTGGACTGGAGTGATCATTCGCTGTCCTCGCGCTAATTATGTATATGGCGTCTGTCCTTACGGACACGTCTGGAATATTAGACACCATTTTGATCCTGCAGACATTATGAAACAAGACCAAAGGAATTAATGACATTAGGTGCCAGAGGACATTGATTTAAATCTATGGGGAAAGTTGAAAATTTGTGTCGGTGCCAGTGGCAGCTAGTGTAATTAATTCCTTTGTGTTTTGATTCATAATAGCTGCTTAATCGAAATGGTGTCTGTTCCTTCGGACATTTCCAAAAGAACAGACACCATATACATAATTTTGTTTTATTTATTAAAGTACAGTAACACAAGTAAGAGCAGACATCACGTATTTAATTCAGTTTTATTTATTAAAACACAGCAATGTGAGAAAGCAATCTGCCAGATTTTCGTCTGTCGTCTGAGAAGAATATTTTAGGAACACAAATCTGCCAGAATCAATCAAAAGTCTACTGAATTGCCAACACTGCGAACGACGTACCAGTCTCAGCCTCTGACAATGTGATTTTTTAATCATATATCAGATGCTTATTTTATAATTTCTGAATAAGGTACGTGGAATACGAACATTCGTTTCTCTATACCACACAGAACACTAAATTTTAATCTGGTGTTGACTTTTCAAGTTAGTTGCTTCTTGTGTTGAATTTATTTAATTGGACAAAGAGTCTTGTCTTTGCAAATGGTTCAAATGGCTCTGAGCACTACGCGACTTAACTTCTGAGGTCATCAATCGCCTAGAACTCAGAACTAATTAAACCTAACTAACCTAAGGGCATCACACACATCCATGCCCGAGGCAGGATTCGAACCTGCGACCGTAGCGGTCGCTCGGCTCCAGACTGTAGCGCCTAGAACCGCACGGCCACTCCGGCCGGCTCTTGACTTTTCAGTTCTACTGCAAACATAAGTATATTTTGTGCAATCTGTCATCTATTTGTGCGTAGGGTAGTACGTTTGAACTATTTCACTCCAATGGATGTACACTTTTGAAACATAATTGGAATTTAAGTTTTTCATAAGCTGGGGTGTGCCGACAATATCACCACTATGTTTACCTTTTTCATTATTCTGATATCTTTGATGACACATTTATTTTTACTTTACCTGCTTTAAGTCTGGCGAGGTCACTGTAGGGCGTATCTGAGATGCCAGTGTTCTGTTTTATCACAGGATGTAAACTTTCACATCATGTGCCTTTCAGTATTAACGTAATTTTCTTTGAGCAAGAGATGCCCATTTCCACGGACTCTTCGATTTAAAGATAATATTAATGTGTTTACTTAGCTATGTGTAGGATAACATCTGAAAATTAATGTGCGGCGCATATTCGCCGATATTTAGTTGCCTGTATCTTTTGTCCTGGTCGGTAAACGGGCTTCATTTTTTCACACATTTCATCTGAAGTTCACTGTAGTATAGGTCACCTTGATATAAGTGGAGCAAGTGACATGTGTCGACGAATATTTATTTAGTTTCGACCTCTAAGCTTAGTCCTTAACGTGCAGATTGCAGTTTCTGGATCTAGTTGTCTTCTTGTGAATCTTTTACATGAATGCGCGTGTCTCGAGCACCCACATACATAATCATGTCGGTGCACCACACCAACAAAATTTTTAGTTCGATGAAAACAAACTAAGACACATATTTCTCACTTGTCATTATCAAAACGTAATGAATATTGAAACACTAAGACGGGAGTTAAAATTTCTGACCTGTCAAACATACGTTTGTTTCAGATGTGTCTGTCCAAAGGCAACCACAACACACTCCCCGGTTCCTTGCTTTTCTCTGGTCAAGTCAAAAGCTTTCCCCAAAATAACCGTCGCACTATACTGTGAATGGAATCCCGTTTTTTCAGCTTGTTTTCATGTTGCCTTACCAGTGTCACATTATAATACGCCCACTCCATTCGTCAGCAATTATTTTAAAATATCTGCTTGCCAGTATTGAGCAATAAAAAACAACCCGAGATACAAGGAAGCCGATTGTTACAGAATAGCTATTTTTTTAACATAACAGCGGTGTGGTTTAAGATTTCAGCGATGTTTCTTTCACGTAATCTGGATTGTTATCGTTTTGTTCGTTGAGACAATGGCTTTGACGAACGCGGGAGTTTATAGTGTAGACTGAAGGAGTGTTACCACATTAATCGCTAGAACAAACAAGAGGGTCTACTGACAGGCAGAGTGAAGCAAAAGCCCTTTTTCAAACGTTTGGCGACTACCGGACGCACGTGGGAAGCTGAAACATAGTACTGAGTATTGATTCTATACATAATTTCGAATTCGAACAGTTTCCTAGTTGCTATCGATAAAGTCATATGTTTGTCTTCATAATCAGAGGTGTGCATTACTAACACTGACAACAGTATAAAGCAGGTTCAGCCACAAGATAAGGAACTTTGCCTGTTCCTGTAGCACACCCAAGAAGTGTCAAGAAACCGTCAGGCAGGTCGTACCGAAAAGGATGGGAAAACACACTTCCTTAAGATTTATTACGACAAAGAATTGGACAAAGTGTTCTGTGATGTGTGTACAAACGCTTTTGAGCCCAGTATAGTGCTTCCGTCGGCAACTGATACTTCTGCAGACAGGGATTCTTGTAACGCATTTGTTGGAAATGGACTTTCCCGGTGGCAAAAGGCAATTGAACGTTCGGAGTTAATGAAAAATTTACACTTCACCGTTTGTCCGTGACTGCTCTGGCAACTACGGAACAAGGTACAAATGTGTCATCCCTAAACTCGACACACAAAGTAAAAGATGTGTAAAAAGCACGCAAGGCGATTTTAAAGATAATAACGTCCCTCCAGGTTTTACGCCAGTAAGGAATAGCAATTGGTGGCCACACCAATGAAGCATCAAATATTCATCATGTAGTGTTTCCTTTCCTCGAGGTTCTGCCACGAAAATACAAAATAGAAAATCTGATTGGGTTTTGAATTTTGATGGAATAAGTTACGGATAAGGCGCACTTCGTATTATTGATTGAGATAGTGCTGTAATTTGACCGTGCATGGCAGACCGGCTCGGCAACACTACAAAAAGCGCCTGTACGGAAATAGCATCAGAAACTAGTTGAAATTTACCTTATAATCTTCTTAGAAACGCAGTATAATTACAATATTGTCTTCATGGCTGTTCTCCTAATTCTCTTGTAGGACGACCCGTCTTTCACTTTTCTCTGTCTGTCGAAAACTTCTTCAAGTTGTCACTGTCAGGATCAATTTACAAATTCGGTGACAACCATTTCGAATCACTATTGAAACAACTTCGTTTCGTAATATAATTTAAATTTCCACCCAAAAGCATATTTAACACAGCGCCGAAAAATACACGTCTTTCGTATGGAGACAAGAGAGAGAGAGAGTAATCAATTAGTTGTTAAAAACAAACACCTACGCAAAAGCAAAAAAAAAGATCAAAATTATTTATAAAAATCGGTCGCTGGCGCAGCGCTCTTCCGTATGCGCGATCGTAAATCATATCTTTGTATTGGCGGAGGCATGATAGTCAAAGTACCGTTACAATCAGTTGCTGTTGCTTAGAGCAGAAGATGCTTCGGACTTGAAACAATTTCTCACTATGCATTGAATGAATTGTCTAGTTATTATCCAACGATGTACAGCAAAACTTTGTGAAATCTACTAAGGAGGCACTATATTTTCTCTTATTGTAGATGAGACTTCAGAAATATCAGAGAAGGAACTGCTATCAATTTGTTTCAATGTCAATAAACATCTGTTTGAATTCGGTCAGAATGTCATAAGACATTAAATACTATAGTGTCACGATGGCGCGAGCAATTTCAATGGACATTTAACGGGATTACAAAGTAGGATTAATCAGTTGGAGCCGAGCGCTGTATTTCTTCATTGTCCGGGGCGTAATTTGAATTTCGTAATAGAAGAAGCGATGCAAGGTGTTATGTGCGAGACTTTCCGGTGATTCTTCGTGAATTAATATCATTTGTAAGACATTCACTAAAGAGGCTAGCGGCTGTTTCAATCGCTACAAGAAGACAACGAAGATGGTGTTGTAGAAAATAATCACAGGCTGAATTCGCGACGATTCTGTCTTACTAGGTGGTGTGTCAGGCGACAATCACTAAAATCATTGGAAAGTAATTATGACGTTCTCTTGAAATTATTGGAAGATCTGTCAGAAGAAAAAAGTGAAGTCATTGGAAAGTCTAGAGGATTTTTTCAAACCTGCATCAATTCAGGCTTCTTATTTCCCTGAAAACGTTAATTTCAGTTTTCGTTAGGGCTGAGCAACTTTATTCTTCTTTTCACAAGAAAACATTGTCATACCGAGAAATCAAAACATTGGTGGAAACTTTACCCGCGAGTTTAGCTGCACAAAGGCATATATTTTTTGAGTTGTGGGATGAAACCAGTAGGAAAGAGGAGGAACTTAACATTGATGAACCAGTTTTGCCAAAATGCTACAACGAAGGTATTGATCCTGATACGTATTAAACGCCGGAGGCGATGTACAGACAAATAATTTTTGAATTAGCTGATGTGGCTGTGAATTCGGTAAACCGTAGATTTGACTCAAAAAAGTTGAAGCTTTTGCTATCGGTTAAATTGGGGATAATCGAATTCTGCACTTCTGTGGGGCCGACTTTGATCTTTGATAAAGACACGTGTGCAGAACGAAGAAAGTGGAAATGGCCAACTTGTCAGACATTACAAGTATTTCAAGTAGAGAAATCACTGGTCCCAAGCATGAAATGCTCACAGGATTTATGAAGTTTGTTCAGATGATTTTAACTACACCTGTTACTTTTTGTACCTCTGAATGGGCCCTTTCAGCACTCAGACGACTGAAAGCGTTTCTGCTGTCAACGACACAAAAAAGATTGAATGATTTGGAAATTATCCATGTTCACAAAGAAATGACTAAAACTACTGATATTACAAAAATTGCAAAAAAAAAGAAGAAAATGTACAATTGACCTAAGAAGGAAAGTGTTTTACACTGAAAGTTGACATATCATTCTTTGGTACTTTATGTGAGTAATTTTGTAGTTCTGTTTATAAACAAATCTTTGCGTAGTTCTTTCTCCATTAAATTACAACTCTCTGATTTGTGAAGATTTTTTCACTTTAATTTGTACGAATGTGTTATTTTCCTTTAGTAACGTGTTCACATTTTGCCTTTTGCAATCACTGTGCATGTTTTAAGTATATAATACCTGATATAGATCCAACTGGCATTTTGTTACAGAATTAAAAATTGAAAAATAATTTAAAAAATATTATAATGCAGAAAGAATCGATTAATGTTACGATTACATATTTTGAGGATATTCGTTAGAATAGCTTATCCTTATAACACAAACTCACTAGCACGACAGCCCTTGCGGGATAGGACCTGTCACTGAGGCCTTTGTCTGCGAGGACAGGTAGTCAGTGAGTCGCTTTGGTCCCAGGGTTACTCCTGGTACTCATTTCAGACTTAGTAGACATCCACACTACACTGTGGAGGGGTGTAACCTTTTGGCCTGCAATGTGGCCGGCCTGGTATATCTGCGGCCAGCAGAAAGTGGAAGATTATTGGGATGAGATTTTCACTCTGCAGCGGAGTGTGCACTGTTATGAAACTTCCTGGCCGATTAAAGCTGTGTGCCGGACCGAGACTCGAACTCGGGACCTTTGCCTTTTGCGGGCAAGTGCTCTATCAACTGAACTACCCAAGCACGACTCACGACCCGTCCTCACAGCTTCAATTCCGCCAGTAGAACACTTGCCCACGAAAGGGAAAGGTCCCGAGTTCGAGTCTCGATCTGGCACACAGTTTTAATCTGCTAGAAGATTATTGCTATTTTATTAAGAATTAAAAAAAAATATAAACACAGAAATATGCATACTATAACCAGGAAAGTCAAACGCAGAGAAATCGTCAGATCAACACGGTTTCATAGAATCAGTCAACGCTAAATTGAGTTTTGCACAGAGTATGCAAACTGCTTGTCCTTGCCGTCTCTCGTACTTCTTTAATTGCAGCAGGTCCCTCGGACCTCACAAAAGTGCAGCGCAGTTTAGTTATTACAAAACAATGACGACAATGAAAATGTATATCAAAATATCACATTTAAGTAGAAAATTAACCATTATTGATATTTAGTGTACCCGAGACTGAATAATGCACATTTTTCTGAACATTTGTCATATATTTATTCGCAACGCTGTTAATTATCCAATAAGAAGTAAAGATGTTTAATAGTGGGCCGTCTACTCAGTTTGGCACAACGACTCCACACGTTCGTAGTGTTACAAGTAAGCGCTATTTTGAAGTGAAAAGTTAGGAGTAAGATAGTAGCAAAATCGCCATAAATGTAATTAGGCCTGTCAATATCACAGACCATTCAAATGATTCCGCAGATTATTAGTTGGATGTGAATATGTGTTTCATATTCAATTTTTTTGTACTTCGCATGGAAAATAAATGACATTGAATAAAAAATTGGCAGTTTTTGTTATTGATAGTACAGCGATTTGACTCCTCGGTAAGCTCTACGTTTCTAATTACTTTCTACACTCGCAGTGCTGTGTTTATAGGGCAAGGAGCAAGAGATAGTGAAACTTTTTTTTTTTTTATAGAGGCAAAGCACTCATAGTGTTGAACTCTATGGATAAATGGGAAGTACATTTACGATTGCTCCCATCAGTCACCGCGCCGAGAGTCAATTTGGTATGTGTAAATAACACACTTTCATCTTGTTAAGTACAACGATTCATAATGTAAAGCGTGGTGGTATAGTCACTCATTTGTTCAAAACTAGTTGTGTGCTCTAAAATTTATCGCTCGTCTAAGGAAATAACCTGTAATCTACTGCGAATTAATTATATTGAGTAGTCCTGAATCGCTTTTTCGTCGTAATCAATACAAAACTTAATAGTCAAGTATTAAATGGCTTTATCAACACTGTGAGACCAAGTCTTCCAGTGTAGGATTCTGCCATACAATACACGACGAACAAATAAAGGAAAACCTTGAATGCAGCAGGAGTTATCTTCTATGGAACTAAATATTTTCAGAATCTTTATTTCAGTGGTGACAAGATAGTTGGAAGATGTCAATCTACTTGTTCGTTTATGGCACTCTGAAGAGGGACGAACCAGAACACCATTATCTTGAATATGAGACAAATGGAACCTCCAAATTTTTGTCTACAGCTCAGACTGTGAAGCGTTATCCGCTTATTATAGATACTCAGTACAACATTCCCTTCCTTATTCATCGAGAAGGTATGGGACACAGAATTTTGGGAGAAATTTACGAAGTAGATGAGCGCATGATGAAAACTATAGACGAGCTGAAAAGTCATCCAAATTTATATTGTAGATTACAAGACAGTGTTCGTATTTTCGTTGAAGATGAAGAAGATGTAAAGAATATTCCTGTGATGAAATGCTGGATATATTTCATAACTGATCTAAAGAGAGATGTAGGTCCAGTGATGCTTCGTTCGTACCATTCTGATGGTTATCATGGAAGACCATTTTTGCTAAGAGGATCCTGTGTAAATATGGAAGATGTGAAGCATCAGTTGCATTGTTGTTGCGGAAAAAGATACGAAGGGTCAGGGGATACCAACGCCTGTTCTTGTACACTATCTCCCATGTAATAGAATAAAAAATGTATCTTGAAGACGAACTTCAAATAGAAATGCTTGGCAACTAAATTCGTTTTATACGTCTTCTCGACTTGTGATGGCAATTTTTGGTTTCAAGATTTGAGAGGAAATTTATATGTTGCCGCATTTCAATGCCTATACAAATTAGAACCCTTTGGCTTCGTATAATAGACTACATACTGTATATAGCATTAACTTATATGATAGTCAAGTCTCGTGTATACATTATTAACAGGACTTAGCGTTGTGATAGACATTATTACATAATATAGTTATGACCAATAATGCAGTACGGTTCATTGTAATACAGGTACTTTCTTTTACGATACCCGTATTTTACTGCCAGAGATGCAAGGTCTGCATAAATTAAAAGTACGCAGAACAGCGCCAAAGTGATAGAATGATTATGTACCGTATTTAATAAAACAGTGGGTCCATAAAAATGCCATTAACTGGAAAATTACAACATCTAACAATTGCCATGCATTAGTGGAGGCGATTTGTATAAGACTTCGATAATCAAACGCACTATAATTGTACTTAAAAATGAGGACACAACAGCAACTGCAGTTTTAAAACTAAATAAAACTTGACGGACATCATAAATAACAACATAAAAAAATCAGTCATATTTACTTACCGCCTCCAGAAATGAGAGTTCATTAAGCTCAAAATCAGTACCAGTAATTATAGCACCGCCAGAAAAAACACCAATTTCCGGTCAGAAGATATTTACAATTTTTCTGCATCAAACGCAATTTACATATATTGTTAGGTTCAGAACACCTGTGCTCCTTCTCGTTTAGTTTATCTTCTCAACAACATTTCTGAGAATAGCATACCGGTACACAAAACGTACATAGAAAAATAAATAGGCCAGTCACAACTGAAAAACCAACAGCAACCGTATACAACAAAATGAAGAAGTGCTCAATATTGACTAAATGAAAGGACTGTTTGAGAGGACACATCCTGAGGCTCCAAACAATCATCAATCTGATAAGGGGGGAGAGAGGGATTGTTGTAGGAGACATAGGCTTGATTACAGTAAGAGTAAACTGTATGTGCGTTGCTGTTAGTGTGGAATTATGAGGGGGCTTGTAGCGGATGAAGCATGGAAAGCTGCATCAAACCAGTCCTCTACCTTAAGAGCGCAACAACGTGCTTCAGTGCTATAGAACAAGAAGTACTAACATACTTACATGTGAGAGCCCATGTGCCAGGAAAGATTAGGCACTTTGTTGGTAGATCTAACATTATTGTACCCAGGTGCTACATTGAATCTGACACCAAAAGGACCATATAGATGGAGTGTATTCACTGTGCAATTGTGGCTATAGTGCATGAGTGAGCTTCAACACCACTGCCAGGTGCGGAGGGCATGAACACACATTTATATCTATATCCTGAAAATACTAAGAAATGCTTTCTCATTATACCACATACTAAGTTTTCTTCCCATTCTAATCGTGACTGGAGCACTGAAAGAATGACTACTGAAATGCCTCTGTGTGTGCTGTGATAAATGTAATGTTGCTTTTGCTGAATCAATGTGAAATGCAAGGGTATTCTTTTATTCTCTTATTGACACAGTCACTAGAACATTTGACAGTATAACTGGATTTACTGTCTGTATGACAGAGCATTGTGAGCACTAGTTTTTACAGTATGTGGGCGTGTGTGGTTAGAGTCCAAAAAGGACAACTGTGCGGTTGACACCAATTACTTTGTAAAATGCTCATCTAACTGTGTAAATAGCCGAACATAACAAATATAATAATTCAGGACTCACAATGTTTGAGGCAGGAGTGTCATTTGCTTCCAAATACAAATCTCTTTATACTCAAACTAAACAAACTTCCCTCATTCTGTTGAAATGTCCACATGATTTGGTGATGATACTGTAGAATCCCCTATAAAGGCTTGCTTGACCAAACTACATGCCAAAAAGCTAAATCTACTTGGACTCAGCTTTATTTTTACTGAGAAAATTAACAAGCATTTGTTTCTGAGGATTCGAGATGCTTTGTAGGCAAGATAGTAGACTTGAATATGCAAGTATATGCCAACAGCAAAGTGTGTCAAGGTTTTAGGATGAAGACTATGCAATACTTCAAAACAGCAAGCTGCTTTCAATGAACATGACATCACAACTGATTACAGTTTCTGATAGGTCACGGGAAAGTATTATGAATGGTGTACTGAGAGACATTAATTTCAAATTAAATTTCCTTTTGTGCAAAATGGATTTCTTAAATCACGAAGCATCTGACTCTCATTCAAAACTTGCTTCTTTGAGGACCAGCCACTTAATTATGGGCCCAGAAGACCACCCATTTACATCTTCATTTACAGTTTTACTGACACATATGTGTCTGATATATATCAAAGGATAACACATGCAAAAAAGATCAATATTATAAGTGAAAACTTAGCATTTCTTGTAGCTGTACTACATTAATTAACTTAAACTATGAAGTTTCCCTATTTGTATGTTCTCAATGCTTAACAGTGATTTTGCTATTTGCTATTGGTGACAAAATTGCATCATACTCCCGATTAATGGACTTTGGAAACTAACATGCTGTTTTTGCTGGAACTCATGTTTATACTTTAGTAATAAGAAAATATGCAGCGTACATTTGCCACATAAACATGGTATCTTCACCAGAAGAGTTGCTTTATAGGATATTTCCATAAGCTAACTGAAATTGGAAGAAAACATAATATGAAGACTGAAATTGTTGCTTACTGACACAGAGTTTTAATTTGCAAAGTAAGTAAATCACACATGGTAGTTAAATGCACAGTTGGTCTTTGTGTGCATGTCATTGCAGTTGTGTTCCAGACGAATTCATAGTAGTCTGACAGATTCACACTCATTTATCTTGTCACTTAGTTTGTGGGGATTTTAAGTATATTGTTTCAGTTTTGCTTTCATTTAGTATTATTTAATTTTTTTGTTACCATTATGTAGACATATCAATCATTTTCAGTGTTTTGCTTTTCATTTCATCTGTACTAGGATCTGTCATTATGAGAGTTGTATCATCAGGATGTATTGCTGTCTTGTTGGGCACAGAAGTAGGTAGATTGTTCTTGTATATGTTGCAGTGAAAACTCATTTTGAGTGGAAGGTGTAATTACTACTTAAAACTAGATTATACCAAATACCTCTGTTACAAATACAATTTACTGTTAGTCAAAAATTAATGCCAGTTAAAATTTGCTATAATTGGACATAACTCGTTTTGACAAAATGACTCAGTTAAAACTGTTTTGACCGAGGTCTAGGTTCATTTACCTTTTGCAGAACTGCTTTGTGAACACTGTTCACATTTAAATTATGCTGATTATTTTTCTGTGGTGACATACTTCACTATTTCATCTTCTTGGTGCCTTGCTTGATCTTTGCACATGGAATGATATGATATAAGGAGAATTCAGAACCATGACCAAAACTGGAAGTTTGTAAAAGTGTTCTATTCAAAGGAAGGTTCATGAAGAGGTTGATGAATACTACAGAAAGTATGGTATACGGAAATTCCTTTCAGGACTAGTGCTGATAGTGATAATTGGAAGATGTGTTGGCTTGATCAGTTTGTAGATGTTTTGATTCAATATTTACATGAGAGTTTTGTTCATTGTGGGGCCTTAAAATGTATCCAACATATTCAAGAAAATGTGTATTTCTAAACATTGCCAAAAGAATAAGGAAGAAACTTCCATCTTATCATAGGTATCAGAGAGTTAGGATTAGCAATGAAACTTGTAGAGGGTCCATGCTAAACATAATACAAATTAAACAAATTGACTTAGTAGCAGTGGATATTTAGGAACCGTTGCCAAGAATTAAAGGTAGTTTGTCTTACATGTTCGTAAAGGTAGATTTATTTTCAGAATTTGTAAAACTATATCCAATTCAGAAAGTGTGTAGTAGGAACATCATTTCAAAAATAGTGAGAGACTATCCCAAATGTTCAATACCTAAAGCCATGATATCTGATTACAGAACATACTTCACTTCCAAAACCTGAAAATGTGTTTTATATCTAATTTACAAAATAGCAATATCTGGTAAGGATTTGTCCTATTTTCTACTTGGCGGTAGTAATAATAGTTGTTATTTGTTTGTGCAAAGGCATTTTGTTCTGTTTGGAATTTAATAGATTCTATGGTTGGATTTATACTAATTTCTTGGTGAAGATTAGCTCAACTTAGCGTAAGTAATTAAGCTATTTACCTCCCTTGGCTTACTTGAAAGAATTTTGAATGACTTATCAGCATTTTCTTTTGTAGTTCAGTTGATGAATTTTGTTGCTACTCTCTCCATGAGATTAAGAGCTATGAGCACTTGTTCATCTTCACTAAAGTAAAACACATCTTCTGCTACAAGGTCTTTGCTGCTATGACCTACAGAGTGCAATAAACAAATGAGAACACATTATTCTATTACTGTAATAACAGCTGAGCTTCTAAAGTAATCTGCTTGCTGTTATGTATAAACTGCATTGTGAGCCGTAGCTAAAGGATGTGCTCAATGTGGTGTCCATTTTCTGTGTGGAATGATAGGCTTCCATTATGGTGGTAAGAGCAAAGACAAAAGTACAATATAAAAGCATTTCGCAAACTTATCAAAAAACAAACTGGTTCCATTAGAGCTAATGTAAGCACTGCACTTGTCAATAACCATGAAAACAGTTTACAGCAACACTAACAGATGGTCACTACATTTGGTATCTGTGGACAATGACAGAGGAATGTGTCGTTTGTTTACTGCACTCTGTAGCTTGTTCATAATAGCAAAGAAGTTGCAATAGAAAAGATGTGTTTCACAGTGGCAAAGATGAACAAGTGCTCATAACTCTTAAGATTACATGCTTAACAATCATATACAACTGCTCGCTCTATGGAAGACCCATACCCAAAAGCTGGGAAGTTGCATACGTCACACCATTATTCAAGAAAGGCAATAGCAGTAATCCACTAAATTACAGGCCTTTATCATGAACATGAATATGCAGCAGGATTTTGGAACATGTATTCTGTTCAAACATTATGAATTACCTTCAATAGAATGGTCTATTGACACCTTGTCAACACAGGTTTAGAAAACATCATTCTTGTAAACGGAAATGAGCGTTTGGCCTCATTGGCCTCTTATTACATTCAACGCCACATTGGGTGACCTGCACACTGGATGGGGATGAAATGATGAAGGCAGCACAACACCCAGTCCCTGAGCGGAGAAAATCCCTGACCCAGCCGGGAATCGAACCCGGGCCCGAAGGACGGCAATCCGTCGCGCTGACCACTCAGCTATCGGGGTGGACATCATTCTTGTGAAACACAATTAGCTCTTTATTCACACAAACTGTTGAGTGGTTTCAACAGGGGATTTCAAATTGATTTCATATTTCTAGGTTTCCAGAAGGATTTTGACACAGTACCTCACAAGCAGCTTGTAATCAGATTGCTTGCTTATGGAATACTGTCTCAGTTACGCTACTGGATTCAAGATTTCCTGTCAAAGAGGACATAGTTCATAGTAACTGATGAAAGCCATCAAGTCAAACATAAGTGATTCCTGGTGTTCCCCAAGGTAGTGTTATAGATCCTCTGCTGTTAAATTTATATGAGTTAAGAGACAGTCTGAGCAGCCATCTTAGGTTGTTTGCAAATGATGCTGTCATTTATTGTCCAGTGAAGTCATCAGAAGATCAAAACCAAGTGAAAAATGATTTAGGTAAGATAACCATATTGTGCAAAAATTGGTAATTGACCATAAATAGTGAAAAGTGTGAGTTGCTCCAAATGAGTGCTAAAAGGAATCCATTAAACTTTGGTTACATGATAAATCAATCAAATCTAAAGGCCATAAATTCAACTAAATATCTAGCAATTACAATTATGAACAAATGAAATTGGAGAGAATCCATAAAAAATGTGGGGAAGGTGAACCAAAGACTGCATTTTATCGGCTGAACACTTAGAAGACGCAACCAATCTACTAAAGAGAGTGCATACACTATGCTTGTCTGTCCTCTTTTGAAGTACTGCTGTGTGGTGTGGGACCAGATAGGATTAAGGGAGTACAGCAAGAAAGTGCAAAGAAAGGCAGTGTGCTTTGCATTATGAGGAAATAGGAGAGAGAGTACCATGGACGTGATACAGGATTTAAGGTGTAAATCATTAAAGCAAAGATATGTTTGTTGTTGTGGGATCTTCTCACAAAATTTAAATCACCAACTTTCTCCTCCAAATGGAAAAAAATATTTTGTTGATGGTGACCTAAATAGGGAGAATTGATCATCATAATAAAATAAAGCAAATCAGAACTTGCAGAGAAGGATAGATGTATTCATTTTTTCTGCATGGGGTTCAAGAGTGGAACAATAGAGAATTAATGTAAAAGTGGTTCAATGAATCCTCTGCATGGCTCTTAAGTGTGATTTGCAGAGTAGCCTTGTAGATGTAGATGTAGATGTAGAACCCATGTTCACTGGACATTTTTGTCTTCTTTTGGACCAAATATCAAAATGTGGCGTACTTTTTTTACACTCTGTATAATTTTGTTGTGAACACACTCTCAATTACTAATTATGTCATATCTCACAACTTGATAGAATATTATTAGACATTTACAAATTCATATATCAGCTTATCTACTGTACAGCATTAATCTTCAGTGATTTAATTGAGTATTATATAGATGTATCAGTGACATATTTTTGTTCACCTTTTTTTTAAAAAACAAACATGAGCTACTGTCAAATCCTTGAGACTCATCTTTCTCTCATCTGTCTTCTTAAAACTATGACAAACATTTTGCACTCATAATCTAATTGCAAATAATAAGCATATCTTTAAATACAATAAATAAATACTCATTAGATATTCATGTCGTGTATCATTAATTATATGTAGTGCATTCTGCATTTCAGCTCTTTATTTCCAAGAAGTCTCATATCAGTTCACACTCCACTGCAGAGTGAAAATTTAATTCTATTTATATCCCCTTTGAAGCACATGTTTAGTGATGTGATCATTCTGTATGTTCCATACAGTGCTACATGCTTAGTTACATCATTCATTTTATAACATGCAGTCTTATTTGTTTTGACTACAAAGCCCAATTTTTCTTGCCATGCACTGTGACATATTTGTTGCATTGCAAGTATTTTCACAGTCAGGCATCACCCAACTTGTCACTATCCAACAGAGATTGTTGCACTGACTTCATCAGATCAAGACCAAAAACCAATAGCCCAGAGTCAGCTGCAGTTGGAATTTTATTCAAAACATATTTCAATTTAAAATTAATCAGAGTCGTTTCCACTCCTGCTGCAGCTCTTGTAATGTATCCTGCCACCAACAATTAATGTTCTACCAGAATTTTGCTAAGACTAAAGCAGGTTATATTACACTATCGGCCTGATATTTACTGTTTATCATACTTTATGTATCTATTATGCGCTGATTTTGATTTGATGCTAATTATATTGTATAATTTGTAGGAGGAAAGAGACCTTTGATGTGGAGCTTATGCATGATCCTAGTGAAGGAGATGAATATGGAAGTCTGGTCTCGAAACGCAAGGAACAAGAGACAGGAAACGAGAGAAGAAGGAAGCAAGAGAAGAAGGTACTTGTTTCATTTCTCCTGGCATTAACCAGTGTCATCATAGGACCAGCATGGTAATCTGGATTTGGCTATGTTAGTGGTAGAGGGTGGCCATATGCCCTTTCCTTCACCTACCTCCACCCCCCACCCCTTGCTCCCTCCCAATCTCCCTTCCAGGACAAAAGTTGTGAAGCTGTGTGCTCTATCTGTCTGCATCTAATGTCTGCATCTATTGTGAAAGGTGAAAATGTTTTTGAAATGTTTACATATTGTGTGACTGTCACAGGACAAGAATACCAGCCAATTATTCACCTAGTTGGACGTGGGAAACTGCCTAAAACCACATTCAGGCTGGCCAGCAAACAAGCCCTCATTGCAAATCCACTGGGTGGATTTGATCCGAGACCAGTTCATCTCACCAAATCCTGGAAGTGGCATGCTAATGTGTGCAGCTATCCCAGTGGGCGAAGAAAGAAGAAGGAACTATAAACTATTACAAATATTTATTTAATGTGTACCATGCATCAAAAACAATTATCTCATTGGTTTTTATGGGAAAAAGTACTCTTTGCAGTGATACATGTAACAAATAAAGACCCATAATGATTCACTTAGGCCAGTGTCTACACAGTTCTGACATTATTTATTGGTTTTTCATTTATTGGTCTGAGAATCAGTTTGGTACATTGTTTGTACATGTGATATAGGACAGTAGTAAACCTAGCTAGTTTACAATACAGTAGTAATTTTGACTATATTGTTGACATAATAAAAATGCATAATAATGTAGGTTGATGTACTACATTGCTTCTACATGTGATAATAGCAGTTATTAAGTGAGATGACATGATAAGCACAATGTAAACTATATTATGAATTGACAATTAGTGAAATTTTGTAAATGAGGTTTACTTATTATGATGTTCCACAAGCACAGACAAAGAATAGAAGCAGTGGTCAAGCAAGAACTATTTAACTTTATTTTAAATGCATTTAATGTTGGTATGCATTTTAAGTAAGAAGGCATATGGTTATATAACACAGCTCCAGAATGATACACTCCTCTTTTGCATAAGTTTGTATTTACTGTGTTCCTGTGTAGATTCATCTTCTGGCTAACTTCATATTTATTTATTTATTTATTTATTTCATGTTCCGTAGATCCAGTTAGTGAGTCAATCACAAGGATATGGAACGTGTCAAATTGTACAGGTTTCAATTTAAACTTACAATAAATACAAGGGCAATTCAATGCCAAATTGTACATAGTCTAAGTAAGACATACTATAAATAAATACAGTAATATATACAATGTCAGCTAAATAACGTAACAACTATTTAACAGAAAAAAATTTCAAATAAAGGTTACAAATAAGAGCTTAAGGTTAAATCAGACATTAGGCCTACATGAGTAAATACAGGTACAGCCAATTTGTTGTTGCAAAAACTGTGATTATGCTCAAATGCTCAATAAAATCAATTGAACTAGTTCTAGACACATTAAGTTTAGTAATGATGTACACTTTCTTTCAAATATTCATCCACAGTATAAAAAGATCTCTCTGTCAGGTAATCTTTGAGAACTTGTTTAAATTTTGGCAGTTCTGAATGAACACATTTGATATGTAGTGGGAGAGCATTGAACAGCTTAATGCTGGAGTAGTGAAGTCCTTTTTGTACCAGAGTGAGACGTTTCATTTGGACATGTAGATTGTTTTTGTTTCTGGTGTTATAGCCATGGAATTTACTGTTGTCTTGGTAGATAGAATAATTTTTGCACACAAAGGTCAGCAAGGAAAAAATATACTGTGAGGTAGTTGTTAGGATACCTATCTTTCGAAACAAGTGCCTGCAAGTGTGTCTTTCATGGACCCCACACATTATTCTGATTGCTTTTTTTTTGGACGGTGAAAACTTTTTTTGCAAGTGGTTGGTTCCCCCAGAACATGATAGCATATGACATCAATGAGTGGAAGTAGCCAAAGTAAGCCTTAATGGTGTCAACTTCAGCCACTGAAGAAATTACCCGTAACGCAAATGTTGCCGAGCTAAGTTTCTTACATAGATATAGAATGTGAACTGACCAATTACATTTACTGTCTATATAAGCACCCAGGAATTTTGTATCTTCAACTTTCTGTATTGGTTGATCTCTACATTTTATGTTAATTTCATTGAGATTACTTTGTGATGTATGGAACCTCATATAATGAGTTTTATTTGCATTGAGTGAGAGACCATTTGAGGAGAACCAAATTAAGGTGTCATTAAAGACAGTATTTGTAGTTTGTTCAAGATTGTGATCTATCAGATCATCAATTAGAATTATGGTATTGTGTGTATATCATAGTTGTGTTTGAAGAGATTTTCCTTTTTTAAGCTGCTCCCTTTTGTGAAAATTAGTATTTCATATTTATGCAAGCAAGGCAGTGGCAATATTTTCAGAGTTTTAAAAAGGGGTCTACAGGGATCCTTACATTTAGCTTTTTTTCATCATCCTGATAATCTTTTTCTGTATTTTAAATGTTTTTGTAATATTTGTGGAATTCCCCAAAAAATTATTCCATACATAAGTAGTGACTGTATAGTGCTATGATACATTGTCAGCACTGATGAGCAGCTTGTATTTTGAGTGAGGATCCTAACAGCATATGCTAGTGAATTCAGTCTCTTATTTATAAAAGTTTTCCTTTCCCTGTTGTTTTTATATGCTAGCAGAATTTCAAACATTTATTTTATGCATGAAATTGTGGAAGTGTGTGTAATGCAATAGACTGTGATTCACATATTGGTCAACAAGGTATATACAACTAATATACATTACAACACATGATTCGTTCATTACATAAACATATGTGTATGATCATGTCCTAATTTCAATTTACACTAGTTGTTGTTTACTGTCATGAAGGGTAATAATCAGACTTAAAAAGATATTAACGTAATCAAATTCTATTAAATCACAAAATTGCTTGTTCATAATATATACAAACCTTAATTTACAAACCTTCAGTATGGACTGGGACAGTGTATTTTGTATAAAATGGAAAAACTTTAGTATTACAGTCACCACTATTGTTGTCAATTAAAATATTAATATACTTTAATGGAAAAATACATATAGTAATATTAATAATTAAAAATATTCATCTTACAAAGTTTAATGTTGAAAAACTTTGTATTTTATGAAACAATTTATTTAAGGTATGTCTGTTTTCTGGAGACCATGTTGCCACACATAAATTCATTTGCAGAAGTTTCTATTCATTGTAAATTATTAAAATTCATTACTACAACAGTACTGAAAAAGGCACACATTGACAATAAGTTACATGTGGGCTTGTTTAAGCCAACTGGAGAGTTATTGTGATGAGTGTTGTTTCTAAGAAGTTGCAGTTTGTCAGGCACAGTTTTATAAACAAGTGAAGCAAACTAATGTATGGGTGAACTTCAACCATACAAGGAACAAAAATATGACCAATGTAAAATTCGCATTACCAAATAGCCAAATTCAGTAAAAAAATCACATAAATTTTTTTAGGATTATGGGTGGATGAGCAACCAAGATGGAGAAAACATATATAAATGCTTAACAAAAAATTAAGCAAATACTGTTACACATTAAGGATGCTTAAAGATCGCTGCAGTACCGAAACAGTGTTAAGTGCTTATTATGCATACATGCATAGTCTACTGAAGTGCGGTATAGTATTCTGGGGGATACCTCTTTTATAAAGTAGTCTTTTTAAGCTTCAAAAGAGAGCTGTAATATTAATAAGTGATGTTGTTTAAAAAGCATCATGTAGAGGTATCTGTAAGCAATTAAAAATCATGACCTTACCATATATATTTATATATATATTTGAAAGTATCTGCTTCATTAAAAACCATCAAGTTTCAGTTTTGAATAGTGAGACCCACAGTTATCAAACATGGAACAGGGATGACTATCATAGGGGTGTGCACAGAAAATCAATATAGCAGGACAGTGATATTTACGTATCAAAAATTATTTACAGTGCATTGCCACATAGTGTCAAAAAATACCAAACATTAATACATTCAAAAAGGAACTAAAAACCTACTATTAAACAACAGCTTCTACAGTATTAATGAATACTTGGAATTTTGCTCAAATCTGTAACTCACTTAACAAATATTCATGATTATCAAGCCACTAAACTTCTTTTATCCATGTATATATCTAATTATGCACCTAACTTTTGTGCCATAAGTTACTAAGCCTATTAAAATCAACCAAGGTGTTTCACTAGCTTTTATTTTATCTATATGTACATACATAATTTTATAAACTAATTAAGCAGAATAATGTTACTGTTATAACAATGTTTCGATATGAGTGATGAGATTTTGTATGTGATGTAAATGTGTAATATCTTGTACCATTTTGTACTCTGACAAGTCCAGTATCATGAATGTGATAATATGGGTGCTAAATATAAAAAAAAGTCCTAAGAATGCAGTGAAGTCCAAAAAGTTACAAGCCTTAGACTTTTGCAGGGAACTAGTCTGATGTAACAGTTTGATCAACACCCATGGACACTGTCAGTGTATCAAGATTATCATCATTATAATAATGTATCATCATCTGCTCAAAAAACTATTTTCCTATCATCTGCAAGTAACTGTTTTACATGTAGAGTGCAATGCAGTATCTGAAATGATATTTTGCTTTAATATAAGTACCAGAAACATTATACAATTCACTTCTTGCACTTGCTCTGTAAGTGGGGTCAAGTATAGTGCTTCTGAGGCTTCACAGAACAAGCAGGCTAGTAGGTAATACACTTTCTACCAAGGCATAGATAAATTTGTATTTTAATCTTGCTGAAGAGTTGGATTTATCTTTCAGAAAAGTTACAGTTCATTGTGCTAAAGCATACAAGTGAATGTCTTATGCCCCACTACGTGGCCTCTACTCACCAAATCCAAGGGATATCTGGTAAACATATTAAGGATCTTATTTCATTTTGGTTTGTCACATCATCCATTTTGTATGTTGTACAGCTGCCATTGAAGATGGTTTAAGACCAAAACTGGTAGCAGAACAAATATCATTATCACAGACAGCACAGTGTAACGCATTTTGTGAAATTCATACATGCTGCTGACCAGTGCCTAAACAAGATATTCATGTCAGAATCATTATTTGACATGATTTGTTTCCCCTTACAGACAAATACTCATATATCTTTCTGTGAAATATTTCTCAATGGGATTTTTGGAAAAAAGTTCTCAGTTAACTTGGGCCAGATTCAGGTAAGCCATAAAACTTTTGATGATAATGGCTATCATCAAAAGCTTGAGATGTAATTCTAATCTGATGGGCAGGCTCACTGAGAATTTTTTATCCAAAATTATCTCTTGCTTTTGAGGTATTTCCCCTAAGTAATTTTTCAATTCCACTATATAAAATTCACAAATTGCCATAATAAGATAGTCTCAGTAGCACCCGATTATTTTATTTGGAGTAGAAGCATGTTCACAGCATTCATACATTACCACTCAGCGATTGCGGCTGCTCTTGTCAGATTATGACCAACTTAAGCGATACAAATTAAAAGAATGCAACTAACATCAGTTTCCATTGTCCAATGTACATAACTGAAATGTGAGTTGTTCTTTTGTTTACCTACTGAACGTTCGTATAACATACATGAAACCTTTGTGGACTTGCTGTTTTATATGTGGCTCTGGGCATGTTATTTCCATTTGTATCCTCATCTGATCATTGGAGGACTCTGTTAGCATCCTGGATCAAGTAGCAGTTTCATCTCACAGATCCGAGATGTTCTCCTTGTCGTTTTTGCCATTAAAAGCCTCTTTGTTTCTGACACCATGCGAAACACGTTTACAAAATCATTACTTTATTTTTCAAATAATTAATTTATATACCCTTAAGAACCATGTTTACCAGATAGCTGTATTCATGCTAGATCTGAATGTTTTAAACAATGGAAAATCCAGGATGAAATGTAACAATATTATAAAAAGGGAAGTTGCTACTCACCATACAGCAGAGATGCTGAGTCACAGATAGGCACAACCAAATTACCGTCACAAACAAAGCTTTCGCCAGTAAGGGCTTCCACACACACACACACACACACACACACACACACACACACACACACAGAAGATGTGGCTTCAGTTGTCTGAGACTGCAGTCATGTGTGTGAGTTGCATTTGCATGTGTGTGTGTGTGTGTGTGTGTGTGTGTGTGTGTGTGTGTGTGTGTATTTTTGACGAAGCCCTTATGGCCCAAAAGCTTTATTTGTGACATCATTTTGTTGTGCCTATCTGTTATTAAGCATCTAAATGTTTCAGTTGGATGACAAAATAAAATACTCTTTACAACACCACATAGTCTTTCTCATAAAGTGTTGCAAAAAGGTGAATGATTACAATTTTTATAAGAAAACAAAAGACAACACTAAATTATCAGCGATCAACAATTTGTATTTCTTCTTAATTTTGTCCATGGCAGTGACACAATGAGCCAGTGTGCACATTAGGGATCATTCTAATTTGAGATAATGAGAGGCATTGGCACTGTACACTGGTGAACTGGTCAGTGAGATCACCCTGTGTCATGATATGTGAGCTGTTGACAGCGTGCTGGGTCAGCCAAGGTTGAGAGGGATCCTCTGACACAGAAGTGAACAAGTGGACAGCCGAAAGGCACTCCATGAGCTGGCCTGCGTGAGGCAGACTAGCGTGGCTGGCAGGGCATGATGCACGCCTCTGATTGTGGGGTATCTTTGTTCCTTATTCCATTCCTTCTGTACCATCACATGTCTATGGCTTCTGATCACTTCATTTCAATTTTTCCCACTGTCACACCCACACACAGCTGTACTTCAGAGCTTATCATGAATATTTTTCTGGTCTCCAGTTTTAT
The DNA here is from genome assembly GCF_023897955.1 of Schistocerca gregaria. Lineage (NCBI taxonomy): Eukaryota > Metazoa > Arthropoda > Insecta > Orthoptera > Acrididae > Schistocerca > Schistocerca gregaria. The sequence goes on from NC_064920.1 coordinate 531,887,376, forward strand.
ATTTCTGGATATTAGTAGCTGTTTATTTTTCATAATAAGCCTTCTTGATCTATGCAATCCTTGCTATGTCTTTCTTCCACCTTTCTGATTTGTATATTTTATTTCTGGGATAGTAAAACTTACCCACCTCTACAAGAGTCTCATGAACGTTGTATCTCTGACTGGATCTCTGACTGCAATAAGAGAAGCGCATGCTGAAATCTCACAAGGTACACTCTAGGACATAAAAACTAGCCTATGACTATTTGTGCCAGACCGGGACTTTAACCCGGATCCCACTTATTTTGAGTAGTCACCTTATCATTAGGCTATCCGAGCACAACTCACACCCAGGCCCAACCTTCCATATGTTGTTAACCATGTGTCTACAACCTTTACTTGTATATCCATTATGTATATTCCTGTCCAGGGGAGATACTTTGCTTGAAAGTTGCTTGACCAGTGTCTGTGAATGAATACGATATTGCAGTGCCTGTGCTATTGTAAATTATGATGCAATATTCATTCACACATTAATGCATGTCTGGTGGAACAGACACTGTGGCAACTACAGACATTATGAAATACATGAAATATTTTCACAGATGTGAATATGGAAAAACATCAGCTTTATAATGGATGACAATGATAGAAATTTCTGCTAAACTGGGACTTAAACTCAGATTTCCCACTAATTGCGCGCAGTTGCATTAGCATCAGCCTATCTGCGTACAATTTACATCTAGACACAAACTTTGTATGTCATCAACCATGTGTCTTCAACCTGTACTTGTGCATCCATTATGTATATTTTTGTTGGGAGAGACGTTTTACTTGAAAGTCGGTTGCCCTGTGTCAGTGGAAAAATACAGTATTGCTGTGCTTATGTTGTTCCTATTTACACTGCAATGTTCCTTTGGACATGCATGCATGTCGGAAAGAATATTACATCATAATTCAGAATAACCCAGGCACTGCAATGCCACATCATAAAATTTGGATGGCCACCACAGAGCCTACGTCCATGCCAATCATGACATGGACAAATAAACTGGCCATGCTAATAACATGGTAAGTTCAGCAGTCTGCACGTTGTAGACTACTTCAGTCCCTGGAGGAATTCTTGGCTTCTGTTTGAGTTGTTATGCTGCATCTAGACCCACAGTCTAACCCTAAACAGCTTTTTGCCCAAATGCAACATCTTGTGGTCAAACACCTTTCATCTGACTGCTGAAGTACTGAGGAAATGGTGGAACTGCTACAGTGTATTTTGCTTTCTGACACATGACAATAAAAGCAAGAGAGAATTTTGGATAAAAGCTTGTTGTCTGAATTCTTGTCTTCTTTCTGAGTTGTTATGCTTCATCTAGACCCACGGTCTAGCCGTAAACAGCTTGTTGCCCAAATGCAACATCTTGCGGTCAAAACTGCTTGTTGCTAAATTTTTGTGGCACCTTTCATCTGACTGCTGAAGTCCGGAGGAAATGGTGGACCTACTGCATTTTTTTTTTTTAATTTCTGACACATGGCAATAAAAGTTCTGTCCAATAACATTTTTGTGAAAGATTTCTCAGCAGATTGCCTTTGAATGCTACTTGTATGAGACCTATCTAGGACCCTGTCAGTGGGACCCAGAACTGGCTGCCACAGCAGTACTGCTCTCCCTTGCCCTGTGTGGAAAATGTCAGCCATTGCTCATAGCTTTGGACAGCATTAAATGCTTTACTGTTGTTGAGTGATGCAAAAAATGTCTGTGATCTGCAGTTAATGCACAATAGCAACAGAGACAGACAACCCATTTTTATATGATGAGCACTGTATTACACTAATACCCAAGACATGAGTATGGCTCAAAATTAATTTTATAGTTATTGATTCAACCAGAATACCTCACTACATTGTTTAATTTTGTTATTAATGCTTTACATCTTATTTCTTCTCCTTTTAGAATTGATTCTTCATGCAATTTATCATCATTAATTCATATGTTTTCATCAAGCCACACTGAATAACTTGTGGTGTAGTAAGTTTTACTGTCATTTGATTTCCTGCAATAAATGTATGCTATGAACTGTGTGAATACTGTGCAGTGTATGCTCTATATCAACACAGATACATTGCACATTTTGAAGTCCACATAAGAATTCATGGAGAACTTAATTCTGATTGAAAGTGATGTATAAGGAACTGAATTAGATTTAAATCATTTTCAAGGTGCCCAGAATTTAAGGAAGTTGCTAACTGCAACATCAGCAAACATCCACAGCGGTGCCTTGTTGCTGTTACACAGAGGAACTGTATTCACTTCATAACTATTCCCATGATATATGGGTCCTATGTGATGAAAGTTCTTCAGACATGTTTGTATAGTGAAGACTCTTGTGTGTAGTTAGGAAGCTTGGTATTCACAAAACATACATCTATGACCATAAAACACAGCTTACTGAGTCGAGCTTGTGAGAAGACTTAATGTGTGATTTTGTTAGAGTTGTTGGAATGGAAATGGAATGGCGAGTGAATTTAGTGGAACAGTTTCTCATTTTTGAAACTTTCTGGCATGAAAGGGGCTGTTAACACTGGTGTTATATAATTTCAATGCAGGAATAGCAAAGCTAATGATATTAGTTTTCGGTCAGCATAAGAAATATTGAGATATATAATGTTCCATCACAATTACAGGTACTCCAAAATACAAACAAATAAAACTTTTTCTTTGATAATTTGCAATGAAAACTTATTTCAGTAGGATAAAAAGGAATTGGAAATCAGCCTTTCCCCACACATCTCAAAACAGATATCACTTTGCACCTCAGAGGCATAGATAACTTTTTCTTCAGGGGGCAGTTAAGTTCTGTTCAAATATAAGATCTTCATTCAGATCTCTTCCCAAACCTCTGGATTGATTTCAGCCAAATTTTTCATGCAAACTGTAAATTTCCTGAGTTGCAGCACTGTGAGGTTTATAACCTCCTAGCTCCAATAGCAGCAAAAATAATAGCAAAAACAAGTTTTTTTCAACCACTGCCATAGCAGGTGAGTTGAGTGGTAATAGTATCTGGTTGCCTTATCAACCTGCTTTGCTGGGCAGCTGACACGTCAAGAGCAAGAAACAATTCTTCCAATAGTATTGGCCTCCTTTATCGACCCTATAAGTCAAGGATTCAAAATGGTTTCCAGACTCCTGATATGTAGGCTGCCCAACACTATAGGTATGTTGTTAGAGCTATAACAGCCTGCTGTATCAATATGTTTTGCAGGGGCTACACGTGTGGATGGGCATGGCTGAGATGAGGATGAGACAGAGGGAGGGAGAAGGAGGACGTGAAAAGTGAGAGGGGGCAGAAGATGGGTGAAGAGATTGTGAAGGACGAGGAGGGGGTGGACATAGTGGGACACAGAGGGATGAGGAGTGGATGGACAGAGAGGAGGAAATGGAGTTGATTAGGGAGAGGAGATGATCTGAGAGGGGGAAAACATCCAAGAAGCAGGTGAGAAGTGTATTGGAGTAATGGGCAGGTAAAAAAGGAAGAAGGGGGGAGGAAGATATGGTCAGAGAGAGGAGGGGGCAGAGGAGATGGACAAATAGAGGGATCAGGAGAAGATGAGAGATGTGGGGAGGAGGAGATACACAAATGGAGCTGAGAGTATGAGGCGGACAGAGAAAGGAAGAGGAGGCACAGAGAGGTGTGTGCAATACATGTGTCAAACACATATGTGAGTCAAGCTACAGTGAAAAAGCTGGTATGTTCTCCTAACCACTGGATTGATTTCAACCAGATTTGATACGTGTACTGTTTGCTATATGAGAATCATCACTATGGGGATTAGAATCTCCTAGTTCCAGAACCAAAATTAAATACTCATATTTATGTATACCAAACTATAGGATGGCTTTTTGGTCTCACTTCCACACAGGAGGCCCTATGGCCACGAAAACTATGTCCATGCACTGTATAAGAGATGATCAAAAAGTTTCCGTTTGAGGGTGTTACTGAAGCATATATGCAACATAGCACAACTCCAATGTAGGTACATGTGCATTGAGATGTAGACAAGGAATTAGTGTGGCATTTGTGTGTTTCTGATGTGTTTGCAGCAAATATAGAAATATGACCTACAAGGAAGTTATTACCAAATGCTTCCAAACAGCACCAGTGTGTCGTTATTCTTTTCCTGGCTGTCAAAGGACAAGCACTGGTAGACATCTTTCAGAAAATGAAGAATGTGCACGGGGTAGCATGTCAATCGAAAACCACCATTAAGGGATGATGTGCAAATTTCCATACTGGTGACGATTGAACATAAGATGGCCGTCTATCTGGGAGACTAGCCCCATACATTGTGGACAACTGCTTAAGTGGGAGACACTCAAGCAGTCACCCTATGGTCTTTCTCCCAGGTATTATCATGGCTTCAGTCACTTAAAAAAGGCCTTGAAGATCAATGATAGACAAGGATATGCAGCAGCCCGTTATGGACTTCTTCACACTGCAGGACACAGTGTTTTGCCAAATGAGTATCTTTAACCTGGTGCATTGGTAGGATGTTTGTCTCAGAGGTCATGGTAATTTTGCCAGATTGATATATCGATTCTGCACTATATGGCCTTTGAAGGGAAACTTTTGATTGCCCTTTATTATTGGGTAAAGAAACATTTTCCATTTGTCTGTGAACTTTATTCTATCCTTTACAGTATATATAAAGTCATATTTCCATTTTTGAAGTGTTTTTACCCTAAGGAGTCCTTTATTAAGTAGAATTACCCTTATTTTCTAATTAATTTAAAAGGCTACTAGAAACAGGCTATTTAGGAGTATGATTTATTTAAATGGTAACCCCATAACCTAAATATTGAGTGGATGATGCAGATGTTACATTTACTGCCATGTCATGATAGCATGATTAAATTAACATACAACAGTGCATGGTACAAATTGCTCCAAAAAGCTGTGCATAAAAATGAAATTTTTCATGGGGTCATATTTTGGGTTCTATTGATCACAGGAATGAGGGTGGATCTTAGGCATCTTATACAAGTACAATTTGTTCATGTGTGGTTCCTGAAAAAAAAAAGAATCATGATTTTTGGGTAACAAGGGTACCAATTGTAGGATGGCTACTTCTACAACTTCTATTCATGGCAGATCTTTGAAATTTTTACAATATATTCTTAAAATGATATTATTGGAGAACTCTGAAACTTTTTCAAAATCGTTACCCATTACCGAAATCCAGAGGTCCAATGTTACGTTATCATAGTTATGCACACAAAATATGCAGTCCGAGGTGTAAATGTAGTTTTAACTTAGGTAGTGGACACATGGCAAGTGTACTAGGGGCATCATAAGGATTCTGAGGTTATTAAACTATATTTTTGTCAGTATTTTTCTTTATGACATGCGATCTCTGTCTAACGGCACTTAATGCCTATACAAACACATCCAAAGTGGTATTGTAGTGACAAAAAATGGTCTATAAAGGTTCTTAAAAAGCCTGGAAAAAAAACTTATAACGACTGCCAAAAATTATATAAAATTGGAAAGACTGCACATTCAGTAAAAGATTTCGAATCATGTTTTTTTCGCTTTTAAGATACAAATCATAAGTCTAGTATTTCCAGTGATTGCAATCAATGAGCAACATACCAGGAAAAATGCAAAGCAAACAATTTTGTGTTAACATTATATTATGAATACTTATTTTTGTTTGTATGTGTAAAAGTATGTAATATGTTTATGTATATGAATAAACTGACAAAAGTTTACAGACCAACTGTATTTGTATTATGTAAGCAGCACATCTTGCTGTAGCAGGGGAAAGAGCAGAAAGATGCTCCTGTCAGATCACAAAAGAGTGAAATATGTTCTTCTTCAAAAGACCCTGACAGAAGAGTGGGGAACAAGCTGCCTCAGTCCTCATTCTGCCTTATGTCACCACAAATTTAGGCACATGATCATTTTAATGTGTGGTGTCAACAAGTAAGAACAATATATCTCTGCCATTGCAAGTTGTTTGACTCTGAACCTAATGGCCCACACTGTCTTGCATCTTCAGTTCGCTGTATGACTTGTTGTAATGTGGAAGTCTGTATGAAATATACCGAGTCTTAAAGAAATGAGTGTGGCGTCGACAAGTAAGAATGATATACCTGTGCCATCACAAGTTCTTTGGTTCTGCATCTAACGGCTCATGGCCCACATGTTTTTTTTCTTCTGAAAGAGAGTATCAGAGAGACAGTGACAATGAAAGAGAGGGAAGGCAATGCCAATGGGAGAAGTAGAGAGAGGAGACAGTGATGGTGGGAAAGAGGAAATGGCACTGAAAGAGAGAGAGAAATGGTTGGACACAATAGCTGTGGGAGAGGAGATACTGGTAATAGTGACAGCATGGTCAGTAGTATTAAAAGCAAAAGAAAGATAGCTAGAGATAGAAGCGGTGGGAGCAAAAGAAATAGGAGGCAGTCAAAATGAAAAATACAGATGAGAGGAGACCATACATAGGCTTCCAGGGCCATATAGCCTCCCCATATGTATTTGTCATAAACATTTTTATATTTATTACATATTAATGAACTGAGTGACTTTGCTAAAAGAAACTCTGTGTAACGTAATAATTAGTGAAAAAGAAAATCAGTGACCACAGAATATAAGACTGTTAATTGTATGAAATGTCAGCCTGGAGAAAACCAGTGACAGTGGAGACTTGATATAATGTGCTATAAACATTATATTTATACCTGTGACTCTTACAATTTAGTACATTTATAGAAGCACCATTGTGATAGCATCTCCCCCCTTGACATTTTCTCTCTGGTGCTCTTTCCTTGACTGCCATTGTTGTAAGATTGCTCTCTGTCCTTGAGATCTGTATGGCTGTATAATGTGTCATCAATTGTGAAATAAATTTTTAACTTACATTGTCATTTATTGCTTTCATTTAGTGGTTGTAATCACCCAGTGTCAAGTAAAGAAGTATTTGCAGCAATTCTAGCATTCTGGGCAGTCGATAAAGTGCATAGCATCCCAGGAGCTATTAGATAAATTACATGGAAAGTTTGAATTTTAATACTTTTCTTTACAGTTCACAAGACTGTTCATGGACCTTGTATAACACTTATATCACAGGAACCTGGAGCAGATTTTATTTACATTAAAACAAGTATATGTACAATAAATGATTGAATTTTCAGCTGGCCTGCCTTCAAGCCAACAAAGACAATAATTTCAAGTCCTCTTGTAAAGGAAAGGTGCCAGACTATGCACTGTTAAACCATCATAGTGAGAAAAATTTACAATAAGAATTTGGAAGAAATGCTCAACATTTTCTCAAATGAGAACCCTACCATGATTCTTTGTGGTGACTTTAATATTAATCTATTGGTCTAGAGTCCAGCAAAAAACAAGTTTTTAGACGTACTAAAAAGCTTCAACATGTTCCCCCACATATCAGCTCCCACTGGAACAACAGATTCCAGTGAGAGCCTAATAGATAAAATCTTCTCAAATGTGGTCACACATGAAGTTGCAGTTACAAATGTGAATATAGGATTATCAGATCATAATGCACTAACCTTTAATCTCACTGCAACTCCCAATGAGGAGGAAAATAAAAAGGAGTACAAACGATTTTTCTCTACTGAAAATTGTAATCAACTCAAAAATAATTTAAAAAATGCAGTTTGGTCAGAGGTCTTGGCACAAACAAACACAAATGATGCTTATAATGTATTTGTTTCCACTTTCATGACATACTTTGAGTTATAGATCATCTGGATCCAAAGGGACCTGGATTACACCCGGAATTAAAAAGTCAAGTGAAACCAGGAAATTACTAAGTTTAAAGTTAAAAACATGTCATGATCAGCAGTTTGCTGAGTATGGAAGACATACAAAAAGACTTACCGCAAAGTAATAGCAAAAGCAAAATTATTAAGTAATGATAAATTAATGAGGCAGGCTAGTAACAAGTCCAGAATGAAGTGGAAAATGATAAAAAAAAAAAAAGAAACTGGAGGTCAAACTAAAGAACAGGAAATCAAATGTAAAAAAAATGAAAATATTCACATAGAAAAAGATGCCATGGCAAACTATGTAAACAATTATTTTGTAAATATTCCCCTTACTTTAAGTAGTAAATTTAAGCAACAACCAACAGTGGCGACTCCAATGGTAAATACCAGCATGATGGCAATCCCAACAGATGAGCATGAAGTTCTAAAAGTCATTAAATGCTTGAAATCCAAAATGTCCTCTGGGTTGGATGATGTACCTGTATCAATAATTAAGAAAATTGCTCCGTGTGTTGTCAAACCTATAGTGCACATAGCAAACTTGTCCCTTAGTGAAGGGATATTTCCAGATAAACTTAAAATCTCTAAAGTGATACCTCTATACAAAAATGGTGACAGACATAAAATAGAACATTACCGACCTATATCTCTCCTCCCAGCCTTCTCCAAAATACTTGAGAAATTAATGAAAATCAGGGTTACAAAATATCTAGAAAAACATAAACTAATAAATAACAGTCAACATGGCTTTCGAGCAGGCACAGTACAGAAAAAGCCATATTGGACTACACAACAGAAATAGTAAGAGATTTGGAGTCAAATAAACAGGTTGTTGGAATTAATCTAGATTTATCGAAAGCCTTCGATACTGTGAACCATGTAATATTACTAGAGAAACTTGAAGCAATAGGCATCAGGGGTACTGTTAAAAAATGGTTTCAATCTTATATACAAAACAGTTGTTGAGCTGAGGTCATCCAACAATTTTCACAATTTTAAACTCCTATCTGAACCAAAACAAATTGAAATAGGTGTTCCACAGGGCAGCATTCTGGGCCCATTGTTATTTCTAATTTATATCAATGATATACAGGCTCCAGACAGCTCAGCCAAAATTCTACTATTTGCAGATGACACAAGTATCATAATTAGTGATATAAAAGAATCATTGTGTACTACAGCAGAAAAAATGCTCTCATACATACAGTCATGGTTTTATTCAAATAAGCTGACATTAAATACAAAGAAAACAAACTTTATGCAGTATGGAAGCAAGTTTCAAGGGGAAAATATGTGCCTTATGCTGGATAGCAAACAAATAGAAAAAGTGTGCACCACAAAGTTTCTGGGAATGTGAATTGACCAAGACTTAAACTGGAATGAACACAGTGTATATCTTACTCAGAAACTTAGCTCAGCATGTTTCACCTTAAGAATAATATCCAAGGTATGTAGCAAAGAATGTATTAGAGTTAGTTATTTCCAATCAGTTGCAAGCTATGGCATAAGTTTTTGGGGGAAAACCAGGTTATGACTAAATGACATTTTTATTATGCAAAAAAGAGCTATTCATATCATGACACACACCTCACCACAAACTCAATGTAGACCCTTATTCAAACAACTAAAGATACTTACAATACCATCAATATATATTTTTAAGTGCCTGGAAGTGATCAGTAAAAATAACTGTGATCTCCAAACCAACTCAAGCTACCATGATCACAATAAAAGGCATTGTAAAAACTTCCACATTCCCTATGTAGCAAAAACTAGAAGTCAGAAACGTGTTAGCCATTTAGGAATAACGCTTTTAAATGCACTTCCATCTCAAATTAAAGAATTGAAAGGCAAAAATAATTTCAAGCGTGAAGTAAAAAAAAAATACTTGATGGAAAAATGCTACTACAGTGTAAATGAATGCCTGTCTCAGAGTGTGGATTGAAACATGTACTTACTTTTTAAAAAAAATTCAAACTAATTTAATTATGTTTTCAACTTTGTAATTATGGTACTTAGGAAAAATCTGTTAAATATCTGTAATACGTTTTGTGGATAAGGCGTAGTTCATGATCTATAATTGTTTATCATGACCACGTACTTTTGTTTTTGGGTAATAAGTTCTTGTGCACTACTTATGTACTATGTGTATGTAATATGTTTGCTGTTTGTATGTGTTTGTCAATTTATTATGTGTATGTGTTGTTATGTGTTACGTGTAATCAAATGACAAATTCTATATCACACGTGTGATCTATTGGATGCTAAATAAATAAATAAATAAAAATAAATAAATTTACAGTGACAGTCAATTTTGTGATACATAATTAGGTACTTTATGTGAACATAGGTACAGAGATTATCAGCATGAGATTTTTTCCTTGATGATTGCTTCTAACAGCATTTATGCCACACAGTCACAATAATTAGATGCAAGGCTCAATTCATTATTATTAAAGTAAATGTGGCTAAAAATTGTCTGTAATTTACATCTCAAATGAAAGTGCTAAGCTCAGAACCCAAGCAATATTTTATGAGCTAATTTCCAAACAATATTTGGATTTATTAAGCATTTAATTACAGAAACAAAAATAATTTTCAAACTTGAGACTCAGAGACTGTACCCTATCTGGCTGGTGAACTTCAATTTAGGTATAGGGGAGGGCGTATAATGTACTGAAATTTTAAACACATTGGTAAAGGGGAAAATAAGTTGGACCCCTCTGCATTTTTGAGCTGCTAAGATTTGATGGAAACAGTGGCAGTGGGAAAGAGAGATGAGAGGAGACAGTGTAGGTGAGAGAGGAGGCAGTGCCACTTCGATATGTTGTAAACCATTCTGAGAAAAAGGAGACAGCAGGTACACTGAAGCACCTAAGAAACTAGTATAGGCATGCATATTCAAGTACAGAGACAGACAGAATACGGTGCTGTGGTCGGCAATTCCTATATAGGAAAACAAGTGTCTGGAACAGTTCTGTGATCACTCATTGCTCCTATAATGGCAGGCTATCAAGATTTAAGTGTGTTTGAATGTGGTGCTACAGTAAGCACACAAGCATTGGGACACAGCATCTCTGAGGCAGTGATGAAGTGGGGATTGTCCTGTAGGATCATTTCACAAGTATATAATGAATATCAGGAATCTGGTAAAATGTCAAAACTCTGACATCAGTGCAGCCAGAAAAAGATCCTGCAAGAATGGTACCAACAATGACTGAAGAGAATTTGTCAACATTACAGAAGTGTGATCCTTCTGCAAATTGCTGCAGATTTCAATGCTGGGCCATCATCAAGTATCAGCGTGTGAACCATTCAACAAAATGTCATCAATGTGGGCTTTTGGAGCTGAAGGCCCACTTGTGTACCCTTGATGACTGCATGACACAAAGCTTTATGCTTCACCTGGGCCCATCAACACTAACATTGGACTGTTGGTGACGGGTAACATGTTGCCTAGTTGGACGAGTCTCGTTCCAAATCATATCGAGCGGATGGACGTGTATGGGTATGGAGACAACCTCATGAATCCATGGACTCTACATGCCAGCAGGGGATTATTGAAGTTGGTAAAGGCTCTGTAATGGTGTAGGGTTCATGCAGTTGGAGTGATGTGGGACCCCTGATATATCTAGATATGACTGTGACAGGTGACATGTATGTAAGCATCCTGTCTGATCACCTGCATCCTTTCATGTCCATTGTGCATTCCAATGGACTTGGGCCATTCCAACAGGACAACATAACACCCCACACATTCAGAGTTGCTACAGAGTGACTCCAGGAACACTCTTCTGAGTTTAAACACTTCTGCCTGCCACCAAACTCTCCAGACACATTGCAGCATTTTGGTGTGCTCATGGGGCCCCTACACTATATTAGGCAGGTGTACCACTTTCTTTGGTTCGTCAGTGTATACAAACAGTGGCAGTGAGGGAGAGATGCTGAGTATGAAGGGATAACTACAAAGAGAGTCTGGGTAAAAGGATTTAGAATGTTCCGTGTTAAAAGAGTGCAAACATGTTCGCATACTAAAAGTTTTAGTGATGAAAGGAGGAATGAGGATTGAGGCGGCTGGTTTCCACTTTTCTGTATGAGCTTTTTTGTGCTGACAGGAGCATTTTTCTATTGCTTTAATGAAGCTTCACTCTTCCAAAACATAAATAAAGAAATTTCCCAAATATCACTACAGTTGAATTGGGCAGCCAACACAGTCTCAGTCACACTAAGCACTGCATTACCTTCTTTCATGGAGTGTGATGAAACATTTGAAAACTTCCACAGACTTTATTCATCATTTAACACTCATGTAAATGCACACATGCTTGGTGATCAGTCAGTGACGCTAAGATACAGCTACTGGGTGTTAGTATGCTATTGTAAATAGGCCTAACTTATACCTTACGTATACTGTTGTTACACAACTAAGAGTGAAACTCTCAGACATCCTAAAGTTCTAAAAGCCTTCAATTTTTTGGTTATCACTGTATTGTTTATGCCATATTTCTTTTACTTAAGTTTTAGCAATGGCAAATGTCATGTTTCATCTCCATAGATGCCAATAGAAGTCCATGTATAGTTAAAATTATTTTATAGCTGACACTTTGCATGTTGGAGATGGTTTCCCCCAATCAGAGACCTCAATGTCATGTTCACTTTGCCAAATTACCATAACAACTGGTCATTTCACTTCCAATTCAATGTCTGGCTTCATTTCTTTCAAACACACACAATGATGCTAATGGAATACACACATTTCATGCACAGCACTAATCTAACTCTACTGGATACTTCCACACGAAACATGATTCAGTGTCACATATGCAGTTATAATCATAGAGATTAGCTTACATTAAATAAATTTCGCATTACACTATGTGAAGATGAATTTTGGCTAGGTCATCACAGTTAAAAATAACTACTTAACCCACTGTTGTGACATAATGCAACAGTTAGCAATTAAAACTAAAGTGTAGAAGGTCATAACTTTAAATCTCATAAAATGTAGCAATTTTTTATTTTTAAATCTAATTATAAGATTTTGATTAATATTTTTATTCAATTAATTGGTTTAAGTGTATTTATTTTATTTTTTATCTTTAATACACTCCTGGAAATTGAAATAAGAACACTGTGAATTCATTGTCCCAGGAAGGGGAAACTTTATTGACACATTCCTGGGGTCAGATACATCACATGATCACACTGACAGAACCACAGGCACATAGACACAGGCAACAGAGCATGCACAATGTCAGCACTAGTACAGTGTATATCCACCTTTCGCAGCAATGCAGGCTGCTATTCTCCCATGGAGACGATCGTAGAGATGCTGGATGTAGTCCTGTGGAACGGCTTGCCATGCCGTTTCCACCTGGCGCCTCAGTTGGACCAGCGTTCGTGCTGGACGTGCAGACCGCGTGAGACAATGCTTCATCCAGTCCCAAACATGCTCAATGGGGGACAGATCCGGAGATCTTGCTGGCCAGGGTAGTTGACTTACACCTTCTAGAGCACGTTGGGTGGCACGGGATACATGTGGACGTGCATTGTCCTGTTGGAACAGCAAGTTCCCTTGCCGGTCTAGGAATGGTAGAACGATGGGTTCGATGACGGTTTGGATGTACCGTGCACTACTCAGTGTCCCCTCGACGATCAGCAGAGGTGTACAGCCAGTGTAGGAGATTGCTCCCCACACCATGATGCCGGGTGTTGGCCCTGTGTGCCTCGGTCGTATGCAGTCCTGATTGTGGCGCTCACCTGCACGGCGACAAACACGCATACGACCATCATTGGCACCAAGGCAGAAGCGACTCTCATCGCTGAAGACGACATGTCTCCATTTGTCCCTCCATTCACGACTGTCGTGACACCACTGGAGGCGGGCTGCACGATGTTGGGGCATGAGCGGAAGACGGCCTAACGGTGTGCGGGACCATAGCCCAGCTTCATGGAGACGGTTGCGAATGGTCCTCGCCGATACCCCAGGAGCAACAGTGTCCCTAATTTGCTGGGAAGTGGCGGTGCGGTCCCCTACGGCACTGCGTAGGATCCCACGGTCTTGGCGTGCATCCGTGCGTCACTGCGGTCCGGTCCCAGGTCGACGGGCACGTGCACCTTCCGCCGACCACTGGCGACAACATCGATGTACTGTGGAGACCTCATGCCCCACGTGTTGAGCAATTCAGTGGTACGTCCACCCGGCCTCCCGCATACCCACTATACCCCACTATACCCCCTCGCTCAAAGTCCGTCAACTGCACATACGGTTCACGTCCACGTTGTCGCGGCATGCTACCAGTGTTAAAGACTGCGATGGAGCTCCGTATGCCACGGCAAACTGGCTGACACTGACGGCAGCGGTGCACAAATGCTGTGCAGCTAGCGTCATTCGATGGCCAACACCACGGTTCCTGGTGTGTCCGCTGTGCCGTGCGTGTGATCATTGCTTGTACAGCCCTCTCGCAGTGTCCAGAGCAAGTATGGTGGATCTGACACACCGGTGTCAATGTGTTCTTTTTTCCATTTCCAGGAGTGTATTTTGTCACATCATTTTTGTCATTGTATTGAGTTTTTTATTTGGTCTTATCTTTCTTCCTGTCATTTGTTAATCATTTTGAATCTGCCTGTATCACCTATTATCAGCAGACAAGTGCCAAAGTGGACTGATTATCAGTTGGTTACAGGGTAGCTCATGTAGCCAGTGTAAGGATAGTTTCAGGTAACCAATGATAGCAAGAAATTACAGTTTGCTTTTAGTGCTGGAACTGAATTTTTTTGTCTTGAGTTTGCTTATGGAGGTTAGCTGTAATCACCAAGAACAAAGTGATTGCGACTTTAGTTCTGCTGCAGATTGTTGATTCCTATTTTCTTGGATTCATTTCATGCCACAAGGTTGTCATTAGCTTAGGACATAAGTTTAAACTAAGAGTGACAAAACAAGTCATCTGCCACAGTTCAGTCATTAGTCACTTAAACTCAGCCATCAACAGAGCATCTCACATTTCTGACATACCTCATGGTGGCCATATCCAACATTGTTCTATGTTACACACTAGCAGCATTTGTGAAGTGACCCATTGTGTTTGTGTCACCTGTAATTATGCAGCAGCCGGCAACTGATGTTGCAACTGTAACAGCACTGACAGTCATTTACTATCAATTAGTTTTAATCAGGCTATAGTTCCTTGGTGCTAATTTAAGCTTCAGTGGATTGTGAAGTGTGGAGAAAACAGGCAGGAGAACTTTGTCACCACTTTGAAGAGGGATGTAAGGGGGGAAACATAATCTGTTTGCTACATAATGAAGCCATTTTAGGCGTCTGTCTTTGCTGATGATAAGCAGCCAAGTTGTAAATTACACATGGAAGTAGAAGGTTAACCACAATAGGCGAGTTGGCACAAATAAATGATCTGTGTGTGAATACTACCAGTATTTCCTCTTACAAAACAAAAACAGGGCAACGAAACATTGCAACAATGACAGATGCATGTAACAAATCAGAAGAAAAAAATAGGCCTACCAATAAAGAGCTTACAGTCCATGAAGCGACAGATGATCAATGTATTAGCAATACTTCTTTGAACAATTCGAAAATTGGAGCCAGTATAAATGAAACCAGTCCTTACATCTTAGCCAGACCTTCAGATGAGAAACCTTCACCCAATACAGATACGAACAGGCGTGATGTACAGTGTAGGAAAATAATTTTTTGATCTGCTGATCAGCAAGTATCATTCACAACACGAAAACAACAAACCAACAACATACACAAAACAAAGCAGAATGCATCTATACAACCAAAAATGCTGTTTCCAATTCACTAAAGAAAAGTGTAGAGGAAGAAAGACGTCAAGCATCTGCTGTAGCATGAGTTGAACATCCTTAGGGCACCCACTGGAAAGCTGTCTTGCGTTCCCGTCAGTCAACACATGGGTATTTCGATGCTCTTCTTGTTACGGGTATTGTGATTGTGTATATCTTGCCTCATACTGAATACTCCTTAGTTTTCTTTCACACTGATGAGACATAAAAACACATACTGGCTGAAGACTGTCATAATTCCTAACTGCTTGAATATAGGCTTGCAGTGCTCCTGCCTTTTGTTTGGTGTGATTATTCTGAGAGCTTTTTTCTGTAGAATTAGCACATCCTTACAACCTGCAGAATGTCTCCATAACAGTAGGCCATAATTGATGTGGCTATGGAGCAGGGCATAACTGTTATGAGATATTGCTCACTCAATACACCTTTTAACCTCCTCAGAAGGTACATCACATGGGAGAGCTTGGAGCACACGTACACTGTGTGTTTGTTCATTGTTAGTTTCCTGTCTATCAAGAAGCCCAACAGTTTCACAGCCTCCATATTATCATGGTATCCGATGTTGTTAAGGGAGCACATCAGATGTTGTGTTTTTTCTTCATTCATTTTCATTGTATTTTTGATGAACCATTCTTTAGTGTTTTGGAAGAGTACATCTGTTTCTTGGAGTGATTCTGCAGCAGTTCTTTCTTTGGCAAAAAGGGTGGTGTCATCAGCAAACTGTAACATTTTGTTGTTATAACCTATATCATTGACATAAATAAGTAACAGGAGAGGCCCTATGATGGACTCTTGGGGTACTCCATATTCCAGCTTTTATTCTTGTGATGTTGCTCCATGAATTGATACCACTTGTCTCCGGTTTTCCAGACAAGACTGAAAAGTTGCCAGAACAACACTTCCAACACTGTAACACTTCAATTTATTGTACAGTATCTTGTGGGAAATGCAGTCAAATGCCTTGCTAAGATCACAGAGTGTCAGTGCCACACTTTCTCTGTCTTCGAATCCTTACCTTATTTTTCTGGTTAAGTCCAGTGCTGCCGTAAATGTTGACTTTCCCTTGTGAAAACCATGCTGTGTGTCCTGGAAGAGCTTATTTTCTTCAAAATAATTCTGTAACTGGAGTTTCATAACAGACTCCATAACTTTAGCTAGAATAGATACAGACACAAATTGGTGTGATGTATAGTGTAGGAAAAGAACTTTTCGATCTACAGATCAGCAAGTATCATTCACAACACGAAAACAACAAACCACCAACATACACAAAATGAAGCAGAATGCTTCTGCACAACCAAAAATGCTGTAGGCAACTGCACTAAAGAAAAGTGTAGAGGAAGAAAGATGTCAAGCATCTGCTGTACCATCAGTCAGAAACTCAAATACTAGAGAAGACAAAAAATCAGGTAATAGGCACTGCTGAAGAACAAGGAGTGCTATATGATGAGAAAAGAGCATGGTTTCATTTAGGAAAAATGAAAAATGGCACAACAACTGAAAATGTAACCAAATTATTTGAGAAAATCTTTCCAGGATATAGCAACTTTCATGTAGAAAAACTGGAAACAAAGGGTGTGAACTGCAGCTTCAAGATTTGTGTGAACTTCCATCCAAAGGACAAGGTGATGGACACAACACTATGGCCAAAGAATATTGTTGTCAGGTGTTTTTTATTCCGGAGATCGACCAGTGCCCCAGTAAAATAGTGCCTGAAATAAAAACCCAAGGCCCCATAATATCTCACAGAAGTAACAGTAGAGATGATAGTTATATGCCCATAGTTATAGCAGTTGTTAATATACAGTGTTTAAGAACCAAGGTTGACCTTCTATTGTTTTTGTAGAAGAAGTCAAACCAGATGTTTTATGTATCTGTGAACACTGGTTAGATGAAGCAGAAGCAGAAGGTGACTATTACAGAGCCATTGAATATTTGGTCATGGTAAACTCATGGTATTGAACTACTGCAATTCACGGTGGTGTATCTGTATATGCATGAAAGACTCTTAATGTAAAGGAAATAGACTTAAAAAACTTTTCCACAGACCTAGATCCAGAATTAGCTTCACTAGTGTTAACAGATATTGACCTTATTATTGTCTCTGTGTACCAGTCACCAGATGGTAATTTTGAAAACTTTATTGCACAAATGGAAACCTGTTTGTCCTACCTAACACATCTTAAACTTAAAATTGCACTGTGTGGTGATTTCAACATACATATAAGCGATGAAAGCACTAAAGAGAGAGTCTTCATGACTTTGATAAATAGCTGTGGGCTGTTTGTTGCAAACCGTCTGCAAATAAGATGCAATGCCTGCCTAGACACAGTTATAACTAACCTCAATATCTGGGACTATAATATCAGTGTAGATGAACCAATGATTGCTGACCATAGTGCATTAGTAATGTAAATAAGTATGAAATGCTTGAGTCAGCTGCAACCAAGCTCATGGTACTCCAGTTACACATTTAGTAAAAGGATCATAAAAGAAGAAAGACTAAATGACTTTAAAATAGCTCTGTCAAGTGTGAACTAGCAGCAAAAAATGGCAGGAATGGTGGCCAGTGCCTCATTCGAATGTCTGTTCCAATCATTAAAAGCTAAATTTGATGATTTATTTCCAGAAATCCACAAGAACTATCCTACAGGCAAAGCTATAGGAAGGGACAAACCTACAACAGGGAAGATGTGGTATACCCCTGAGCTAAACAAAGTAAAATGCATTGTGTTAATTTTCAGGGACCCTATGAAAGCAGCTAGAGATCTCCCATCTAGAGACCTGCTTCATTGTAACTATGTAAGAGCCAAACTAATTTACAGAAAGCAACTGGAGGAGGCAAAAAAGAGAGACGATGACAGGTTCATTAAAGAGGCTCACAGTCCATGCAAAGCAGCTTGGAATCTGGTAAATGAGTGCAGAAAAAAGCCCACCTCAGCCTTAAATTCTGGTTGCCCTGACGCCTTCAATCAGTACTTTATTAGGATAGTGAAAGATACTATTAATGAAATACCTGACTCAGGCTTAGTGCCCACAAGTCACATGAGAAACATAACTGGTAGCACTTTCAAAAACTGGAAGGAAGTGCACCCTAAGAGTATTGTAAAAATAGTTAAGTCATACAAGAACACAGAGAGCGAAGATATCTATGGTATGTCTTGCACAATACTGATGAAAATTATTCTAGAGCTTGCTCAATCATTATCTATTGCAATTAACAAATGCTGATCCTCTGGTGTCTTCCCAAAATTTCTCAAACAAGCACAGACAGTACCAATCTACAAAAAAGTTGACCCGTGTGAAGTGTCCAACTACAGACCAATTTCTATCATTCCTGTTCTAGCTAAAGTTATGGAGTCTGTTATGAAACTCCAGTTACAGAATTATTTTGAAGAAAATAAGCTCTTCCAGGACACACAGCATGGTTTTCACAAGGGAAAGTCAACGTTTATGGCAGCACTGCACTTAACCAGAACAATAAGGCAAGGATTCGAAGACAGAGAAAGTGTGGCACTGACACTCTGTGATCTTAGCAACGCATTTGACTGCAATTTCCACAAGATACTGTACAATAAATTGAAGTGTTACAGTGTTGGAAGTGTTGTTCTGGCAACTTTTCAGTCTTGTCTGGAAAACCAGAGACAAGTGGTATCAATTCATGGAGCAACATCACAAGAATAAAAGCTGGAATATGGAGTACCCCAAAGGTCTGTCATAGGGCCTCTCCTGTTCCTTATTTATGTCAATGATATGGCTTATAACAACAAAATGTTACAGTTTGCTGATGACACCACCCTTTTTGCCAAAGGAAGAACTGCTGCAGCATCACTCCAAGAAACAGATGTATTCCTCCATAACATTAATGAATGGTTCATCAAAAATAAAATGAAAATGAATGAAGAAAAAACACAACATCTTATATGCACCCTTAACAACATCAGACGCCATGATAATATGGAGGCTGTCAAGTGTTGGACTTCATGATAGACAGGAAATTGTTGGGCTTCATGATAGACAGGAAATTGTTGGGCTTCATGATAGAAAGGAAACTAACAATGAACAAACACACAGTGTATGTGTGCTCCAAGCTCTCCCATGTAATATACCTTCTGAGATCAAAAGGTGTATTGGGTGACCAGTATCTCATAACAGTATATTATGCTCTATTCCATAGCCACATCAATTATGGCCTACTGTTATAGGGACATTCTGCAAATTGTAAGGATGTGCTAATTCTATAGAAAAAAAAGCTCTCAGAATAATCACATCAAGCAAAAGACAGGAGCACTGCAGGCCTATATTCAAGCAGTTAGGAATTATGACAGTCTTCAGTCAGTATGTGTTTTTATGTCTCATCAGTGTGAAAGAAAAACAAGGAGTCTTCAGCATGAGGCAAGATATAAACAATCACAATACCCGTAACAAGAGGAGCATCAAAATACCCAGGTGTCGATTGCCAGGAACCCAAGACAGCTTTCCAGTGGTTGCCCTAAAGATGTTCAACTCACTGCCTCGGGAAGTGCAATCCCTGCCACTAGGAACATTCAGAAGGAGAGTAGCACAGGACCTGAAAGAACGCCCATTGTACTCCATTGGTGAATTCTTTAATAGTGACCAAAGTGAATGGACAAACAAATATTGTTTTTATTAAGTATAAATGTCTTAATTTTGTGAATATTTTTTAAAATGAATATATGTAATTAATCTTGATGCAGTCTGTCCAGTCATGACTGGTAAACGACACAGATCTAGTACTAAAGTAATAAAGAAGGAATATTACAGAGTTTTTCATGTTCAGACACACTCATTGTGCTCCTTTTTTTTACAGTTGGCACACTGCAAATTGTGAGGTTACAAGGGATACTGTAATAGTGTATCTAATTTGTTGGATGTGGTAATGTTTACTGTGGAAGAACAGTTGGGGTGTAGCAAGCACAAGTCAATATATTTATGGAGTCACAATTTTGATAAAGGGAGGAGGGAGCATATAACAGTTTCACATTGAATTACTTAGTTACATAATTGTCTATGTCTCAGTGCATAACTTGGTACATATGTTAATAATGTAAGGTGTGCTAGTCTTGCTAATCATTGGATTTGCTGGTTATCTGATCACTGAAATAGGAGTATTCCATAAACATAAGAGCTCCTCAAAATAGTTCAAAACTCAAATTTAAAGCATAGTAGATGGGATAATATTTTGGACATAAAAGAAGATGTTTTATATAAAAATTAAGTTGTAGGGATTTTTGAGAACCTCTTCATAATGAGTTATTGTCTTTTATTCTGAAGGTTCTGTTCAGTTTTCGATCTATGTAGAGCAAAATTAGTATTTCGTATGCCACACATTTCAGGCAAAGACATGATTAAACAAAAGAAAAGGGATGAAACTGCCAAAAAGTGGAGTGCCCTTAAATATGTAAATAATCTGATGATTGTCTACAAAATAATATAAGTTATTTAGTTTTACATATTTAATATTGTAACATTGTAAATGCATGATGGCCATGTTTAGAAATAATATATTTGACTAATGTAGTGTCATGTGACTGGACAGAGGATGGCCATGTTTATAAATAATATATTTGACTAATGTAGCATCACGTGACCAGACACAGGACAGAGGATAGTGGACAAAGGTTGTGGTCTTTTAATCATGGTCCGTTGGTGCTGTAAGATCAGTGCGGCTAAGAGCCGCCGACATAGTATCACATGGCCATCAGTTTGTTTTGTGGATGTGAGTTAGTAAAATAAAAATGTTTTCACCTTAAACTGTTGTCAGTGTAAATCATTTGTGAATGATCATGATTTAGAAAAAATACTTGAATTCATTTACTGCTGTCTTAGGCTGGGTGCAAATGCAACTGTGCACAACCGACCCGTTTTGCAGACGAGTCATGGTAATAGGTTCTGTACAAGCTCGAGTGAAGTTGCAACATGAATTCACTGCATTACTATAGTTCTACAGCTGTTATATCACTGAAGTTGGTGGCAGTCGTAAACATAACACAGTGACACGAAGTGTAGTGACATGAACCATTAATAATTAGGGAGCAAAACCTCAACTTAGCACCTGCGACATATAAACACTGTGCCACAACTCACTGCTGCCAAACTTTGCTATATAACAGTTATTGTAAGTTTTCTACAGGTGAAATTTAATCTCATACAACTAGTAAGTGCCCTGTTTTAATGTTAGTGACTTTTTTTAAATAAAAAAGAAAGTTTCATGGCCCATAGTGAGGGGGGGGAGTTTGGGCACAACAATCTCCCATCCCAGATGGAAATCCCAGCCAACAATACCACATGCACTTTTCATGTTAGTTTACATAACTGTGTAAATAAATGCAGGAAGAAATTCTAATTTATCCAGTGGCATAACTCATACGAACAGCAGCGGAACAAAAGTACTAAATGTTTTTGTCCATTTACAGTTTTAGCTCTACAACCAGCAGCTGAGTTAATGGTAAACCAATGTTGTGTAAGAAAGAAATCATGTCTAAAAATCTGCTCTAAAGTTTCATTTCACTTTTTCCTTTTTCTTGCCTTAGGTTCAATTGGTTTAAATGGCTCTGAGCACTATGGGACTTAACTACTTTGGTCGTCAGTCCCCTAGAACTTAGAACTACTTAAACCTAACTAACCTAAGAACATCACACACATCCATGCCCGAGGCAGGATTTGAACCTGCGATCATAGTGGTCACGCGGTTCCAGACTGTAGCGCCTAGAACTGCTCGTTCACTCCGGCCGGCTCTTGCCTTAGGCTTCTCTTTACTAGTAACAACACTCTGAGATTTTTTCTCTCCATTTAGATTTTTTTGTTTTTTTTCCACCACACTTAGTTTCCTGCTCCCTTGTTTCTGAGGGCCTAGCTTTTATGCCCACAGAAAAATGAACTCCACAACAGTGCTTCATTAGTTTCACTGCCATCTGTTCTTTATAATTTTTCCTCATTGCCATTACATTTATTTTGTTTTTCTAATATTCTGATTTTATTCTTTTT
Organism: Schistocerca gregaria; assembly: GCF_023897955.1. Classification (NCBI taxonomy): domain Eukaryota; kingdom Metazoa; phylum Arthropoda; class Insecta; order Orthoptera; family Acrididae; genus Schistocerca; species Schistocerca gregaria. The sequence goes on from NC_064920.1 coordinate 531,909,976, forward strand.
TGATTTGACAGATGATGTGTGCAGTATTGTATTCATCTTATTTCTAACTCTGGCACTATTAGCAAGTCATTAGCAAATTGTATTGTAGTGTATCTTTTCACCATTGAATTTAATTCTTCTTGTTTCATGTTCTGTAACTAGTGTGGCTTCTTCAATGTATACAGGGTGTTAAAGAAGGAGTATACCATATTTTAAGACATCATATTATGTACCAAAACATGAAAAAAGTCCAGTAATCATGGGTTCTAAAATGGATACCTTAAGAGCTATGAGCAGTTTTTCAGTATAAGAGACGTGTTTCACAGTAGTGCTAATGGATAAATGCTCATAGCTCTTAAGGTATGCATTTTAGAGCCCATGTTTCCTGTATTTTTTTTCTCGTTTTGGTCCGCCTCTCAAAATATGGAAGACTATTGGGTCACAGCAGAACAGATGTGTTTTGCAGTAATGAAGATGAGCAAGTACTTCTAGCTCATAATATATGCATTTCAGAGCCCATGTTCACTGGACATTATTTTCTTCTTTTGGTCCATACTACCACCTATACAAATATGGAATACTTTAAAAAAAAAAAAAAAAAAAAAAAGACCTGTATTTGCAGCAGATATGTAGACAAAGGACATTCACTCCTTGCTCATTTCCTGACTTCATATTCCTGTTTCATTCCATTTATGATGATTGTTGGACTTTGATTTATGCAAAAATTTTGACTAGTCTTCCATACTCAGTCAAGTACATTTTTTTTATAGCAGTAAAATGTCAGCTTCCAGTTCACATTAGTTCTAAATCAAAGAAGACGAGGTACACTCATCAGTTCATTCCTTGTCTTTTAACAAGCAACACACACAAGGCTGTAATTGTTTTTTTGTTCCAACTTTAAACCCAGATTGATCTGTGCCACTGCACCAATGTATTTCTCCTTTTATTAGGGTTTTTACAAGATACGTACATATGTTGAACCAATGGAAGTACAATGTAAATTGTATGGTTAACTGTCTTGGCAGATTTTAGTATAGTTTGTGTTCTTTTAATGGTAAACATAATATAAAACATATTTTATATTACTTTACTGAAATGATTATGATAACCTCATAATCTATAGCCTTTCCCATAAGGTATTTAGCTTTGTACTAAAAAAAGGCATGGCTTACAATTTAACTGTGCAGTATTGTTCACATGTATAATTAAAATGTGTCCAATGTTTCTTAAATCTCGAGCAATCTTCTGGCAAGGCTAAATGACAATAATTTTCCCAGATGGGAGGTGAGATCCGTGTTGGCCAATCCCAAGTCATTTGTGCTCATTTTTGTCAGCTAGTCTGGCAAAGGAATTGCACAAGGTAAGTGCACAAGGTAACGGAGAGTGATTTGAATGGTTTTGTTTTGTTTTGGAGCACAAAAACAACAAGGGTCATATGCACAGATGGAATGGTGATGTAGCTTGAGGTGCCGGTTACCTCACCCTAAAGCCTTCAGTCAATAGATATCATCCTCAGAAAGCATATAAGATGACTTTCAAATGCATAAAAATGGTGAGATAGCCATGTCAGTAAGCCCCCAGGATAGTATGCTCCATTGTGTGGGTTCGATTCCCATCAGAAACGAGATTCATTTTTCATTTACATCTTCCTTTACCCCTCCTGTAATTTCACTTTTGCTAACTACTAACAACTCCCTTCATTATTTTGATAACATAACAGATGACAAAGACATAAAATACAGTTTATTTCATATTGGTACATGCAGATATATTCAGTATGATATTTTTTGCTCAGTTTATGATGTCACTCATCATATCAACATTGGGAACATATATTTTTCTTGCATCATGAGCATTGCAGGAAAGGTACCTTCTCACAGTGGCATTTACTTATCATCAAATTGAATGGGAAACTTATTCCATTAACATTCTGACATTAGTTTAGTATCTCAAATGTAGGTGTTTGCTCTGAGCATCCAAACGCCAGTACTGCATTGACACATGACATGAAGAGAAGACAGTAGTAACCAAGATTGTTTTAGGTAACCATAGCAAATTCGGCAAGTGAGTACACATAAAGTCTGCAGAGGATATCTCACCATGAAAATAGACCTGTACCCTTCTTGTAACACTGTGAGTGGAATGGGAGAAAAAAAAAAGAATAGTGAAGTATAGGCTAGGTGTCATTTTCTATAGGCAATATTTTCAAAAGAGTTTGAAAGGGTTATGTACAAGGATTATAGCTCATAACTCTGCATTAGAACTGTACAATATGTATCTGAATAAATAAAAAAACTGGAAAATGATAAATATAATGTAAACATAAAAAAATAGCATTTACAACCATAAAACAGAGTCTAACAGAAAGTCAGCAGACTTCTCCACTGTATTCAGTAACATATACATTTTGATGTCAATAAAAACAAAACAAATAAATAAATAAATAAAAATTGATATCACAAGACTTGTTAGAAACCAAGAGCCCGAAAAAGTCAGCTCTTGGGTTCTAGAATACATGGTAGGAGTCACACACAGGCAGGTCGTAAGCTGGACATCACAGTGATCCCTTTGCCACGCCGCACTGCATTGAAGCTTATAGGACACAATGTACACGTGTGTAACTCATATGCAGGTATGAATGTAATTGAGATTTTCCGTGTTTTAATGTATTTTTGTTATAATTATTAAGCTTCATTTTAGTTAGACTATGTTTTCTATTGTCTACAATTATCTCTAATAGCTCACCATTTTCCTTCAAATCTGGGAATTTCAGTGAAATGGTAGTGTAAAGACTCCAAAGGATGTTGTAGAGCCCCCAGAATTTTACGGAAGTCTGGAGACACTTGTGTTCCAGCTGTTTCCAACATGCGTTATTTTAAAGCATGGCATAGGGATGAGCATGGGATACTGCACCCATTTATTGTTTGCGCAGGCGAAACTGGAAGGGAGATAACTCGTCAGCACTGGTAAGTGTTCAGTGTGAGCTGCCAATAATAAGTAAATATGGCCTGGAAGCTCTGTGGCTGGCTGCAAAGAGCATTGTATTGTTAAAAAACAAATGGAGAGACTCGAAATAGTGACTGTTTACTAGACGTTGAACTGCTGTTGAGAGTACGTGGACTGGAAGTGAATAGTCAGCCGCGATAAAAGCTTATGTATTAATTGTGGTCAAAAATGTCTAATTAACTGATTCTTGGTGCCCAGTAATGTGTGGGCTTACATCATAAAGTTTAGTTGTTTTTTTGTACAAAGTGTGAATAAATATGTTCTGGTGCATTAAATGATATTCCAAGAGTAGCGTATTTTTTAAATAAGAAGAGAAGAGCGAGAGAGGTATAATTTCCCTTTCCTAGCAGTGAAATCTTTGGAGAAGCATCTGGTGCTAGCAGAAGACATTGGTGCTGGAAGAAAGCAGAACCAGCATTCTTCAACAAGTAAGTCCACGAAAACGCTTAAGCTGTATAGAGAGAGCTTAACATTACACCGGGCCACCGCAAGAACTTGGCGACTATAAAGAAAGGACCTGAGAAAGAAGGGGAAATATTAAAGAAGAAAAGGAGAGGAAAAAAAAACAACAATAGTTGAGAGTTGCCATAGTAACCGATAACAACGAGGCTGAAGAGCAATGCCATGATACTTCTCCAGAAATATTGTGTTGATAAATGGTGAAATGATTAAAGCAATCAAGAAAATTGCACAACACTGCAGTCAGTCTCAAATCGCATCACACCAACGCCGATGCCACCGTCCACAAATACCAACGCTACCATCTACCTATGCCGATGCTACCATCCACCAATGCCAACACCACCATACACCAACGCTGATGTCACATCACACCAACGCCGATGCAGCCATCCACAAAAGATGACGCCATCGTCCACCTACGCTGACGCCGCCATCCATCGATGCTGATGCCACCGTACACCAATACCGATGCCACCTTACACCAATGCCGGGTGAGCTACTACTGACCTTTGACTGTTCGTGAAGTGTAGGGAGTTGTGGCAATAAGCGAGTGTACTTTTAATGATAACTAGATTAAAGGCAAAACAAAACACAATGGAGAAAGAACATCAATCCATAGAATCTGTTGATGCTATGGGAACTGAAAAACAGGGGCCAGATTTAGGTGAATTAATGAGGTTTATCAAAGCGCAGTTTGAATCACAGAACGCAAAACAGGACGAACTGAAGGCAGAGTTAAACTCTAAGTTTGAATCACAAAACACAAAACAGGACGAACTGAAGGCAGAATTGAACTCTAAGTTAGATTTGCAAAACACAAAACTAGAGGCTCATGTTAATATCCAAAGTAATCAGATGCAAGAATGGAAAAAAGAATTGTCCGATTCCCTGAATGAACAGACAAATATTTAATTTAAGGATTTAGAACAAATAAATGAAGCTCATCTAAAAGGGTTAGTTCAAAAATTAGAATATGATGTAGACTGTAAATGTAGTAATTTGGAAACACAATTTAACAAAAAATACAACGCTTTGAAAAATGTATGTAATGTTACATTTGATGTGGTTGAACGAGAATGAACTACACTAAAAATCAATGTCCAGAAACAGGATAATTTTCTCCCCCTAGTACAGGTGCAAATTTCAGGGGTCAAATCACAGGTGGAAGCCATAGAACAGAACTTCAAAGAAAACTTAATGACTGCAGAGCTTATAAATTTGAATAGCTTAGAAGAACAAGTAGAAGAATTTATAGGATGAACAGTTGAAGAGAAACTAAGTGTTGATATCTCTTTGCCTATAGTAACTTCCGATTTAGATAACACCAAGAAAGACTTAGAAACTTTGGGGAAAGAATTAAAGCTTATGCACGAGAAACTAGAGAAAGGCACAGTTTCCCAAAATATTATATTAAATAAGGACATGATAACTGATTTGCAATGGGGATCAAATTCAGGATTGTTGAGACAGTTTCCTAAATTCAAACCAGACAGGGAGGTACACCACATCCATTTCTTAAAATGGTTTAACCAAGCCATACCCAAAGAGAAGGGAGGTGTGGCTTATATATTAGTACTTATAGAATGTTGGTCAAAATATGTAAGACTGTATCCTATTTAGAAGGCTAATGCGCAAACCCTGATCAAGTGTTTGCAAGAATATTTTATAGCTACAAGTAAACCGAGGCGTTTCCTTTACGATAATGGACCTCAGTTTACCAGCCATGAAGTTAAGGAATTTTTAGCCTGGGAAAATATACAACACATTTTAATATCCAACTATAATCCATCTCTGAACCCTTGTGAAAGTATAATGAAAGAGATTGGTAGGTTGTGCTGCACTTATTGCCACGACACTTATACCTCATGGACAGAAAGAATTAAAGATTTTGAGCTTAGTATAAATGAACTACCGCATTTATCTATGGGAATGACGCCTGTAGAAGCCATTGGCAAGCCATTTATAGGAGAACCTCTAATTAAGTGTTTTACGTGGCTGGAGCAAAAAGCTACTGATCACCAAACAATTCAGGAAAAAGTTGGTAGAAACATAGGAGCACCCAACAAAGGGTAGATAAATACAATGGAACTGCAACTGACTCAGAATACCACGTATAAGACTTAATATTAGTAAAACAACACCTTCAAAGTTCAGCACTGAAAAAAGAAACACATGAATTTTTTCTGAAATACTTAGGACCTTATCGTATTAAATCAATAGCACATCAAAAAACCCTATATTTAGTAGATATTGTGACGGGAGAGGAAAAGGGAATGTATAATGTCAAGGATATAAAACGATATGTACAAAACCCCCAGGGACGTTGACGTTCTGTGTCAATGGGCAGAGTGACATCCTCCGGTTCCCGAGTTGGGTTCAGTGTTACTTCCACATTAGTTTTCCTACACCAAACTCCTTCAAATCTTTGACTATCCTGTAATTTATTTACAGCCCTTAAGCTATCCTATCATATTAGTATTAAAAGAGACTAATTATGACAACACGATGATTATTAATTTAAGGAGTCATAATAAACAGTAACCTCTAAGCATGAGATAAAACTAACAGGGTAACATTCTAACTGGAGATATAATATGATGGTATGGTTTAGGAAGAACGATACCTAGATGACATAAACTGAACACGTGTATGAAATATAGAGTGAAGTGACAAACTGAATAACTATTTGATTATAGTGTATATAATTTCTATTTTTATAGAATATTTTACATTTTTTGTAAAGTGTGATGTGATTGGGGAGGGTTTATATCTAATTTTGAAAAGGGTGGGTAGGATAGGCACAGACACGACCTACACACCACGCCCTTCATACAACCCTCGCAAACAAGTGTGACTGGTTCTTCACCATTTGCTGTTCCATAAGAGTTGCTAAGATCTTTTCTTAGGGGACTTCAAAGGTGACAGTGAGAATGTCCATTCTCCGGCTTCTCACTTAAGTACCAGCGAAGTGGGGATACTGTGGAGGGTGGGGGGGGGGGGGGGGGGGGGGGGGCAGGGAACGGTTTCCTGTCTTTGGGGCTGTCTTCTTTCTTTCGTCCCAATTCTTTTATTTCCTTTCTTACTTCTCTTAAGAGGACCAATCTATCTTTTCCTCTGTCCACACTCATATTCTTCTAGTGCTGAAGTCCTTCTCTTTTCCGTCATTTCTTTAAATCTTCAACTAAGAACCTTAGTGGGCCGAAGAATCAGGACACACGATCACACGTCCACACTCAAACAATTAAATACAAAGATGCAGACAAGTAATACACAGGGAGATGTAACAACCATCACAGATAAGGGAGGAAGTAGTGGTCAGGAAGGGCTCGAGCACATGTGCTAAGTAATGGTGGTTGCACATCTCAAGTAAAATGGTATAGTAAGCTTAAGCTAAAGGAACAAGGGGGGATGACATGTATATCCATCTGTGTTCATAGCTGTAGTAGTACAAAGTAATATGAATGGAGATAAAAAGAAATAGATATTAAGCCACAGGTATCGAGTAAAATAAGCTAAAGGGACAAGGGGGACAAAGTGTATATCCACCTGCGTTCATAGCTATAGGAGTACAAAGTAATATGAATTGAGATAAAAAGAAATAGATATTAAGCCAGAGATATCGAGTCAAATAAGTTTCTAATGAATAATAGGATTGTGCAGACCAAATAGCCCAAATAAAAGAAATAAAGTTACAACCATGGACGAAACATATTTAGTTATTAAGGCTATATAAGTGATCTGTAAGCAATGAACAAGCAAAGAATTTAAGCTGGTAGGCTGAAAGACTCAGGCGGAGGAAAGGAGAGGTAGATAGAAATTTTACCAGGAGATTTTAAATAAAATAGTGCGCAGAGGAGTATGAAAGAGGCAAGACTATGAATCATTGTTAGAGAAGATAGGGAGGGCACATCCGATACAGATGAAATGAGAGAAAGAGGGGCAGGTAGGCAGACTAAGAGGAAGCTGAGCTATACTGTGCGGGCAGGGGTACCAAAAAGGGGATTGACCAGTACCATAGTTTAGTATAAATGGAAAGGGTGTACCTACCCAAGGATGAGGAAGAAGATGTTTTCATAGTATCAACCCTTACGTAGATTGGAACCCAAAGGGAAAGGGTGGTATAGTGACCTGAGATTGTAGTGGAAAGTTTCTCCTGGTAAATTTGAATTCTAAAATTTTTTTAAATAGAAAAGATGAGTCCTGCGCAAGGAGGTAGAAAAAAGGAGAAAAACCCCAGTACAACTAATTTTTTTTCAGACCCCGAAAACTGCTGGTTATCATTGCAACAGCTTCTTAAAAAAAAAAGTAAAGACTCTACTCAGAATAACGCCTGAACTTTGAAACTGGCTAAGGGGAGGGATGTATTTTGGCTCAATCCTGGATGCAAGAGTAGATAAATCTTTTAAAAATAGCTAATACTTGTTGTACTATTAATTTATCATACTACTATATCTATGAAAGATATTACCAACAGCTTAATGAAATACCAGAGATGGAAGAGAATTTTTGTGCCTAATGTTTTGTGTAGTACAAAGTAACAAGATAAGTGTTAAGAGAAAAACATTATTAACATATATGTTATGTGCAAAATAACAAGTGTTCGAGCTAAGGGGAGGGATTTGTAGTACCCCCAGAATTTTATGAAAATCTGGAGACACTTGTGTTCCAGCTGTTTCTAACATGCATTATTTTAAAGCAGGATGTAAGGATGAGCATGGGATACTGCACCCATTTATTGTTTGTGCAGGCAAAACTGGAAGGGAGATAACTCGTCGGCGCTGGCAAGTGTTCAGCGCGACCTGCCAAAAATAAGCAAATACGGCGTGGAAGCTCCGTGGCTGGCTGCAAAGAGTAATGTAGTATTGTATTGTTAAAAAACAAATGGAGAGACTCGAAATAGTGACTGTTTACTAGCAGTTGAACTGCTGTTGAGAGTACATGGACTGGTCATGGATAGTCAGCCATGATAAAAGCTTATGTACTAATTGTGTTCAAAAATGTGTAATTAACTGATTCTTGGTGCCCAGTAATGTGTGGGCTTACATCATAAAGTTTAGTTGTTTTTTTGTACAAAGTGTGAATAAATATGTTCTGGTGCATTAAATGATATTCCAAGAGTAGCATATTTTTTAAATAAGAAGAGAAGAGCGAGAGAGGTATAATTTCCCTTTCCTAGCAGTGAAATCTTTGGAGAAGCATCTGGTGCTAGCAGAAGACATTGGTGCTGGAAGAAAGCAGAACCAGCATTCTTCAACAAGTAAGTCCACGAAAACGCTTAAGCTGTATAGAGAGAGCTTAACATTACACCGGGCCACCGCAAGAACTTGGCGACTATAAAGAAAGGACCTGAGAAAGAAGGGGAAATATTAAAGAAGAAAAGGAGAGGAAAAAAAAACAACAATAGTTGAGAGTTGCCATAGTAACCGATAACAACGAGGCTGAAGAGCAATGCCATGATACTTCTCCAGAAATATTGTGTTGATAAATGGTGAAATGATTAAAGCAATCAAGAAAATTGCACAACACTGCAGTCAGTCTCAAATCGCATCACACCAACGCCGATGCCACCGTCCACAAATACCAACGCTACCATCTACCTATGCCGATGCTACCATCCACTAATGCCAACACCACCATACACCAACGCTGATGTCACATCACACCAACGCCGATGCAGCCATCCACAAAAGATGACGCCATCGTCCACCTACGCTGACGCCGCCATCCATCGATGCTGATGCCACCGTACACCAATACCGATGCCACCTTACACCAATGCCGGGTGAGCTACTACTGACCTTTGACTGTTCGTGAAGTGTAGGGAGTTGTGGCAATAAGCGAGTGTACTTTTAATGATAACTAGATTAAAGGCAAAACAAAACACAATGGAGAAAGAACATCAATCCATAGAATCTGTTGATGCTATGGGAACTGAAAAACAGGGGCCAGATTTAGGTGAATTAATGAGGTTTATCAAAGCGCAGTTTGAATCACAGAACGCAAAACAGGACGAACTGAAGGCAGAGTTAAACTCTAAGTTTGAATCACAAAACACAAAACAGGACGAACTGAAGGCAGAATTGAACTCTAAGTTAGATTTGCAAAACACAAAACTAGAGGCTCATGTTAATATCCAAAGTAATCAGATGCAAGAATGGAAAAAAGAATTGTCCGATTCCCTGAATGAACAGACAAATATTTAATTTAAGGATTTAGAACAAATAAATGAAGCTCATCTAAAAGGGTTAGTTCAAAAATTAGAATATGATGTAGACTGTAAATGTAGTAATTTGGAAACACAATTTAACAAAAAATACAACGCTTTGAAAAATGTATGTAATGTTACATTTGATGTGGTTGAACGAGAATGAACTACACTAAAAATCAATGTCCAGAAACAGGATAATTTTCTCCCCCTAGTACAGGTGCAAATTTCAGGGGTCAAATCACAGGTGGAAGCCATAGAACAGAACTTCAAAGAAAACTTAATGACTGCAGAGCTTATAAATTTGAATAGCTTAGAAGAACAAGTAGAAGAATTTATAGGATGAACAGTTGAAGAGAAACTAAGTGTTGATATCTCTTTGCCTATAGTAACTTCCGATTTAGATAACACCAAGAAAGACTTAGAAACTTTGGGGAAAGAATTAAAGCTTATGCACGAGAAACTAGAGAAAGGCACAGTTTCCCAAAATATTATATTAAATAAGGACATGATAACTGATTTGCAATGGGGATCAAATTCAGGATTGTTGAGACAGTTTCCTAAATTCAAACCAGACAGGGAGGTACACCACATCCATTTCTTAAAATGGCTTAACCAAGCCATACCCAAAGAGAAGGGAGGTGTGGCTTATATATTAGTACTTATAGAATGTTGGTCAAAATATGTAAGACTGTATCCTATTAAGAAGGCTAATGCGCAAACCCTGATCAAGTGTTTGCAAGAATATTTTATAGCTACAAGTAAACCGAGGCGTTTTCTTTCCGATAATGGACCTCAGTTTACCAGCCATGAAGTTAAGGAATTTTTAGCCTGGGAAAATATACAACACATTTTAATATCCAACTATAATCCATCTCTGAACCCTTGTGAAAGTATAATGAAAGAGATTGGTAGGTTGTGCTGCACTTATTGCCACGACACTTATACCTCATGGACAGAAAGAATTAAAGATTTTGAGCTTAGTATAAATGAACTACCGCATTTATCTATGGGAATGACGCCTGTAGAAGCCATTGGCAAGCCATTTATAGGAGAACCTCTAATTAAGTGTTTTACGTGGCTGGAGCAAAAAGCTACTGATCACCAAACAATTCAGGAAAAAGTTGGTAGAAACATAGGAGCACCCAACAAAGGGTAGATAAATACAATGGAACTGCAACTGACTCAGAATACCACGTATAAGACTTAATATTAGTAAAACAACACCTTCAAAGTTCAGCACTGAAAAAAGAAACACATGAATTTTTTTCTGAAATACTTAGGACCTTATCGTATTAAATCAATAGCACATCAAAAAACCCTATATTTAGTAGATATTGTGACGGGAGAGGAAAAGGGAATGTATAATGTCAAGGATATAAAACGATATGTACAAAACCCCCAGGGACGTTGACGTTCTGTGTCAATGGGCAGAGTGACATCCACCGGTTCCCGAGTTGGGTTCAGTGTTACTTCCACATTAGTTTTCCTACACCAAACTCCTTCAAATCTTTGACTATCCTGTAATTTATTTACAGCCCTTAAGCTATCCTATCATATTAGTATTAAAAGAGACTAATTATGACAACACGATGATTATTAATTTAAGGAGTCATAATAAACAGTAACCTCTAAGCATGAGATAAAACTAACAGGGTAACATTCTAACTGGAGATATAATATGATGGTATGGTTTAGGAAGAACGATACCTAGATGACATAAACTGAACACGTGTATGAAATATAGAGTGAAGTGACAAACTGAATAACTATTTGATTATAGTGTATATAATTTCTATTTTTATAGAATATTTTACATTTTTTGTAAAGTGTGATGTGATTGGGGAGGGTTTATATCTAATTTTGAAAAGGGTGGGTAGGATAGGCACAGACACGACCTACACACCACGCCCTTCATACAACCCTCGCAAACAAGTGTGACTGGTTCTTCACCATTTGCTGTTCCATAAGAGTTGCTAAGATCTTTTCTTAGGGGACTTCAAAGGTGACAGTGAGAATGTCCATTCTCCGGCTTCTCACTTAAGTACCAGCGAAGTGGGGATACTGTGGAGGGGGGGGGGGGGGGGGGGCAGGGAACGGTTTCCTGTCTTTGGGGTTGTCTTCTTTCTTTCGTCCCAATTCTTTTATTTCCTTTCTTACTTCTCTTAAGAGGACCAATCTATCTTTTCCTCTGTCCACACTCATATTCTTCTAGTGCTGAAGTCCTTCTCTTTTCCGTCATTTCTTTAAATCTTCAACTAAGAACCTTAGTGGGCCGAAGAATCAGGACACACGATCACACGTCCACACTCAAACAATTAAATACAAAGATGCAGACAAGTAATACACAGGGAGATGTAACAACCATCACAGATAAGGGAGGAAGTAGTGGTCAGGAAGGGCTCGAGCACATGTGCTAAGTAATGGTGGTTGCACATCTCAAGTAAAATGGTATAGTAAGCTTAAGCTAAAGGAACAAGGGGGGATGACATGTATATCCATCTGTGTTCATAGCTGTAGTAGTACAAAGTAATATGAATGGAGATAAAAAGAAATAGATATTAAGCCACAGGTATCGAGTAAAATAAGCTAAAGGGACAAGGGGGACAAAGTGTATATCCACCTGCGTTCATAGCTATAGGAGTACAAAGTAATATGAATTGAGATAAAAAGAAATAGATATTAAGCCAGAGATATCGAGTCAAATAAGTTTCTAATGAATAATAGGATTGTGCAGACCGAATAGCCCAAATAAAAGAAATAAAGTTACAACCATGGACGAAACATATTTAGTTATTAAGGCTATATAAGTGATCTGTAAGCAATGAACAAGCAAAGAATTTAAGCTGGTAGGCTGAAAGACTCAGGCGGAGGAAAGGAGAGGTAGATAGAAATTTTACCAGGAGATTTTAAATAAAATAGTGTGCAGAGGAGTATGAAAGAGGCAAGACTATGAATCATTGTTAGAGAAGATAGGGAGGGCACATCCGATACAGATGAAATGAGAGAAAGAGGGGCAGGTAGGCAGACTAAGAGGAAGCTGAGCTATACTGTGCGGGCAGGGGTACCAAAAAGGGGATTGACCTGTACCATAGTTTAGTATAAATGGAAAGGGTGTACCTACCCAAGGATGAGGAAGAAGATGTTTTCATAGTATCAACCCTTACGTAGATTGGAACCCAAAGGGAAAGGGTGGTATAGTGACCTGAGATTGTAGTGGAAAGTTTCTCCTGGTAAATTTGAATTCTAAAATTTTTTTAAATAGAAAAGATGAGTCCTGCGCAAGGAGGTAGAAAAAAGGAGAAAAACCCCAGTACAACTAATTTTTTTTCAGACCCCGAAAACTGCTGGTTATCATTGCAACAGCTTCTTAAAAAAAAAAGTAAAGACTCTACTCAGAATAACGCCTGAACTTTGAAACTGGCTAAGGGGAGGGATGTATTTTGGCTCAATCCTGGATGCAAGAGTAGATAAATCTTTTAAAAATAGCTAATACTTGTTGTACTATTAATTTATCATACTACTATATCTATGAAAGATATTACCAACAGCTTAATGAAATACCAGAGATGGAAGAGAATTTTTGTGCCTAATGTTTTGTGTAGTACAAAGTAACAAGATAAGTGTTAAGAGAAAAACATTATTAACATATATGTTATGTGCAAAATAACAAGTGTTCGAGCTAAGGGGAGGGATTTGTAGTACCCCCAGAATTTTATGAAAATCTGGAGACACTTGTGTTCCAGCTGTTTCTAACATGCATTATTTTAAAGCAGGATGTAAGGATGAGCATGGGATACTGCACCCATTTATTGTTTGTGCAGGCAAAACTGGAAGGGAGATAACTCGTCGGCGCTGGCAAGTGTTCAGCGCGACCTGCCAAAAATAAGCAAATACGGCGTGGAAGCTCCGTGGCTGGCTGCAAAGAGTAATGTAGTATTGTATTGTTAAAAAACAAATGGAGAGACTCGAAATAGTGACTGTTTACTAGCAGTTGAACTGCTGTTGAGAGTACATGGACTGGTCATGGATAGTCAGCCATGATAAAAGCTTATGTACTAATTGTGTTCAAAAATGTGTAATTAACTGATTCTTGGTGCCCAGTAATGTGTGGGCTTACATCATAAAGTTTAGTTGTTTTTTTGTACAAAGTGTGAATAAATATGTTCTGGTGCATTAAATGATATTCCAAGAGTAGCGTATTTTTTAAATAAGAAGAGAAGAGCGAGAGAGGTATAATTTCCCTTTCCTAGCAGTGAAATCTTTGGAGAAGCATCTGGTGCTAGCAGAAGACATTGGTGCTGGAAGAAAGCAGAACCAGCATTCTTCAACAAGTAAGTCCACGAAAAGGCTTAAGCTGTATAGAGAGAGCTTAACATTACACCGGGCCACCGCAAGAACTTGGCGACTATAAAGAAAGGACCTGAGAAAGAAGGGGAAATATTAAAGAAGAAAAGGAGAGGAAAAAAAAAAACAACAATAGTTGAGAGTTGCCATAGTAACCGATAACAACGAGGCTGAAGAGCAATGCCATGATACTTCTCCAGAAATATTGTGTTGATAAATGGTGAAATGATTAAAGCAATCAAGAAAATTGCACAACACTGCAGTCAGTCTCAAATCGCATCACACCAACGCCGATGCCACCGTCCACAAATACCAACGCTACCATCTACCTATGCCGATGCTACCATCCACCAATGCCAACACCACCATACACCAACGCTGATGTCACATCACACCAACGCCGATGCAGCCATCCACAAAAGATGACGCCATCGTCCACCTACGCTGACGCCGCCATCCATCGATGCTGATGCCACCGTACACCAATACCGATGCCACCTTACACCAATGCCGGGTGAGCTACTACTGACCTTTGACTGTTCGTGAAGTGTAGGGAGTTGTGGCAATAAGCGAGTGTACTTTTAATGATAACTAGATTAAAGGCAAAACAAAACACAATGGAGAAAGAACATCAATCCATAGAATCTGTTGATGCTATGGGAACTGAAAAACAGGGGCCAGATTTAGGTGAATTAATGAGGTTTATCAAAGCGCAGTTTGAATCACAGAACGCAAAACAGGACGAACTGAAGGCAGAGTTAAACTCTAAGTTTGAATCACAAAACACAAAACAGGACGAACTGAAGGCAGAATTGAACTCTAAGTTAGATTTGCAAAACACAAAACTAGAGGCTCATGTTAATATCCAAAGTAATCAGATGCAAGAATGGAAAAAAGAATTGTCCGATTCCCTGAATGAACAGACAGATATTTAATTTAAGGATTTAGAACAAATAAATGAAGCTCATCTAAAAGGGTTAGTTCAAAAATTAGAATATGATGTAGACTGTAAATGTAGTAATTTGGAAACACAATTTAACAAAAAATACAACGCTTTGAAAAATGTATGTAATGTTACATTTGATGTGGTTGAACGAGAATGAACTACACTAAAAATCAATGTCCAGAAACAGGATAATTTTCTCCCCCTAGTACAGGTGCAAATTTCAGGGGTCAAATCACAGGTGGAAGCCATAGAACAGAACTTCAAAGAAAACTTAATGACTGCAGAGCTTATAAATTTGAATAGCTTAGAAGAACAAGTAGAAGAATTTATAGGATGAACAGTTGAAGAGAAACTAAGTGTTGATATCTCTTTGCCTATAGTAACTTCCGATTTAGATAACACCAAGAAAGACTTAGAAACTTTGGGGAAAGAATTAAAGCTTATGCACGAGAAACTAGAGAAAGGCACAGTTTCCCAAAATATTATATTAAATAAGGACATGATAACTGATTTGCAATGGGGATCAAATTCAGGATTGTTGAGACAGTTTCCTAAATTCAAACCAGACAGGGAGGTACACCACATCCATTTCTTAAAATGGTTTAACCAAGCCATACCCAAAGAGAAGGGAGGTGTGGCTTATATATTAGTACTTATAGAATGTTGGTCAAAATATGTAAGACTGTATCCTATTTAGAAGGCTAATGCGCGAACCCTGATCAAGTGTTTGCAAGAATATTTTATAGCTACAAGTAAACCGAGGCGTTTTCTTTCCGATAATGGACCTCAGTTTACCAGCCATGAAGTTAAGGAATTTTTAGCCTGGGAAAATATACAACACATTTTAATATCCAACTATAATCCATCTCTGAACCCTTGTGAAAGTATAATGAAAGAGATTGGTAGGTTGTGCTGCACTTATTGCCACGACACTTATACCTCATGGACAGAAAGAATTAAAGATTTTGAGCTTAGTATAAATGAACTACCGCATTTATCTATGGGAATGACGCCTGTAGAAGCCATTGGCAAGCCATTTATAGGAGAACCTCTAATTAAGTGTTTTACGTGGCTGGAGCAAAAAGCTACTGATCACCAAACAATTCAGGAAAAAGTTGGTAGAAACATAGGAGCACCCAACAAAGGGTAGATAAATACAATGGAACTGCAACTGACTCAGAATACCACGTATAAGACTTAATATTAGTAAAACAACACCTTCAAAGTTCAGCACTGAAAAAAGAAACACATGAATTTTTTCTGAAATACTTAGGACCTTATCGTATTAAATCAATAGCACATCAAAAAACCCTATATTTAGTAGATATTGTGACGGGAGAGGAAAAGGGAATGTATAATGTCAAGGATATAAAACGATATGTACAAAACCCCCAGGGACGTTGACGTTCTGTGTCAATGGGCAGAGTGACATCCACCGGTTCCCGAGTTGGGTTCAGTGTTACTTCCACATTAGTTTTCCTACACCAAACTCCTTCAAATCTTTGACTATCCTGTAATTTATTTACAGCCCTTAAGCTATCCTATCATATTAGTATTAAAAGAGACCAATTATGACAACACGATGATTATTAATTTAAGGAGTCATAATAAACAGTAACCTCTAAGCATGAGATAAAACTAACAGGGTAACATTCTAACTGGAGATATAATATGATGGTATGGTTTAGGAAGAACGATACCTAGATGACATAAATTGAACACATGTATGAAATATAGAGTGAAGTGACAAACTGAATAACTATTTGATTATAGTGTATATAATTTCTATTTTTATAGAATATTTTACATTTTTTGTAAAGTGTGATGTGATTGGGGAGGGTTTATATCTAATTTTGAAAAGGGTGGGTAGGATAGGCACAGACACGACCTACACACCACGCCCTTCATACAACCCTCGCAAACAAGTGTGACTGGTTCTTCACCATTTGCTGTTCCATAAGAGTTGCTAAGATCTTTTCTTAGGGGACTTCAAAGGTGACAGTGAGAATGTCCATTCTCCGGCTTCTCACTTAAGTACCAGCGAAGTGGGGATACTGTGGAGGGGGGGGGGGCAGGGAACGGTTTCCTGTCTTTGGGGCTGTCTTCTTTCTTTCGTCCCAATTCTTTTATTTCCTTTCTTACTTCTCTTAAGAGGACCAATCTATCTTTTCCTCTGTCCACACTCATATTCTTCTAGTGCTGAAGTCCTTCTCTTTTCCGTCATTTCTTTAAATCTTCAACTAAGAACCTTAGTGGGCCGAAGAATCAGGACACACGATCACACGTCCACACTCAAACAATTAAATACAAAGATGCAGACAAGTAATACACAGGGAGATGTAACAACCATCACAGATAAGGGAGGAAGTAGTGGTCAGGAAGGGCTCGAGCACATGTGCTAAGTAATGGTGGTTGCACATCTCAAGTAAAATGGTATAGTAAGCTTAAGCTAAAGGAACAAGGGGGGATGACATGTATATCCATCTGTGTTCATAGCTGTAGTAGTACAAAGTAATATGAATGGAGATAAAAAGAAATAGATATTAAGCCACAGTTATCGAGTAAAATAAGCTAAAGGGACAAGGGGGACAAAGTGTATATCCACCTGCGTTCATAGCTATAGGAGTACAAAGTAATATGAATTGAGATAAAAAGAAATAGATATTAAGCCAGAGATATCGAGTCAAATAAGTTTCTAATGAATAATAGGATTGTGCAGACCGAATAGCCCAAATAAAAGAAATAAAGTTACAACCATGGACGAAACATATTTAGTTATTAAGGCTATATAAGTGATCTGTAAGCAATGAACAAGCAAAGAATTTAAGCTGGTAGGCTGAAAGACTCAGGCGGAGGAAAGGAGAGGTAGATAGAAATTTTACCAGGAGATTTTAAATAAAATAGTGTGCAGAGGAGTATGAAAGAGGCAAGACTATGAATCATTGTTAGAGAAGATAGGGAGGGCACATCCGATACAGATGAAATGAGAGAAAGAGGGGCAGGTAGGCAGACTAAGAGGAAGCTGAGCTATACTGTGCGGGCAGGGGTACCAAAAAGGGGATTGACCTGTACCATAGTTTAGTATAAATGGAAAGGGTGTACCTACCCAAGGATGAGGAAGAAGATGTTTTCATAGTATCAACCCTTACGTAGATTGGAACCCAAAGGGAAAGGGTGGTATAGTGACCTGAGATTGTAGTGGAAAGTTTCTCCTGGTAAATTTGAATTCTAAAATTTTTTTAAATAGAAAAGATGAGTCCTGCGCAAGGAGGTAGAAAAAAGGAGAAAAACCCCAGTACAACTAATTTTTTTTCAGACCCCGAAAACTGCTGGTTATCATTGCAACAGCTTCTTAAAAAAAAAGTAAAGACTCTACTCAGAATAACGCCTGAACTTTGAAACTGGCTAAGGGGAGGGATGTATTTTGGCTCAATCCTGGATGCAAGAGTAGATAAATCTTTTAAAAATAGCTAATACTTGTTGTACTATTAATTTATCATACTACTATATCTATGAAAGATATTACCAACAGCTTAATGAAATACCAGAGATGGAAGAGAATTTTTGTGCCTAATGTTTTGTGTAGTACAAAGTAACAAGATAAGTGTTAAGAGAAAAACATTATTAACATATATGTTATGTGCAAAATAACAAGTGTTCGAGCTAAGGGGAGGGATTTGTAGTACCCCCAGAATTTTATGAAAATCTGGAGACACTTGTGTTCCAGCTGTTTCTAACATGCATTATTTTAAAGCAGGATGTAAGGATGAGCATGGGATACTGCACCCATTTATTGTTTGTGCAGGCAAAACTGGAAGGGAGATAACTCGTCGGCGCTGGCAAGTGTTCAGCGGGACCTGCCAAAAATAAGCAAATACGGCGTGGAAGCTCCGTGGCTGGCTGCAAAGAGTAATGTAGTATTGTATTGTTAAAAAACAAATGGAGAGACTCAAAATAGTGACTGTTTACTAGCAGTTGAACTGCTGTTGAGAGTACATGGACTGGTCATGGATAGTCAGCCATGATAAAAGCTTATGTACTAATTGTGTTCAAAAATGTGTAATTAACTGATTCTGGGTGCCCATAATTTGTGGGCTTACATCATAAAGTTTAGTTGTGTTTTTGTACAAAGTGTAAATAAATATTTTCTGGTGCATTGAATGATATTCCAAGAGTAGCGTATTTTATAAATAAGAAGGGAGAGAGCGAGAGAGGTGAAATTTCCCCTTTCTAGCAGTGAAATCTTCGGAGAAGCATCCAGTGCTAGCAGAAGACATTGGCGCTGCAAGAAAGCAGAACCAGCATTCTTCAACAATAGTCCAGAAAAACGCTTAAGCTGTATAGTGAGAGCTTATCATTACACTGGGCCACCGCAATGTCCTCCTCTTTCTCCATCTCAGAAGACACTACTTTTTTTGTGGGCAAGAGGTTCATACAGGCATAGATAATATAGATTTGTAATGTGAAGAAAACCTCTATAATGTCATTTTAAACTCAAACTGTTTTGACAAGTTTGCTTTTTCTATTCTGGGAAGTTATGTTACAATTTTTTTCATTT
The DNA here is from genome assembly GCF_023897955.1 of Schistocerca gregaria. Taxonomy (NCBI): domain Eukaryota; kingdom Metazoa; phylum Arthropoda; class Insecta; order Orthoptera; family Acrididae; genus Schistocerca; species Schistocerca gregaria. The sequence goes on from NC_064920.1 coordinate 531,929,479, forward strand.
TTCAGTTTTTATCTTTGTTCACTCTCAATTCATTTACTAATTTTAAATTTTTATCTTAGTGATGACTTTCATTCTGATAAAAGTGTGTGTGTTAATTAAATACATTACGGCAAAGTTCTCCATACCTGGACACTTCTAATTTAAGATGTCCTGTAACCTTACAAAACTTTTGGGTTACAATCAATGAAATTGCCATGCAGTTGTTGAAATTTTCTTTCCATTTTCAATGCAAATTTCTTAAAAATTTCAGTTGGCTTTATTAAAGATATTCTTGAAATTGTCTGAAGCCAATTCTTTCTTGAAATATTAACATGATCATCTAGTTTACCATGCAAATGTGCTACTTCAGGGTGTTTACATTAAACTCTATAAGCAATATATCCTGCAATTATTTCTAACAGCTCAACATTTTCCTTTAAATCTGGAATATTTCCCCCTTGGTGTATTCAGAACAATCTTCAAAAATTTCTCCCACCTCTGAAACAATTTGTTCAACTTCATTGCTGTCACATTCACTTTCCTGCTTCTCAGAAGACGACAGTTCTGCAGTCATATTTTGAGTTTCCCATGGTATATTAACACTTAAAGTATCAATTTCTTTTTGTTCTTGCATGTACTACCTGATGGAATTTTGCTTGCCTTATGGCTCAATATGAGAGACTTAATTCTTTGGTAGATGGTGATGGCAAAGGGTGGTCACAGAATCTCCCGAGTCCTCCTAATTTGGAAAAGTAGCTCTCAATGATATCTTGATTGCATATTGGGGACATGATGTACTTGTAGCCTTCTGGTGTTATCTCCTTAAACAAAAGTGTGACTTTTTATAGATATCAAAAACTTTTTCTGAAAATGATGCAAGTCATCATTAGATTTCATTTCTTTTATTTATTTTTGGGTATAATCCTTTCTCTTTTCTCATTTCCTATTGATGTAAGACAAATCTTCTGGCCAATTAATTCTTGTTCTTTTTCCCTCTCTCTCTTTTTTCTTCTTATTACTTTCACTGTGAGAATGAGATTATACAGACATTCTAATGTGTTATCTTTTTCTTGTAAATAATTTACATATGCACTTTTCAATTCGTATCCATCAACAGAAGTTCTGGAGTTCAGTACATCAGATCCACTGTTAATGACCTTTACAGCCTCATCAACATAACTGGACTCAGGAATGTTGTGACAAATGACTTGCCCTACAGTGAAAGAAAACAGTTCAGCTGCTTTCCTTACATTTTGCCTTTCCATACCAGCAACAAGTAAGTGGTTCATGGTTACTTTATGGGCATATTCTAAATCTATGCTAGTGATTTGAAGTGTTGTTAGCTTAATGATTGGTTTTTCTTTGAACAAACTACCAGATTTTAGTCAATAACCATCATCAAGCAGATGATTCAGTAACAATCTTAAGGCATGAGGCACATTACAAAAAACCCATATTTTTCCTGTTTTGATTTGGTGGATTTTCAAATCCTCTGTTATCAAGTGTAACCTTTAGATTCCTTATAAGTTTTGTGTTTGATGGCCCCATATCACACACAAATGCTCTTACTTTAAATTCAACATTTTCTATTATTTGGATCATTTCAGTCAACAGAGTCCTTAGAAATGGGCGTGTCAGAGTTATAATAAATGGACTGCATCCTTTTCCTACCAAACTTCTGATGACTATAATTTTAGTATTGTTGTCTGGTCCTCTAATAATCTCCTCTACCTGATCAAAACAGCTGGCCACTGTGGCTGAGCAATTCTAGGCACTTCAGTCCGGAACTGCGCTGCTGCTACGGTCGCAGGTTCGAATCCTGCTTCTAGCGTGGATTTGTGTGATGTCCTTAGGTTAGTTAGGTTTAGGTAGTTCTAAGTCTAGGTGACTGAGGACCTCAGATGTTAAGTCCCATAGTACTTAGAGCCATTTGAACTATTTTTTTTCTGATCAAAACATAAATCACTGTTTACTTTCATTTCTTCAAAGATAAGAAGTACATCTTTTTAAAATTTTGTTAATAACCTTGATTGAGTTTTCAAAACACTACGGCTTAAATAAATAAAATATATTCTAACATTAAACTGCCTGAGTCTTCTTTTAATAGTGAGTTCACAAGGAAGAGGATATTTCAATATGTACCACACAAAAGATAATGTGTTATAAGATAGGCAACATAAAGTCACAGCCTTAGCAATATATGCAGATGACCAGTTAGTACACCATCCTTTCAGAACCACTTCCTATTGACACCCAGAAAAAGAGCCCTGAATCACTTTTTGAATTCAGTAACTCAACACTACACCAAGAGAGACATTCCTGTAAATCTGCTTTCTTTTGTTTAAGATCTTCTATTTCTGGTTCGATAATTCAAATTATTGGCATAGGCACACATTCTAGTATTCACAGCAGTGTTTGGTTTCATGGTTAGATGACACAGGTACTGCAGGAGTCAAATTTTTTCACATTATGGAAAATGAAAATCAGGGATATATTACTTCCAACTTAATTTATGACAATTTCTTTGTAGGACTACAGCTTCATTTATAACAGCGGAGCCTTCCAAAACTGGTTCCAATGACAGCAAAGAATTAAACTTCTTCATTTCATGATGGTCAAATGAAGCAGCCCAAATGCAAAAGCCGCTAAACGCATTTTTCTTAGATTTTGAGTTGGGCATAGTGCCATATAGATTTTTTCAGCATCTATATGATGGAATAGATTTCAGGGCGTGAAAATGGATGCAGAAAATCATGTTTGGTTGCAAAAGCTGCTAACTTCAAGATGTCTTTGGGTGCAATGCCCGCTAAATGTCCAACATTTCCAAAACCTGCCAAGTTCAACATGCATGGCAGTCGACATGCCATGTCTGGATACAAAGTACGCCAACTGAACTGACATCAGACTTACCAATCTAGACATTCAGATCTAACTTTCAGTTTGTTACAAAAACAAGGGATATTTTCCTCATTCAGAGTTAGGTTGTCTGTGGTTTAACAAATGCATATCCAACAATGCAGCCATCACTGTCAATGAATTTTTGATACACACCAATAAGTACAGTTCAGCTGATCAGTAGGGTCTTTGTTGACGTATTTTTATGAGTATTTTGAAGCAAATAAGTGATTCTGTGGACATTTTAAATGCAAAGATGGTACAGATGAAGTGAGAGTAATTGAAATAGAAGGAATTCTGCAAGAAGTTGAACCCATCATTGCAGTTGCAAATGACCAGAAGGAGAACAAGGGTAATGGTCCCTCCTGTAGAAAGAAGAGGCATGCTGATCAGTGGAAGAGAAATGTTTCCAAAACAGAAAGGTAAGAAAATGAAAAGTATTATTAAAGCTATGTTACACAATGAAAACTGTGTTAACACTAGTTGTCATGACATAACCTCAACAAATTTGTGGTACAATCCATAGGAACAGAACATGGGTATGCTCTACATTTGGTGACTCAAACCAACCCCAAAAATTTGAGTGGGTGTGCGCAGTATACCTCACTGAAAACTGTAGTATTATATTTTAGTTAAACATTCTCATTGTACTCACGTGACATTATAAATGTTTGCTTCTTGACTGTAATTAAAGTCAACTCATTCATCACATTGATGGGCAGCTGGCTTTGTAATGCACCAATGTAAAAAAGATTATCTTAAAACAAATGGTTAATAGAATTTGTAGGAATTACTATCCACAGTGACACATAAATCAAGTGACTATTTTTTAAAAAGTCCAAATATTAAGGGAATGCCACTTGTGAAGTCAATAATGCAAATGAAGGAAGTAACATTTAATTATTAATATTGTATTAAATAACTAGAAATTAAGCCTGTTGGTATGATGTGATGAAAATGTTTATACTATAAAGTATGAATTTAATTAGTAGTTCCTTCTAAGATAATCTTTTGACACAACCACATTTGTTGCCATTAAGCCAACATATCTGCTGCAAAGAGTGCCCCATCTCTCCTAGCTAAAACATTCAGTAAATGAGCAGCACTTATAACAACTTGGCAAAGTTCTTTGTGCTTTAACTGGTCGTTTTGCAACAACCATGAAACGCAAAAGCCAGTGATAGATTTTTTTTATCTTAAATGATGGTGGATACAGCATAACTTATACTGAATTTGAAGTTCCAGACTTTAACAATTGAAGAAACAATGAAACAGTTGGAAGTCAGAACATGAAGACCGCTAGATGTTAATTTGTCTTCTGTTTGAACTGTATCACCTGTGCTTGGAATTATATTATGTCTTCATATCTAGCATGTCACAATTGTTAAAATGGGTAAGTATATAGTGAAATGCAAAAGGACTTTGACAGACACTCATGATGATGATGGTGATATTGAATCAACAGTGTGAGGCAGTAAAAGTGATCTATCTTCGGCAGCTTGTGACAATTAAACCCCTGTTACTATTTCTGATAATTTCATGAGAAATGATTCTAGCATTGAAAGTGGCAGCCACAGGTGCAGGACTTTTCAGAAACATTGGGTAAAGACACAAACATGGCTTCAGAATGATGAAAAAGATGGCAGAGTTTATTATTTTTTTGTGTAGGCCTATGTGTGAAAACAAGAGACTGCGTCCAAAAACTATTACTGCTGGGAAGGAGTCCTGTAATGGACTCATTAACCTGGGGCTTTAAGAACTGGTTTGTTTCTAAAAAAATAATTGAAATCCTATGAAAAAAGTAATTCGCATATGTGTTCAGTTAAAACAAACAATTCTATAAAAATGGAGCAAATATTCTGTCATCACTTAGTCATTCTAAAGCAAAAGAATTGCAGGTCACTACTGTTTGTTTAAAGAAAATTTTTACTTCAATATTTTTCTCAGTTTCCCAAGGATTGGCTTACATGATCTTGTTGATGAGTCTTCTAATTTTGTTAATTTTCTGAAAGAACATTCCAAGCATATACCCAAACTGAAATTATGGCTTAATCAGACTAGTTACAGGTGGATGGCTCATGACATAATGAATGAAATTGTAACATTCATAAGCATGTTTCTTCACAGAATTTTGATTCAACAAATAAAAGAATATGACTTATATGCAGTAATGTTGGACAAGATATCTGAATATCAGTTAGAGTGCAGAACTCTGTTTCTTTAAATACTGTTGACCAAAATTTTTCAGGTCATGAGTTGTGTTGTGGTTTTTATGAGCTCTAATTAACTGATTTCGATATCCTGTTTGAATCTGTGCAGGATATATTATTAAGCTATTCTATTTCAGTGAACAATTGTCACTGGTGTGCCATGACAGTCGAACAAATGTTAGCGGGTCTGCAAGGATCACAGTCACAGATAAAGAAACTGAATCCAATTCTATTTACATTCAGTGCTTGGCTCAGTCTCTAAATTTAGTTGTTGAAGACTCATTTAACAACTTTCCATTATTAAGAGATATTCTGTCAATTCTCAAAGATTTGATTTCATTTATTCATGGTTTATCTAAGAGGCTAGGAAAATTCAGAAATCTTAAACAATTACTTTCAGATTCTCATGACACTGAACCATGTCAAGGTTTAAGACAGATCTGTCCAACGAGATGGTGCATCCCTGTTGTGTCTCTGTTGTATATGGATTAACTTCTTTTGCAATTTCTTAATGATATGCAAGATGAAAGAAATAATGCTGGTGCAAAAGCTAAAGGATTTCAAAATGTCTGCAAAAATTTGAAACTCTGTTTCATACCAAGGTGCTAATTTTTGTACTCCAAAGAAAAGAAAACTTAATGTAGTATTTCAAAAAGTTTCATTGAATTTCTGTCTTGCTCATGATTCTATAGATGCTGTTTTGTCTTCAGTAGAAGGAGCTTGAAATGCAGATATATTTTTAACACTTTGGGAACACGCTAAAGAAAAGTGTGGTGCATTGCAATTAAGTCTCTCCACTGCTTCATGCCCTAGAAAATTGCCATTAAAATTAGGAGCTGGTGACAAGCACGATTCATCAGAGGTGACAAGCACGATTCATCAGATATTCAAGAAAAGTTGTGAATATTATTTTTTGAAGTAGGGATCAGACAGTAAGCTGCTTTAAAAGCAGATTTCTGCCCAAAACAATGTTACACCTTGTCAAAATATAAGGGGCATTCAAATGAAACCTGGTCACTAGTGTAAAGTAATGGTAATGAATTTATTAACTCAAAAATGTAGTTTTACACAGTACACATGCTCAGAAATAGTCGTCAAAACTGTTGGTACATTTATATCATTGTAACACTAGCTGGTCAATTCCATCCTTGAAGAAGCTAGTAGGTTGCTGTTGCATCCAGGACTGGACCCAGTCACACACTTTGTCTTCCATTGCGAATCAATGTGTACGAATAGCTTGTTTTATGGGTCCAAACACGAGTCACAAGGTTGGGACTGTACAGTGGATGTTCCAATGTTTCTCACCGAAACTGCTGCAATGTAGTTTTCATCACATTGGCCGTGTGTGGGCGGGCATTATCATGCAGGAGTATTACACCATTGGACAACATGGCTCAGCGTTTTGACTTGATGGCTCGTCTAAGGTTCTGTAAAGTGGCAGGATAATGCTGAGCACTGATGGTGGTTCCCTGTTCCAGGAACTCGACAAGCAGTGGGCCCTTGCGGTTGAAAAAGGACATCATGACCTTACCAGAACTGGTGTGCATGGCCTTTGGTTTCTTTGGAGGTAGTGAAGTTGCATGTTTCCACTGCTTGCTCTGATTGCGGTTCAGAATGGTGACATGTTTCATCATCTGTGACAGAAATCCATATTCCTTCTCATGATAATGTTGCAGATGACACAAATACAGTGCCATTCTAGTACTGTGCTGTTCAGTGGTCAGTTGGTGGGAAACCCATTGCACACAGATTTTTCAAAAGTTTAAGTATTGAAGCATTATGGTGGAGCGGTGCCCACGCTAATACCCAGTAACTGATGGACATAGTTCACAGAGATTCTGCGGTTGTCCAAGACTAAAGCATTCACGTCCACAACCATTTCTAGTGTGTTGACACAATGAGCCTGTCCAGGATCAGCATCGCCTTCCAGTGACTCGTGTCCCTCAAGGAATCATTTGCGCCATTCCATAACACTTAAATGACTCAATCTGTACTCACCATACACAGCCTTCATCCGTCAATACATTTGATGGCCTCCAACTCCCTCAACCACCAAAAATCGATTCACTCTTTGTTGTTCCTGCTTACTCACCTGCATGTTTGGTAGTGGATGATAACTTGTGTGCTACCTTCTCTTCGGTGTAAAACCACACTGGTGTTATGTAACATCAAATGATGTGCACACGTCAGTCTCTCTATCAATAGATGGCGCTACCATTCGCACAGCTACGTGGTGCCACCTTACGTGTAAGGCAAAGGTAGATGCACTGACCAGGTTTCATTTGAATGAACCTCATAGAACAGTTTTCATTAGACAAAGAAGATAGTAGCTAGATTAGTTCTTTTTACAGTGACAAGTTTGACTCTATAAGACTGACTCTTCATAGAGATATTTTGTTGGATGTGGTAAAACGGCATAATGTTACACTAGACAGCTTTGAAAGTGTACTGGAATACTTGAGTAGAACAGAGGATGTCAAGTGTGTAGCTCTGAAGAACATGATACTAGAACATGTAAAATTATTGTGACTTTATTTAATGATACCTGTATCCACTGTATGTCTGCAGAATGTTCATTTTCTGCAATTTGAAGACTGAAAACTTACACCAGAATCACCGTAGCATGTAGCATTATTGAACATCCATTCCAATCTCACAGGGGAACTTAACCTCAATCCTCCAGTCCATGAATTTATCAGTAAAACAACTATCAGAAGGAGCACATTCTAGTCTCTCCTTATTTAGGTGAGTGATCATATATTTTAAGTTACTTTTGTAGCATTTACATGTACTATAATTATATAGAGGTTAATTATGAGTTTTAAAGTGTAACGTGATGACTGACCCCCCAATATTTTCAAAAGTTGGTGCCTATGGTATGACCTGTGCACTCTACTCAGTGACGTTGTTTGACCAATTTAATGGACAAGTCCCACAAAACTGAAACTGGTAGCTATCTTCCAACAAAGTAAGTATAGTGCACAGCAAAACAAAAGAAAATTTGTATTAAATGCAGTACATCTCGCAGGGAGCAGCAAGGAGTATGCATGATTGCACACTGTTGTGCTATACACTACACTTTCGTTGTTGCCAGATTGCTCCCAGTTTCAGTTTTGCAGCAATTGTCTACTGGGGAGGATTTTAAGCAGCCACTACGAGAGGGAGTGTTGGTCATAAAAAATGAAATATTATACCAATTATATGGTTCATCACACCTTATTATATATGCTACTTGATTTTTATAACTTAGTTCATCAAGCTTACTGTCCCTTGTATTGTATCTATGTTACCGTGAATGACCGAAACTAGAGAATGTCGACTTTCACCAGTGAATGTCGACAGAAACCAAATACGTCAGTGAAAGAGCAAATATTTCATTACATTGTTGTACATTTGGACCCTCTCTGGTGTGTGTCAACAATCACAGATATGCTCTGGTGGAGGTCCAAAAGAGAAGAGTCAAAAAAACAAGCAACTGGCTCTCTCCTGCCAAATACTTTGCTCTACTTGGAGTCAATCAGCTTTGTCAGTCTTATGCAAGCTTTGATAAGATGAGCAACGTTTTCTTAATTTTTTTCTGATACCCTAATTTGTACTAAATGGATACTGCAGTAAATTGTGATCTTTTTCATGAAAAGTTAAAGGCATTAATTGCAAGTAAACAAGAAGACAATTGTTTAAATTTTTCTCAAGAAAAGTATTCTAAAATACTTTCTGAAGTGGTTTCTGCTAAAATTAAATGCAATACAGCTTTGGATTACAGGTAATTAAAACGTTTTGATGTTTTAAAAATTAATGATGAAGAGAAGTTAATTGTACCATTAAAACCAGGGAAAATGAACATACAGTATTATGTTACCAATGAAGAATTGTACAGTATACTATATGAAACTCACATCAGAATAGGTCACAGAGGAAGAACACACATGCTTAGAGAGTTGCAAGTTACATACAAAAATAGTACATATCAAGTTATAATGTTGTATTTGAATTTATGCAAACAGTGTCAAATGAAACCCAGTGGACCTAAGAAAGGTATTGTTGTGAAGCCAATGGTTAGTTCTGAATTAAACTCGGTGATTATAAGCTCATAATGGTGTATCAAGATCATTTAACTAAGTTTGTCCAGCTATGACCTTTGAAAACTAAAAGAGCTGAAGAAGTAGTGCATCAAGTTCTTTCAATATTTTTAACATTTGGTGCACCAGCAATATTGCAATCAGATAATGGTAGAGAATTTAGTAATCAAGTCATATCCAAAATATGCGCTATGTGGAAAGATGTTAAAATAGTTCATGGAAAGCCTCATCACGGTCAAACACGAGGTTCAGTTGAAAGGGCCCATCAGGATATGCAGAATATGCTAACTGCATGGATGAACAATAATGATACAAATAAATGGTCAGATGGTTTGACCTTTGTTCAATTTGCCAAGAACACTACATACCACGAAGGATATGATAAAGTCCTTATGAAGCCATGTTTGGTGTTAAAGCAAAAAGAGGCATAGCATCATCAGCCCCAGGCTGTGGCTAAGCCATGTCTCCGCTATATCATTTCTTTCAGGAGTGCTAGTTCTGCAAGTTTCGCAGGGGAGCTTCTGTAAAGTTAGGAAGGTAGGAGACGGATACTGGCAGAAGTAAAGCTGTGAGTACCGGGCGTGAGTCGTGCTTCGGGAGATCAGATGGTAGAGCACTTGCCCGCGAAAGGCAATGGTCCCGAGTTCGAGTCTTGGTTGGGCACACAGTTTTAATCTGCCAGGAAGTTTCATATCAGCGCACACTCCGCTGCAGAGTGAAAATCTCATTCTGGAAACATCCCCCAGGCTGTGGCTAAGCCATGTCTCCGCAATTTCATTTCCTTCAGGAGTGCTAGTTCTGCAAGTTTCGCAGGAGAGATTCTGTACAGTTTGGAAGGTAGGAGACGGATACTCGCAGAAGTAAAGCTGTGAGTACCGGGCGTGAGTCGTGCTTCGGTAGCCCAGATTTTAGAGCACTTGCCCGTGAAAGGCAAAGGTCACGAGTTCGAGTCTCGGTCGGGCACACAGTTTTAATCTGCCAGGAAGTTTCATATGTGCGCACACTCCGCTGCAGAGTGAAAATCTCATTCTGGAAACATCCCCCAGGCTGTGGCTAAGCCATGTCTCCGCAATATCCTTTCTTTCAGGAGTGCTAGTTCTGCAAGTTTCGCAGGAGAGCTTCTGTAAGGTTTGGAAGGTAGGAGACGGATACTGGATGAAGTAAAGCTGTGAGTACCGGGTGTGAGTCGTGCTTCGGGAGATCAGATGGTAGAGCACTTGCCCGCGAAAGGCAATGGTCCCGAGTTCGAGTCTCGGTCTGGCACACAGTTTTAATCTGCCAGGAAGTTTCATATCAGCGCACACTCCGCTGCAGAGTGAAAATCTCATTCTGGAAACATCCCCCAGGCTGTGGCTAAGCCATGTCTCCGCAATTTCATTTCTTTCAGGAGTGCTAGTTCTGCAAGTTTCGCAGGTGAGATTCTGTACAGTTTGGAAGGTAGGAGACGGATACAGGCAGAAGTAAAGCTGTGAGTACCGGGCGTGAGTCGTGCTTCGGTAGCCCAGAAGGTAGAGCACTTACCCGCGAAAGGCAATGGTCCCGAGTTCGAGTCTCGGTCGGGCACAGAGTTTTAATCTGCCAGGAAGTTTCATATCAGCGCACACTCCGCTGCAGAGTGAAAATCTCATTCTGGAAACATCCCCCAGGCTGTGGCTAAGTCATGTTTCCGCAATATCCTTTCTTTCAGGAGTGCTAGTTCTGCAAGTTTCGCAGGAGAGCTTCCGTAAAGTTTGGAAGGTAGGAGACGGATCCTGGCAGAAGTAGAGCTGTGAGTACCGTCCCTGAGTCGTGCTTCGGTAGCCCAGATGGTAGAGCACTTGCCTGCGAAAGGCAAAGGTCCCGAGTTCGAGTCTCGGTTAGGGCACACAGTTTTAATCTGCCAGGAAGTTTCAAATCAGCGCACACTCCGCTGCAGAGTGAAAATCTCATTCTGGAAACATCCCCCAGGCTGTGGCTAAGCTATGTCTCCACAATATCAATTTCTTTCAGGAGTGCTAGTTCTGCAAGTTTCACAGGGGAGCTTCTGTACAGTTTGGAAGGTAGGAAACGGATACTGGCAGAACTAAAGCTGTGAGTACCGGGTGTGAGTAATGCTTCGGTAGTTCAGATGGTAGAGCACTTGCCCGCGAATGGCAATGGTCCCGATTTCGAGTCTCGGTTGGGCACACAAATTTAATCTGCCAGGAAGTTTCATATCAGCGCACACTCTGCTGCAGAGTGAAAATCACATTCTGGAAACATCCCTCAGGCTGTGGCTAAACCATGTCTCCGCAATATCCCTTCTTTCAGGAGTGCTAGTTCTGCAAGATTCGCAGGGGAGCTTCTGTACAGTTTGGAAGGTAGGAGACGGATACTGGCAGAAGTAAAGCTGTGAGTACCGGGCGTGAGTCGTGCTTCGGTAGATCAGATGGTAGAGCACTTGCCTGCAAAAGGCAAAGGTAACGAGTACGAGTCTCGGTCGGGCACACTGTTTTAATCTGCCAGGAAGTTTCATATCAGCGCACACTCCGCTGCAGAGTGAAAATCTCATTCTGGAAACATCCCCCAGGCTGTGGCTAAGCCATGTCTCCGCTATATCCTTTCTTTCAGGAGTGCTAGTTCTGCAAGTTTCGCAGGAGAGCTTCTGTAAAGTTTGGAAGGTAGGAGACGGATACTGGCAGAAGTAAAGCTGTGAGTACCGGGTGTGAGTAATGCTTCGGTAGTTCAGATGGTAGAGCACTTGCCCGCGAAAGGCAATGGTCCCGAGTTCGAGTCTCGGTTGGGCACACAAATTTAATCTGCCAGGAAGTTTCATATCAGCGCACACTCCGCTGCAGAGTGAAAATCTCATTCTGGAAACATCCCCCAGGTTGTGGCTAAGCCATTTCTCCGCAATATCCTTTCTTTCAGGAGTGCTAGTTCTGCAAGTTTCGCAGGAGAGCTTCCGTAAAGTTTGGAAGGTAGGAGACGGATAATGGCAGAAGTAAAACTGTGAGTACTGGGCGTGAGTCGTGTTTCGGTAGATCAGATGGTAGATCACTTGCCTGCGAAAGGCAAAGGTCCCGAGTTCGAGTCTTGGTCGGGCACACAGTTTTAATCTGCCAGGAAGTTTCATATCAGCGCACACTCCGCTGCAGAGTGAAAATCTCATTCTGGAAACATCCCCCAGACTGTGGCTAAGCCATGTCTCCGCAATATCCTTTCTTTCAGGAATGCTAGTTCTGCAAGTTTCGCAGGGGAACTTCAGTAAAGTTTAGAAGGTAGGAGACGGATACTGGCAGAAGTAAAGCTGTGAGTACTGGGCGTGAGTCGTGCTTCGGTAGCCCAGATGGTAGAGCACTTGCCTGCGAAAGGCAAAGGTCCCGAGTTCAAGTCTCAGTCGGGCACACAGTTTTAATCTGCCAGGAAGTTTCATATCAGCGCACACTCCGCTACAGAGTGAAAATCTCATTCTGAAAACATCCCCCAGGATGTGGCTAAGCCATGTCTCCGCAATATCCTTTCTTTCAGGAGTGCTAGTTCTGCAAGTTTCGCAGGAGAGCTTCTGTAAGGTTTGGAAGGTAGGAGACGGATACTGGATGAAGTAAAGCTGTGAGTACCGGGTGTGAGTCTTGCTTCGGGAGATCAGATGGTAGAGCACTTGCCCGCGAAAGGCAATGGTCCCGAGTTCGAGTCTCGGTCTGGCACACAGTTTTAATCTGCCAGGAAGTTTCATATCAGCGCACACTCCGCTGCAGAGTGAAAATCTCATTCTGGAAACATCCCCCAGGCTGTGGCTAAGCCATGTCTCCGCAATTTCATTTCTTTCAGGAGTGCTAGTTCTGCAAGTTTCGCAGGAGAGATTCTGTACAGTTTGGAAGGTAGGAGACGGATACAGGCAGAAGTAAAGCTGTGAGTACCGGGCGTGCGTCGTGCTTCGGTAGCCCAGAAGGTAGAGCACTTACCCGAGAAAGGCAATGGTCCCGAGTTCGAGTCTCGGTCGGGCACAGAGTTTTAATCTGCCAGGAAGTTTCATATCAGCGCACACTCCGCTGCAGAGTGAAAATCTCATTCTGGAAACATCCCCCAGGCTGTGGCTAAGCTATGTCTCCGCAATATCAATTTCATTCAGGAGTGCTAGTTCTGCAAGTTTCACAGGGGAGCTTCTGTACAGTTTGGAAGGTAGGAAACGGATACTGGCAGAAGTAAAGCTGTGAGTACCGGGTGTGAGTAATGCTTCGGTAGTTCAGATGGTAGAGCACTTGCCCGCGAAAGGCAATGGTCCCGAGTTCGAGTCTCGGTTGGGCACACAAATTTAATCTGCCAGGAAGTTTCATATCAGTGCACACTCCGCTGCAGAATGAAACTCTCATTCTGGAAACATCCCCCAGGCTGTGGCTCAGCCATGTCTCCGCAATATCAATTTCTTTCAGGAGTGCTAGTTCTGCAAGTGTCGCAGGGGAGCTTCTGTACAGTTTGGAAGGTAGGAGACGGATACTGGCAGAAGTAAAGCTGTGAGTACCGGGCGTGAGTCGTGCTTCGGTAGATCAGATGGTAGAGCACTTGCCTGCAAAAGGCAAAGGTAACGAGTACGAGTCTCGGTCGGGCACACTGTTTTAATCTGCCAGGAAGTTTCATAACAGCGCACACTCCGCTGCAGAGTGAAAATCTCATTCTGGAAACATCCCCCAGGCTGTGGCTAAGCCAGGTCTCCGCAATATCCTTTCTTTCAGGAGTGCTAGTTCTGCAAGTTTCGCAGGAGAGCTTCCGTAAAGTTTGGAAGAAAGGAGACGGATAATGGCAGAAGTAAAGCTGTGAGTAACAGGTGTGAGTCGTGCTTCGGTAGCTCAGATGGTAGATCACTTGCCTGCGAAAGGCAAAGGTCCCGAGTTCGAGTCTTGGTCGGGCACACAGTTTTAATCTGCCAGGAAGTTTCATATCAGCGCACACTCCGCTGCAGAGTGAAAATTTCATTCTGGAAACATCCCCCAGGCTGTGGCTAAGCCATGTCTCCGCTATATCCTTTCTATCAGGAGTGCTAGTTCTGCAAGTTTCGCAATAGAGCTTCTGTAAAGTTTGGATGGTAGGAGACGGATACTGCGGAAGTAAAGCTGTGAGTACTGGGCGTGAGTCGTGCTTCAGTAGCCCAGATGGTAGATTACTTACCCGGGAAAGGCAAAGGTCCCGAGTTCGAGTCTCGGTTGGGCACACAAATTTAATCTGCCAGGAAGTTTCATATCAGCGCACACTCCGCAGCAGAGTGAAAATCTCATTCTCGAAACATCCCCCAGGTTGTGGCTAAGCCATGTCTCCGCTATATCCTTTCTATCAGGAGTGCTAGTTCTGCAAGTTTCGCAGGAGAGCTTCTGTAATGTTTGGAAGGTAGGAGACGGATACTGGCAGAAGTAAAGCTGTGAGTACCAGGTGTGAGTAATGCTTCGGTAGCTCAGATGGTAGAGCACTTGCCCGCGAAAGGCAATGGTCCCGAGTTCGAGTCTCGGTTGGGCACACAAATTTAATCTGCCAGGAAGTTTCATATCAGCGCACACTCCGCAGCAGAGTGAAAATCTCATTCTGGAAACATCCCCCAGGCTGTGGCTAAGCCATGTCTCCGCAATATCCTTTCTTTCAGGAGTGCTAGTTCTGCAAGTTTCGCAGGAGAGCTTCCGTAAAGTTTGGAAGAAAGGAGACGGATAATGGCAGAAGTAAAGCTGTGAGTACCAGGTGTGAGTCGTGCTTCGGTAGCTCAGATGGTAGATCACTTGCCTGCGAAAGGCAAAGGTCCCGAGTTCGAGTCTTGGTCGGGCACACAGTTTTAATCTGCCAGGAAGTTTCATATCAGCGCACACTCCGCTGCAGAGTGAAAATCTCATTCTGGAAACATCCCCCAGGCTGTGGCTAAGCCATGTCTCCGCAGTATCAATTTCTTTCAGGAGTGCTAGTTCTGCAAGTTTCACAGGGGAGATTCTGTACAGTTTGGGAGGTAGGAGACGGATACTGGCAGAAGTAAAGCTGTGAATACCGGGTGTGAGTTGTGCTTCGGTAGCTCGGATGGTAGAGCACTTGCCTAAGAAAGGTAAAGGTCCCGAGTTCGAGTCTCGGTTGGGCACACAGTTTTAATCTGCCAGGGAGTTTCATATCAGCGCACACTCCGCTGCAGAGTGAAAATCTCATTCTGGAAACATCCCCCAGGCTGTGGCTAAGCCATGTCTCCGCAATACCCTTTCTTTCAGGAGTGCTAGTTATGCAAGATTCGCAGGAGAGATTCTGTACAGTTTGGAAGGTAGGAGACGGATACTGGCAGAAGTAAAGCTGTGAGTACCGAGCGTGAGTGGTGCTTCGGTAGCTCAGATGGTAGAGCATTTGCCCGCGAAAGGCAAAGGTCCCGAGTTCGAGTCTCGGTCGGGCACACAGTTTTAATCTGCCAGGAAGTTTCATATCAGCGCACACTCCGCTTCAGAGTGAAAATCTCATTCTGGAAACATCCCCAGGCTGTGGCTAAGCCATGTCTCCGCAATATCCTTTCTTTCAGGAGTGCTAGTTCTGCAAGTTTCGCAGGAGTGCTTCTGTAAAGTTTGGAAGGTAGGAGACGGATACTGGCAGAAGTAAGGCTGTGAGTACCGGGTGTGAGTCGTGCTTCGGTAGATCAGATGGTAGAGCACTTGCCCGCGAAAGGCAATGGTCCCGAGTTCGAGACTCGGTCGGGCACACAGTTCTAATCTGCCAGGAAGTTTCATATCAGCGCACACTCCACTGCAGAGTGAAAATCTCATTCTGGAAACATCCCCCAGGCTGTGGCTAAGCCATGTCTAGGCAATATCCTTTCTTTGAGGAGTGCTAGTTCTGCAAGTTTCGCAGGAGAGCTTCTGTAAAGTTTGGAAGGTAGGAGACGGATACTGGCAGAAGTAAAGCTCTGAGTAGCGGGTGTGTGTCGTGCTTCAGTAGATCAGATGGTAGAGCACTTGCCCGCGAAAGGCAATGGTCCCAAGTTCGAGTCTCGGTCGGGCACACAGTTTTAATCTGCCAGGAACTTTCATATCAGCGCACACTCCGCTGCAGAGTGAAAATCTCATTCTGGAAACATCCCTCAGGCTGTGGCTAAGCCATGTCTCCGCAATATCCTTTCTTTCAGGAGTGCTAGTTCTGCAAGTTTCGCAGGAGAGCTTCTGTAAAGTTTGGAAGGTAGGAGACTAATACTGGCAGAAGTAAAGCTGTGAGTACCGGGTGTGAGTCGTGCTTCGGTAGCTCAGATGGTAGAGCACTTGCCCGCGAAAGACAAAGGTCCCGATTTCGAGTCTCGGTCGGGCACACAGTTTTAATCTGCCAGGAAGTTTCATATCAGCGCACACTCTGCTGCAGAGTGAAAATCACATTTTGGAAACATCCCTCAGGCTGTGGCTAAGCCATGTCTACGCAATATCCTTTCTTTCAGGAGTGCTAGTTCTGCAAGTTTCGCAGGAGAGCTTCTGTAAAGTTTGGAAGGTAGGAGACGAATACTGGCAGAAGTAAAGCTGTGAGTACCGGGTGTGAGTCGTGCTTCGGTAGCTCAGATGGTAGAGCACTTGCCCGCGAAAGGGAATGGTCCCGAGTTCGAGTCTCGGTCGGGCACACAGTTTTAGTCTGCCAGGAAGTATCATATCAGCCCACACTCCGCTGCAGAGTGAAAATCAGATTCCGGAAACATGCCCAAGGCTGTGGCTAAGCCATGTCTCCGCTATATCCTTTTTTTCAGGAGTGTTAGTTCTCCAAGATTCGCAATAGAGCTTCTGTAAAGTTTGGAAGGTAAGAGACGGATACTGGCAGAAGTAAAGCTGTGAATACCGGGTGTGAGTCGTGCTTCGGTAGATCAGATGGTAGAGCACTTGCCCGCGAAAGGCAATGGTCCCGAGTTCGAGTCTCGGTTGGGCACACTTTTTTAATCTGCCAGGAAGTTTCATATCAGCGCACACTCCGCTGCAGAGTGAAAATCTCATTCTGGAAACATCCTCCAGGCTGTGGCTAAGCCATGTCTCCGCAATATTCTTTCTTTCAGGAGTGCTAGTTCTGCAAGTTTCGCAGGGGAGCTTCTGTACAGTTTGGAAGGTAGGAGACGGATACTGGCAGAAGTAAAGCTGTGAGTACTGGGCGTGGGTCGTGCTTCAGTAGATCAGATGGTAGAGCACTTGCCCGCGAAAGGCAATGGTCCCAAGTTCGAGTCTCGGTCGGGCACACAGTTTTAATCTGCCAGGAAGTATCATATCAGCGCACACTCCGCTTCAGAGTGAAAATCTCATTCTGGAAACATCCCCAGGCTGTGGCTAAGCCATGTCTCCGCAATATCCTTTCTTTCAGGAGTGCTAGTTCTGCAAGTTTCGCAGGAGTGCTTCTGTAAAGTTTGGAAGGTAGGAGACGGATACTGGCAGAAGTAAGGCTGTGAGTACCGGGTGTGACTCGTGCTTCGGTAGATCAGATGGTAGAGCACTTGCCCGCGAAAGGCAATGGTCCCGAGTTCGAGACTCGGTCGGGCACACAGTTCTAATCTGCCAGGAAGTTTCATATCAGCGCACACTCCACTGCAGAGTGAAAATCTCATTCTGGAAACATCCCCCAGGCTGTGGCTAAGCCATGTCTAGGCAATATCCTTTCTTTGAGGAGTGCTAGTTCTGCAAGTTTCGCAGGAGAGCTTCTGTAAAGTTTGGAAGGTAGGAGACGGATACTGGCAGAAGTAAAGCTCTGAGTAGCGGGTGTGTGTCGTGCTTCAGTAGATCAGATGGTAGAGCACTTGCCCGCGAAAGGCAATGGTCCCAAGTTCGAGTCTCGGTCGGGCACACAGTTTTAATCTGCCAGGAACTTTCATATCAGCGCACACTCCGCTGCAGAGTGAAAATCTCATTCTGGAAACATCCCTCAGGCTGTGGCTAAGCCATGTCTCCGCAATATCCTTTCTTTCAGGAGTGCTAGTTCTGCAAGTTTCGCAGGAGAGCTTCTGTAAAGTTTGGAAGGTGAGAGAGGGATACTGGCAGAAGTAAAGCTGTGAGTACCGGGTGTGAGTCGTGCTTTGGTAGCTCAGATGGTAGAGCACTTGCCCGCGAAAGACAAAGGTCCCGATTTCGAGTCTCGGTCGGGCACACAGTTTTAATCTGCCAGGAAGTTTCATATCAGCGCACACTCTGCTGCAGAGTGAAAATCACATTTTGGAAACAGCCCTCAGGCTGTGGCTAAGCCATGTCTACGCAATATCCTTTCTTTCAGGAGTGCTAGTTCTGCAAGTTTCGCAGGAGAGCTTCTGTAAAGTTTGGAAGGTAGGAGACGAATACTGGCAGAAGTAAAGCTGTGAGTACCGGGTGTGAGTCGTGCTTCGGTAGCTCAGATGGTAGAGCACTTGCCCGCGAAAGGGAATGGTCCCGAGTTCGAGTCTCGGTTGGGCACACTTTTTTTATCTGCCAGGAAGTTTCATATCAGCGCACACTCCGCTGCAGAGTGAAAATCTCATTCTGGAAACATCCTCCAGGCTGTGGCTAAGCCATGTCTCCGCAATATTCTTTCTTTCAGGAGTGCTACTTCTGCAAGTTTCGCAGGGGAGCTTCTGTACAGTTTGGAAGGTAGGAGACGGATACTGGCAGAAGTAAAGCTGTGAGTACTGGGCGTGGGTCGTGCTTCAGTAGCTCAGATGGTAGAGCACTTGCCCGCGATAGGCAAAGCTCCCGAGTTCGAGTCTCGGTCAGGCACACAAATTTAATCTGCCAGGAAGTTTCATATCGGTGCACACTCTGCTGCAGAGTGAAAATCTCATTCTGGAAACATCCCCCAGGCTGTGGCTAAGCCATGTCTCCGCTATATCCGTTCTTTCAGGAGTGCTAGTTATGCAAGTTTCGCAGAAGAGCTTCTGTAAAGTTTGGAAGGTAGGGGACCGATACTGGCAGAAGTAAAGCTGTGAGTACTGGGCGTGAGTCGTGCTTCAGTAGCTCAGATGGTAGATCACTTGCCCGGGAAAGGCAAAGGTCCCGAGTTCGATTCTCGGTCGGGTACACAGTTTTAATGTGCCAGGAAGTTTCATATCAGCGCACAATCCGCTGCCGAGTGGAAATCTCATTCTGGAAACTTCCCCCAGGCTGTGGCTAAGCCATGTTTTCGCAATATCAATTTCTTTCAGGAGTGCTAGTTCTGCAAGTTTCACAGGGGAGCTTCTGTACAGTTTGGAAGGTAGGAGACGGATATTGGCAGAAGTAGAGCTGTGAGTACCGGGCGTGAGTCGTGCTTCTGTAGATCAGATGGTAGAGCACTTGCCCGCGAAAGGCAAAGGTCCCGAGTTCGATTCTCGGTCGTGCACACAGTTTTAATCTGCCAGGAGGTTTCATATCAGCGCCCATCCGCTGCAGAGTGAAAATCTCATTCTGGAAACATACCCCAGGCTGTGGCTAAGCCATGTCTCCGCAATATCATTTCTTTCAGGAGGGCTAGTTCTGCAAGCTTCGCAGGAGAGATTCTGTACAGTTTGGAAGGTAGGAGACGGATACTGGCAGAAGTAAAGCTGTGAGTACTGGGCGTGAGTGGTGCTTCGGTAGGTCAGATGCTAGAGCACTTGCATGCGAAAGGCAAAGGTCCCGAGTTCGAGTCTCGGTCGGGCACACAGTTTTAATCTGCCAGGAAGTTTCATATCAGCGCACACTCCGCTGCAGAGTGAAAATCTCATTCTGGAAACATCCCCCAGGCTGTGGCTAAGCCATGTCTCCGCAATATCCTTTCTTTCAGGAATGCTAGTTCTGCAAGTTTCGCAGGAGAGCTTCTGTAAAGTTTGGAAGGTAGGAGAGGGATACTGGCAGAAGTAAAGCTGTGAGTACCGGGTGTGAGTCGTGCTTCGGTTGCTCAGATGGTAGAGCACTTGCCCGCGAAAGGCAATGGTCCCGAGTTCGAGTCTCGGTCGGGCACACAGTTTTAGTCTGCCAGGAAGTATCATATCAGCCCACACTCCGCTGCAGAGTGAAAATCTGATTCTGGAAACATGCCCCAGGCTGTGGCTAAGCCATGTCTCCGCTATATACTTTTTTTCAGGAGTGATAGTTCTGCAAGTTTCGCAGGAGAGCTTCCGTAAAGTTTGGAAGGTAGGAGACGGATAATGGCAGAAGTAAAAGTGTGAGTACTGGGCGTGAGTCGTGTTTTGGTAGATCAGATGGTAGATCACTTGCCTGCGAAAGGCAAAAGTCCCGAGTTCGAGTCTTGGTCGGGCACACAGTTTTAATCTGCCAGGAAGTTTCATATCAGCGCACACTCCGCTGCAGAGTGAAAATCTCATTCTGGAAACATCCCCCAGGCTGTGGCTAAGCCATGTCTCCGCAATATCCTTTCTTTCATGAGTGCTAGTTCTGCAAGATTGGCAGGGGAGCTTCTGTAAAGTTTAGAAGGTAGGAGACGGATACTGGCAGAAGTAAAGCTGTGAGTACCGGGTGTGAATCATGCTTCGGTAGATCAGATGGTAGAGCACTTGCCTACGAAAGGCAAAGGTCCCGAGTTCGAGTCTCAGTTGGGCACACAAATTTTATCTGCCAGGAAGTTTCATATCAGCGCCCATTCGCTGCAGAGTGAAAATCTCATTCTGGAAACATCCCCCAGGCTGTTGCTAAGCCATGTCTCCGCAATATTCTTTCTTTCAGGAGTGCTAGTTCTGCAAGTTTCGCAATAGAGCTTCTGTACAGTTTGGAAGGTAGGAGACAGATACTGGCAGAAGTAAAGCTGTGAGTACTGGGCGTGAGTCGTGCTTCAGTAGCTCAGATGGTAGAGCACTTGCCCGCGATAGGCAAAGGTCCCGAGTTCGAGTCTCGGTCAGGCACACAAATTTAATCTGCCAGGAAAATTCATATCGGTGCACACTCTGCTGCAGAGTGAAAATCTCATTCTGGAAACATCCCCCAGGCTGTGGCTAAGACATGTCTCCGCAATATCCTTCCTTTCAGGAGTGTTAGTTCTGCAAGTTTCGCAGGAGAGCTTCTGTAAAGTTTGGAAGGTAGGAGACGGATACTGGCAGACGTAAAGCTGTGAGTACCGGGCGTGAGTCGTGCTTCGGTAGCTCAGATGGTAGATCACTTGACTGCGAAAGGCAAAGTTCCCGAGTTCGAGTCTCAGTCGGGCACACAGTTTTAATCCGCCAGGAAGTTTCATATCAGCGCACACTGCGCTGCAGAGTGAAAATCTCATTCTGGAAACATCCCCCAGGCTGTGGCTAAGCCATGTCTCCGCAATATCCTTTCTTTCAGGAGTGCTAGTTCTGCAAGTTTCGCAGGAGAGATTCTGTACAGTTTGGAAGGTAGGAGACGGATACTGGCAGAAGTAAAGCTGTGAGTACCGGGCGTGAGTCGTGCTTCGGTAGCTCAGATGGTAAAGCACTTGCCCGCGAAAGGCAAACTTCCCGAGTTCGAGTCTCGGCGGGCACACAAATTCAATCTGCCAGGTAGTTTCATATCGGCTCACACTCCGCTGCAGAGTGAAAATCTCATTCTGGAAACATCCCCCAGGCTGTTGCTAAGCCATGTCTCCGCAATATCCTTTCTTTCAGGAGTGCCAGTTCTGCAATATTCGTAGGGGAGTTTCTGTAAAGTTTATAAGGTAGGAGACGGACACGGGCAGAAGTAAAGCTGTGAGTACCGGGCGTGAGTCGTGCTTCGGTGGCTCAAATGGTAGAGCACTTGCCCGCGAAAGGCAAAGGTCCCGAGTTCGAGTCTTGGTCGGGCACACAAATTTAATCTGCCAGGAAGTTTCACATCAGCGCACACTCCGCTGCAGAGTGAAAATCTCATTCTGCAAACATCCCCCAGGCTGTGGCTAAGCCATGTCTCCGCAATATCATTTCTTTCAGGAGTGCTAGTTCTGCAAGTTTCGTAGGGGAGCTTCTGTACAGTTTGGAAGGTAGGAGACGGATACTGGCAGAAGTAGAGATGTGAGTACCGGGCGTGAGTTGTGCTTCTGTAGATCAGATGGTAGAGCACTTGCCCGCGAAAGGCAAAGGTCCCGAGTTCGAGTCTAGGTCGGGCACACAGTTTAAATCTGCCAGGAGGTTTCATATCAGCGCCCATCCGCTGCAAAGTGAAAATCTCATTCTGGAAACATCCCCCAGGCTGTGGCTAAGCCATGTCTCCGCAATATCCTTTTTTTCAGGTGTGCTAGTTCTGCAAGATTCGCAATAGAGCTTCTGTAAAGTTTGGAAGGAAAGAGACGGATACTGGCAGAAGTAAAGCTGTGAATACAGGGTGTGAGTCGTGCTTTGGTAGATCAGATGGTATAGCACTTGCCCGCGAAAGGCAAAGGTCCCGAGTTCGAGTCTCGGTTGGGCACACAAATTTTATCTGCCAGGAAGTTTCATATCAGCGCCCATCCGCTGCAGAGTGAAAATCTCATTCTGGAAACATCCCCCAGGCTGTGGCTAAGCCATGTCTCCGCAATATCATTTCTTTCAGGAGTGCTAGTTCTGCAAGTTTCGCAGGAGAGATTCTGTACAGTTTGAGAGGTAGGAGACAGATACTGGCAGAAGTAAAGCTGTGAGTACTGGGCGTGAGTCGTGCTTCGGTAGCTCAGATGGTAGAGCACTTGCCCGCGAAAGGCAATGGTCCCGAGTTCGAGTCTCGGTCGGGCACACAGTTTTAGTCTGCCAGGAAGTATCATATCAGCCCACACTCCGCTGCAGAGTGAAAATCAGATTCTGGAAACATGCCCCAGGCTGTGGCTAAGCCATGTCTCCGCTATATCCTTTTTTCAGGAGTGTTAGTTCTCCAAGTTTCGCAATAGAGCTTCTGTAAAGTTTGGAAGGTAAGAGACGGATACTGGCAGAAGTAAAGCTGTGAATACCGGGTGTGAGTCGCTCTTCGGTGGCTCAGATGGTAGAGCACTTGCCCGCGAAAGGCAAAGGTCCCGAGTTCGAGTCTCGGTTGGGCACACAAATTTTATCTGCCTGGAAGTTTCATATCAGCGCCCATCCGCTGCAGAGTAAAAATCTCATTCTGGAAACATCCACCAGGCTGTGGCTAAGCCATGTCTCCGCTATATCCTTTCTTTCAGGAGTGCTAGTTCTGCGAGTTTCGCAGGAGAGCTTCTGTAAAGTTTGGAAGGTAGGAGACGGATACTTACAGAAGTAAAGCTGTGAGTATCGGGTGTGAGTCGTGCTTCGGTAGATCAGATGGTAGAGCACTTGCCCGCGAAAGGCAAAGGTCCCGAGTTCGAGTCTCGGTCGGGCACACAGTTTTAATCTGCCAGGAAGTTTCATATCAGCGCACACTCCGCTGCAGAATGAAAATCTCATTCTGGAAACATCCCCCAGGCTGTGGCTAAGCCATGTCTCCGCTATATCCTTTCTTTCAGGAGTGCTAGTTCTGCAAGTTTCGCAGGAGAGCTTCTGTAAAGTTTGGAATGTAGGAGACGGATACTGGCATAAGTAAAGCTGTGAGTACTGGGCGTGAGTCGTGCTTCAGTAGCTCAGATGGTAGATTACTTGCCCGCGAAAGGCAATGGTCCCGAGTTCGAGTCACTGTCGGGCACACAAAATTACCTGCCAGGAAGTTTCACATCAGCGCTCACAAATTTAATCTGCCAGGAAGTTTCATATCAGCGCACACTCCGCTGCAGAGTGAAAATCTCATTCTGGAAACATCCCCCAGGCTGTGGCTAAGCCATGTCTCCAGTATATCCTTTCTTTAAGGAGTGATAGTTCTGCAAGATTGGCAGGGGAGCTTCTGTAAAGTTTGGAAGGTAGGAGACGAATACTGGCAGAAGTAAAGCTGTGAGTACCGGGTGTGAGTCGTGCTTCGGTAGCTCAGATGGTAGAGCACTTGCCTGTGAAAGGGAATGGTCCCGAGTTCGAGTCTCGGTCGGGCACACAGTTTTAGTCTGCCAGGAAGTATCATATCAGCCCACACTCCGCTGCAGAGTGAAAATCAGATTCTGGAAACATGCCCCAGGCTGTGGCTAAGCCATGTCTCCGCTATATCCTTTTTTTCAGGAGTGTTAGTTCTCCAAGATTCGCAATAGAGCTTCTGTAAAGTTTGGAAGGTAAGAGACGGATACTGGCAGAAGTAAAGCTGTGAATACCGGGTGTGAGTCGTGCTTCGGTAGATCAGATGGTAGAGCACTTGCCCGCGAAAGGCAATGGTCCCGAGTTCGAGTCTCGATTGGGCACACTTTTTTAATCTGCCAGGAAGTTTCATATCAGCGCACACTCCGCTGCAGAGTGAAAATCTCATTCTGGAAACATCCTCCAGGCTGTGGCTAAGCCATGTCTCCGCAATATTCTTTCTTTCAGGAGTGCTAGTTCTGCAAGTTTCGCAGGGGAGCTTCTGTACAGTTTGGAAGGTAGGAGACGGATACTGGCAGAAGTAAAGCTGTGAGTACTGGACGTGAGTCGAGCTTCAGTAGCTCAGATGGTAGAGCACTTGCCCGCGATAGGCAAAGCTCCCGAGTTCGAGTCTCGGTCAGGCACACAAATTTAATCTGCCAGGAAGTTTCATATCGGTGCACACTCTGCTGCAGAGTGAAAATCTCATTCTGGAAACATCCCCCAGACTGTGGCTAAGCCATGTCTCCGCTATATCCGTTCTTTCAGGAGTGCTAGTTATGCAAGTTTCGCAGGAGAGCTTCTGTAAAGTTTGGAAGGTAGGAGACCGATACTGGCAGAAGTAAAGCTGTGAGTACTGGGCGTGAGTCGTGCTTCAGTAGCTCAGATGGTAGATCACTTGCCCGGGAAAGGCAAAGGTCCCGAGTTCGATTCTCGGTCGGGTACACAGTTTTAATCTGCCAGGAAGTTACATATCAGCGCACAATCCGCTGCCGAGTGGAAATCTCATTCTGGAAACTTCCCCCAGGCTGTGGCTAAGCCATGTTTTCGCAATATCAATTTCTTTCAGGAGTGCTAGTTCTGCAAGTTTCGCAGGGGAGCTTCTGTACAGTTTGGAAGGTAGGAGACGGATATTGGCAGAAGTAGAGCTGTGAGTACCGGGCGTGAGTCGTGCTTTTGTAGATCAGATGGTAGAGCACTTGCCCGCAAAAGGCAAAGGTCCCGAGTTCGATTCTCGGTCGGGCACACAGTTTTATTCTGCCAGAAGGTTTCATATCAGCGCCCATCCGCTGCAGAGTGAAAATCACATTCTGGATACATACCCCAGGCTGTGGCTAAGCCATGTCTCCGCAATATCGTTTCTTTCAGGAATGCTAGTTCTGCAAGTTTCGCAGGAGAGCTTCTGTAAAGTTTGGAAGGTAGGAGAGGGATACTGGCAGAAGTAAAGCTGTGAGTACCGGGTGTGAGTCGTGCTTCGGTTGCTCAGATGGTAGAGCACTTGCCCGCGAAAGGTAATGGTCCCGAGTTCGAGTCTCGGTCGGGCACACAGTTTTAGTCTGCCAGGAAGTATCATATCAGCCCACACTCCGCTGCAGAGTGAAAATCTCATTCTGGAAACATGCCCCAGGCTGTGGCTAAGCCATGTCTCCGCTATATACTTTTTTTCAGGAGTGCTAGTTCTACAAGTTTCGCAATAGAGCTTCTGTAAAGTTTGGAAGGTAAGAGACGGATACTGGCAGAAGTAAAGCTGTGAATACCGGGTGTGAGTCGTGCTTCGGTAGCTCAGATGGTATAGCACTTGCCCGCGAAAGGCAATGGTCCCGAGTTCGAGTCTCGGTCGGGCACACAAATTTAATCTGCCAGGAAGTTTCACATCAGCGCACACTCCGCTGCAGAGTGAAAATTTCATTCTGGAAACATCCCCCAGGCTGTGGCTAAGCCATGTCTCCGCAATATCCTTTCTTTCAGGAGTGCTAGTTCTGCAAGTTTCGCAGGAGAGCTTCCGTAAAGTTTGGAAGGTAGGAGACGGATAATGGCAGAAGTAAAACTATGAGTACTGGGCGTGAGTCGTGTTTCTGTAGATCAGATGGTAGATCACTTGCCTGCGAAAGGCGAAAGTCCCGAGTTCGAGTCTTGGTCGGGCACACAGTTTTAATCTGCCAGGAAGTTTCATATCAGCGCACACTCCGCTGCAGACTGAAATTCTCATTCTGGAAACATCCCCCAGGCTGTGGCTAAGCCATGTCTCCGCAATATCCTTTCTTTCATGAGTGCTAGTTCTGCAAGTTTCGCAGGGGAGCTTCTGTAAAGTTTAGAAGGTAGGAGACGGATACTGGCAGAAGTAAAGCTGTGAGTACCGGGTGTGAATCATGCTTCGGTAGATCAGATGGTAGAGCACTTGCCTGCGAAAGGCAAAGGTCCCGAGTTCGAGTCTCGGTTGGGCACACAAATTTTATCTGCCAGGAAGTTTCATATCAGCGCCCATTCGCTGCAGAGTGAAAATCTCATTCTGGAAACATCCCCAAGGCTGTTGCTAAGCCATGTCTCCGCAATATCCTTTCTTTCAGGAGTGCTAGTTCTGCAAGTTTCGCAGGAGAGCTTCCGTAAAGTTTAGAAGGTAGGAGACGGATACTGGCAGAAGTAAAGCTGTGAGTACCGGGCATGAGTCGTGCTTCGGTGGCTCAGATGGTAGAGCACTTGCCCGCAAAAGGCAAAGGTCCCGAGTTCGAGTCTCGGTCGGGCACACAAATTTAATCTGCCAGGAAGTTTCACATCAGCGCACACTCCGCTGCAGAGTGAAAATCTCATTCTGGAAACATCCTCCAGGCTGTGGCTAAGCCATGTCTCCGCAATATTCTTTCTTTCAGGAGTGCTAGTTCTGCAAGTTTCGCAATAGAGCTTCTGTACAGTTTGGAAGGTAGGAGACAGATACTGGCAGAAGTAAAGCTGTGAGTACTGGGCGTGAGTCGTGCTTCAGTAGCTCAGATGGTAGAGCACTTGCCCGCGATAGGCAAAGGTCCCGAGTTCGAGTCTCGGTCAGGCACACAAATTTAATCTGCCAGGAAGTTTCATATCGGTGCACACTCTGCTGCAGAGTGAAAATCTCATTCTGGAAACATCCCCCAGGCTGTGGCTACGCCATGTCTCCGCAATATCCTTCCTTTCAGGAGTGTTACTTCTGCAAGTTTCGCAGGAGAGCTTCTGTAAAGTTTGGAAGGAAGGAGATGGATACTGGCAGACGTAAAGCTGTGAGTACCGGGCGTGAGTCGTGCTTCGGTAGCTCAGATGGTAGATCACTTGACTGCGAAAGGCAAAGTTCAAGAGTTCGAGTCTCGGCGGGCACACAAATTCAATCTGCCAGGTAGTTTCATATCGGCTCACACTCCGCTGCAGAGTGAAAATCTCATTCTGGAAACATCCCCCAGGCTGTGGCTAAGCCATGTCTCCGCAATATCGTTTCTTTCAGGAGTGCTAGTTCTGCAAGTTTTGCAGGAGAGATTCTGTACAGTTTGGAAGGTAGGAGACGGATACTCGCAGAAGTAAAGCTGTGAGTACCAGGCGTGAGTCGTGCTTCAGTAGCTCAGATGGTAGAGCACTTGCCCGCGAAAGGCAAAGGTCCCGAGTTCGAGTCTCGGTCAGGCACACAAATTTAATCTGCCAGGATGTTTTATATCAGCCCACACTCCGCTGCAGAGTGAAAATCAGATTCTGGAAACATCCCCCAGGCTGTGGCTAAGCCATGTCTCCGCTATATCCTTTCTTTCAGGAGTGCTAGTTCTGCAAGTTTCGCAGGAGAGCTTCTGTAAAGTTTGGAAGGTAGGAGACGGATACTGGCAGAAGTAAAGCTCTGAGTACCGGGTGTGAGTCGTGCTTCGGTAGATCAGATGGTAGAGCACTTGCCCGCGAAAGGCAATGGTCCCGAGTTCGAGTCTCGGTCGGGCACACAGTTTTAATCTGCCAGGAAGTTTCATATCAGCGCACACTCTGCTGCACAATGAAAATCTCATTATGGAAACATCCCATAGGCTGTGGCTAAGCCATGTCTCCGCTATATCCTTTCTTTCAGGAGTGCTAGTTCTGCAAGTTTCGTAGGGGAGCTTCTGTACAGTTTGGAAGGTAGGAGACGGATACTGGCAGAAGTAGAGATGTGAGTACCGGGCGTGAGTCGTGCTTCGGTAGATCACATGGTAGAGCACTTGCCCGCGAAAGGCAAAGGTCCCGAGTTCGAGTCTAGGTCGGGCACACAGTTTAAATCTGCCAGGAGGTTTCATATCAGCGCCCATCCGCTGCAAAGTGAAAATCTCATTCTGGAAACATCCCCCAGGCTGTGGCTAAGCCATGTCTCCGCAATATCCTTTTTTTCAGGTGTGCTAGTTCTGCAAGATTCGCAATAGAGCTTCTGTAAAGTTTGGAAGGAAAGAGACGGATACTGGCAGAAGTAAAGCTGTGAATAGAGGGTGTGAGTCGTGCTTCGGTAGATCAGATGGTATAGCACTTGCCCGCGAAAGGCAAAGGTCCCGAGTTCGAGTCTCGGTTGGGCACACAAATTTTATCTGCCAGGAAGTTTCATATCAGCGCCCATCCGCTGCAGAGTGAAAATCTCATTCTGGAAACATCCCCCAGGCTGTGGCTAAGCCATGTCTCCGCATGATCATTTCTTTCAGGAGTGCTAGTTCTGCAAGTTTCGCAGGAGAGATTCTGTACAGTTTGGAAGGTAGGAGACGGATACTGGCAGAAGTAAAGCTGTGAGTACTGGGCGTGAGTCGTGCTTCAGTAGCTCAGATGGTAGAGCACTTGCCCGCGATAGGCAAAGGTCCCGAGTTCGAGTCTCGGTAAGGCACACAAATTTAATCTGCCAGGAAGTTTCATATCGGTGCACACTCTGCTGCAGAGTGAAAATCTCATTCTGGAAACATCCCCCAGGCTGTGGCTAAGCCATGTCTCCGCAATATCCTTCCTTTCAGGAGTGTTAGTTCTGCAAGTTTCGCAGGAGAGCTTCTGTAAAGTTTGGAAGGTAGGAGATGGATACTGGCAGACGTAAAGCTGTGAGTACCGGGCGTGAGTCGTGCTTCGGTAGCTCAGATGGTAGATCACTTGACTGCGAAAGGCAAAGTTCCCGAGTTCGAGTCTCGGTCGGGCGCACAGTTTTAATCCGCCAGGAAGTTTCATATCAGCGCACACTGCGCTGCAGAGTGAAAATCTCATTCTGGAAACATCCCCCAGGCTGTGGCTGAGCCATGTTTCCGCAATATCCTTTCTTTCATGAGTGCTAGTTCTGTAAGTTTCGCAGGGGAGCTTCTGTAATGTTTAGAAGGTAGGAGACGGATACTGGCAGAAGTAAAGCTGTGAGTACCGGGTGTGAATCATGCTTCGGTAGATCAGCTGGTAGAGCACTTGCCTGCGAAAGGCAAAGGTCCCGAGTTCGAGTCTCGGTTGGGCACACAAATTTTATCTGCCAGGAAGTTTCATATCAGCGCCCATTCGCTGCAGAGTGAAAAAATCATTCTGGAAACATCCCCCAGGCTGTTGCTAAGCCATGTCTCCGCAATATCCTTTCTTTCAGGAGTGCTAGTTCTGCAAGTTTCGCAGGAGAGCTTCCGTAAAGTTTAGAAGGTAGGAGACGGATACTGGCAGAAGTAAAGCTGTGAGTACCGGGCGTGAGTCGTGCTTCGGTGGCTCAGATGGTAGAGCACTTGCCCGCAAAAGGCAAAGGTCCCGAGTTCGAGTCTCGGTCGGGCACACAAATTTAATCTGCCAGGAAGTTTCACATCAGCGCACACTCCGCTGCAGAGTGAAAATCTCATTCTGGAAACATCCTCCAGGCTGTGGCTAAGCCATGTCTCCGCAATATTCTTTCTTTCAGGAGTGCTAGTTCTGCAAGTTTCGCAATAGAGCTTCTGTACAGTTTGGAAGGTAGGAGACGGATACTGGCAGAAGTAAAGCTGTGAGTACTGGGCGTGAGTCGTGCTTCAGTAGCGCAGATGGTAGAGCACTTGCCCGCGATAGGCAAAGGTCCCGAGTTCGAGTCTCGGTCAGGCACACAAATTTAATCTGCCAGGAAGTTTCATATCGGTGCACACTCTGCTGCAGAGTGAAAATCATATTCTGGAAACATCCCCCAGGCTGTGGCTAAGCCATGTCTCCGCAATATCCTTCCTTTCAGGAGTGTTAGTTCTGCAAGTTTCGCAGGAGAGCTTCTGTAAAGTTTGGAAGGTAGGAGATGGATACTGGCAGACGTAAAGCTGTGAGTACCGGGCCTGAGTCGTGCTTCGGTAGCTCAGATGGTAGATCACTTGACTGCGAAAGGCAAAGTTCCCGAGTTCGAGTCTCGGTCCGGCACACAGTTTTAATCCACCAGGAAGTTTCATATCAGCGCACACTGCGCTGCAGAGTGTAAATCTCATTCAGGAAACATCCCCCAGGCTGTGGCTAAGCCATGTCTCCGCAATATCCTTTCTTTCAGGAGTGCTAGTTCTGCAAGTTTCGCAGGAGAGATTCTGTACAGTTTGGAAGGTAGGAGACGGATACTGGCAGAAGTAAAGCTGTGAGTACCGGGCGTGAGTCGTGCTTCGGTGGCTCAGATGGTAGAGCACTTGCCCGCGAAAGGCAAAGTTCCCGAGTTCGAGTCTCGGCGGGCACACAAATTCAATCTGCCAGGTAGTTTCATATCGGCTCACACTCCGCTGCAGAGTGAAAATCTCATTCTGGAAACATCCCCCAGGCTGTTGCTAAGCCATGTCTCCGCAATATCCTTTCTTTCAGGAGTGCCAGTTCTGCAATATTCGTAGGGGAGCTTCTGTAAAGTTTATAAGGTAGGAGACGGACACGGGCGGAAGTAAAGCTGTGAGTACCGGGCGTGAGTCGTGCTTCGGTGGCTCAAATGGTAGAGCACTTGCCCGCGAAAGGCAAAGGTCCCGAGTTCGAGTCTCGGTCGGGCACACAAATTTAATCTGCCAGGAAGTTTCACATCAGCGCACACTCCGCTGCAGAGTGAAAATCTCATTCTGCAAACATCCCCCAGGCTGTGGCTAAGCCATGTCTCCGCAATATCATTTCTTTCAGGAGTGCTAGTTCTGCAAGTTTTGCAGGAGAGATTCTGTACAGTTTGGAAGGTAGGAGACGGATACTCGCAGAAGTAAAGCTGTGAGTACCAGGCGTGAGTCGTGCCTCAGTAGCTCAGATGGTAGAGCACTTGCCCGCGAAAGGCAAAGGTCCCGAGTTCGAGTCTCGGTCAGGCACACAAATTTAATCTGCCAGGATGTTTTATATCAGCCCACACTCCGCTGCAGAGTGAAAATCAGATTCTGGAAACATCCCATAGGCTGTGGCTAAGCCATGTCTCCGCTATATCCTTTCTTTCAGGAGTGCTAGTTCTGCAAGTTTCGCAGGAGAGCTTCTGTAAAGTTTGGAAGGTAGGAGACGGATACTGGCAGAAGTAAAGCTCTGAGTACCGGGTGTGAGTCGTGCTTCGGTAGATCAGATGGTAGAGCACTTGCCCGCGAAAGGCAAAGGTCCCGAGTTCGAGTCTCGGTTGGGCACACAAATTTTATCTGCCAGGAAGTTTCACATCAGCGCCCATCCGCTGCAGAGTGAAAATCTCATTCTGGAAACATCCCCCAGGCTGTGGCTAAGCCATGTCTCCGCAATATCATTTCTTTCAGGAGTGCTAGTTCTGCAAGTTTCGCAGGAGAGATTCTGTACAGTTTGGAAGGTAGGAGACAGATACTGGCAGAAGTAAAGCTGTGAGTACTGGGCGTGAGTCGTGCTTCGGTAGCTCAGATGGTAGAGCACTTGCCCGCGAAAGGCAATGGTCCCGAGTTCGAGTCTCGGTCGGGCACACAGTTTTAGTCTGCCAGGAAGTATCATATCAGCCCACACTCCGCTGCAGAGTGAAAATCAGATTCTGGAAACATGCCCCAGGCTGTGGCTAAGCCATGTCTCCGCTATATCCTTTTTTCAGGAGTGTTAGTTCTCCAAGATTCGCAATAGAGCTTCTGTAAAGTTTGGAAGGTAAGAGACGGATACTGGCAGAAGTAAAGCTGTGAATACCGGGTGTGAGTCGCGCTTCGGTGGCTCAGATGGTAGAGCACTTGCCCGCGAAAGGCAAAGGTCCCGAGTTCGAGTCTCGGTTGGGCACACAAATTTTATCTGCCTGGAAGTTTCATATCAGCGCCCATCCGCTGCAGAGTAAAAATCTCATTCTGGAAACATCCCCCAGGCTGTGGCTAAGCCATGTCTCCGCAATATCCTTTCTTTCAGGAGTGCTAGTTCTGCGAGTTTCGCAGGAGAGCTTCTGTAAAGTTTGGAAGGTAGGAGACGGATACTGACAGAAGTAAAGCTGTGAGTATCGGGTGTGAGTCGTGCTTCGGTAGATCAGATGGTAGAGCACTTGCCCGCGAAAGGCAAAGGTCCCGAGTTCGAGTCTCGGGATGGCACACAGTTTTAATCTGCCAGGAAGTTTCATATCAGCGCACGCTCCGCTGCAGAATGAAAATCTCATTCTGGAAACATCCCCCAGGCTGTGGCTAAGCCATGTCTCCGCTATATCCTTTCTTTCAGGAGTGCTAGTTCTGCAAGTTTCGCAGGAGAGCTTCTGTAAAGTTTGGAAGGTAGGAGACGGATACTGGCATAAGTAAAGCTGTGAGTACTGGGCGTGAGTCGTGCTTCAGTAGCTCAGATGGTAGAGCACTTGCCCGCGAAAGGCAATGGTCCCGAGTTCGAGTCACCGTCGGGCACACAAAATTAATCTGCCAGGAAGTTTCACATCAGTGCTCACAAATTTAATCTGCCAGGAAGTTTCATATCAGCGCACACTCCGCTGCAGAGTGAAAATCTCATTCTGGAAACATCCCCCAGGCTGTGGCTAAGCCATGTCTCCACTATATCCTTTCTTTAAGGAGTGATAGTTCTGCAAGATTGGCAGGGGAGCTTCTGTAAAGTTTGGAAGGTAGGAGTCGGATA
Source organism: Schistocerca gregaria (assembly GCF_023897955.1). Lineage (NCBI taxonomy): Eukaryota > Metazoa > Arthropoda > Insecta > Orthoptera > Acrididae > Schistocerca > Schistocerca gregaria. The sequence goes on from NC_064920.1 coordinate 531,962,355, forward strand.
CTGGCAGAAGTAAAGCTCTGAGTACCGGGTGTGAGTCGTGCTTCGGTAGATTAGATGGTAGAGCACTTGCCCGCGAAAGGCAATGGTCCCGAGTTCGAGTCTCGGTCGGGCACACAGTTTTAATCTGCCAGGAAGTTTCATATCAGCACACACTCTGCTGCACAGTGAAAATCTCATTCTGGAAACATGCCATAGGCTGTGGCTAAACCTTGTCTCCGCTATATCCTTTCTTTCAGGAGTGCTAGTTCTGCAAGTTTCGCAGGGGAGCTTCTGTACAGTTTGGAAGGTAGGAGTCGGATACTGGCAGAAGTAGAGATGTGAGTACCGGGCGTGAGTCGTGCTTCGGTAGATCAGATGGTAGAGCACTTGCCCGCGAAAGGCATAGGTCCGAGTTCGAGTCTAGGTTGGGCACACAGTTTAAATCTGCCAGGAGGTTTCATATCAGCGCCCATCCGCTGCAGAGTGAAAATCTCATTCTGGAAACATCCCCCATGCTGTGGCTAAGCCATGTCTCCGCAATATGCTTTCTTTCAGGAGTGCTAGTTCTGCAAGTTTCGCAGGGGAGCTTCTGTACAGTTTGGAAGGTAGGATAAGGATACTGGCAGAAGTAGAGCTGTGAGTACCGGGCGTGAGTGGTGCTTCGGTAGCTCAGATGGTAGAGCACTTGCCCGCGAAAGGCAATGGTCCCGAGTTCGAGTCTCGGTCGGGCACACAGTTTTAATCTGCCAGGAAGTATCATATCAGCCCACACTCCGCTGCAGAGTGAAAATCTGATTCTGGAAACATGCCCCAGGCTGTGGCTAAGCCATGTCTCCGCAATATCCTTTTTTTCAGGAGTGCTAGTTCTGCAAGTTTCGCAGGAGAGCTTCCGTAAAGTTTAGAAGGTAGGAGACGGATACTGGCAGAAGTAAAGCTGTGAGTACCGGGCGTGAGTCGTGCTTCGGTGGCTCAGATGGTAGAGCACTTGCCCGCAAAAGGCAAAGGTCCCGAGTTCGAGTCTCGGTCGGGCACAAAAATTTAATCTGCCAAGAAGTTTCACATCAGCGCACACTCCGCTGCAGAGTGAAAATCTCATTCTGGAAACATCCCCCAGGCTGTGGCTAAGCCATGTCTAAGCAATATCCTTCTTTTCAGGAGTGTTAGTTCTGCAAGTTTCGCAGGAGAGCTTCTGTAAAGTTTGGAAGGTAGGAGATGGATACTGGCAGACGTAAAGCTGTGAGTACCGGGCGTGAGTCGTGCTTCGGTAGCTCAGATGGTAGATCACTTGACTGCGAAAGGCGAAGTTCCCGAGTTCGAGTCTCGGTCGGGCGCACAGTTTTAATCCGCCAGGAAGTTTCATATCAGCGCACACTGCGCTGCAGAGTGAAAATCTCATTCTGGAAACATCCCCCAGGCTGTGGCTAAGCCATGTCTCCGCAATATCCTTTCTTTCAGGAGTGCTAGTTCTGCAAGTTTCGCAGGAGAGATTCTGTACAGTTTGGAAGGTAGGAGACGGATACTGGCAGAATTAAAGCTGTGAGTACCGGGCGTGAGTCGTGCTTCGGTAGCTCAGATGGTAGAGCACTTGCCCGCGAAAGGCAAAGTTCCCGAGTTCGAGTCTCGGCGGGCACACAAATTCAATCTGCCAGGTAGTTTCATATCGGCTCACACTCCGCTGCAGAGTGAAAATCTCATTCTGGAAACATCCCCCAGGCTGTTGCTAAGCCATGTCTCCGCAATATCCTTTCTTTCAGGAGTGCCAGTTCTGCAATATTCGTAGGGGAGCTTCTGTAAAGTTTATACGGTAGGAGACGGATACTGGCAGAAGTAAAGCTGTGAGTACCAGGCGTGAGTCGTGCTTCGGTGGCTCAAATGGTAGAGCACTTGCCCGCGAAAGGCAAAGGTCCCGAGTTCGAGTCTCGGTCGGGCACACAAATTTAATCTGCCAGGAAGTTTCACATCAGCGCACACTCCGCTGCAGAGTGAAAATCTCATTCTGCAAACATCCCCCAGGCTGTGGCTAAGCCATGTCTCCGCAATATCGTTTCTTTCAGGAGTGCTAGTTCTGCAAGTTTCGCAGGAGAGATTCTGTACAGTTTGGAAGGTAGGAGACGGATACTCGCAGAAGTAAAGCTGTGAGTACCAGGCGTGAGTCGTGCTTCAGTAGCTCAGATGGTAGAGCACTTGCCTGCGAAAGGCAAAGGTCCCGAGTTCGAGTCTCGGTCAGGCACACAAATTTAATCTGCCAGGATGTTTTATATCAGCCCACACTCCGCTGCAGAGTGAAAATCAGATTCTGGAAACATCCCCCAGGCTGTGGCTAAGCCATGTCTCCGCTATATCCTTTCTTTCAGGAGTGCTAGTTCTGCAAGTTTCGCAGGAGAGCTTCTGTAAAGTTTGGAAGGTAGGAGACGGATACTGGCAGAAGTAAAGCTCTGAGTACCGGGAGTGAGTCGTGCTTCGGTAGATCAGATGGTAGAGCACTTGCCCGCGAAAGGCAAAGGTCCCGAGTTCGAGTCTCGGTTGGGCACACAAATTTTATCTGCCAGGAGGTTTCATATCAGCGCCCATCCGCTGCAGAGTGAAAATCTCATTCTGGAAACATCCCCCAGGCTGTGGCTAAGCCATGTCTCCGCAATATCATTTCTTTCAGGAGTGCTAGTTCTGCAAGTTTCGCAGGAGAGATTCTGTACAGTTTGGAAGGTAGGAGACAGATACTGGGAGAAGTAAAGCTGTGAGTACTGGGCGTGAGTCGTGCTTCGGTAGCTCAGATGGTAGAGCACTTGCCCGCGAAAGGCAATGGTCCCGAGTTCGAGTCTCGGTTTGGCACACAGTTTTAGTCTGCCAGGAAGTATCATATCAGCCCACACTTCGCTGCAGAGTGAAAATCTCATTCTGGAAACATGCCCCAGGCTGTGGCTAAGCCATGTCTCCGCTATATCCTTTTTTTCATGAGTGTTAGTTCTCCAAGATTCGCAATAGAGCTTCTGTAAAGTTTGGAAGGTAAGAGACGGATACTGGCAGAAGTAAAGCTGTGAATACCGGGTGTGAGTCGCGCTTCGGTGGCTCAGATGGTAGAGCACTTGCCCGCGAAAGGCAATGGTCCCGAGTTCGAGTCACCGTCGGGCACACAAAATTAATCTGCCAGGAAGTTTCACATCAGCGCTCACAAATTTAATCTGCCAGGAAGTTTCATATCAGCGCACACTCCGCTGCAGAGTGAAAATCTCATTCTGGAAACATCCCCCAGGCTGTGGCTAAGCCATGTCTCCACTATATCCTTTCTTTAAGGAGTGATAGTTCTGCAAGATTGGCAGGGGAGCTTCTGTAAAGTTTGGAAGGTAGGAGACGGATACTGGCAGAAGTAAAGCTGTGAGGTCCGGGTGTGAGTCGTGCTTCGGTAGCTCAGATGGTACAGCACTTGCCCGCGAAAGGCAAAGGTCCCGATTTCGAGTCTCGGTCGGGCACACAGTTTAATCTGCCAGGAAGTTTCATATCTGCGCACACTCTGCTGCAGAGTGAAAATCTCATTCTGGAAACATCCCCCAGGCTGTGGCTAAGCCATGTCTACGCAATATCCTTTCTTTCAGGAGTGCTAGTTCTGCAAGTTTCGCAGGGGAGCTTCTGTACAGTTTGGAAGGTAGGAGACGGATACTGGCAGAAGTAGAGCTGTGAGTACCGGGCGTGAATGGTGCTTCGGTAGCTCAGATGGTAGAGCACTTGCCCGCGAAAGGCAATGGTCCCGAGTTCGAGTCTCGGTCGGGCACACAGTTTTAATCTGCCAGGAAGTATTATATCAGCCCACACTCCGTTGCAGAGTGAAAATCTGATTCTGGAAACATGCCCCAGGCTGTGGCTAAGCCATGTCTCCGCAATATCCTTTTTTTCAGGAGTGCTAGTTCTGCAAGATTCGCAATAGAGCTTCTGTAAAGTTTGGAAGGTAAGAGACGGATACTGGCAGAAGTAAAGCTGTGAGTACCCGGCGTGAGTCGTGCTTCGATGGCTCAAATGATAGAGCACTTGCCCGCGAAAGGCAAAGGTCCCGAGTTCGAGTCTCGGTCGGGCACACAAATTTAATCTGCCAGGAAGTTTCACATCAGCGCACACTCCGCTGCAGAGTGAAAATCTCATTCTACAAACATCCCCCAGGCTGTGGCTAAGCCATGTCTCCGCAATATTCTTTCTTTCAGGAGTGCTAGTTCTGCAAGTTTCGCAGGAGAGATTCTGTACAGTTTGGAAGGTAGGAGACGGATACTCGCAGAAGTAAAGCTGTGAGTACCAGGCGTGAGTCGTGCTTCAGTAGCTCAGATGGTAGAGCACTTGCCCGCGAAAGGCAAAGGTCCCGAGTTCGAATCTCGGTCAGGCACACAAATTTAATCTGCCAGGATGTTTCATATCGGTGCACACTCTGCTGAAGAGTGAAAATCTCATTCTGGAAAGATCCCCCAGGCTGTGGCTAAGCCATGTCTCCGCAATATCATTTCTTTCAGGAGTGCTAGTTCTGCAAGTTTCGCACTAGAGATCCTGTACAGTTTGGAAGGTAGGAGACGGATACTGGCAGAAGTAAAGCTGTGAGTACTGGGCGTGAGTGGTGCTTCGGAAGGTCAGATGGTAGAGCACTTGCCTGCGAAAGGCAAAGGTTCCGAGTTCGAGTCTCGGTCAGGCACACAATTTTAATCTGCCAGGAAGTTTCACATCAGCGCACACTCCGCTGCAGAGTGAAAATCTCATTCTGGAAACATCCCCCAGGCTGTGGCTAAGCCATGTCTCCGCAATATGCTTTCTTTCAGGAGTGCTAGTTCTGCAAGTTTCGCAGGGGAGCTTCTGTACAGTTTGGAAGGTAGGAGAAGGATACTGGCAGAAGTAAAGCTGTGAGTACCAGGCGTGAGTCGTGCTTCGGTAGATCAGATGGTAGAGCACTTGCCCGCGAAAGGCAAAATTCCCGAATTCGAGTCTCGGTCGGGCACACAGTTTTAATCTGCCAGGAAGTAACATATCAGTGCACACTCCGCTGCAGAGTGAAAATCTCATTCTGGAAACATCCCCCAGGCTGTGGCTAAACCATGTCTACGCAATATCCTTTCTTTCAGGAGTGCTAGTTCTGCAAGTTTCGCAGGAGAACTTCTGTAAAGTTTGGAAGGTAAGAGACGGATACTGGCGGAAGTAAAGCTCTGAGTACTGGGCGTGAGTCGTGCTTCGGTAGCTCAGATGGTAGAGCACTTGCCCGCGAAAGGCAATGGTCCCGAGTTCGAGTCACCGTCGGGCACACAAAATTAATCTGCCAGGAAGTTTCATATCAGCGCACACAAATGTAATCTGCCAGGAAGTTTCATATCAGCGCACACTCCGCTGCAGACTGAAAATCTCATTCTGCAAACATCCCCCAGGCTGTGGCTAAGCCATGTCTCCGCAATATTCTTTCTTTCAGGAGTGCTAGTTCTGCAAGTTTCGCAGGAGAGATTCTGTACAGTTTGGAAGGTAGGAGACGGATACTCGCAGAAGTAAAGCTGTGAGTACCAGGCGTGAGTCGTGCTTCAGTAGCTCAGATGGTAGGGCACTTGCCCGCGAAAGGCAAAGGTCCCGAGTTCGAGTCTCGGTCGGGCACACAGTTTTAGTCTGCCAGGAAGTATCATATCAGCCCACACTCCGCTGCAGAGTGAAAATCAGATTCTGGAAACATGCCCCAGGCTGTGGCTAAGCCATGTCTCCGCTATATCCTTTTTTTCAGGAGTTTTAGTTCTCCAAGATTCGCAATAGAGCTTCTGTAAAGTTTGGAAGGTAAGAGACGGATACTGGCAGAAGTAAAGCTGTGAATACAGGGTGTGAGTCGTGCTTCGGTGGCTCAGATGGTAGAGCACTTGCCCGCGAAAGGCAAAGGTCCCGAGTTCGAGTCTCGGTTAGGGCACAGAAATTTTATCTGCCTGGAAGCTTCATATCAGCGCCCATCCGCTGCAGAGTGAAAATCTCATTCTGGAAACATCCCCCAGGCTGTGGCTAAGCCATGTCTCCGCAATATCATTTCTTTCCGGAGTGCTAGTTCTGCAAGTTTCGCAGGAGAGATTCTGTACAGTTTCGAAGGTAAGAGACAAATACTGGCAGAAGTAAAGCTGTGAGTACTGGGCGTGAGTGGTGCTTCGGTAGCTCAGATGGTAGAGCACTTGCCTGCGAAAGGCAAAGGTCCCGAGTTCGAGTCTCTGTCGGGCACACAGTTTTAATCTGCCAGGAGGTTTCATATCAGCGCACATTCCGCTGCAGAGTAAAAATCTCATTCTGGAAACATCCCCCAGGCTGTGGCTAAGCCATGTCTCCGCAATATCCTTTCTTTCAGGAGTGCTAGTTCTGCAAGTTTCGCACTAGAGATCCTGTACAGTTTGGAAGGTAGGAGACGGATACTGGCAGAAGTAAAGCTGTGAGTACTGGGCGTGAGTGGTGCTTCGGAAGCTCAGATGGTAGAGCACTTGCCTGCGAAAGGCAAAGGTTCCGAGTTCGAGTCTCGGTCAGGCACACAGTTTTAATCTGCCAGGAAGTTTCACATCAGCGCACACTCCGCTGCAGAGTGAAAATCTCATTCTGGAAACATCCCCCAGGCTGTGGCTAAGCCATGTCTCCGCAATATGCTTTCTTTCAGGAGTGCTAGTTCTGCAAGTTTCGCAGGGGAGCTTCTGTACAGTTTGGAAGGTAGGAGAAGGATACTGGCAGAAGTAAAGCTGTGAGTACCAGGCGTGAGTCGTGCTTCGGTAGATCAGATGGTAGAGCACTTGCCCGCGAAAGGCAAAATTCCCGAATTCGAGTCTCGGTCGGGCACACAGTTTTAATCTGCCAGGAAGTAACATATCAGTGCACACTCCGCTGCAGAGTGAAAATCTCATTTTGGAAACATCCCCCAGGCTGTGGCTAAACCATGTCTACGCAATATCCTTTCTTTCAGGAGTGCTAGTTCTGCAAGTTTCGCAGGAGAACTTCTGTAAAGTTTGGAAGGTAAGAGACGGATACTGGCGGAAGTAAAGCTCTGAGTACTGGGCGTGAGTCGTGCTTCGGTAGCTCAGATGGTAGAGCACTTGCCCGCGAAAGGCAATGGTCCCGAGTTCGAGTCACCGTCGGGCACACAAAATTAATCTGCCAGGAAGTTTCATATCAGCGCACACAAATGTAATCTGCCAGGAAGTTTCATATCAGCGCACACTCCGCTGCAGACTGAAAATCTCATTCTGCAAACATCCCCCAGGCTGTGGCTAAGCCATGTCTCCGCAATATTCTTTCTTTCAGGAGTGCTAGTTCTGCAAGTTTCGCAGGAGAGATTCTGTACAGTTTGGAAGGTAGGAGACGGATACTCGCAGAAGTAAAGCTGTGAGTACCAGGCGTGAGTCGTGCTTCAGTAGCTCAGATGGTAGGGCACTTGCCCGCGAAAGGCAAAGGTCCCGAGTTCGAGTCTCGGTCAGGCACACAAATTTAATCTGCCAGGATGTTTCATATCGGTGCACACTCTGCTGAAGTGTGAAAATCTCATTCTGGAAACATCCCCCAGGCTGTGGCTAAGCCATGTCTCCGCAATATCATTTCTTTCAGGAGTGCTAGTTCTGCAAGTTTCGCACTAGAGATCCTGTACAGTTTTGAAGGTAGGAGACGGATACTGGCAGAAGTAAAGCTGTGAGTACTGGGCGTGAGTGGTGCTTCGGTAGCTCAGATGGTAGAGCACTTGCCTGCGAAAGGCAAAGGTTCCGAGTTCGAGTCTCGGTCAGGCACACAGTTTTAATCTGCCAGGAAGTTTCACATCAGCGCACACTCCGCTGCAGAGGAAAATCTCATTCTGGAAACATCCCCCAGGCTGTGGCTAAGCCATGTCTCCGCAATATGCTTTCTTTCAGGAGTGCTAGTTCTGCAAGTTTCGCAGGGGAGCTTCTGTACTGTTTGGAAGGTAGGAGAAGGATACTGGCAGAAGTAAAGCTGTGAGTACCGGGCGTGAGTCGTGCTTCGGTAGATCAGATGGTAGAGCACTTGCCCGCGAAAGGCAATGGTCCCGAATTCGAGTCTCGGTCGGGCACACAGTTTTAATCTGCCAGGAAGTTTCATATCAGTGCACACTCCGCTGCAGAGTGAAAATCTCATTCTGGAAACATCCCCCAGGCTGTGGCTAAACCATGTCTACGCAATATCCTTTCTTTCAGGAGTGCTAGTTCTGCAAGTTTCGCAGGAGAACTTCTGTAAAGTTTGGAAGGTAAGAGAGGGATACTGGCAGAAGTAAAGCTCTGAGTACTGGGCGTGAGTCGTGCTTCGGTAGCTCAGATGGTAGAGCACTTGCCCGCGAAAGGCAATGGTCCCGAGTTCGAGTCTCGGTCGGGCACACAGTTTTAGTCTGCCAGGAAGTATCATATCAGCCCACACTCCGCTGCAGAGTGAAAATCAGATTCTGGAAACATGCCCCAGGCTGTGGCTAAGCCATGTCTCCGCTATATCCTTTTTTTCAGGAGTTTTAGTTCTCCAAGATTCGCAATAGAGCTTCTGTAAAGTTTGGAAGGTAAGAGACGGATACTGGCAGAAGTAAAGCTGTGAATACCGGGTGTGAGTCGTGCTTCGGTGGCTCAGATGGTAGAGCACTTGCCCGCGAAAGGCAAAGGTCCCGAGTTCGAGTCTCTGTCGGGCACACAGTTTTAATCTGCCAGGAGGTTTCATATCAGCGCACATTCCGCTGCAGAGTAAAAATCTCATTCTGGAAACATCCCCCAGGCTGTGGCTAAGCCATGTCTCCGCAATATCCTTTCTTTCAGGAGTGCTAGTTCTGCGAGTTTCGCAGGAGAGCTTCTGTAAAGTTTGGAAGGTAGGAGACGGATACTGACAGAAGTAAAGCTGTGAGAATCGGGTGTGAGTCGTGCTTCGGTAGATCAGATGGTAGAGCACTTGCCCGCGAAAGGCAAAGGTCCCGAGTTCGAGTCTCGGTCGGGCACACAGTTTTAATCTGCCAGGAAGTTTCATATCAGCGCACACTCCGCTGCAGAATGAAAATCTCATTCTGGAAACATCCCCCAGGCTGTGGCTAAGCCATGTCTCCGCTATATCCTTTCTTTCAGGAGTGCTAGTTCTGCAAGTTTCGCAGGAGAGCTTCTGTAAAGTTTGGAAGGTAGGAGACGGCTACTGGCATAAGTAAAGCTGTGAGTTCCTGGGCGTGAGTCGTGCTTCAGTAGCTCAGATGGTAGAGCACTTGCCCGCGAAAGGCAATGGTCCCGCGTTTGAGTCACCGTCGGGCACACAAAATTAATCTGCCAGGAAGTTTCATATCAGCGCACACAAATTTAATCTGCCAGGAAGTTTCATATCAGCGCACACTCCGCTGCAGAGTGAAAATCTCATTCTGGAAACATCCCCCAGGCTGTGGCTAAGCCATGTCTACGCAATATCTTTCCTTTCAGGAGTGCTAGTTCTGCAAGTTTCGCAGGAGAGCTTCTGTAAAGTTTGGAGGGAAAGAGACGGGTACTGGCAGAAGTAAGCCTTGAGTACCGGGTGTGAGTCGTGCTTCGGTAGATCAGATGGTAGAGCACTTGCCCGCGAAAGGCAATGGTCCCGAGTTCGAGTCTCGGTCGGGCACACAGTTTTAATCTGCCAGGAAGTTTCATATCAGCGCACACTCTGCTGCACAGTGAAAATCTCATTCTGGAAACATCCCATTGGCTGTGGCTAAGCCATGTCTCCGCTATATCCTTTCTTTCAGGAGTGCTAGTTCTGCAAGTTTCGCAGGGGAGCTTCTGTACAGTTTGGAAGGTAAGAGACGGATACTGGCAGAAGTAGAGATGTGAGTACCGGGCGTGAGTCGTGCTTCGGTAGATCAGATGGTAGAGCACTTGCCCGCGAAAGGCAAAGGTCCCGAGTTCGAGTCTAGGTCGGGCACACAGTTTAAATCTGCCAGGAGGTTTCATATCAGCGCCCATCCGCTGCAGAGTGAAAATCTCATTCTGGAAACATCCCCCAGGCTGTGGCTAAGCCATGTCTCCGCAATATGCTTTCTTTCAGGAGTGCTAGTTCTGCAAGTTTCGCAGGGGAGCTTCTGTACAGTTTGGAAGGTAGGATAAGGATACTGGCAGAAGTAGAGCTGTGAGTACCGGGCGTGAGTGGTGCTTCGGTGGCTCAGATGGTAGAGCACTTGCCTGCGAAAGGCGATGGTCCCGAGTTCGAGTCTCGGTCGGGCACACAGTTTTAATCTGCCAGGAAGTATCATATCAGCCCACACTCCGCTGCAGAGTGAAAATCTGATTCTGGAAACATGCCCCAGGCTGTGGCTAAGCCATGTCTCCGCAATATCCTTTTTTTCAGGAGTGCTAGTTCTGCAAGATTCGCAATAGAGCTTCTGTAAAGTTTGGAAGGTAAGAGACAGATACTGGAGAAGTAAAGCTGTGAATACCGGGTGTGAGTCGTGCTTCGGTAGATCAGATGGTATAGCACTTGCCCGCGAAAGGCAAAGGTCCCGAGTTCGAGTCTCGGTTGGGCACACAAATTTTATCTGCCAGGAAGTTTCAAATCAGCGCCCATCCGCTGCAGAGTGAAAATCTCATTCTGGAAACATCCCCCAGGCTGTGGCTAAGCCATGTCTCCGCAATATCATTTCTTTCAGGAGTGCTAGTTCTGCTAGTTTCGCAGGAGAGATTCTGTACAGTTTGGAAGGTAGGAAACAGATACTGGCAGAAGTAAAGCTGTGAGTACTGGGCGTGAGTCGTGCTTCGGTAGCTCAGATGGTAGAGCACTTGCCCGCGAAAGGCAATGGTCCCGAGTTCGTGTCTCGGTTGGGCACACAGTTTTAGTCTGCCAGGAAGTATCATATCAGCCCACACTCCGCTGCAGAGTGAAAATCAGATTCTGGAAACATGCCCCAGGCTGTGGCTAAGCAATGTCTCCGCTATATCCTTTTTTTCAGGAGTGTTAGTTCTCCAAGATTCGCAATAGAGCTTCTGTAAAGTTTGGAAGGTAGGAGACGGATACTGGCAGAAGTAAGCCTTGAGTACCGGGTGTGAGTCGTGCTTCGGTAGATCAGATGGTAGAGCACTTGCCCGCGAAAGGCAATGGTCCCGAGTTCGAGTCTCGGTCGGGCACACAGTTTTAATCTGCCAGGAAGTTCATATCAGCGCACACTCTGCTGCACAGTGAAAATCTCATTCTGGAAACATCCCATAGGCTGTGGCTAAGCCATGTCTCCGCTATATCCTTTCTTTGAGGAGTGCTAGTTCTGCAAGTTTCGCAGGGGAGCTTCTGTACAGTTTGGAAGGTAGGAGACGGATACTGGCAGAAGTAGAGATGTGAGTACCGGGCGTGAGTCGTGCTTCGGTAGATCAGATGGTAGAGCACTTGCCCGCGAAAGGCAAAGGTCCCGAGTTCGAGTCTAGGTCGGGCACACAGTTTAAATCTGCCAAGAGGTTTCATATCAGCGCCCATCCGCTGCAGAGTGAAAATCTCATTCTGGAAACATCCCCCAGGCTGTGGCTAAGCCATGTCTCCGCAATATGCTTTCTTTCAGGAGTGCTAGTTCTGCAAGTTTCGCAGGGGAGCTTCTGTACAGTTTGGAAGGTAGGAGAAGGATACTGACAGAAGTAAAGCTGTGAGTATCGGGTGTGAGTCGTGCTTCGGTAGATCAGATGGTAGAGCACTTGCCCGCGAAAGGCAAAGGTCCCGAGTTCGAGTCTCGGTTGGGCACACAGTTTTAATCTGCCAGGAAGTTTCATATCAGCGCACACTCCGCTGCAGAATGAAAATCTCATTCTGGAAACATCCCCCAGGCTGTGGCTAAGCCATGTCTCCGCTATATCCTTTCTTTCAGGAGTGCTAGTTCTGCAAGTTTCGCAGGAGAGCTTCTGTAAAGTTTGGAAGGTAGGAGACGGATACTGGCATAAGTATAGCTGTGAATACTGGGCGTGAGTCGTGCTTCAGTAGCTCAGATTGTAGAGCACTTGCCCGCGAAAGGCAAAGGTCCTGAGTTCGAGTCACCGTCGGGCACACAAAATTAATCTGCCAGGAAGTTTCATATCAGCGCACACAAATTTAATCTGCCAGGAAGTTTCATATCAGCGCACAATCCGCTGCAGAGTGAAAATCTCATTCTGGAAACATCCCCCAGGCTGTGGCTAAGCCATGTCTCCACTATATCCTTTCTTTAAGGAGTGCTAGTTCTGCAAGATTGGCAGGGGAGCTTCTGTAAAGTTTGGAAGGTAGGAGACGGATACTGGCAGAGTAAGCTGTGAGTAACGGGCGTGAGTCGTGCTTCAGTAGCTCAGATTGTAGAGCACTTGCCCGTGAAAGGCAATGGTCCCGAGTTCGAGTCTCGGTCGGGCACACAGTTTTAATCCGCCAGGAAGTTTCATATCAGCGCACACTCTGCTGCACAGTGAAAATCTCATTCTGGAAACATGCCATAGGCTGTGGCTAAGCCTTGTCTCCGCTATATCCTTTCTTTCAGGAGTGCTAGTTCTGCAAGTTTCGCAGGGGAGCTTCTGTACAGTTTGGAAGGTAGGAGTCGGATACTGGCAGAAGTAGAGATGTGAGTACCGGGCGTGAGTCGTGCTTCGGTAGATCAGATGGTAGAGCACTTGCCCGCGAAAGGCAAAGGTCCCGAGTTCGAGTCTAGGTTGGGCACACAGTTTAAATCTGCCAGGAGGTTTCATATCAGCGCCCATCCGCTGCAGAGTGAAAATCTCATTCTGGAAACATCCCCCAGGCTGTGGCTAAGCCATGTCTCCGCAACATCCTTTGTTTCAGGAGTGCTATTTCTGCAAGTTTCGCAGGAGTGCTTCTGCAAAGTTTGGAAGGTAGGAGACAGATACTAGCAGAAGTAAAGCTGTGAGTAACGGGCGTGAGTCGTGCTTCGGTAGATCAGATGGTAGAGCACTTGCCCGCGAAAGGCAAAGGTCCCGAGTTCGAGTCTCGGTCGGGCACACAAATTTAAACTGCCAGGAAGTTTCATATCAGCCCACACTCCGCTGCAGAGTGAAAATCTCATTCTGGAAACATCCCCCAGGCTGTGGCTAAGCCATGTCTCCGCAATATCCTTCCTTTCAGGAGTGCTAGTTATGCAAGATTCGCAGGGGAGCTTCTGTAATGTTTGGAAGGTAGGAGACGGATACTGGCAGAAGTAAAGCTGTGAGTAACGGGCGTGAGCCGTGCTTCGGTAGCTCAGATGGTAGAGCACTTGCCCGTGAAATGCAATTGTGCCGAGTTCGAGTCTCGGTCGGGCACACAGTTTTAATCTGCCAGGAAGTTTCATATCAACGCACAATCCGCTGCAGAGTGAAAATCTCATTCTGGAAACATCCCCCAGGCTGTGGCTAAGCCATGTCTCCGCAATATCCTTTCTTTCAGGAGTGCTATTTCTGCAAGTTTCGCAGGAGAGCTTCTGCAAAGTTTGGAAGGTAGGAGACGGATACTGGCAGAAGTAAAGCTGTTAGTACCGGGCGTGAGTCGTGCTTCGGTAGCTCAGATGGTAGAGCACTTGCCCGCGAAAGGCAAAGGTCCCGAGTTCGAGTCTCGGTTGGGCACACAAATTTTATCTGCCTGGAAGTTTCATATCAGCGCCCATCCGCTGCAGAGTGAAAATCTCATTCTGGAAACATCCCCCAGGCTGTGGCTAAGCCATGTCTCCGCAATATCCTTTCTTTCAGGAGTGCTATTTCTGCAAGTTTCGCAGGAGAGCTTCTGCAAAGTTTGGAAGGTAGGAGACAGATACTAGCAGAAGTAAAGCTGTGAGTTCCGGGCGTGAGTCGTGCTTCGGTAGATCAGATGGTAGAGCACTTGCCCGCGAAAGGCAAAGGTCCCGAGTTCGAGTCTCGGTCGGGCACACAAATTTAAACTGCCAGGAAGTTTCATATCAGCCCACACTCCGCTGCAGAGTGAAAATCTCATTCTGGAAACATCCCCCAGGCTGTGGCTAAGCCATGTCTCCGCAATATCCTTTCTTTCAGGAGTGCTAGTTATGCAAGATTCGCAGGGGAGCTTCTGTAATGTTTGGAAGGTAGGAGACGGATACTGGCAGAAGTAAAGCTGTGAGTAACGGGCGTGAGCCGTGCTTCGGTTGCTCAGATGGTAGAGCACTTGCCCGTGAAATGCAATTGTGCCGAGTTCGAGTCTCGGTCGGGCACACAGTTTTAATCTGCCAGGAAGTTTCATATCAACGCACAATCCGCTGCAGAGTGAAAATCTCATTCTGGAGACATCCCCCAGGCTGTGGCTAAGCCATGTCTCCGCAATATCCTTTCTTTCAGGAGTGCTAGATCTGCAAGTTTCGCAGGAGAGATTCTGTACAGTTTGGAAGGTAGGAGACGGATACTGGCAGAAGTAAAGCTGTTAGTACCGGGCGTGAGTCGTGCTTCGGTAGCTCAGATGGTAGAGCACTTGCCCGCGAAAGGCAAAGTTCCCGAGTTCGCGTCTCGGCGGGCACACAAATTTAATCTGCCAGGTAGTTTCATATCGGCTCACACTCCGCTGCAGAGTAAAAATCTCATTCTGGAAACATTCCCAGGCTGTTGCTAAGCCATGTCTCCGCAATATCCTTTCTTTCAGGAGTGCTAGTTCTGCAAGTTTCGCAGGAGAGCTTCCGTAAAGTTTGGAACGTAGGAGACAGATACTGGCAGAAGTAAAGCTGTGAGTACCGGGCGTGAGTCGTGCTTTGGTAGCTTAGATGGTTAATCACTTGACTGCGAAAGGCAAAGGTCCCGAGATCGAGTCTCGGTCGGGCACACAGTTTTAATCTGCCAGGAAGTTTCATATCAGCGCACACTCCGCTGCAGTGTGAAAATCTCATTCTGGAAACATCCCCCAGGCTGTGGCTAAGCCATGTCTCCGCTATATCGTTTCTTTCAGGAGTGCCAGTTCTGCAATATTCGCAGGGGAGCTTCTGTAAAGTTTGGAAGGTAGGAGACGGATACTGGCAGAAGTAAAGCTGTGAGTACCGGGCGTGAGTCGTGCTTCGGTGGCTCAGATGGTAGAGCACTTGCCCGCGAAAGGCAAAGTTCCCGAGTTCAAGTCTCGGTCGGGCACACAAATTTAATCTGCCAGGAAGTTTCACATCAGCGCACACTCCGCTGCAGAGTGAAAATCTCATTCTGGAAACATCCCCCAGGCTGTGGCTAAGCCATGTCTCCGCAATATCCTTTCCTTCAGGAGTGCTAGTTCTGCAAGTTTCGCAGGAGAGCTTCTGTAAAGTTTGGAAGGTAGGAGATGGATACTGGCAGACGTAAAGCTGTGAGTACCGGTCGTGAGTCGTGCTTCGGTAGCTCAGATGGTAGATCACTTGACTGCGAAAGGCAAAGGTCCCGAGTTCGAGTCTCGGTCGGGCTCACAGTTTTAATCTGCCAGGAAGTCTCATATCAGCGCACACTCCGCTGCAGAGTGAAAATCTCATTCTGGAAACATCCCCCAGGCTGTGGCTAAGCCATGTCTCCGCAACATCCTTTGTTTCAGGAGTGCTATTTCTGCAAGTTTCGCAGGAGTGCTTCTGCAAAGTTTGGAAGGTAGGAGACAGATACTAGCAGAAGTAAAGCTGTGAGTACCGGGCGTGAGTCGTGCTTCGGTAGATCAGATGGTAGAGCACTTGCCCGCGAAAGGCAAAGGTCCCGAGTTCGAGTCTCGGTCGGGCACACAAATTTAAACTGCCAGGAAGTTTCATATCAGCCCACACTCCGCTGCAGAGTGAAAATCTCATTCTGGAAACATCCCCCAGGCTGTGGCTAAGCCATGTCTCCGCAATATCCTTCCTTTCAGGAGTGCTAGTTATGCAAGATTCGCAGGGGAGCTTCTGTAATGTTTGGAAGATAGGAGACGGATACTGGCAGAAGTAAAGCTGTGAGTAACGGGCGTGAGCCGTGCTTCGGTAGCTCAGATGGTAGAGCACTTGCCCGTGAAATGCAATTGTGCCGAGTTCGAGTCTCGGTCGGGCACACAGTTTTAATCTGCCAGGAAGTTTCATATCAACGCACAATCCGCTGCAGAGTGAAAATCTCATTCTGGAAACATCCCCCAGGCTGTGGCTAAGCCATGTCTCCGCAATATCCTTTCTTTCAGGAGTGCTATTTCTGCAAGTTTCGCAGGAGAGCTTCTGCAAAGTTTGGAAGGTAGGAGACGGATACTGGCAGAAGTAAAGCTGTTAGTACCGGGCGTGAGTCGTGCTTCGGTGGCTCAGATGGTAGAGCACTTGCCCGCGAAAGGCAAAGGTCCCGAGTTCGAGTCTCGGTTGGGCACACAAATTTTATCTGCCTGGAAGTTTCATATCAGCGCCCATCCGCTGCAGAGTGAAAATCTCATTCTGGAAACATCCCCCAGGCTGTGGCTAAGCAATGTCTCCGCTATATCCTTTCTTTCAGGAGTGCTATTTCTGCGAGTTTCACAGGAGAGATTCTGTACAGTTTGGAAGGTAGGAGACGGATACTGGCAGAAGTAAAGCTGTTAGTACCGGGCGTGAGTCGTGCTTCGGTAGCTCAGATGGTAGAGCACTTGCCCGCGAAAGGCAAACTTCCCGAGTTCCAGTCTCGGCGGGCACACAAATTTAATCTGCCAGGTAGTTTCATATCGGCTCACACTCCGCTGCAGAGTAAAAATCTCATTCTGGAAACATTCCCAGGCTGTTGCTAAGCCATGTCTCCGCAATATCCTTTCTTTCAGGAGTGCTAGTCCTGCAAGTTTCGCAGGAGAGCTTCTGTAAAGTTTGGAAGGTAGGAGACGGATACTGGGATAAGTAAAGCTGTGAGTACTGGGCGTGAGTCGTGCTTCAGTAGCTCAGATGGTAGAGCACTTGCCCGCGAAAGGCAAAGGTCCTGAGTTCGAGTCACCGTCGGGCACACAAATTTAATCTGCCAGGAAGTTTCATATCAGCGCACACAAATTTATTCTGCCAGGAAGTTTCATATCAGCGCACACTCCGCTGCAGAGTGAAAATCTCATTCTGGAAACATCACCCAGGCTGTGGCTAAGCCATGTCTCCGCAATATCCTTTCTTTCAGGAGTGCTAGTGTTTGCAAGTTTCGCAGGAGAGATTCTGTACAGTTTGGAAGGTAGGAGACGGATACTGGCAGAAATAAAGCTGTGAGTACCGGGCGTGAGTCGTGCTTCGGTAGATCAGATGGTAGAGCACTTGCCCGCGAAAGGCAAAGTTCCCGAGTTCGAGTCTCGGCGGGCACACAAATTTAATCTGCCAGGTAGTTTCATATCGGCTCACACTCCGCTGCAGAGTGAAAATCTTTTTCTGGAAAAATTCCCCCGGGCTTTTGCTAAGCCATGTCTCCGCTATATCCCTTCTTTCAGGAGTGCCAGTTCTGCAATATTCGCAGGGGAGCTTCTGTAAAGTTTGGAAGGTAGGAGACAGATACTAGCAGAAGTAAAGCTGTGAGTTCCGGGCGTGAGTCGTGCTTCGGTAGATCAGATGGTAGAGCACTTGCCCGCGAAAGGCAAAGGTCCCGAGTTCGAGTCTCGGTTGGGCACACAAATTTTATCTGCCTGGAAGTTTCATATCAGCGCCCATCCGCTGCAGAGTGAAAATCTCATTCTGGAAACATCCCCCAGGCTGTGGCTAAGCAATGTCTCCGCTATATCCTTTCTTTCAGGAGTGCTAGTTCTGCGAGTTTCGCAAGAGAGATTCTGTACAGTTTGGAAGGTAGCAGACGGATACTGGCAGAAGTAAAGCTGTTAGTACCGGGCGTGAGTCGTGCTTCGGTAGCTCAGATGGTAGAGCACTTGTCCGCGAAAGGCAAAGTTCCCGAGTTCGAGTCTCGGCGGGCACACAAATTTAATCTGCCAGGTAGTTTCATATCGGCTCACACTCCGCTGCAGAGTAAAAATCTCATTCTGGAAACATCCCCCAGGCTGTGGCTAAGCCATGTCTCCGCAATATCCTTTCTTTCAGGAGTGCTAGTGTTTGCAAGTTTCGCAGGAGAGATTCTGTACAGTTTGGAAGGTAGGAGACGGATACTGGCAGAAGTAAAGCTGTGAGTACCGGGCGTGAGTCGTGCTTCGGTGGCTCAGATGGTAGAGCACTTGCCCGCGAAAGGCAAAGGTCCCGAGTTCGAGTCTCGGTCGGGCACACAGTTTTAATCTGCCAGGAAGTTCATATCAGCGCACACTCTGCTGCACAGTGAAAATCTCATTCTGGAAACATCCCATAGGCTGTGGCTAAGCCATGTCTCCGCTATATCCTTTCTTTGAGGAGTGCTAGTTCTGCAAGTTTCGCAGGGGAGCTTCTGTACAGTTTGGAAGGTAGGAGACGGATACTGGCAGAAGTAGAGATGTGAGTACCGGGCGTGAGTCGTGCTTCGGTAGATCAGATGGTAGAGCACTTGCCCGCGAAAGGCAAAGGTCCCGAGTTCGAGTCTAGGTCGGGCACACAGTTTTAAATCTGCCAAGAGGTTTCATATCAGCGCCCATCCGCTGCAGAGTGAAAATCTCATTCTGGAAACATCCCCCAGGCTGTGGCTAAGCCAT
Source organism: Schistocerca gregaria (assembly GCF_023897955.1). Classification (NCBI taxonomy): domain Eukaryota; kingdom Metazoa; phylum Arthropoda; class Insecta; order Orthoptera; family Acrididae; genus Schistocerca; species Schistocerca gregaria. The sequence goes on from NC_064920.1 coordinate 531,980,772, forward strand.
GTCTCCGCAATATGCTTTCTTTCAGGAGTGCTAGTTCTGCAAGTTTCGCAGGGGAGCTTCTGTACAGTTTGGAAGGTAGGAGAAGGATACTGACAGAAGTAAAGCTGTGAGTATCGGGTGTGAGTCGTGCTTCGGTAGATCAGATGGTAGAGCACTTGCCCGCGAAAGGCAAAGGTCCCGAGTTCGAGTCTCGGTTGGGCACACAGTTTTAATCTGCCAGGAAGTTTCATATCAGCGCACACTCCGCTGCAGAATGAAAATCTCATTCTGGAAACATCCCCCAGGCTGTGGCTAAGCCATGTCTCCGCTATATCCTTTCTTTCAGGAGTGCTAGTTCTGCAAGTTTCGCAGGAGAGCTTCTGTAAAGTTTGGAAGGTAGGAGACGGATACTGGCATAAGTATAGCTGTGAATACTGGGCGTGAGTCGTGCTTCAGTAGCTCAGATTGTAGAGCACTTGCCCGCGAAAGGCAAAGGTCCTGAGTTCGAGTCACCGTCGGGCACACAAAATTAATCTGCCAGGAAGTTTCATATCAGCGCACACAAATTTAATCTGCCAGGAAGTTTCATATCAGCGCACACTCCGCTGCTGAGTGAAAATCTCATTCTGGAAACATCCCCCAGGCTGTGGCTAAGCCATGTCTCCGCAATATCCTTTCTTTCAGGAGTGCTAGTGTTTGCAAGTTTCGCAGGAGAGATTCTGTACAGTTTGGAAGGTAGGAGACGGATACTGGCAGAAATAAAGCTGTGAGTACCGGGCGTGAGTCGTGCTTCGGTAGATCAGATGGTAGAGCACTTGCCCGCGAAAGGCAAAGTTCCCGAGTTCGAGTCTCGGCGGGCACACAAATTTAATCTGCCAGGTAGTTTCATATCGGCTCACACTCCGCTGCAGAGTGAAAATCTTTTTCTGGAAAAATTCCCCCGGGCTTTTGCTAAGCCATGTCTCCGCTATATCCCTTCTTTCAGGAGTGCCAGTTCTGCAATATTCGCAGGGGAGCTTCTGTAAAGTTTGGAAGGTAGGAGACAGATACTAGCAGAAGTAAAGCTGTGAGTTCCGGGCGTGAGTCGTGCTTCGGTAGATCAGATGGTAGAGCACTTGCCCGCGAAAGGCAAAGGTCCCGAGTTCGAGTCTCGGTTGGGCACACAAATTTTATCTGCCTGGAAGTTTCATATCAGCGCCCATCCGCTGCAGAGTGAAAATCTCATTCTGGAAACATCCCCCAGGCTGTGGCTAAGCAATGTCTCCGCTATATCCTTTCTTTCAGGAGTGCTAGTTCTGCGAGTTTCGCAAGAGAGATTCTGTACAGTTTGGAAGGTAGCAGACGGATACTGGCAGAAGTAAAGCTGTTAGTACCGGGCGTGAGTCGTGCTTCGGTAGCTCAGATGGTAGAGCACTTGTCCGCGAAAGGCAAAGTTCCCGAGTTCGAGTCTCGGCGGGCACACAAATTTAATCTGCCAGGTAGTTTCATATCGGCTTACACTCCGCTGCAGAGTAAAAATCTCATTCTGGAAACATCCCCCAGGCTGTGGCTAAGCCATGTCTCCGCAATATCCTTTCTTTCAGGAGTGCTAGTGTTTGCAAGTTTCGCAGGAGAGATTCTGTACAGTTTGGAAGGTAGGAGACGGATACTGGCAGAAGTAAAGCTGTGAGTACCGGGCGTGAGTCGTGCTTCGGTGGCTCAGATGGTAGAGCACTTGCCCGCGAAAGGAAAAGGTCCCGAGTTCGAGTCTCGGTCGGGCACACAGTTTTAATCTGCCAGGAAGTTCATATCAGCGCACACTCTGCTGCACAGTGAAAATCTCATTCTGGAAACATCCCATAGGCTGTGGCTAAGCCATGTCTCCGCTATATCCTTTCTTTGAGGAGTGCTAGTTCTGCAAGTTTCGCAGGGGAGCTTCTGTACAGTTTGGAAGGTAGGAGACGGATACTGGCAGAAGTAGAGATGTGAGTACCGGGCGTGAGTCGTGCTTCGGTAGATCAGATGGTAGAGCACTTGCCCGCGAAAGGCAAAGGTCCCGAGTTCGAGTCTAGGTCGGGCACACAGTTTTAAATCTGCCAAGAGGTTTCATGTCAGCGCCCATCCGCTGCAGAGTGAAAATCTCATTCTGGAAACATCCCCCAGGCTGTGGCTAAGCCATGTCTCCGCAATATGCTTTCTTTCAGGAGTGCTAGTTCTGCAAGTTTCGCAGGGGAGCTTCTGTACAGTTTGGAAGGTAGGAGAAGGATACTGACAGAAGTAAAGCTGTGAGTATCGGGTGTGAGTCGTGCTTCGGTAGATCAGATGGTAGAGCACTTGCCCGCGAAAGGCAAAGGTCCCGAGTTCGAGTCTCGGTTGGGCACACAGTTTTAATCTGCCAGGAAGTTTCATATCAGCGCACACTCCGCTGCAGAATGAAAATCTTATTCTGGAAACATCCCCCAGGCTGTGGCTAAGCCATGTCTCCGCTATATCCTTTCTTTCAGGAGTGCTCGTTCTGCAAGTTTCGCAGGAGAGCTTCTGTAAAGTTTGGAAGGTAGGAGACGGATACTGGCATAAGTATAGCTGTGAATACTGGGCGTGAGTCGTGCTTCAGTAGCTCAGATTGTAGAGCACTTGCCCGCGAAAGGCAAAGGTCCTGAGTTCGAGTCACCGTCGGGCACACAAAATTAATCTGCCAGGAAGTTTCATATCAGCGCACACAAATTTAATCTGCCAGGAAGTTTCATATCAGCGCACACTCCGCTGCTGAGTGAAAATCTCATTCTGGAAACATCCCCCAGGCTGTGGCTAAGCCATGTCTCCGCAATATCCTTTCTTTCAGGAGTGCTAGTTATGCAAGATTCGCAGGGGAGCTTCTGTAATGTTTGGAAGGTAGGAGACGGATACTGGCAGAAGTAAAGCTGTGAGTAACGGGCGTGAGCCGTGCTTCGGTTGCTCAGATGGTAGAGCACTTGCCCGTGAAATGCAATTGTGCCGAGTTCGAGTCTCGGTCGGGCACACAGTTTTAATCTGCCAGGAAGTTTCATATCAACGCACAATCCGCTGCAGAGTGAAAATCTCATTCTGGAGACATCCCCCAGGCTGTGGCTAAGCCATGTCTCCGCAATATCCTTTCTTTCAGGAGTGCTAGATCTGCAAGTTTCGCAGGAGAGATTCTGTACAGTTTGGAAGGTAGGAGACGGATACTGGCAGAAGTAAAGCTGTTAGTACCGGGCGTGAGTCGTGCTTCGGTAGCTCAGATGGTAGAGCACTTGCCCGCGAAAGGCAAAGTTCCCGAGTTCGCGTCTCGGCGGGCACACAAATTTAATCTGCCAGGTAGTTTCATATCGGCTCACACTCCGCTGCAGAGTAAAAATCTCATTCTGGAAACATTCCCAGGCTGTTGCTAAGCCATGTCTCCGCAATATCCTTTCTTTCAGGAGTGCTAGTTCTGCAAGTTTCGCAGGAGAGCTTCCGTAAAGTTTGGAACGTAGGAGACAGATACTGGCAGAAGTAAAGCTGTGAGTACCGGGCGTGAGTCGTGCTTTGGTAGCTTAGATGGTTAATCACTTGACTGCGAAAGGCAAAGTTCCCGAGATCGAGTCTCGGTCGGGCACACAGTTTTAATCTGCCAGGAAGTTTCATATCAGCGCACACTCCGCTGCAGTGTGAAAATCTCATTCTGGAAACATCCCCCAGGCTGTGGCTAAGCCATGTCTCCGCTATATCGTTTCTTTCAGGAGTGCCAGTTCTGCAATATTCGCAGGGGAGCTTCTGTAAAGTTTGGAAGGTAGGAGACGGATACTGGCAGAAGTAAAGCTGTGAGTACCGGGCGTGAGTCGTGCTTCGGTGGCTCAGATGGTAGAGCACTTGCCCGCGAAAGGCAAAGTTCCCGAGTTCAAGTCTCGGTCGGGCACACAAATTTAATCTGCCAGGAAGTTTCACATCAGCGCACACTCCGCTGCAGAGTGAAAATCTCATTCTGGAAACATCCCCCAGGCTGTGGCTAAGCCATGTCTCCGCAATATCCTTTCCTTCAGGAGTGCTAGTTCTGCAAGTTTCGCAGGAGAGCTTCTGTAAAGTTTGGAAGGTAGGAGATGGATACTGGCAGAAGTAAAGCTGTGAGTACCGGTCGTGAGTCGTGCTTCGGTAGCTCAGATGGTAGATCACTTGACTGCGAAAGGCAAAGGTCCCGAGTTTGAGTCTCGGTCGGGCTCACAGTTTTAATCTGCCTGGAAGTCTCATATCAGCGCACACTCCGCTGCAGAGTGAAAATCTCATTCTGGAAACATCCCCCAGGCTGTGGCTAAGCCATGTCTCCGCAACATCCTTTGTTTCAGGAGTGCTATTTCTGCAAGTTTCGCAGGAGTGCTTCTGCAAAGTTTGGAAGGTAGGAGACAGATACTAGCAGAAGTAAAGCTGTGAGTACTGGGCGTGAGTCGTGCTTCGGTAGATCAGATGGTAGAGCACTTGCCCGCGAAAGGCAAAGGTCCCGAGTTCGAGTCTCGGTCGGGCACACAAATTTAAACTGCCAGGAAGTTTCATATTAGCCCACACTCCGCTGCAGAGTGAAAATCTCATTCTGGAAACATCCCCCAGGCTGTGGCTAAGCCATGTCTCCGCAATATCCTTCCTTTCAGGAGTGCTAGTTATGCAAGATTCGCAGGGGAGCTTCTGTAATGTTTGGAAGGTAGGAGACGGATACTGGCAGAAGTAAAGCTGTGAGTAACGGGCGTGAGCCGTGCTTCGGTAGCTCAGATGGTAGAGCACTTGCCCGTGAAATGCAATTGTGCCGAGTTCGAGTCTCGGTCGGGCACACAGTTTTAATCTGCCAGGAAGTTTCATATCAACGCACAATCCGCTGCAGAGTGAAAATCTCATTCTGGAAACATCCCCCAGGCTGTGGCTAAGCCATGTCTCCGCAATATCCTTTCTTTCAGGAGTGCTATTTCTGCAAGTTTCGCAGGAGAGCTTCTGCAAAGTTTGGAAGGTAGGAGACGGATACTGGCAGAAGTAAAGCTGTTAGTACCGGGCGTGAGTCGTGCTTCGGTAGCTCAGATGGTAGAGCACTTGCCCGCGAAAGGCAAAGGTCCCGAGTTCGAGTCTCGGTTGGGCACACAAATTTTATCTGCCTGGAAGTTTCATATCAGCGCCCATCCGCTGCAGAGTGAAAATCTCATTCTGGAAACATCCCCCAGGCTGTGGCTAAGCAATGTCTCCGCTATATCCTTTCTTTCAGGAGTGCTAGTTCTGCGAGTTTCACAGGAGAGATTCTGTACAGTTTGGAAGGTAGGAGACGGATACTGGCAGAAGTAAAGCTGTTAGTACCGGGCGTGAGTCGTGCTTCAGTAGCTCAGATGGTAGAGCACTTGCCCGCGAAAGGCAAAGGTCCTGAGTTCGAGTCACCGTCGGGCACACAAAATTAATCTGCCAGGAAGTTTCATATCAGCGCACACAAATTTATTCTGCCAGGAAGTTTCATATCAGCGCACACTCCGCTGCAGAGTGAAAATCTCATTCTGGAAACATCCCCCAGGCTGTGGCTAAGCCATGTCTCCGCAATATCCTTTCTTTCAGGAGTGCTAGTGTTTGCAAGTTTCGCAGGAGAGATTCTGTACAGTTTGGAAGGTAGGAGACGGATACTGGCAGAAATAAAGCTGTGAGTACCGGGCGTGAGTCGTGCTTCGGTAGATCAGATGGTAGAGCACTTGCCCGCGAAAGGCAAAGTTCCCGAGTTCGAGTCTCGGCGGGCACACAAATTTAATCTGCCAGGTAGTTTCATATCGGCTCACACTCCGCTGCAGAGTGAAAATCTTTTTCTGGAAAAATTCCCCCAGGCTTTTGCTAAGCCATGTCTCCGCTATATCCCTTCTTTCAGGAGTGCCAGTTCTGCAATATTCGCAGGGGAGCTTCTGTAAAGTTTGGAAGGTAGGAGACAGATACTAGCAGAAGTAAAGCTGTGAGTTCCGGGCGTGAGTCGTGCTTCGGTAGATCAGATGGTAGAGCACTTGCCCGCGAAAGGCAAAGGTCCCGAGTTCGAGTCTCGGTTGGGCACACAAATTTTATCTGCCTGGAAGTTTCATATCAGCGCCCATCCGCTGCAGAGTGAAAATCTCATTCTGGAAACATCCCCCAGGCTGTGGCTAAGCAATGTCTCCGCTATATCCTTTCTTTCAGGAGTGCTAGTTCTGCGAGTTTCGCAAGAGAGATTCTGTACAGTTTGGAAGGTAGCAGACGGATACTGGCAGAAGTAAAGCTGTTAGTACCGGGCGTGAGTCGTGCTTCGGTAGCTCAGATGGTAGAGCACTTGTCCGCGAAAGGCAAAGTTCCCGAGTTCGAGTCTCGGCGGGCACACAAATTTAATCTGCCAGGTAGTTTCATATCGGCTCACACTCCGCTGCAGAGTAAAAATCTCATTCTGGAAACATTCCCAGGCTGTTGCTAAGCCATGTCTCCGCAATATCCTTTCTTTCAGGAGTGCTAGTTCTGCAAGTTTCGCAGGAGAGCTTCTGTAAAGTTTGGAAGGTAGGAGACGGATACTGGCATAAGTAAAGCTGTGAGTACTGGGCGTGAGTCGTGCTTCAGTAGCTCAGATTGTAGAGCACTTGCCCACGAAAGGCAAAGGTCCTGAGTTCGAGTCACCGTCGGGCACACAAAATTAATCTGCCAGGAAGTTTCATATCAGCGCACACAAATTTAATCTGCCAGGAAGTTTCATATCAGCGCACACTCCGCTGCAGAGTGAAAATCTCATTCTGGAAACATCCCCCAGGCTGTGGCTAAGCCATGTCTCCGCAATATCTTTTCTTTCAGGAGTGCTAGTGTTTGCAAGTTTCACAGGAGAGATTCTGTACAGTTTGGAAGGTAGGAGACGGATACTGGCAGAAGTAAAGCTGTGAGTACCGGGCGTGAGTCGTGCTTCGGTGGCTCAGATGGTAGAGCACTTGCCCGCGAAAGGCAAAGGTCCCGAGTTTGAGTCTCGGTCGGGTACACAAATTTAATCTGCCAGGAAGTTTCACATCAGCGCACACTCCGCTGCAGAGTGAAAATCTCATTCTGGAAACATCCCCCAGGCTGTGGCTAAGCCATGTCTCCGCAATATTCTTTCTTTCAGGAGTGCTAGTTCTGCAAGTTTTGCAGGAGAGATTCTGTAATGTTTGGCAGGTAGGAGACGGATACTGGCAGAAGTAAAGCTGTGAGTAACGGGCGTGAGCCGTGCTTCAGTAGCTCAGATGGTAGAGCACTTGCCCGTGAAATGCAATTGTCCCGAGTTCGAGTCTCGGTCGGGCACACAGTTTTAATCTGCCAGGAAGTTTCATATCAACGCACAATCCGGTGCAGAGTGAAAATCTCATTCTGGAAACATCCCCCAGGCTGTGGCTAAGCCATGTCCCCGCAATATTCTTTCTTTCAGGAGTGCTAGGTCTGCAAGTTTCGCAGGAGAGATTCTGTACAGTTTGGAAGGTTGGAGACGGATACTGGCAGAAGTAAAGCTGTGAGTACCAGGCGTGGGGCGTGCTTCAGTACCTCAGATGGTAGAGCACTTGCCCGCAAAAGGCAAAGGTACCGAGTTCGAGTCTCGGTCAGGCACACAAATTTAATCTGCCAGGAAGTTTCATATCGGTGCACACTCTGCTGCAGAGTGAAAATCTCATTCTGGAAACATCCCCCAGGCTGTGGCTAAGCCATGTCTCCGCAATATCCTTTCTTTCAGGAGTGCTAGTTATGCAAGATTCGCAGGGGAGCTTCTGTAATGTTTGGAAGGTAGGAGACGGATACTGGCAGAAGTAAAGCTGTGAGTAACGGGCGTGAGCCGTGCTTCGGTAGCTCAGATGGTAGAGCACTTGCCCGTGAAATGCAATTGTGCCGAGTTCGAGTCTCGGTCGGGCACACAGTTTTAATCTGCCAGGAAGTTTCATATCAACGCACAATCCGCTGCAGAGTGAAAATCTCATTCTGGAAACATCCCCCAGGCTGTGGCTAAGCCATGTCTCCGCAATATCCTTTCTTTCAGGAGTACTAGATCTGCAAGTTTCGCAGGAGAGATTCTGTACAGTTTGGAAGGTAGGAGACGGATACTGGCAGAAGTAAAGCTGTTAGTACCGGGCGTGAGTCGTGCTTCGGTAGCTCAGATGGTAGAGCACTTGCCCGCGAAAGGCAAAGTTCCCGAGTTCGCGTCTCGGCGGGCACACAAATTTAATCTGCCAGGTAGTTTCATATCGGCTCACACTCCGCTGCAGAGTAAAAATCTCATTCTGGAAACATTCCCAGGCTGTTGCTAAGCCATGTCTCCGCAATATCCTTTCTTTCAGGAGTGCTAGTTCTGCAAGTTTCGCAGGAGAGCTTCCGTAAAGTTTGGAAGGTAGGAGACAGATACTGGCAGAAGTAAAGCTGTGAGTACCGGGCGTGAGTCGTGCTTTGGTAGCTTAGATGGTTGATCACTTGACTGCGAAAGGCAAAGGTCCCGAGTTCGAGTCTCGGTCGGGCACACAGTTTTAATCTGCCAGGAAGTTTCATATCAGCGCACACTCCGCTGCAGAGTGAAAATCTCATTCTGGAAACATCCCCCAGGCTGTGACTAAGCCATGTCTCCGCTATATCGTTTCTTTCAGGAGTGCCAGTTCTGCAATATTCGCAGGGGAGCTTCTGTAAAGTTTGGAAGGTAGGAGACGGATACTGGCAGAAGTAAAGCTGTGAGTACTGGGCGTGAGTCGTGCTTCGGTGGCTCAGATGGTAGAGCACTTGCCCGCGAAAGGCAAAGTTCCCGAGTTCAAGTCTCGGTCGGGAACACAAATTTAATCTGCCAGGAAGTTTCACATCAGCGCACACTCCGCTGCAGAGTGAAAATCTCATTCTGGAAACATCCCCCAGGCTGTGGCTAAGCCATGTCTCCGCAATATCCTTTCTTTCAGGAGTGCTAGGTTTGCAAGTTTCGCAGGAGAGATTCTGTACAGTTTGGAAGGTAGGAGACAGATACTGGCAGAAGTAAAGCTGTGAGTACCAGGCGTGAGGCGTGCTTCAGTAGCTCAGATGGTAGAGCACTTGCCCGCGAAAGGCAAAGCTCCCGAGTTCGAGTCTCGGTCAGGCACACAAATTTAATCTGCCAGGAAGTTTCATATCAACGCACAATCCGCTGCAGAGTGAAAATCTCATTCTGGAAACATCCCCCAGGCTGTGGCTAATCCATGTCTCCGCAATATCCTTTCTTTCAGGAGTGCTAGTTCTGCAAGTTTCGCAGGAGAGCTTCTGTAAAGTTTGGAAGGTAGGAGATGGATACTGGCAGAAGTAAAGCTGTGAGTACCGGTCGTGAGTCGTGCTTCGGTAGCTCAGATGGTAGATCACTTGACTGCGAAAGGCAAAGGTCCCGAGTTCGAGTCTCGGTCGGGCTCACAGTTTTAATCTGCCAGGAAGTTTCATATCAGCCCACACTCCGCTGCAGAGTGAAAATCTCATTCTGGAAACATCCCCCAGGCTGTGGCTAAGCCATGTCTCCGCAATATCCTTTCTTTCAGGAGTGCTAGTTATGCAAGATTCGCAGGGGAGCTTCTGTAATGTTTGGAAGGTAGGAGACGGATACTGGCAGAAGTAAAGCTGTGAGTAACGGGCGTGAGCCGTGCTTCGGTAGCTAAGATGGAAGAGCACTTGCCCGTGAAATGCAATTGGGCCGAGTTCGAGTCTCGGTCGGGCACATAGTTTTAATCTGCCAGGAAGTTTCATATCAACGCACAATCCGCTGCAGAGTGAAAATCTCATTCTGGAAACATCCCCCAGGCTGTGGCTAAGCCATATCTCCGCAATATCCTTTCTTTCAGGAGTGCTAGATCTGCAAGTTTCGCAGGAGAGATTCTGTACAGTTTGGAAGGTAGGAGACGGATGCTGGCAGAAGTAAAGCTGTTAGTACCGGGCGTGAGTCGTGCTTCGGTAGCTCAGATGGTAGAGCACTTGCCCGCGAAAGGCAAAGTTCCCGAGTTCGAGTCTCGGCGGGCACACAAATTTAATCTGCCAGGTAGTTTCATATCAGCGCACACTCCGCTGCAGAATGAAAATCTCATTCTGGAAACATTCCCAGGCTGTTGCTAAGCCATGTCTCCGCAATATCCTTTCTTTCAGGAGTGCTAGTTCTGCAAGTTTCGCAGGAGAGCTTCCGTAAAGTTTGGAAGGTAGGAGACAGATACTGGCAGAAGTAAAGCTGTGAGTACCGGGCGTGAGTCGTGCTTTGGTAGCTTAGATGGTTGATCACTTGACTGCGAAAGGCAAAGGTCCCGAGTTCGAGTCTCGGTCGGGCACACAGTTTTAATCTGCCAGGAAGTTTCATATCAGCGCACACTCCGCTGCAGAGTGAAAATCTCATTCTGGAAACATCCCCCAGGCTGTGGCTAAGCCATATCTCCGCAATATCGTTTCTTTCAGGAGTGCCAGTTCTGCAATATTCGCAGGGGAGCTTCTGTACAGTTTGGAAGGTAGGAGACGGATACTGGCAGAAGTAAAGCTGTGAGTACCGGGCGTGAGTCGTGCTTCGGTGGCTCAGATGGTAGAGCACTTGCCCGCGAAAGGCAAAGTTCCCGAGTTCAAGTCTCGGTCGGGCACACAAATTTAATCTGCCAGGAAGTTTCACATCAGCGCACACTCCGCTGCAGAGTGAAAATCTCATTCTGGAAACATCCCCCAGGCTGTGGCTAAGCCATGTCTCCGCAATATCCTTTCTTTCAGGAGTGCTAGGTCTGCAAGTTTCGCAGGAGAGATTCTGTACAGTTTGGAAGGTAGGAGACAGATACTGGCAGAAGTAAAGCTGTGAGTACCAGGCGTGAGGCGTGCTTCAGTAGCTCAGATGGTAGAGCACTTGCCCGCGAAAGGCAAAGGTCCCGAGTTCGAGTCTCGGTCAGGCACACAAATTTAATCTGCCAGGAAGTTTCATATCAACGCACAATCCGCTGCAGAGTGAAAATCTCATTCTGGAAACATCCCCCAGGCTGTGGCTAAGCCATGTCTCCGCAATATTCTTTCTTTCAGGAGTGCTAGTTCTGCAAGTTTCGCAGGAGAGATTCTGTACAGTTTTTAAGGTAGGAGACGGATACTGGCAGAAGTAAAGCTGTGAGTACCAGGCGTGAGTCGTGCTTCAGTAGCTCAGATGGTAGAGCACTTGCCCGCGAAAGGCAAAAGTCCTGAGTTCGAGTCTCGGTCGGGCACACAAATTTAAACTGCCAGGAAGTTTCATATTAGCCCACACTCCGCTGCAGAGTGAAAATCTCATTCTGGAAACATCCCCCAGGCTGTGGCTAAGCCATGTCTCCGCAATATCCTTTCTTTCTGGAGTGCGAGGTCTGCAATATTCGCAGGGGAACTTCTGTAAAGTTTGGAAGGTAGGAGATGGGTACTGGCAGAAGTAAAGCTGTGAGTACTTGGCGTGAGTCGTGCTTCGGTAGATCAGATGGTATAGCACTTGCCTGCGAAAGGCAAAGGTGCCGTGTTCGAGTCTCGGTCGGGCACACAAATTTAATCTGCCAGGATGTTTCACATCAGCGCACACTCCGCTGCAGAGTGAAAATCTCATTCTGGAAACATCCCCCAGGCTGTGGCTAAGCCATGTCTCCGCAATATCCTTTCTTTCAGGAGTGCTAGTTATGCAAGATTCGCAGGGGAGCTTCTGTAAAGTTTGGAAGGTAGGAGACGGATACTGGCAGAAGTAAAGCTGTGAGTACCGGGCGTGAGTCGTGCTTCGGTAGCTCAGATTGTAGAGCACTTGCCCGCGAAAGGCAATGGTCCCGAGTTCGAGTCTCGGTCGGGCACACAGTTTTAATCTGTCAGGAAGTTTCATATCAGCACACACTCCGCTGCAGAGTGAAAATCTCATTCTGGAAACATCCCCCAGGCTGTGGCTAAGCCATGTCTCCGCAATATCATTTCTTTCAGGAGTGCTAGTTCTGCAAATTTCGCAGGAGAGATTCTGTACAGTTTGGAAGGTAGGAGACAGATACTGGCGGAAATAAAGCTGTGAGTACCGGGTGTGAGTCGTGCTTCGGTAGCTCAGATGGTAGAGCACTTGCCCTCGAAAGGCAATGGTCCCGAGTTCGAGTCTCGGTTGGGCACACAGTTTTAATCGGCCAGGAAGTTTCATATCAGCGCACACTCCACTGCAGAGTGAAAATCTCATTCTGGCAGTTCCTTATTGTTTCAAAGGAAATATAGGATGTTGAGACAAATCAGACCTATGAGACAGGTGATCAACCCTACAAGTGTTAACTTACTGCACAATGTTTACTCCATTTGTTAAAGTATTTTATGTGGATAGTCAAACTAAAATGATAATTTTATGCTCACATTTGTGAAAGCAGAAATATGCACAATATGCGCTGCATTCACTTGGTCAGCCGGTGCATTGTGCCAGTGCCAGTGGCAGCTGTAGGTCGAGGAAGCTCTCAAGTATAAACTGTTTTGATCCTGACACAGCTATGAGCTCTTTGAGGATAGTTTTGCTATACTGGTAGGTTAGAAAGTGAAGAAAATTATCCTTTAAGTTCTATCAGACTGATGCCTTTAGCAGATAGCCAAAATGAGGTTTAAAACATAAAGGAATGTGCCACTCTAACTTGTGAATTTGTGCCTACATTGTGCAATAATTATCACTATAGCACAAGCGGATATAGTGTTGTACACCTTGGGCAGAACACATCATTTCCTCCAGATACTTCTGCATCCTACAGTGTTGCCATATTGTGCAAATGGCTGGACTTAGATTTCATAGAGCAGCCAGTTTTATTGGTGGCTTAAGGGAACAATTCAGACTTAATCTCTGTGGCAGCGAGGTTTTACATCTAAGACTGTATATTGAAACCTGAGAAGAATTCCAGGAATATATTTTTTTATTTTTAACAGGGAATTTTAATGAAGTATGCTGTTGAAGCAGAACTTAGAAGTTGACTGCTGTGTAAATGCGGCCTGTAGCTCCATGATAGAAGTTAATGACAACACAAAGTTTATAGTATAGAGTGAAGTCTATAGATTACAATAATGGAGTCATTGTTATTGATATCTTCAGTCTGAGGAATGGTTTGGTGCCGCTAACCCCGTTAGTACATCCTATGCAAACCATTTCCTCACTGCATAACCACTGCACCCTACATACGCTCGAACCTGCTTACCATACTCAAGCCTTGGTCTCACTCTACCATTAATACTCTCTATATTACCCTCTGTAAACAAACTGACAGTACATTCACATATCATTGTGTGTCCTATCGGTGAATCTCTTTAAGTCAAATTGTGCCTCATCTTCATTTTTTTCTCAATTCATCTCAGCATCTCTTCATTGGTTATTTGATATACCCATCTATTCATCGGCATAAACCTGTAAGATTATGTTTAAAAAGCTTCTGTTCTCTTCTTGTCTTAACTGTTTATTGTCCACATCTCACTTCTGGACAATGTTACGGTCCAGACAAATACTTTCAGAAAACATTTCTTAACTCTTTAATGAATTTCTCTTTTTCAAAAATGCCTTTCTTCTTATTTTCAGTCTTCATTTTATATCCTCCCTCCTTAGGCCACTGTGTTATCTTACTACCCATGTAGAAAAATTCAGCTGCCAATGTAAGTAACCCATTCCCTAACATGATTCCCTTGTCACAGCATGACTTAAATGTACTGCATTCCATTACCCTTATTTTACTTTTGGCTATGTTAATATTATAACCTGTTTTTAAGACACTATGTATTCTGTTAAAGTGATTGTTCAAGTCTTTTTCCCTCTTCAGAGTATTAAGTCATCAGCCAACCTCAAAGTTTTTATTTTCTCTTCATGGACCTTAATTGTTTTTCCAAATTTCTTCTTGGTTTTCTTTATTGCTTTATGAATATACTGACTAAAAATGATCAGGGATACACTGCAACCCTGCCTCATTCCCTTCTCAACTGCAGCTTTCCTCTAACATCCTCTGACTCTCAGAATTCTAGTCTAGTTTTTGTACAACTTGTGAATACATTTTCACTCCCTGTATTTTATTCCTGTTATCTTCAAAGTGAGTATTCCTTTGTCAAAAGCTTTCTCTATATCTACAAATACTATAAATGTTGATTTGCCTTTTTTCAATCTATCTTCTGAGGTACAACAGTGTGGCGACCATTGATCACAAGAAACATCATTATTGTACATTGTATTGGTGATTGTTATTCCTTTGTCATTCACCTAAAGAAAGCAAATTACCACAATGGTGACCCCATACTTGTTTTCACATATTATATCAGTGACTGAGTGTTATGTGCATGCTATGAACAATGTGCCATAAATCATACAACACAATGAACCCTGTGTTCTCTTATTTTGTTTCGCCTGCAGACTGTGAATCTCTAGTGCAGCATCGACCTCATGTCACTTTTAAAATGGAACAGGAACATTTCGTTCCTAATCCAACACAACTGGGGCTTCTAACCTATCAAGAGTCACAATGGTGCAAACCAAGTGCATTGTCTGCAGTATTTCCACAAGATCACACTAGCCTTGGCACTTCACGTTTTACAAACTGCTGAACACGCATGTTTTGGACCAGATACATGAATTGGAGTGGCAATCATTACAACAAAAGTGTTTTTCATTGCGAAGGAATCTTCTCATGAAATTTCAATCACCAGTTTTCTTCTCCAATTGTGAAACCATTCTATTGGCACCCACCTACATAGGGAGAAAAGATCAGCATGATAAAATAAGAGAAATCAGAGCTCCCACAGTAAAATGTAAGTGCTCATTTTTCCCTTTGTGCTGTTCGAGACTGGAACGGTAGAGAGACAGCTTGAAGGTGATTCACTTAACCCTCTGCCAGGCACTTTATTGTGAACAGTAGAGTAATCACGTAGATGTAGATATTACCAACTACTGTGTGGATAATATGCATCACAGTCGGAGCTCAGTGGCCACCAGACAGGAAGTTTTTACGCACAACATATAACTCAAGATATGAATGAACACATTCACTGTTCACGTATATTACATCTCTGCTGTTATCACCTTTCACAGCCACATATTTACCTCCCGCAACAACCTGTGCCTTCCACATCTTGTACTCTTGTTCTCCTAATCCCCCCCCCCCCCCCCCCCTCTCCCCCAGTGAGCTTGAGCAACACACCATATTGCATTCTCACAATGAATAAAAGTACTCCAACAATGCATTCAATGACCATGGTCATCACCTGCTGCTTCGGTGAATCATGCTCCCACACCTACTGTGTAATGCATCTCACGTGGTCACCTTCCCACAAAGACATTGGGTGATGCTGCTCACTCAGTCAAGAGTTTGATCTCAGTATCCAGTCTTCCTCAGAGTCTCAGGGGGCAACAATTCAACTTTCTCCAATTCTGGCAGATTTCCTACATTGCCCACCCTTGTTGAAAGACAAGACTCGGACCTAGTTCACCCTGGTTCTTTAGAGTCCAAGCTATGCCTTTCAAACAAGGTTTATGGCATTCTTCAACATAGGCATCTGCTCGCCAAACCTGATGAGTGCATGGAGACCAGGGTTGGTACTACCAGCTACCAGCCCCCCCCCCCCCCCCCACCCCAGCCTCCCCCTCCGCCTCTCTCCATCTGACCCAGCTGGCAGAGGATGCATAAGAGCAAGTACGGCACTACAAGAAGACACTCAACCACCTGACACCAAAATTTGTGTAATACCTACACCTACCGCTGGACATTCCCGAGCATTGCTGTGTCCTCTTCTGAGCACTCAGTTGACTCATCATGCAATCCAACAGACATCGTGCAGGGAGCACAAAGTACCCCTACATCCTATGTATGGCCTCTGCTGATTCCACACTACCTTTGATGATGCTGTGCAGAACTGCTGACCTCCCTGCACATTCCCTAACTCTGCCAGTGGACCTGTTTAGGCACCCTGGTTCACTAAGCCTCCACAGTGTGCCTTACGAAAAAGTTTCTATGTGGTGGATTAAACAGGAGGCATAAGATTTCTTATGAATACAGGTGCAGAGGCTAGGGTCATTCCTTTTGTGTTAGCCCTGGCTCGCTCATCACCAACCAAGCTAACCTTATGTGAGGCTAACAACTCTTGTATTATTGTTCTTGGAACTGCAGAGCTTCAGGTACATCTGATACCAATCTTCATTTTTTATGGACTATCCACATCACAGATGTGGATAAACCTGTGCTGGGTATAAACTTCCTTAAACATTCAAGTTATCACCTAATATTCAGTCAGCTTCATTGCTCCACACCTCCAGCTCCCTAGTCTTGGGCTCATTTGGCTCTACTCCCTATACCCCACATAAGGATACCCCCCAACATCGCTCTCTTTCTCTCTGAATGCTCCAATCTAACAGCCTAAGTCACTGCATCATTGTTTAAGCTTATGCTCGAGCAGTCTGCTTCCAACACTCTACGAGTGCACAACACCCAGGCTTCACTAGCTGATCGATGCAGCACCCATGCAAATGGCTCAAGCTCACCACACTCTGCATATGCTTTCAGCTGAGCATTCATCACGCCCTGACAACACTTCAGCAGCTATGCCCACACTTCTCTGGTGTCAATTCCAACACAGGACTCCAAGGTCGATAACACTTTGTTCCCCAGTGATTCCTCCTAAGGCACCCACTCCCCTAAGACCAACAAAGCTGTTACTATGCAGGTTCACACGAGGCACGCATTGGTACCATTACTAATGGTACTTGTCACAGAATCAGTACTATGTAGGGAGTTGCCACATCAGTCCCAAAAAATTGCACCATGCTAAATTAACTGTTTCTGAACTACTTGACATGGGCATTATTTGCCCGTGAGATAGCAATTGGTCTTCCTCCATGCACCTCACCCAGAAGAAAGATAGTTCATTTCGTCTGTGTGGATCTACAGGGTTATGAACTTTTGCACTATTATGCAGACAATTATCTAATCCTAGACATTCATGACTTTTCCCAACTGCTCTATAGTGCATGTGTGTTCAGTGTACTTGATTGTCGTGAAGCTCACCACCAAAACCCCATGTTCAAGGATGACATCCCCATGACTGCTCTAATTACCCCTTTTGGACATTCTGAGTGCTGTTTCATGTCATAGGTCTAAGAAATGTGGTACAGACTTGGCAGCAGTTTACTGATTCTTTATTTTTCAACCTCCATTCACATATGACTATTTGGATGACATCCTGATTTTTCCTCCTCCACCAAGGAACACAAACAGCATTTGGCACTAGACCAGGACACAATCCAGAACAGTCATGTCGAAATTAACCACTGGAAAACTCAACTGTCTTGCACTGGTGCAACTTTTCTTGAAGGTACAATATTGTCCATCCAACATCCGATTGCAGCAAGTTTATCTGTAACTTCCCTCTACCAGCAGACTACCATGAATTGCAAAGATTCCTAGACATTATAGACTTCTACCATAATCACCTCCTTCACGGTCTCTCCATTTAGTTAATGCTCACTGATGCTTTGATTTCTAAAAACACTTTGAGTATGAGGAAAGTTCATTGGACTGATGATATGATCCAAGCATTTGAGTCCTTCAAGTCTGCCCTCACCCACATCGTCACACTGCACATGTGACTTACGATGCCCGCATTTTTATCACTGCTGACACAAGCGATATGTTGATAGGCGCACTTTTGCAACAGCATATTGGCGATACTACTGCACTTCTCCGATTTTTCTCTGAAAAACTTTCTTCTACACAGCGCAAGTGGTTTAAGTTCGAGTGCGAACTCCTCGCAGCCTATGAGGTGATCAGACATTTTTGTGATGACATTTAAGGGCATGGGTTTACTGTCTTTACCAACCATTGGCCCCTTGCAGATGTCATCAGTAACCTGGGCAAAGATGTCCCTCCCCAATGCCTGTGGCACATTGATGTAACTAGCCAGTATATGCAATATAGGCAGTTCTGACAATGTTGCCACCGATTAACTGTCCAGGTTTAACATTATTATGTTCCACATTGAATTGGAGCAGTTGGTCTGCCTGCAAACCAATGAAATCAAGTTGTCAGACATGCTAAAGGACACAAAATGCATACTGACTGTCGAGCCATGCCAACTACCTGGCTCAGCCAACCCCACAGCATCCAACAGTTCAACAGGAACTCTCTGACCAGTGGTACCTCCCCCACTCCAATGAGCAGTTATCAACTCCCTACTCTCTCTTGTTCATCAAGGCACCAAGGCCACTGCTAAGCTGGTTATCAAACAATTTGTCTGGGTGTGGGGTTAAGAACGGCTGTTGCAAATGGACACAGACCTGTGTACCTAGCCAGAGAAATAAAGTAAGACAACACATAAAGCGGCAGTTTAGCCTCTCCAAAGGATGCCTACATCATGTACACATTGCTACTGTTGGCTCCCTCCCTTACTCCCCTAGGGATTTGATATATAATCTCAATCACTTACCAGGTCATGAGGTGGGTAGAAGCCGTTCCTCATTTCTGATATTACTGGTGATTTGGTTGCCTGTGCCTTTGTCAACTCCTGGATTTTTCATTTTGGTGGCCCTTCTTCTGTAACCATCACACAGTGCTGCAAATTCGAATTCTCACCGTTTGCCAAACTTTGAGGACTGTGCAGTGTTGTTAACTTCAACATCACTGCCTAGCGCCTACACAACAAAGGTCTCGCAGAGTATTGGCACTACACCCTTAACACTGAACTCATGCATTATGGTGGTTTCTGGTGAGAAGCCTCCAGGGCATGAGTGCCTCCAACGAAGAGGACTTTAAAAGTGTCACTTGCCAACATCCTCTACAGTGAACCACATATGCTCTCAGCTGAATTTGTCAAACACTCGTACCTCCAAAACGAGGACAAGCTTCCCACTCTAGTCATTCGTGAACATATTTCACACGTCCATACTCCTCCGCTGCAACCACATTTCTTTCCATGAGTCTTCATTGGTAAAGATCTCACATCCTTCAGTTATGTTATGCTTTGTGACCACTCTGTCCGTGCATCTCTGCAGCCTCCAGAATCAGGACATCACAAAGTCCTCGACTGAGGACAGAACACACTGGACATTACACTAACCAGCAAATGCTAAACAGTCTCAATAACCAGGTGTCTTCTTTTGACTTGTGCCTTTCAGTGTTCTGTCAAAATACTGTCACTGTGACGTCTCCCGTCTCATACTCTTCTACTTCCTATCCCCTTTCTGTAATTCTGAGGTCAAGTTTCTTTCCTTTGTGTATCCATTCAATAGATTCCTTCCAATTTTCAACCTCCCCTTCTTTGCTTAGTACTAGTGTACTATACACACTATACCAATATAGTTGCTTCTATTTTCTTAAAGGATTTCTTTAACTTTTCCTATCTGCAATATCTATCTTTGCCAGTGTTATGCTTGCTTCTATAGATTTGTGTTTCTCCTCTAGCCATTTCCTATCTGTTAATTTGAGATGTCTTCATTTCCTTTTTGTCTGCTTCATTTCTATGTTTTCTTCTTTCATCAATTAGATTTAATAGTTCGAGTGTCAGCCAAGGATTTAAACTGGGCCTTGTCTTTTTGATCCTCTGTTACCTTCAATACTTCACCTTTCAAAGCTACCCACTCATCTTATATTGCTCTCCCCTGTTTCATTCAGTAGTTGTCTCACACTCCTTTTGAAAGTATCAACAACTTCTCATTCTTTCAAGCTACCATGGTCTCATCTCCTTAATTTTGTATGCCTCTGTAATTTATCTCCTTAATTTTGTATGCCTCTGTAATTTTCTCAGTCTTAACTACAGTTCATAACCAATAAATTATGGACAGAGTCCACGTTTGATTCTGGAAATACTTTGCAGTTATAGACCTGGTTTATAAAGGCAACCGTGTACCATCAGACAAGAATCCACTGTATCCACCTATTCATTTCTCAACAAATTCTTTTAGCTATTTACTTGATTAAGGGATCTAAGACTGTTGACTAATGTTAAAAGGCCAATCAGTAAATCATTAACCATAGATTCATCAGGCTTCTCCATAGATACCCAACTGTGATGTGTGCATGTTACAGCTGTGTGTATCGCTGATGCATGCAAGTCAACCAGCAGTGAAAAGGGCCATATTTCGTGGGGGGTAATTTTTATTACATTGTTGGAATTGCAGTTATATTAAAGGGTAGCTCGTGTCTTTCAGTATGAACGTCACATTATCATCATAGTTTCAACCCATGGAGAACAGTATCTTTATCAAAGTCTATTTTGCAACTGGAGTGAATCCTCCAAAATGTGTTGCCACTTTTGATTTCTTTGCTCTTTTAAAAGTAACGAAAGAAATTGACAAATCTACTTCACTATATGGAAGAGATCATCCAAAGTCACTGAATTGACAATACTTTGCATTCATTTTACTTTTACATACAAATAATTTATTTATCTCACATGATATTTTCTTCAAAATATAAGGGACCAGTAAAAAGGCAAACATTTGAAAATTTTATTATAATGTTGCAAAATTTAAGACATTGCCATTACAAAATATGTTACATCGGCAATATTCTTTTTTTTTTTGAAAAACATACCATTGCATATCACTGATATGATGATTATATAATCCAATGCAAATGAAGAACACGCATTTACATTCAAACATGCCTCTCAAAGCTCTCATTCACAATATTACCGTAAGTGTGCGCTGTAAAACCATTACAGAATTATTACCTATAACAAGAACAAAAGTTGTGCCACAGAATAACCTTAGTTCTTCATGACAGGTGAAGGTTCTGGAGTTGTTAAGGGAAGTTACGCGTGGGTACAGAAACACCAAACCACAAAAGACAAACTGCTTCATAATTGAAAGAACTGCTAAAAATCAATGGCAAATACAACAAATTGTGAACCAGAGATAAGATTTAGTACATTATCTCAGCCTTTCACTTGGTGACATCATTATTCTTTTTCTTTACAAAAGAAGGAAAATATTGCTCCATAAGCCAGCTTTACATTTGGTTTTCGGTGTAGCTACAAAAGTTACCAAATAATTTTCAATTATACACAAAAACCTGGCATATTTTTTACATTTACCAAAATGACTGAAGAAATGTTATTACATGCACTTTTGTTGCAGTATCTAAATCGAGTGCCAAGCCAGTACTGACCCTTTTAGTTTTCACTCATTTGAACTAAGGACAATGTTTCCAAGAATGTTTTGTTACACAGCCTGAATTTTTGTATGGTGTGGCACTAAAATTTATCCTAAAGTGTAGTATAAAGATGAGGAGCACCTAAACAGATATCAGGACAGTGTGGAACATCTGCCTATAAAGATCAACAAACAAGTTATTGACTAACAAAGAAGGTGTTGTTATGATATTACAAGTGATAATATGAAGAATGACCACACACAAAACTATTCAGCCTCATAACACACCTAGTGGCTAGTTTAAGGCCCAGGTGGCATAAGTCGCAGCTTAGGGCACCAAGCTGAGAGGGGCACCAGAGATGCCAAAACTGTAAGATTTCTACACAGGAAATGCCACAATTAGTAGTGACCACTTGAGGGGCTGTGTTGAGAGGGGTGTCATAGTGCAAGATTTTTATACAGTGTGTATCACAATTAGTAGTGAAAACTGATGCAGGGGAAAGTAAGTGAAGGTAAAAGGGGGGGGGGGGGGGGGGCAAATGATTTGTCACTTGTGTGGAAAAAATGTTCTCGAACTGGCCCTGAACACACCAGTAGTGAAACTGAATGCAAGATGTAAGTCTCACCAGCCAATAAAGTGGATCTCACAACACAAAGTAATAAAGCACAACAAAAATGGAGAACAATGGCTGAACAAAAAAGATTGAACGAATGAGGGTTACCATGACCATATGGAGACAATAACCAGTGGATAGGCAAATAGACAAGGAACTTAACACAATACAGCTGTTTAAGAATTCTTTTTTTCTTCTGAGCAACAATATATGCATGTCTTTGTGCTTTGTAGAAGAGTGTAAATACATATACTGACATAATGGGTTCAGATTCTTGTTTATGTCCAACAATGAACATCTTCACTGAAAGGTAAGTAGTTTTCTGCACACAAGGCAAAATATTTCAGAGCATGGTATACCAGCAACAACAGGGTGAAGAACTTCTCATTTCTAGTGAAGCTAAAACTGTCATATATAAAACTGAGCTAACAAAGAATGGAGCAGGTAAGTCAATGTAATAATAACAGTAACAATAATAATGACTTGGTGCTCAATTCCTCTTCTTGTACTCAATGTCCTCTTTCTGAACATCGTTAGAAAACTACCTTGTTAGCAGAAATATGTTAATGTGAGTTCTTTGTTCACCCAAACATTATTGAAGCTCATACAAATTTCAAAGATTGTTCTGTGGCAACAAAGTAAAGACATATTGTCCAATTTATGAAGAACTTGGGAAAATCAATATAGAAACACAGAAAATAAAGTGTGAAATATGCTTGACCTGTGAAAAATGAAAATGCACATTCTGCAAAGGTTTCACATCACAAAAAGCACTTTAAGAGAATTAAAAACAGTTTTGTCATTAACCTGTTTGTATTAATAGATATAGTTTGCTTTAAATCCTTGTTTTAGTACTCAACAAAAAACACACACTTTTGTACAAAATTTCTATGCATTGAACTGACACAACACCACAAACTGTGTTTTCTTCTGAACTCACATTCCCCACCAACACACACACACACACACACACACACACACACACACACACACGCACACACACACACACACACACACACTTTTCAATGACACACAAAAACATGTTAAACAACAATATTAACTTCATGCAAACGGTAATGATGAAACATGGTATAAAAAAGTACAAATTTGTTTACATTCACTTAGAAGTATATATGGGAAATCACAACCATATAAATACTTAGCTACGTCATGTCTGCATTTTCATAAACATCAATTTCAGTGAGAAAGATTACAATTGAACATTAAAAAACATAACAAAAACATCTTTGATAACATTTAAAACAGTATACACAAAATATCACGATATTTAAAGCTAAACAGAACTGTCTTTGGTCAAATGATAAATCTTACAATAGTGCATTCTCCTATGTGTTTTTAGAGCATAAAATGACATGCATTTGCTAATAAATATCTTCCCATTGGCCATCAGTTATATGAAGCAGAAAGAGACATGGTACCAGAGATTCAAATTCGTGTATTTAATTATTCCTGACTGCATTTATAGACATACAAGCAGATGCATAGATTTTTGCAGTACTCTTTGAATCAGTTAAGGAATAAAATATAACATTATAATTTTATTGCTGTAACAGTCTTATGAGAAAACACATATCTTTTTTTTAAAATGTAATGAACAATAATACAGTGAGCACTAATTTTTGTTTTGTTTTAGAAAGGTAGCTGGAATTTAAGATCTACACATAAAATGAGACGGAAATTCTCTGACTGAATGATGTATAACAAAGACTACTGAAGGAAATTTACTGAAAATACAGTTTCTGCAATTGATCATAAAAAGGATACTTCTCAATTTCTTTTCATATTTCTGAAATAATAATAAATTATTAAATTTTGGAAGATTTTCAAGCAAGCACATTTTCAACTTTCATGCTATTCAACTGCTTCAGCATTAGAAGCAAGCAAAGCTTTCATTACAGCAGTTACACACAATTCCATTTACAAAATTCATTTACTAGCCTAGTATTTATACCTAAGTATAACTAGTAAAACTTACTAAAAAAAAAATCACCAAACCGAATATGGGGAACGTATTCCTATGAAGATGAACTCAGGCAAATAATGTACAGTCTTCTGTTACCTACTTTGATAGATACATTATATTCCCTTAACATAGAGTTAACTATTAGTTTACCTTACAAAGTTCACAAATACAGCAATAGACATTCATAACACACTAAAGCTGAAGTTCACTCATACAAACATTATATACTTCATTGTGCTTGAAGCTTATTCACTATGGTTAATATGTAGGCACTGGGCATTACCGTCAACAAATTGGTAATAAATGAAAATTACCTTTAGATTAAGACATGCTCCTTTCTTTACATCAAATGTAAAAAATATCACACTCAGTCAGTTTTATTATTTGATTCTTGACTGGCTTCATGCTACAATGCCCATTTCTGAATATTTGTGTGCATGAAGGTTAGTTTTAGTTATATATAGAGCAGTGTTGTTTTGGATTATATCGCATATATGGCTTACAACAACAACTATGGTAACCATTCAGTAGAAGGCCTGATTATGAAAATGAATTGCTACTCTCACAACGTGCAAATGAGCAGAATGCATTTAGTGAACAAATATTTTTAACTAACTCAAAATGCAAGATATGTTGTTCTACATTCTGAATGTTAACTTGTATAAAGATGCATCTTGCACCCATAGTACAGTAGTACACACATGTATGAAACAGTAGGCAAAAGCTTCTTGAATAATTTTTAATGAGATTATAATTATTATTGTTGTTGTTTTACAGATCTGTTACTTAAAATAAGTATTGTGCATTAACTGGGCATTTTTCCACCGTTTATGTTCCAGATTAATGCAGATACAAAAAACCAGAGTTTTTGCTATTGCAGATATGGATGAAAAAAAAAAAGAGGGAGAAGAAATGGGTAAAAGTTATGAATAGTGTCGGCTCAGAGGTTACAAGAGAGGTGTGAGAATTGTATGCACAAAAACCAGCCACTCCTGATTTTGAATGCTTGTAATATCTCTCACTCATTCAAGTCAAGATATTTAGTGGTATGCACAATTCAACAGTGCAAGCAAACAACACAATTATAATGTTCACTTATTTTAATTATTTGTGTATTTTCTGGACATTTATCCAAATGCAATAAACATAATCACCCTGTCAGACTCAGAAAATCTGCCATGTTCTTCAGGATGAAAAATGAAGACACACTCACATACAACAAAAATTTCCCCAGTTAATTCTGGTACTTTCAAGATGTGCATGTATGTCAGAAGATTAAAAGCATAAACAGATCAGGAATTGCTCACTGCATAATAATTAGAGAGCATGTTACAGTACACAAGGATCTGAGGAAAGACGAATCCGCAATGAAACAACAAGAAGTAAAGATTATTCATAAAATGGAATTCAGAATAGTGGTAGTTGCTTCACCAAATAATAGGCGAGCTTTGAGAGAGGAATATCTGCTTCGGCAACTGATCACAACACACAAATATGGATATTTTGAAATTTTCCCTTACATTTCTCATAATATAATCTTGTCACAATCTGTGTCCACAGACACTATGTATGTTTTATGTGCTGCTTGACAAACTGTTGATTGCCAATTTATGCACATTGCAGAAATGCAGCATTTGATGTATTTCACTGTGAGAACATTACGGAAGAAGGAGCAGGCATTAACAACTAATGCCTTACCTGGCTATCCACTAATACTGTTCCACCTGTATCAGCCAGCCATAATGAAGATAACAAGAAAAATCAACAAAAAAACCAACATGAATTATGGCAGACACATCTAGTCAACAAATAGTGTGACAAAAAAGTCAAATGGCTCTGAATGGGAATCACTGCACCTAACATGCAATGCCCTAAAAATTAATGATCGTGTCTCCAGTAAAATTATCAAAATTATGCTGATGTCTCCAGACTTTTTAATTACAAATGTATCTGTGAGTAATAGACTTCCTGGAATGTTGGACTTGGATATGGACATTTCAAACCACTGCAGCCAACAGTGACAGAACAATATCTTTGGTGATAAGCAATGCAACTTGAAATTCATGGACCTAGTGGAGCAGTTAAGTCTCTACACACGTCACGGAAAACTGCTGTGAAAGTTTCATAATGGCAGTTTTCCTCTTAGGAAACTACTATTTTACACATCATTAACACTAATTTTTCTTTAAAACAATATACAAGTTGATTATAGGTCTTTTTCTGTACTAACAACTCCTAACATCCTATCTTCTGGTCTTTCTTTATTTCTCGGGTAAGAATCATATGTCCAAAAATTTAAAAATCAGCAAGGTAAATGTCCTTGTTATATATGTTTGGAATATTTTGTTGATAATTACAACAATTTACTGCATACTCTTATTTGAAGTTTTCACATGTGTTTTTCAAGTTCATACCTCATTCTTATTGTAGCCTGTACTATTATCTACACTTTTCATGGGCATTCAGAAGTAAAAAAAAGTACATCTGATATACCTAAACAATAATCTTAATTTGTTAGTGCCAGTACCAATGATAACAGTCTCAAACTACAAGAAGTATTTAATTTTAAATGAAAACTTGTCAAATTAATTGCTAACAGCAACACAACAGAAAAGCCTGCCAAAATTATTTTTTACTTTTGTTTTAAAAAGACTGTAATTGTATGGTTATTCACCATTTTCTTTTAAATTGCAGAAATATAGTAATACAGTAATTACAAATGCAGCAGATCCTACTAAAAAAAGACTTCTTCCACTAAAAAAAAAGGAAATAAATCAGAACAGTAAAATTTAACTACAGGTGACACCGGATGTAGCATGCAAACAGCCTTGAAAGAGAATCTAATATAATGACCAGGCCCACCATGCATCCTCTTCGGTACAAAGAGAAAAATTGAAGGATACAACTGATACATTTAAAATGAAGCATAGAGAAACGAAAAAGTGGCATTCCATGTATACTTATCAAAAGCTTGTCTGAGTCTCAAGTTTGCAGGTTTCTTACTGTGTCACTTGGAAAATGGACGTTATAAAATGAAAGCTGCATATGTGACAAGTGGAATCTATTATTGATAAAATACAACAGTCATAATGGGCAGAGCAAACTCTGTCAGTCTCACATGCACCAAGTAGTATGCAATGTAAAACTGAGAAGTGAGACACACACAGACATAAACAGTTGACAGAGAAGCACTCAATGTAACTGGTAATTATTCTGTTTTCTAAACACACTTTTGCTCTTCAGTTTAGACAGTGATGATGTATTCCTAAATGAATTGTTTATTAATGTTTCATTTTGATATTTGCTCCTTTGACATGGACTGCATAAATATACAGTTTTTAATCCCAACAGTCACTTTCAGGAAACTTTACATGAATAATAAGGAAGGCAACAGCAAAAACTGGAAGCTAACTGAAATGTGGCCACAGTTTTGTCCAAACCTTTATTTACTCATTATCTGAAATTAATATTTTTGACATTTATTGTGTGCAAGTATGTAGGCAGAAGAAATATTGTGCTTATTAATGGACATGATTTGTACTTTAAAAAATATGAAGCTATTCAGGTACTATTAATATTTCACAGTACATAATAAAACTGTTTCTTAATTGCAAACAAAAATGGAAAAAACAGAAGGATAAGTTACATGTTTTGAAAAGAAAGAAAAACCACTAAACCATGGATTAGGCAGGACTGTGTGCAATGAATAATTCAGTCAAAATAGTGTAAAATATGAAATTATCATTGTTACTTTTGATTGTTTCTCACGTCTAGTATCTCTCTTATTTCAGGGAATATACACATTTTCTTTCAGCTCTTCCTGTCCACCTTCAGTGCTTCTATTACTTGCCTCGATTAATCAATTTAAAAAAAAACAACACTGAAAAAACTAAAAAAAGCTAGAAACTGAGCCATATTATCCAACGATTCCAATTTTGGCAGCTGAAAAGGAGAAGACACTCCTCTGCAGCAGTTAGTATTAGTATTCAACTGTTATTTTTGTTCCAAATAGTATTAGTATGGTAAACATTATGTAGATTCTTCCTTTTAGAGATTCAGTGCCTCCAGATCTCTTCTCTTTTCTCTCTCTCTGCTCAAATAACAATATGCTGGAATAGTGTGTGGAAAAGGTTCACATGAAATAACTAAGAACTATAAGCACCAGTGTAAAGCACCTACATAGAAATTTAAAAAAAAAATCTTATAACAGCACAATCCTTCTTTGTATGAGAAAGCTTACTGCTTGGTTATAACTAGATAAATTAGAATTACAACAGTAACTGTGGTTTCAGTAAAAAAAAAAAAAAAAAAAAAAAAAAACTCACAGATAGCTTGATATTAAGAAGCACTGTGGAAAAGTATCAGAAAATAGAAGAAGTAATATAAATAAAAAGCAGGAGAAGAGTTATTTTTTGATTACTTACACATAATAGATGATAACCTGCCAGAGATGCAGATCATCGAGTAATACAATGTAAAATAAGAAGCAGAAGGAAATGAAAATGTTAAAACTAGAAAGATTTCAAAGCTGAAATGAGACAGGAATGTGATGAAGAAATAGAGAAGAGGGGAGAAAATATGAAAGATAAATGGAAACCATAATACTACAAATAAGAAGGAAGTGAAGGCAGAATTTTAGAAAAAGCACCAAATATGATTAAAGGAAGGTGAATACTGTATTAGATGAACTACAAAGAGAGAAAAAATAACTCTGCAAGAACTTTATATGCTCTAAGTGAAAGTAGAGAATGATTCTATGTCAACTAATGACAGAGATGGGAAACATCAGGTAACTCTGGCAGTACTGACACAACACCAGTGATTTAGTATGTAGATATAAAAGAAAACAAAAAGTAGCAATTTACTGTTCTGCTAAAGCAGATGCTAACTTTTTTAATCCTTTGACATAGATAATGCTCAATATCATATTTTCTATCCATTTTGATGTTCAAGTGTAATATATCAGGTACAGCACACTTCTCAACTTTCAACAACTGCTGCAATATATGTGCACCCTATATTATTTCATTGCTATTAATATTATATTTTATAGCTCTTCTCGTTCACACTTGCATCAGCCTACATCTCTCATTGCTTAACTACTGCCTGCTCATGAGAACCTAGTCAAACATTTGACATGTCTAATGCTAATCAATAATGCACAACCAACATTTAAAAGGGCTGTAAATTTTCTTATCCCTGTAGCAACTGCCCTGCTCTCATTCAGTCTTTTAATCAAAATGATTATTTGTTTTTACTCCCAGTGTCATATAGCCAGAAACTAATCCACTACTGACACAAAGTGCAACTTTTTTTGCCAATCACAATCTAATCACAAGCTAATGTCTGACACTAAGTCGCTAAACACACACAGCACATGTATTTTATAATTACTAAACAATTTTGCAAACTAATTTCTAGTTACATACATTTCATTTCACAAATTATGGGTAACAGGCACTAATACAGTTATCACACGACAGACAGCTTCACAAAAGCCAATTTTCACATGAAATTCAAATCTCCTTTTTTCAGAATAAAATAGCCGTTTATCTTAATTATGCAGGATTTCAACAAGAACATCAACATGTAGGTTGGGAGGATAAATGTGTACTATAACTGAATGCCTTGTGTGCAAGTACACAATATTACACAGCAGAATCTAGCACACACTCATTTCTATGTCATATAAAAGTACGGATGTGTTACACACTATGCATAAAAAACAGGGATCTTTGTAACAGTGCTAGCTAGCTACATTTCAACTGGTGATACACATTGATGGTAAGGAACCGTTCATACATATAAATGTTCTGATTCAAGGCACCTATTAATAACATTCAATTGAAAGCACTACTGAATGTGTCACGGAGATCAGTACTTATGTGGTATGACTACGTAAAAATACTTTTTTTTTTATAAAATACCATGTCAGAGAACAGAAAGACACCACTCCTAGCATAAACTTTGAACTGATCAGGACCCTTCAATGTTACACACCAATGACCCTCCCATTTCCCCCTCCCAAACATGCCAAGGAACATAAATGCCATTTACTGATGAATTTAGCTCAACTGATGCTCCATTTATCTAATACTTGTTTATTAGCTCACCCTGTCAAGATCTCGTGGCGCTCTCCTCAATTACACACAATATTCCAGAAACTCGTATCTGGTGAACACATGTAAAATATTTTGCTGTCATGTACAAAGATGTAAAAATTATGAAATATCATTGGTATGAAACAATAACAACTAAAAACACAATAACAGTACAAGAGGCAATAAATGCACAAATATTAGGACACACAAATTGGAAGATGGACTATATGTCTAAGTGCAAATTGCATTATATCACAACCACATTCTAGATCACAACACAATAAGTTTTCCAAAGACAACCATATGAGTGCGAGTACAATTGAGAACACAGATTATATGTGACAGCAGTGTGCATCAACACTGCTTTATACTTGTTACAATAGCAAATTTTAGAGTTAAATACCTAAGATTACTCATTCCAAATACACATTAAGTGAAAAATACGGAGCGTTATACATTTTTCTTGCCACAATTGACTTTTTCTGAATGCCACACTGCCCCCCCCCCCCCCCCCAAAAAGGAACAGAACATAAGAATAGTCTTACAACAATTCTTTGATAATCTGCCTTTTTAAGGCACACTGCACTGTTGCAAAACCTTACAGAAAATGGTAAAGAAATATTAATTTTCAATGCGTGATAAAAAGCTTTTCAACACAGTACTTACACCCAAACTTTGCACTAGTCTAAGGTTTTTTTTTGGACCATTTAATAAAGACAACAGAAGATCTGGTATTTTACACATGGTCTGATCATTAGCAGGCACATATGACAGATTATATTTCACTTTTGCTGGAATTTCTTCCAGAACTTTCAACATTACTGTAAACCTTTATTACAAAATTTAGAGTAATGCAGCTGCCAGTACGGGCCATTCAGTGTAAACACTTTCAAAACAGTTATGAGAATCAAATCTTAATGACAACCAAGTCTCCCTGAATGGCAACACAATTTTGAGCCAATATAATATACCTGATATAATTTTCATTAAATTTCAGTGTGAGTCACTTCACAGAACTTTTCATTCTGAGAGGACAGAGAAAACTGTTGAAAGTCAATGCTACTATCAAACCCTTATGGGACGTACAATGGTGTTATTATTTATTCTTGTCGTAGCTTGATTATTGGAATTTTCATCAGGCTCTATTTCTTCCGTCCGGGCATCACCGTCATAAAATCCTGGATTAAGTATGATGTTTGGTACCAGCTCTATTATTTCTTGCTCGTCTCGATGAACTGAAACATTTATTTACCCAAAACATAATGACTATTTATAATTATCACTGTTATATCTACAAGCATGTGTTTGTAAAATAAAAATACACACTCCAATATTCAGATGACAATAGAATGTATTGTTGACACAGTTCACTATACCTGCCATATGTAAAAACATCAGCTGGTGCTGATAAACTGTCTTAAAGGGGAAAATGCTGTACTACATGAACAATATAACTTGGCATACTGTGTGGAGGATGCTGTGAACGGGGCAACTGGCAGAGTCTGTTAACAGCTGCTCTCACCACCCCTGTGTGGGGTGCCAAATTGCATTCTGCATGTTGTAGGTAGTCAGTTTCATGTTTAATAAATTATAATTGAGACTGAAGAGGATAATTTTTTACCAGCAACTGAAACAAGCCAACTTAAACGACACACACATTTAAAAAAGGACTGAATTTTTGAGTCTAGATTTTTAAACAACTAATCCCCTATGAGAGAGGGAAGCATATGATAATGAGAAATACAGGGATACCATGAAGGGAAAAACTCAGTTTCCACCTTGCCTTATGAGATTTACATGTAGGCTGGAATAATAAGCTAAAATGGTAAAGATTAATTTTAACACAAAAGCCCATAATATGACTGACATTACATAAGAGAAACAAGATCAAGTAATATTTACCAAATATTATTTTTTATCTTTTCATACCTTTTGTTACACACTTGTCACTCCTAATTTCTTGTTTTCTTTTAAATGAATTTCCATTATTTACAAAACAAATATAATTTAAAAAATATCTTTCTTTTGTGACATGTTTTTCATTTATAATTTTAATACTTCCTTTCTCAGCAAATAAGCACACAGTAAAACCCTTGATGAGACTTCTTCAAAACCCTATATTAAATGTTACATCTAAGTCTAGTATATGTTATTACCAATATATTACTATTATTTAGGTAAGAAATTATATAATTTTGTCAGATTTATGTTTCTTCTGTAATTATGTCTCAAAAGTATGAAAGGAAGGGTGGTTAGAGTAGAGAAATCTATCAAAACATAATTTCAGTTGTGTACAGAAAGGGAAGGATTTTGGCCATGGTCTTGTTATCATGCTGATTGCCATGTCCAAAATGTGAAAACTGGTCCCATAAGGTGCATGGAGTCATTCTTATGTTTTATTGATTACTTTGTTTGTGATCAATATGTATAACCAAAATTAAATAAGAATTATTTTAAGAGGTAAATGAGACCAGCTAATTATTTCATGCTTTGCACATGGCATAGAAATTTTTGGTTAAAGCCCAACTCATTGTCAACAATCAGTAACCAGCATGCATTATTTCAAGCATGTTCAATTATACTGCCCATTTTTTGTTATATCTGGATTAGTAAAAGTTCATGGTGCATTGTATATGATTTACATTTTATTATCAGCTACAATTATATTCTTCTATATTACAGCTAAAAATTTAGCAAACTTAGTAACTAACAACACTAAAATAGAGTGAAAAACAAGAAATTAGGACAGGACAAGTTACAAGTGAAATTTCAAATGATAGAAGTATTTACAGACCTATCAAGAAAAATAAACAAGTGGAAATCATGTTTGTTCAGCTCCTTATCATTAATAATGGTTTAAAACAAAATAAATACCCAAATTATTATAAACTTAACACAATGGATTTTTTATCTTCAAAAGGCTGGAATCTAATATCTACACAAAGCACTTTCTAGCAACTTTAAACTGTGTCGATTCTCTATTTATATCGAAGGAAAATCCTAGCATGAAAAATAATGAATACAAGACAGAACAACTGGCTGTCACTTACCTTCATGAGGCAAAGTGTTTAATACTGCCAATGGATATGCATAAAATTAAAAGAAATGGCATTATCCTAGATTTTGGAACTATGAATTCTTCCCTAAGGAAAGAGGGTGGGGTAGAGTGAGTAATGTAAGAAATGAAAGGCAAGTCATTCTGATCCCAGGACGAGAAGGACCAACCTGTAGTGTAGTTTATAACAATATAAGAGAATTACAATAAAATGGTCCAATTTTGGAATACCAGCTGGATTTTTGCATAAACAATGTTCCCCTACTACCAAAAAAACCTTTATCAGCGTCATTGTGATACATATTTTACATTAAATTCCTAAAATAAAATTATATTTCTGAATTCTCAGGACAGAAATGCTAGTGATCAATTACTGAAGCATTTGTAATAAACTACCAGGGTCTGAAGCATGCCCAAACAGCGGTAAAGCTCACACAATACTACAGAAAGGTAGCTAAAACCTGAAATTGGCAGCAGTGAGATTTTTGAGCTAAATATATATATATACTGATAGGCTAGACCAATGGGAAATGGAAGGATGTAATAGTGGCAATAGACTCATATCCACCACGACAGAAAACAGAAGCCAACCGCAAAATTGTTTGGGGAAGAGTCAGCAACACAGGTAGATACAATGTGCGAATGTCAAAATTGCAGATATTGAGATAACCGGTTGCGGAATTGAAAAGTAGCTACAATCACTAGCTTCAGGACCACATGAGATACCTGTCGGATTCTATAAGAATTATGCAAAAGAACTTGCTCCCCTTCTAGCAGTAATTTATCGAAGTTCGCTTGAGCAACAAAATGTATCGTAATGACTGGAAAAAAGGGCTGGTCATTCCCATTTTTAAGAAAGGCCATAAGACAGAATCCCACAATTATAGACCTATATCGTTTAATATCAATCGGTTGTAGAATTATGGTTGGTTGCTTTAAAAGAGGGGGAAGGGACCAAACTATGAGGTCATCGGTCCTTGTTCTGAAGCAAACAATGCCACAAGGGTGAGAATAAGACAATGAGACAACACAAAACAGAATGAAAGGAAAAACCACAACGACTGAAGGGCAACAAAAACTTAAATGGACAAAAGGGGACAAGAAAACCACAAAGAAGCAAGAAACAGGTAGAAGAGGTCTCACACACACACACACACACACACACACACACACACAGACACACACACACAATCTATCCACACATATACAGACGGTCTGCTTGTGTCGCACGTTGAAACAACTTTGGAAGACCGAATTCAGTATTCAGGCTTCTCTCTGTTATCTTCCATTTCGGTGCTGGTGTGGTCGCTGAGAGAATGAATAGATGATTTTGACCCACTTACTAATTTTAGATATAGCCAAAATCTCTTAGGGTTTTTGCTCAGGTTGGTTGACAACAACTTACTTTTAAAATCATTGAATAGTTCTCTCATTGCTCTCCTTACACTCATTTTTGCTTTGTTCAGCTTTTGTTTGTCAGATAGTTTTTTACTTTTCTTGAATCTGAGATGAAGTGCTCTTTGTTTACATAGCACTTCTCTAAAACGGCTATTAAACCACGATGGATCTTTCCCGTCCCTTAAAATCTTACTAGGAACATACTTGTCTAGGGCATATTGAACGATACCTTTGAATTTTTTCAATTCGTTCTCCACATCTTTGCCCTCATCACCAAATATTTGATGCTGACTGCTGAGATATTCTGAAATTTGTATCCTGTCACCCTTGCTGAGCAAATATATCTTCCTACCTTTCTTAACATTCCTTGTAGGACATGTCGTCATAGATGCTGTCACAGCCTTATGATCGCTGATACCTTCCTCTACGGTAACTGATTCGATAAGTTCATGTCTGTTTGTTGCCAGAAGGTGTAAGACGTTACGCTCACGAGTTGGTTCTCTAATTATCTGCTCAAGGTAATTTTCGGAAAAGTCATCCGGAACAATACCGCAGAATTCCCTGTCATTGGCACCAGTTTTGATGGCATAACACTTCCAATCTATACCTGGCAAGTTGAAGTCACTCCCTATTACAATGGTATGACCAGGAAAATTGCTAATGATATTCTGCAAGTTCTGCCTGAAATCCTCTACAACTACAGGTCCTGATGCAGGTGGTTTATAAAAGCATCTGATCACCATTTTTGATCGTTCTTTGATACTTAACGGGCCTGCCTGTCAGCAAGGAGAAGGTAATTTGGATGCAACGTTTGCAACATAACTGAAGAGCAATTGTACACACCTAATGTGCAATGGAGGGTCTCCGGCCTCCACCAGGATGCTGGTCAAAAAACTTGTCCCAAAAGTTCCTGTCACTAGGCGAACGCCACAGTGGTGCACTGGGTCGAGTAAACACAATGCTGAGGGTGCTATCGAACCATAAACCTGACTCCCATACATAGTCGAGGTGGGATTGAACAAGGGCTCTGTAGAGCTGCAGCAGTGTAGAGCGATCTGCACCCCAGTTGGTGTTGCTCAGGCAGTGGAGGGCATTGAGGTACTGTCAGCACTTCTGCTTAAGCTGAGAAGGTGAGGAAGCCAAGTCAATTGGGCATCGAAAACCAGTCCTAAGAATCGATGTGTCTCCACTACAGTGAGTGGATCATCAGAGATGAAGTTCTGGTTCCAGATGAATGGTACGATGCCGCAGACGTGCATAATACGCGACTTTGCGGCCGAAAACTGGAAACTGTGGGCAAGAGCCCATGACTGCGCCTTGTGGATGGCTCCCTCCCTCTAGGTGCCGCTCAGCAACACCAGTACTGGTGGAGCAGTACGAAATGTAGGAAACATCTGCATACAGAAAAGGTGAGACGGACAGCCCTACAGCTGTTGCTAGACCACTAATGGCCACTAAAAATAGAGATACACTCAATACGGAGCCCTGCGGGAACCCATCCTACTGGATATGGGGCAAACTATGGAAGGCACCAACTTGAACACAGAAAGTATGAAGGGACAGGGAATTTCGGATCAAAATTGGGAGCGAGCCTTGGAGACCCCACTCGTATAATGTGGCAAGGATATGATGTCACCAGGTCATGTCATACGCTTTTCATAAATCAAAAAAGACGGCAACCAGGTGTTGGCATCATGGAAAAGCTATTCGGGTGGCAGACTCGAGGAACACAAGATTATCAGAAGTAGAGGTACCCTGGCAGAAGCCATCTTGACATGGAGCCAGTAGCCCCATGACTCCAGGACCCATCCCAACCGCCGACACACCATACGTTCCAGCAGCTTACAAAGAACATTGGTGAGGCTGATGGTCCAATAGCTATCCACATCAAGCGGGATTTTACCAGGATAAGCACCAGAATGATGGTGCTCTGCCGCCAATGCGATGGAAAGATGCCACTGCACCAGATTCGATTGAAGACGACGAGGAGATGTCACTTGTAGTCAGATGAGGGAAGTTTAATCATCTGATTGTGGATCTGATCTGGAACACGAGCTGTGTTGTGGCAATGTGCAAGGGCACTGAGGAGCTCCCACTCTGTAAATGGGGCATTATAGGGTTCACTGTGGCATGGAGTGAACGAGAGAACTTTCCTTTCCATCCGCCATTTGAGGGTTCAAAAGGCTGGGGGGTAGTTCTCTGATGCAGAGGCTCAAGCGAAGTGCTCAGAAATCGCATTTGCGTCAGTAGACAACACGCCATTGATGTTAATGCCAGGGATACCTGTTGGGGTCTGGTAACCAAAAAGACATCTGATCTTTGTCCAGACTTGGGAAGGTAACATATGGCATCCAATGGTCAAAACATTTCTCTCCCAACACTCCTGTTTCCATATTTTGATAAGCTAGCAAATGCAGGCACAGAGTTGCTTAAAGACTATGAGGTGCTCCAGGGAAGGGTGCCGCTATAGAGCTCGCCAACACTCTGTAATTACCTCAGCGACTTCCAGTGACCAACAAGAGACCACCTTTCACTGGAGGCACTATAAAAAGCAAGGGATCACGTTTTCTGGCACATTAACGATTGTTGTAGTCACCTGCTCAGCCATCATATCGATGTCACCATGTGGGGGAGAGTCAACAGTGGCCAGAGATGTGCAAGTTTCCCAGTCTGCCTTGTTTAAAGCCCACCAGGGCAAGCGTCCATGGGCCTGAAGCAGGGCAGTGACAGGAAGATGGGGAAGTGGTCACTACAACACAGGTCGTCATGTGCTCTCCAGTGGATAGATGGGGGAAATCCTGGGCTGCGAATGGATAAATCAATGGCCGAGTAACTACCACGAGCCACACTGAAATGTGTGGTGGCCCCAATATTTAAGAGGCAGAGGTCAAGCTGATACAGTAAAGTTCGACATCACTGCCTCGGCCAGTAAGCACGGTGCCAGCCCACAAGGGGTTATGGGTGTTAAAATCTCCCAAAAGTAGGAAAGGTTTAGGGAGTTGATCAATCAGAGCAGCTAATACATTCAGTTATACTGCACCACCTGGAGGAAGATATACACTGCAGACAGCTATTTCCTGCGCCATCCTTATTCTGACAGCCACAGGTTCGAAAGGGGTTTGAAGGGGCGCAGGTTCACTACAGACTGAGTTTAAGACATAAATGCAAACTCCACCTGACACACGATTATAGTCACTAGTTCCTGTAATATCCCTTATAGCCACGAAGGGCAGGGGTAAGCACTGCCAGGAACCAGGTTTCCTGGAGAGCAATGCAGAAAGCAGGTGTAAAGCTTAACAGTTGCCATAGTTCAGCCAGGCGGTGGAAGAAACTGCCGCAATTCCACTGGAGGATGACATCGTGAGATGGGACGCCATTAAACATTCAATGAGGCAGTTTATGCCTCAGGGTCACCTGCTACCACCGACTTATTACCTGAGCTGTCTATATCCATTGTGTCTGACGGTCTGCTGGATCTAGGTCCTCATCGGATGCCAGAATTTCCACCTCATCCCCAAACGCAGAGCTTATATGTAGTGGTGCCACCGCAATTTCCTTGGTCTTAGTGGTCTTCTTTTTGGCCTTTTCTCACTGCTCCTTGGGTTTCTTTGGCTGGGAGGGCTTCACTGATTCAGTCTCCAGGATTGAGGAGGATCATGAAGCCCTACAACCAGCTGCTTTTGGGCACTTCAGTCACTGGCAGGTATCATCTTTCCCTCTAGCAGAAACCTGGGAAGGCAGTGACCAAAGGGATCCCTTCCTGGCGAGAGGTGCCAAAGAAGACTGACGCTTCTCTGGATGAGAAGTGGGGACTTTTGTCCCCTATGGTTGGGGAGGGGGGGGGGCAGGGCAGGGGGGGGGGGGGAGCAGTGCTCCCAAAGCATGTGGTGTGGGCACAATGTGGGAGGGGGGGGGATTGACCCCCACCATCAAGGGGGCAGGTGTAACCTTCTGTCACAGAGCTGACCAGAAATTGCGAAGCTGATGGGGCTACAACCGTTCTTGTAGCGGTGGTCATAGCCACAGGATATAGGCGCTCATATTTTCTCTTAGCCTCAGTGTGGGGCAGTTGATCCAGGGTCTTGTATTCCATGGTTTTCCTATCTTTCTGTAAAATCATGCAGTCTGGTGAGCAAGGGGAATGATGCTCTCCACAGTATTGGGTGTCACCCTCGAAGGCCAAGATGACGGCAATGGTGGCAACCTTATTATACCTCGGACCCCAATGGATGCGCCACACGAAATGAACATCTCGCTGCTCTAAACTGGCGTGCAGATTGTCATCAGACTGCAAAAGAAGCTCTGTGGAATATAATACCCTGGACCATATTTAAACTATGTGGCATGATTGTAAAAGAAACATCTCCAAACTTGTTACAAGTGAGCAAAGCCTGTGACTGGGCAGAGGATGTCGATTTTATCAAGACTGCCCCAGAGTGTGTTTTGGACAAGCCGTCCACCTCAGGAGTCCCCATCAGTTCTCGTTCATACAAGGTACCGGGGTGGATAAGGTTAATGGCCATCCTTAGTCTGAAGTTCCTCCCATGATGTGGCCAGGGAGGGGAATGATTTAGGGTCATACTTTCCTGCATTGTACTGAGACTGCTGGTATCTGATCACCAGCAAGTGATGATGTGGTATGCTTCATCGCGTGTCATCTGCCCTGATGTCACCCACTCCCACCAGAGCCGCCCCCCCCCCCCCCCCACAGGTGCCACCTAGCTACAGCAAAAACAAACTGGCAGGATGGCCTTTGCCAAGAGTCCCGATGCCCCAGGGTGACAGGCATCTACTCCTTCATACATGGGGAGTTAAAGGCACAGGCATCAGCAGAGCAAACCCTATGTTGTCAGGAGGCTACAACCAACAGGGTACATGGCAGCCCCACCACAACAGACTGGCTACTGTGCTGGATATGAGGTGCAATGAAGTCCATGATCATCGTTGGTGCATAAAGTGACACTGCATAGTGCGTGGTGGAAAATGCACCCAGGAAGGTGTCCTCGCCCAAGAGATGGAGAGTGAGCTGGACTGCAGTGCAACGATGAGAAAGTGGAACAATGGACACAATGCACTATGTAAAGTGCCCTTCCCCAATTGGCTCGCTCTTCAGCAAAATTTTGAAAATGGAGGTCAAACCCTACAGTGGACCATCACATAAAGGCCTAAATGTCTGAGACTTCTGTTAGTCGCCCCTTACGACAGGCAGGAATACCTTGGGCCTATTCTAATTCCGAGAACCACAGGGGTATAGAATTATGGAACATGTTTTAGGCTCAAGAATTGTGTATGACATTCTTCGAAAATGAACATCTCCTCTATAAAAATCAATATGGATTACGCAAACAGTGATCCTCTGAAACTCAGCTCACTCTGTTCCTCCATGACATCCACAGTGCAGTAGACAACGGCGCTCAGGTTGTTGCCCTGTTCCTCAATTTCAGTAAGGTATTTGACACCATCCCGCACTGCCGTTTAATGAGAAAAATATAAGCTTAGGGAGTATTGGAACAGATCTGTGATTAGATCAGTGACTTTCTTGCAGACAGAACTCAACACGTCACTCTCAACAGAACTAAATCGACAGATGTAAAGTTAATATCCGGAGTACCACAGGGAAGTGTGATAGGACTGTTGCTGTTTACAATATATATAAATGATCTGGTAGAAAGCATCAGATGCTCTTTAAGGATATTCACAGATGATGCAGTTGTTTATACCAAAGTAGCAATGCCAGAAGATAGTAAGAATTTACAGAACGACCTGCAGAGAATTGATGAATTGTGCAGACTCTGGCAGTTGACCCTGACCATAAATAAATGTAACATACTGCGCATTCATAGGAAAAGAAATCCACAACTATACAGCTACACTATTGATGACAAACAACCGGAAACAGCATCTGCCATAAAATATCTAGGCGTAACTACCCAGAGCGACCTAAGTGGAATGACCATATAAAACAGATAGTGGGTAAGGCAGACACCAGACTCAGATTCATCAGAAGAATCTTAAGGAAATGTAACTTATCCACGAAAGAAGTGGCTTAAAAGGCACTTGTTCACCCGATTCTTGAGTCTTGTCTATCTATCTGGGACCCCTATCAGGTAGGACTGATAGAGGAGATAGAGAAGATCTAATGAAGAGCGGCATGTTTCATCATGGGATCATTTAGTTGGCAAGAGAGCATTACAGAGATGCTAAATGAACTCCACTGACAGACATTACAAGAGAGACATTGTGTATCATGAAGAGATTTACTAGTGAAGAAATTTTTGGGGCGGCACTTCTCAGGAGTCAGACAACTTATTACTTCCCCCCACATACATCTTGCATATTGACCACGAGGAGAAAATTCGAGGAATTAGAGCCAATACAGAGGCTTACTGGCAATCATTCTTCCCACGCACTATTTGCGAGTGGAACAGGATTGGAGGGATCAGATAGTGGAACCAAAAGTAACCTCCACCACATAGAATTAGGTGGCTTGCAGTGTATGATGTAGCTGTAGATGTAGATTACCAAAGCACAAACAACATCTTAAACAAAGAGGACAATTTACATGCTCAGTTAATTGCATAAAGAGGCAGTAGTGTCATGTTTCAAGGAAGAACTAAAAACCTTTAGCTCTGGACATGAGCACGTAGGGGGACCAAAGCTCAACCTTGAAAAACAGCTGACCAAGTACTGGATAAATACGTACCCAGTAGCATAGTTCATGGTGATAGGGATAATCGATATACAGTCTATGGAAAGAAACTCCTAATGAATCTGCACAAATGGTGTAAAACAATGGTTAGATAAAAAGATGCTACACAAAAGAATTTAAATGTCAGAAGAGTACTGTGTGATGCCTTCAACAACTTTCATAGCAGACACTTTTGGAAGACCTCTCACAAACCCCTAACCAATTCTGGTCATATGTAAAGGCTGTCAGCGCAATCAAAGTTAGAGTCCAGACACTCATGGGCGACACAAGAACTTGAACTGTGGGCAAAAAAACAAAATTTGAAGTGCTGAAATGTGATACAAAATATTCCTTTATGAAGGAAAATATAGGAGTACAGCCCTAGTCTAATTCTCACACCACTGTCAAGATGAATCACATGTCGGCAATATTGAGCAACAGTTGAAATCACAAATTTTAAACAGTGTTCCAGGGCCCAATAGCATCCCTATTAGAATCTATACTGAATTTGCAACAAGGATAGCACCTTCTTTGACCATAACAGACTGTAGATCCCTCAAATTAAAACTGTGCTCCCACATTTACAAGAAAGCACACGTCACACCTGTCTGTACAAGGTTGTGGAGGGGATAGTAGATAAGTTTTTGATAAGGAACTCGTGTGGAAAAGTACTGTTTGGATATCAAATAAGTTTGAATAACTTTAAATCTCCCCCTTCATGGTACGCACAACATGGAAACAATAAGCTCTGACCTGCAGGCTCTACATGACATGCTCCTACTCACTGGACAAGGTGAATCTGCAACACATGCTTTCATGCACATTTCCACAAAACCCTGTGCACATTTGTGGAGCACCACAATTAATCCTCTCCACATGGGAAGCTTGGTCTGCTTGTGTCTGTGTATGTGCGGATGGATGGGTGTGTGTGCGCGCGAGTGTACACCTGTCCTTTTTTCCCCCTAAGGTAAGTCTTTCCGCTCCCGGGATTGGAATGACTCCTTACCCTCTCCCTTAAAACCCACATCCTTTCGTCTTTCCCTCTCCTTCCCTCTTTCTTGAAGAAGCAACCGTCGCTTGCGAAAGCCAGAAATTCTGTGTGTGTGTTTGTGTGTTTTATTTATTGTGCCTGTCTACCGGCGCTTTCCCGCTTGGTAAGTCTTGGAATCTTTGTTTTAATTGTCTGCTGCACATATGGTGCAGGTAGTTATACTAGGTGTTGGCTGTTTTCTATTACAGTGTGACATGAGTGTTTTGCTGCACTCCTGCATTGTTAGTGACATAAGATGTTCACCTAGAAGTTCTGTAAAGGAAAGAACACTTTTCATTTACAAAAAATCATCCAAAGGCACACCAAGCCTTACATGTCCTTCAGTGTTTTGGAGGACAAAAATTCTGCTATAATGGGAGAATCAACAAACTTTGATCCATTTTTATTTTATGAATAGTTCAGGATAACGAAATGAGGTTCTGTCACATGATAAAAGGCAGAGGGGCATATACTTTTGCTATACAGGTACTACTCTTAATGCTTGTGTCAACTGAGATACTGAAATAAGTGTGGTTTTTTTAATAGCCGGATGTACTTTCTTATGGCATTTGGTACATGAGTACCATGGTATAACACTTGTTAATCTTGGAATTGGAATTTTGTCACAAAAATATCAAAGAAATGATGCTCTCACATACCAGGCTCCTATTATTTACTTGTTTGTCTAAATCTTTTCAGTTTAAAATGAGCATCTACACTCACTTAAAATAGCTTTCCTAAGCATCTTCCGATACACTACAAGTTAGCTCACAGTCCATTTACAACAATCATAGTTGACTCTGTAGCCACACTGTATAAAGTTCATTTACCTTAGAGGCATCGGTCTATCTTCTTGCTGTATAAAACAATGAAGCTTAGCATGAAACAGAGTTTACCCAGCAATAACTGATTCCTACTGCCTTGCCTTTTAATTTAACACACTTTTTGGATATTTCCACAAAATAATGAATGTTATATCATTGTATTTACCT
The DNA here is from genome assembly GCF_023897955.1 of Schistocerca gregaria. Taxonomy (NCBI): domain Eukaryota; kingdom Metazoa; phylum Arthropoda; class Insecta; order Orthoptera; family Acrididae; genus Schistocerca; species Schistocerca gregaria. The sequence continues at coordinate 532,023,650 of NC_064920.1, forward strand.
TTTCAGGAGCTTCTGAATGATGTTAAAAAGTATACTGCACCATTTCAGAAAAGGTATACTTGTTTTAATATTTTAATTGACACAAAAGTTACAAATATTAAACACACAACATATTTATATTTCACCCTGCCTACTTTCATTTTCCAAAATTCTTCTTTCATTCCCTTGAACCATTCATAAAATAAAAGGGGTGCAAGTCTTAGGTTGTTCAGCTTGCATACATTGTCATCAGTACTGCTGTTCTCTTTATGTCTAGCTATCATACCATATTAAGGAGAATTCAGTTCTGGCACTGCAGCAGTTAAAAAGTTGTTTCTAAATTACAATGATCTGAGGAAATAGAAATGCAATTTCTTGGATCATATCAAATCAGATGATGAAACATTTGAAGGTTGCCATCACAAACTTAAGCCTATGCAACACTCACATAACAACAAAAAATTACAAACTAACCTCACTACAGAGAACTATAGCAACCATTTTTTGAGTCAGGAAATAACTTCTCAATGAGGACACATTAGCAATTTGAATAGCTTCTATAATATGCATCAATAGCCGTATCACAATTCTGAAGTCAAACACTGAGGTGTGTTATTACACAAACTTAACTGGATGACAAAATTTGTGTGTATTCCACTCACGGCGAAACAGTCCTTTGAGTTAGAAGTTTTCTGAAACAACTATTGTGCACTATAGCTCTGGCACTGATTAAGTTTTAGTAGTTACTTATTTCAGTGCCTGAAACTACACCTGGATAAAAAATGTGTGGGAGGTAATGGTGGACAGTGGGGGCGGGTAACATTGGCAGGCAGCAATAAAGGTCACAGGATTCTAATAAACTGGCTGAAGAAGCACATAGTTCAATGATGCTGAAATAAACATTATCAGTGACGATAACATGGAAAGATAACTTAATGTATGCAAAAGTTAATATGAAAATATAAGGGCTTCTGGAATATTTTGGGCTGTTTCTACTTTTGTATTCTGGATAACCCCTTTGCTTGACATCAGGACAATACTCTACACTACCATTCACCAAGGTGTCAAAGTACAACTTTAGTCTTCAGCATTTTTTTCTCACAAAGTAAATAATTTCTGTTACCAGTTGTGGTTACTGTTTGATTTTGGCAAGCACAATGCCTTTCTAAAATATATTTTCATTTTCTAAAGGTTTATGTAAGTTTACAAAGAAGAATACAGTGTTCCACTTCCCACCACAAACTACTACTACTACTACTACTACTACTACTGCCACCACTCTTATCATAAATAATCTCTTATTCACAAAGTTTAATGCCTATTTGTGACTAATTTAAATGGATGGTCAAGTCAATTTAATGTAATTTTCAGAAATAACAGACAGCAAACTTCTAATTATCTTGGTGCAGATTATTCAGCTTGTGAATTATTCATCTATTTTTCATTTTTTTTAAAAAAAGGGAGAGGGAATGGGAGAGGGAGAGGGAGAGAGAAGGAAAAAAAGGGGGTGGGGTAGTAATAAAACCAAAGTCTGATATAGTATCTTATAAATACAGTAGTGGATATCAGTACAAAGGCATGGTTTTTTGCAGGAAAATTAACTTTGTTGGTTGGAATAGCTATGCACAATCTGTATGCAACAGTATGAAATCCAGTATGACAATATGTGGAGTCAAATGGTATTGAATTGGTGTCAGTAGTACAGCGTGTAACAAGACATCAACAATTCAGGTGGTAGAAGATGGAGCTCAGTATAAAGACAGTCAGCTCTGTTAGGTGTTAATGTGCGTATACATGCCTTTAATGCAGACAGGAAACAGACACCATTAGTGACAGTGAATGTTGTGCACATAAACCATGATTGTGACAATTCCGTGCAGAAAACAATCATCATGGTGATGAAAAAGAAAAAATTAATACATACAAGGAAACAGGACTGTCTAATCATCTAATTGCCAAGAAAAAGAACTGATCAAGTACACTGTTTGATAATTTTGTCAGACTGAGCACGCCATGTGGACAGAATGGAAAATGTGGGCAAAGTAGAAAACTGTCTGAGGCATAGAAAGGGTTACTTTTGCACAAATCAAGAGCCACAAACCATTATTCTTCTCAACTTGTTGCTGATTTACAGTTACCTGTAACTGCCAGACATGTACAACAAATTTTGCCACATGACACAAGAAACAAGTGCAGAAACCCACATTAAAACCCAAATATAAACAGGCTAGATTAAAGTTTACTGAAAAACATATGTCATGAACTTCAGAATGGGATAAAGTGATGTTCAATGATGAGAAGACATTTAATTTAGAGATGGCCAGGATGGATTTCAATATTATTGGATTTTTTCAAAGAACAGAGCAGCAGGTAAGAATGAGGAGTAATTTAAATGTGAAAGTGTCATGATTTTGGCAGCCTGCTGCGCTAAAGATAAATCACGCATTGCTTGGCTGAACACTAGAGTGAACTCTATGTACAACGAAATGCAGAAACAGGATTGATTAGAATGTATGAGTATCCAGGGGATAAAAGTTTAATGTTTTAACATGGTGAAGCATCTGTGTATGGTTCTATTAAACCAAAAAGTGGTTTGAATGTAAAGGTATAGATGTCTTGCCCTGGTGTGCACATAGCTTAGACTTGAAGCTCAATACACTTGAAAGGCATGTTTATTGTAATGAAAGGTAATTTGAGGCTGTGCATGAGCTGAAAAGAGCGATATACGAAGAGTGGGCGACAATCTCACTGCTAAAACTATACACCCTAATGAAATCTATGCCAAAGAGGATTTTTGAGGTAATTAGGAGGTTTCTTTTGAGGCAATTAGGAGGTTTGACAATGTAATAACAATGAAATAACACAACTGGACACTGAGTCCCTTATACGAATTCCCAACCAGGAGACCCAAATTCCTTATATTATTATTGTTATGAAAGAAACTTTTTAGTTCTGTTACAGCTGTTAATGTCTTATATATATCTACTACTTTCATAGTAAATTTGATACATATAAGCTTCAGACATTGTACTATTGTTTTCATGGAACCCCACCTTTACACTGATTTCCACTACTACAGTTCTTTAGTTTATAATAAAAATTTCTGGATGTGAAGACACAGATGAGAAAAACATACTTGAGTGATTTAACAGCAATACCTGTGAACTGGGATGAGAGCAACAAAGAGGCACAATATAGGGAACAAAATGCATTTGGTACAGAAAGGCAGCAAAGATGAGGTGACTAAGGAACCTTTTATTAGGCACACCAAAGCACTGAAATTCATTAATCTGTTATTAGAGTATGCACAAAAATTTCTTCTAAATGTACTAATTTTTTGACTCTCAGGAGAATGATAACCTTTGTCAGGAAAAACAAGTGAAGCAAGACAGAAGAAAATACACAGTTATTTTCTGAATGTGAACTGCAAGTGAGTTAAAAAACGAATTACAGTGTGTCTTAAGTGTCTTTTTGTAAATAAGACATCAGTTTCCTGTGTGTAATGCATAAATAATGCAGTGGGCTTTCAAATATGATATTTAACACATTTTATACATATAGGAAAAAGCACGCTGCAGTAAGAACATAGTATTTGGGATTATCTGTGTTTTTCAATTATTTGTGAAGTCTCAGTTTTGTATTAACCCAGATATTCAGGAGCTTGCTATATTTGTGAGTAAAGAAGCACAATAGTTAGTGTGCAGTTAGAGGGTTAGGGTTCAATGTGCTGTTGGCAATGAGGTCACCAGAGATAAGACAAACACTCAGAGGGCAAGAAAATCAGCCCTCTTCTTTTCGAAGGAACTATTCTGACATTCACTGTAATCAATTTAGGGAAACCACGAGAAAACCTGAATCTGGATGCACACAGAGAGATTTGAACCTTGATTCCCCCAAATGCAAGTCCAGTACCCAACTCCCATGCCATTATTCTCCAAAGTAGAAGTAAGTATAACAAACTCATTAAAATTGGCTTCATAAATAGTAAGCACTAATGACAATTACAGTCTTAACTACCATGTCATTACAATCCTTGAATAGTATTTTCCTCAAACAATATATTGGATACTTCATTAAACAGCTTTACAACTATCTAACTATATATAAATGAATTGTGGAGATTAATAAAGATTGTTATCATGCATTTTTACAACAAAATACACCACATTTTCTCACAGATAATAGAATTGTACCAATTCATAGTACCAAAAAGTGATGGTTTTTATATTGTTCTATAATAGATGCTTTTACCAATTCTAAACAGATTTACTGTGCATTTTCATATGAAGAAACAAATTCTGCATATTCAATGGGATTTTTGAACCCTGTATGGCAGAGATCATCTCAGTAGGCATTTCTTTTAAATGTGATACAGATACAACAGAAAAAGGCCTTTTGTAGTTGACATTGCTTGGCAATGCCAACTGTAACTATTTCATTTAAAGGGCTATAATGTTTGTAATATAAGCAATTTTGTGTTTGCCTTGTTGACCTCACTGATGCAGATGACGATAATAGAAGGCAAAGGGTGAAACTCAGTGCTGGTACTTAGCCTACTCCTCCCAAATAGCTCGAAAGAAGGCATTGAGATTAATATCCTGACCCAGAAGGCTGATCATCAATAGTGTTACTTGCCTTTATCCTATGAGATGCTGTGAAGAGGTTTGGAATCTAACTCAAGCAACTGGCATAACATGAGGTGACAAGGAATTTTACACCACTACCATCTCACCCCCCCCCCTCCCCCACACTGTCCAAAAGATGGAGGTCAGAAATTTTTACATAATCAGGTTTTTAACAGGCTGCCTCTGAGTCAAGTTACACCACAGAAGTGTGAATTATCAACATAATTATGATAATGGAAATTCTTGGGTGGAATATAAATTATGAAATGAGTGAAACTAACAATTCACTGTACAGTTGAGTTGTTGTGTGGGCACGTAAGAAGACTGAAAATACTGTTAAGCTTTCGAAGGAAGCTCATTTTGAGAGTTAGCTACTACAGAATACACAGCCACGCACACAGACTGAGTCCTGTCCAGCTGCAGTGCCAGGGCAATATAGTCGATCAGGACGATGAAGGTGTGCAGTTGTATATATGTATGTGTATGTGTATACTGTGTGTGCTGAGGGAATTGGGTTAGAAAATGAGACACTATAAGTACTTGGTGAGTTTTGCTTTCCGGACAGAAAAATAACTGGTGATTGTCAAAGCAAGATGATACAAAATGAAGGCCTGACCAGAGCAAGAAAAATAAATATTAAAAGGAGGAATCTGTTGAATCTAATATAAACTGATGTGTTAGGAATTACTTTCTGAAAATATTCATCTGAACTTACAACTGAATGAAAATGACTTGAACGAATGATCAACAGTTCAGACACAAGGAGAATAGATTTTCAAATGTGGTGCTAAGAAAATGCTGAAGATTAGATGGATACATCGAGTAATTAATGGTGGGATATTGAACCAAATTGCGGAAAAAAAGATTTAAGGCACAACATAACTTAAACAAGGGATTGGTTAATACAGCATTAGGGAATCATCAGTTTGGTAATGGAGGGAAGTACAGAGAGTAAAAACTGTAAAGCATGATCAAGCAATGAATACAGTAAGTAGGTTCAAATGGATGTAGGTTGCAGTAGTTATGCAAACAAGAAGAGGCCTGTCTTGGGACTGAAGACCACTGCAGCAAACTGTTTACTAGTTAGCTCTGAGGGAGGAAATAGTCCCAAAGCTTTGAAATATTTTCAGTCTCATTTATATCTATTGACCATTCAACACCTAAACTACACAGCGAGTTGTTACTTTTACACTTACCAGTCATCAATCAAATTTGTGGAAGTGAGAGTGTTGGATGATGTCACAGAACAAGTGAGGCAAAGATATGTTTGAAATTGTACAAAATCAACATGGAAAGCCACTCCTGAATTGGGTAGTTTTCATTTGGCTATTCTGCAGATAGTGAGGAAATGTCTTCTTAAACTGTACAGATTTCCACAAGTGCAAGAACTGGATAACACTGATAAAGTAGCCAACAAGGAGATTAAATTGAAATGTTAAGTTGGTTGAAGACAAGGAAATTTGATACATTGAACAAATAAAGCTTATATAGCAATTAAGTGGTTAAAATCTTATTTGTGTGCATGAATAATAGGATTTAATTAGCACTTCAACTATCACTGCCCTGTTAACAACCTATATTCACAATCATTAGCTATTGTCTTTCCAATAAGTTTGTATTCGTCAATCAAGTGAGAATATCTGTGCACACTTAAACATACAGTCTTCAGCAATGGAATGGGAAATAAAGGAGTGTGTTCTGGGTCATTAAAATAAAATAATAAAACTCAGAAATGAAAAAATAATATATTTACTTAATAAAGAAAACAAGAAATATACAACATGATCATAAACTGGTTACTGAACCAAAAGAATCTGTGACACTCTGCAGCTACTACAGTAAAGTCTCTATAACAGACAATTCTTTAAAGCTTATTTTATATTCTGGAATTACTCCAGCACCATTTAGGAGCACATTTCATGTATTTCTATAATAAACTATTTAAATAGCGTAAATATTTAGCTGTACCCTTACATCACTGTCACGGAAGACTGCATTAGTTTCTGTCCTGAACATATATCAACAGAGAAAGTCAGCACTAAAGGCAACGGTGCATCAGGACGGAATATTCAATACTGTTTTGCATGATTTGTGTACAAGATCAATATTTACATATGTTCTGAAGATGCCAGTGAAAGCTGAACATCTCTTTTACTATACAACTCTGATAAATACCAACTAAGTATTTTTGCACGCTTTTTCATCAATCACCTTCAATCTACACAAGATGAACACACTCACAGTGACACACTACATGACATACTTTCACAACAAAGCATCAATAGCTGTATCTTTAAAGGGGATGACACAGGATGATTTGTCACATCTTGATGATATAAGGCAAGGAAAAATCTGACAAAAGGCGTGAGATTCTACTTTTAAAGCTTATACAAATGAACATGCAATGATATTCAGAGCACCACTCTGAAAGTCACATTCAAATCACCAAAACACAAGTACAAAGGAAAATTCAATTCCTGGGAAACTGTGGTATTCAAAAACCAATGTAGCCTGTCACTCAGCTGAGGAATGAAATTGAATAATGAGCAATGTAAGTTAGTATTGGCAGGTTCCATATCTGATTCTATCAAACTATTTGCTTTACTTACTGATAGTGAAAGCGAAATGCTGATTAAAATATGAACCAAAAAACAATGTTGCTACGTATTAACTACTCAACTCACTCAATGATATTTTTTAATACTGAATGTTGTATATTTAAATATTCCACAAATCACACACAAGACGGTGAAAGAACAAGCAATACTAATAAGCATAACTTTAAAAATGTCTGCTGATTGTACGTTTCAGAAAATAAAATACAGTTGAAGTGAACAAAAATAATACATACAGATACAGTTTTTGGTGCCTATTATTGCTGCAGATGTAAAACAAACAAAATGCCAGAATTTCTGGACAAGTGATACAATGAAAAACAAAAAGTTTAACTTAAATCACATCACATACAGTGATAAGGTTATATTAAATAGATGGGGCCAAGCCAGAAGACAACATTTAAGTATAACAGAGATTAACAGAACAAAAAGCTCTCTGTTAGGCAAAAATGAAAGTTTCAAAATATGTACAAAATACCAGCAATCAAGAGAGTGGCATAAAAGACAAGTGAACCACAAAACAGGGAAAACTTTTAGAAGCAAATAATATACTACAATTTGGTGTTCAAATTGATCATAAACAAATATGGTTCAGCAAAAGGCAACAACTACAATTAGATTATGAAATTTTCGGCCTGAAAAACATAAACAAAAGAATGAAACTTATATATTCTTTACCAAAACATCACAACCACCTCCCACCCCCCCTGCACCCCTCCCCATGATAGCAGAAAAACAGCAACAAAATGATTAAGTTAATCCTGCTTATGTGTTATAGGGCTGAAAGAATGAAGAGCAATGTGTATGTAGTCAAAGCTGGCGAGAAGAAAAACAAGAGTCTGAAATCCTAATCAAACAGACAAAGGAAGAAATAGTAAATGAAAGGGGGGACACCTCTTCCACTTCCGGAAATGAAATACCTGGCTTCAAAAGTATGGAATGTCGTCTTACTATTGGCCTTCTTGTCATATTCAATTTGGTAAGTGATCATGTCTGATATGTCACTTTACAGTCTTATATCACATGACAGCAGATAACTAGCAAAATATAAGCTGCCAAAAATTCATTAATTTTGAGAGAACTCTGTGATGGCACAACATTAACAGCAATAATGGTGGTATGAATGAATAGAAAAGAACATTATCACATTACTGACAAAATATGTGGGGCTTTGGATTCAGTTTTACACTATATAACACTTAACAGCTGGCAATGTATATGATACGGAGGCCATTCAGGAAAACAACAGAAAAACACAATATGCAAACGAAACATAATTATGAACACAGCATATTTTTGAGCAGCATACTAAATACAGCAGACCAAAAAATAACAATTTACACGGTGTGATACTTCAACATAAACACTACGAAAGTATAATACCAAATAATTCACTTTCTTTAAATTTAGCTGTCATTACAATCTCAGTCAAATATACAATAACAAAACTAGCAAAACACTTATTATATTCAGACTTACTACATATGTCTACTCTGAAAAAGGAACAAGCATGAAAGAAGCAGGAGACCACCCCATGTAGGCAAAACAGGTACATTTCTTCAGTGATCTTTTCACAACTAACAAGACAACACACAAAATATTGTGTGTTTTGAAATTGAAGTTGAATAAAGTAGTGAGAGAATGTAAATTAACATGATTGTTTACATTTTTAAGGCTATTAGTCACACTAATTACACCAGGACATGCTCAAATCTGTCTACAGAAGCACGAGCCTCAAACTACAACAGTGCAAGAAACTATAAACACAATAATTACATAACTACAATAACAAAATATATTATAACTATAACATTTCTTTGGAATGGAAAAATGTTGGCTACATGTGTACATTCATCTTGCGAGCTGTTGAATCAGAGAGCACTTTCAGTTATCTCTTGTTTAGAAGGTGGTTGCCGATTGGCTGAAATATTCAGGCATTACACATTTCATTCAGAAAATATTAACAAGTCTCTTACAACTTGCAATAATTGGAAATCAATGCCAATAGGTGAAGTTTTAAGAAGTTAGCAGTGCAACATGCAACACAAAATGTTTTCTGCCTTATCAAATGATACAAATATTAACGTGATCTTTCAAAATGTATTGGCTAGATCGAAATAAAAGTATTTACCAAATTCATATTTTTAATATTGATTAGATACTTAAATTATATTTTAATAGTAATGAGATTTTTAATAAGCCAGACATTTTTGACCACAAATTGACACGCACACACACACACACACACACACACACACACACACACAAAATTCTGAAGAGTATAAACAATGGTCAGAAATTATTTCAGGGTTGTTAGCCTGTGCAGTAATTCCAAAAAGAGAGTTCAAATTTTATCTATAAATTAGTGTGAATTTAGAAAGCATCACCCATGCAAAACACAGTTTGCCCTTTTCACATGCAATATCCTGTGAAGATTGGATGCAGATCAATAGGCAGACTGTCCCTCGACACATAAAAAGCTCCAAGCATATGGCACTGTTTTGAAAATACACAAATGGCTCAAATTTTTTTTTAGCCACAGAACCCAGTACTTTACTCTGGATGGCAAAAGTAATAGAGACAAAAATTTTCTCCGGAATGTCCCATGGAAGCAAAACCACATAGCTTAAGGACACCTGTGCACTGCTTACAAACAGCGTGGTGGGTCATAACAGCAGCAAACAACTAGTATTGTGTAGCATTATGCTGAGCCAGGGAATACATGAATGTTACACAGTGACTGTTTTTGAATTATTTTATGTTATTCATGTGATGTGCCAGGTCAAATTTGTGCTCATAACAGACAAAATGCCTTCCATATGTTGTGCGACCAGGTGTACAGGAAATTCCTCACCATGAATGAAACTGGAAGTTTTTTTCATTTCCAAAGAAAGAAACAACTATTCAAAAAATGGGAACAAGCTAGCCCAAGGGAAAGTTCAACTAGTAGCAGAACAACAACAGTAAGTTATATACATTACTACATGATTATACTGCTGTATAACAAATAATGTGAAGCATGATCTTCAATTTACACATAACTTACTACTTACTGTGTTACTGTTTTGGTATTATTATTATTATTATTATTATTATTATTATTATTGCATAATGGGATATCAAAACTGAATAGTCTGTGTGAAATGTGTCCACAGCTCTAGGTAAACTCTATATACAGATTTAATACCTGCTCATTTGAAATTTTTATTTTCCATCAACTTTTCAATATGTTGTCATTGCATTCATAGCAGTTAGAGGACACTAAATGCCAATTTATAGTTGGGCTATGCACGTAACACTTGTCTACAAATTTTAGCTTACAACATTTTATTATTTCCTGTTCCATATCAGTGGTTTGCTTGCTGTGAAGTGAAGTCTGGTACGAAACAAAAGTGCACAAATGTGCGATTTGGTATGTTCTGTGTCGTGTTTAGAGAGATGCTTTTTTTTTTTATCAAATTCGAACACTACCTATGTGGGCTTATTACTATGTCAACTGAGCTACTTGTAGAAATTTAAACAAGGCATCAATTCAAGGGAGTTGGCAAGAGTAGAGGTTGTTCTCTCTACTTGAGCAAAGCTGGAAGCTGTAGAATTGATCCCAAGACAAAGAGACAGAAACTTGAAGAGGAAAATATTCAGGCAGTTGTTCAGTAGTCTGTAGGAGGCGGAAATGTATTTGGAAGGTCAATTCTTTCTACATCTACATATATACCCCGCTAGCCACCAAGCGGTGTTTGGCGGAGGGCACAATTTGCACCAAAGTCATATTCTCCCCCCCCCCCATTCCACGCGCGGATCGCGCAGGGGAAAAATGACTGTCTGAACGCCTCAGTACAACCTCTAATTTCTCTTATCTTTGAATGGTGATCATTGTGCGATTTGAAAGTTGGTGGTAATAATATATGCTCTACATCCTCGGTGAAGCTTGGATTTCTGAATTTAGTGAGCAGCCCCTTCTGTTTAGTGAGCCATCTATCTGCAAGTGTGTCACACTTCAAACTTTCTATGAGATTTGTAACACTTTCGCGATGGCTAAATGTACCAGTCATGAATCTTGCCGCTCTTGTTTGGATCTTCTCAACCTCTTGAATCAGACCCAACTGGTAAGAGTCCCTTACATACGAACAATACTCTAAGACTGGACGAACTAACATATTGTGAGCTATTTCCTTTGTTGAAGGACTGCATTGCTTCAGGATTCTATCAATAAACTGCAATCTTGAGTTCGCCTTACCTGTTACTTGTGTAATCTGATCATTCCATTTGAGATCATTTCAAATAGTCACACAGAGATAACTGCCAGTCATGACACCACACATTTATTTTCTGCAAATCCTTACTGATTTGTTCACAACTTTCATGTGGTACTACTTTCCTGTAGACTACAACATCATCGGCAAACAGTCTAATGCCGCTGTCAGTAACATCAACCAGATCGTTCATTAAGTTGCTGTCTGAGTAAAAGGAACAATTTTCAATGATAAAACTACCTGATTTCAGGGATATTATTACAAAACCTACATCTGTATGGTTTGCTAACATTCAAATAGTTCCTGTTGCTGTGATAAAATATTCTGTTCTTGTTAGTAAAACTCTTTATGTGTCAGTATTTGTTTGACCAAGAAAACAAACAGGGTAAGCCTAAACGGGGATAAATTTTTACCAAGGGTGTCAAGCATGGGTGAATTAGGTAATGTGTTAGACTGTGTGGAAAAAGTTGATATGGACATGAATGCACTAAATGATATTGAGCAAATTTTGAGTTTTGTATGTGAGATTCTTCAGACACTTGTTTTATCTGAGTACAGAAAGAGCAAAAACATACACTTTCTCATTAAACTGTTGAAATTACTATAATCAAAGAAACTTTCACACACTCCACCATACGTGATATTTTATTGTTTATCTTGCAGTACTTCTCAATGTGGTTATACATTTATCAGAGATTCATGTTTTTTGTAGGCCCTCTTCTATCAACAATTCAAAGAGTGTTCTGGTATTATTTGGACCCCCAGAAGGAGCAATGTGAAAATCATTTTTTGCCATATATAAGAGATAAATGTAAATTTCTTAAACTGGATGAATATCATGTCAACCTTCTACAAGATGAAATATATCTAAAGGAATATTTTGACTACAAAGGAGAAAGTGTTGTCTGTATGGTTAATGATGAATGTTTGACAGCAAATGCAGAATATGTTTTCATGATTAACAGTATACTGAGGAATTTTAAATATGTTGTTCATATCTTACTAGCCTAGAAATTAAAAGGTGATAATTTATACCAATGAATAAAAGAATAAAGAATAATACTGTGTCTTGTAGAGACAGGATTCAAAGTATTGTCTGTAATTTCAGATAATAATTCTGATAAGGGAAAGGCACTATCATAATTTTTAAATCCACCTTCAGTTTCTCAAGTACATAACCATCCTAAATATTCAGCATGTGACTTTTTTTTAACTTACTGAGTGAACATTATGAACTGCATCTTGTATAACTGTTTAAAGGACAAATAAAGAAGAAGAAAAAAATTCCTGTATGAACAATGTAGGAAAAGATAGATTGCTACTGACAGTGAAGAAGACACATTAAGTTGCAGACAGGCACAATTAAAACACACTTACATAAAGCTTTTGGTCAGAGCCTTCATCAACTAAAGAGGAACCCTCACTATTCATACACACTAGCAAGCACACCTCATGCACACATGACCAACAACTCCAGCATCTCAGGCTGGCCTGAGGTGCTGGATGATCTTCACGGTGTATGAATGGTGAGTGTTCCTCTTTTGTTGATGAAGGCAGTGACAAAGTTTTATGTAAGTGTCTTAATTGTGCCTGTCTGCAACTTAATGTGTCTTCTTTATGGTAAGTAGTAATCTATCTTTTCCTACATCATTGGTACTCCTACCTGGAATTTCAACTGTTTAATTCCTGTGTGATCTATCCCACATTTCAGAAAAGTGATTCTCATATGCATTATGCCTGTTTTGACACCTCACTGAAGTTAGATGACTTTGAATATGAAAAACTGGCAACATACTGTTATGGTCTAATTTTGAAAGTAATAGGACCAAATAACTTCTAAAAACAAGCTGCTAAACTAGTTCTGCAAGTTTTTGATGATATCACAGCTAATGCCCTTCAAATACTAGGCCCAAAACACTCCTTATCTCATGGTGTAGAAACAGAATATTACATTAGTTTGTCTGTAAAATGGTAGAAAATAATAAATGTGAAAACACCATTAAAATGTAACAGATTAAATGATGCATTCATGGGCCCTTTAAACCAATGTACAGCAGCTGAATTCAAGTATGCATAACTTAAAGGAACAATTGAATGGCTAAATAGATGGTAAAAAATAAACATCCGACATCCTTAGGGCTCATTGGCTCATTAACAAAAGAAACTTGTTCAGCATTAATGCAAACAACAAAGGGTTTTATAAAATTTTCTAAATATTGCATTATTGAGTTGCAGTTTCCCTACTTTCTTCTGGAAAGTTTCAAAGTAATTTGCTAAGGGAGAGATTCATAAATGATGGGCAGTTATGTGGAGGTCAGCAAAATGTATAAGGCATATATATCAGGTAGAGCAGAAGCTTTACTTACAGTTTGTAACTAGGCTAAATTTAAAATCAACAGTTTTCGACAAGATTAGTATACAATCCATAAAAGATATTTTGTCACATGTATCAAATAATGACACTAAGAATTCTTCTATATGATAAAATAGAAGTTAATTCATCATAAATTAGTAAAAAGTGAAAATTTGGCTATTCTTACATACATAGAAGGCTACTGTTGCTATTTTGTTTTGACACACACAAACTGTGAGTTTTGAAAAGATATTTTGCTGTTAGATAACATTTTAGATGACCTCACATTGTATTCTCTAATACAGAATGCAAGTAGAAAAAAACTAATTCCTTGTTCTCAAATTATCAGTGTGGATGTCCTCTTATCTGATTTAAGAAATTGTCTGATAAAAAAGTGGTTCAAATGGCTCTGAGCACTATGGGACTCAACTGCTGTGGTCATCAGTTCCCTAGAACTTAGAACTACTTAAACCTAACTAACCTAAGGACATCACACACATCCATGCCCGAGGCAGGATTCGAACCTGAGACCGTAGCAGTTGCACGGTTCCGGACTGCGCGCCTAGAACCGCGAGACCACCTAGGCCGGCAATTGTGTGATAAGTTTGAAAAGTTTCTTAAAGTACCAAACCAAAAAGAACTCATTTCAAACCTGACTTGGGATTCAGTTTTAATGAATGAACTGCTTTGGGAAAGGAATGTGGTAGTCACAGTGGCCAAGATATTTGCAAAAACGTAATATGGATTTCTACCTACGTATTTCTTAACAAGTAAATGATGAAGATGAAAAATCAAAGCACTGTAAAGGATGCTGTCCCTAGGAAGAAAAACATATCAGCAAAATTAAGTGAAGGCTGAATTGAACTTTTTATTATATACAGTACACTGTATTTATATTGTGGAATGAGGATTGCAATATGCACCACATATATATAACTTATAATAATATATTCATTACTGCTCTGTATTCCTCATAGTTGCTATGATAAACAAAGCTATTATGCAAAAAAGATTCTTTACTATTTTGATTATTAAACAAGCTAGTTATTGTATAGTAAAGAACATGTGCATAGGCCTAATTAAGTCATCTGTTGCTTTATATGTTCTGGATTTTCGGTGTTGAAACAGGTGTTTGCTTTAGTTTGTGTATGAAATAATTGATATTAGACTCATTTAATTGAAATAGTTATGTATGTCACTAGAAATATATTATTTAGTCAGAAAAAAGCATTTGTAGAAATGACTACCAGCAGAAACTGCTCTTGGGTGTGAAAGGAGGGGGCGCAAGCAAGTCTTGTATGACTACTCTTGGTAGGATGGCAGCTCAAAGCACAGGCTTTCTCAGTCTAGATGGCATTGATGGAAGTGTGATAGGACCCCTTTTGTTCTCCATGTCTATAAACGATCTGTCTTTATGTACATGAACTATCTGTCAGATTAGGTAGGCAGCAATCTTTAAGACTGCTTGCTTGTGATGCTGTTGTGTAAAAAAAAATGCTGACTGAATGACCGTAGGGATATTCAAGGTGACTTGGAGGGGGTTGGGTTCGTTGGGGGAAGAGACCAAACAGCGAGGTCATCGGTCTCATCGGATTAGGGAAGGGTGTGGAAGGAAGTCGGCTGTGCCCTTTCAAAGGAACCATCCCAGCATTTGCCCGGAGCGATTTAGGGAAATCACGGAAAACCTAAATCAGAGTGGCTGGACGCAAGATGACTTGGACAAAATTTCTATTTTGTGTAATGATTGACAGCTTGTATAACATGTGAATAAATGGAAGTTTATGTGGATTAACATAAGTTAATGTGAATGGATGGGAGGTACATTCCTGTAATGCTTGAAAACATTGTTAATGATAACCTGCTTGACTCAGCCACCTCAATTAAGTACCTAGATTCAACATTGTGGCGTTGAGCAGACTAAAAGCCATTTCCTTCAGTATTCCTCATCGCCACCAATCATCTGCACATTGCAAGACTTTATGAGAGCTACACCAAATGCACTTGCAGTGTCCAATTTTTGGTCTTCTTTTGTGTAAAATTATGTCAAATATATATACACACACACACACACTTTTGACATGATAATAAATAAACTGCAAAATGACATGACATGCAATGAGCACATAGCATTAGTTTAAGGAAAATAAATGGCAGACTGGTTTATTGGGTGAATCCTGCACCTACACAGGTACCACAGACAGAGCACTTGTTTGAGTACTGCATAAGAGTTACAGATCACCACTGGGCAATTTTGTTACCACAAGAGTGTTGTGCAAATGTTCTGTGATCTTGGATGGGAATCCTGGGAGGGACAAAGACAATATTTTTGTGACACTCTATTGATTTTAGAAAACCAGCATTTGCAATAGACTGCACAATGATTCTACTATCTCCAATGTTCATCTCATGTAATGACAGTATGAACAAAGTAAGGGAGATTAGTACTCTTATGTGGGCATGAAGGTAGTTATTTTTTCTCTCACTCCATTAGTGAGTGGAACAGGAAAGGAAATGACTAGGATTTTAAAAAGTACCACTGCCACACACTGCACACTGATTTGGTGTGTGTGTGTGTGTGTGTGTGTGTGTGTGTGTGTGTGTGTGTGTGTGTGTGTGTGTGTGTGATCAACTGAAGGTATAACACACAGTGATGGGAATGTCACCCCCACTAATGGCTAGGACACTTCCATCAGTGGAGTGCATGCGCTCTACCAAGACACAAATGAGGGAACTGGCCTCAGAAAAGTTTCATATGTTCTTTTACATTCCCACTGGTAGCTTACACGCTGAATCAAACTTTTCTGACATTGTAAAAACAAACACAACTTCCTTTATAGTTAGGATGTAGAGTACATTGTGAAACCAGTTTCAGTATGCAGAGGATGTCTTTTTTATGTGTACAACACTGACATGTCTCCAATATGCTAGTACGTGTGGTGTAGTGTCATGATCATGTTGGAGATGATGACAGAAGGGAGAGGGTGAAACCTGGTGCCAGCACATAGCCTCTCCTTGCAAACAGCATAAAGGGGCCACCAAGCTTAACAGCACTAGCCAACGGACGGATCACCATCAGCAGTATCACATGTCCTCACTTCATGAGACAATTGCGGAAAGGTTTGGAACTTAATCAAAGATATTGGCACAAAAACTGGTGTTCAAGAACCATATGCCACCACCTCTGCTTCCCTTTCATCTATCAACAGGATTCTAACCAGCTGACATCCAAGTCAAGCACTACCACACAAGCGTGCTTTAGCGATCTTGGTGGTGGTGGTGGTTAGTGTTTAACGTCCCGTCGACAACGAGGTCTTTAGAGACGGAGCGCAAGCTCGGGTTAGGGAAGGATTGGGAAGGAAATCGGCCGTGCCCTTTCAAAGGAACCATCCCGGCATTTGCCTGAAACGATTTAGGGAAATCACGGAAAACCTAAATCAGGATGGCCGGAGACGGGATTGAACCGTCGTCCTCCCGAATACGAGTCCAGTGTGCTAACCACTGCGCCACCTCGCTCGGTAGCGATCTTGGTTATGGAGGCAGGTGATACTGAGCTGAGAAGTCCTTGAACGATTTAAATTTTGTAATCAGTGTTCCATCATCTGAAAACACCAAAAAAACCATCTGAGACTGTCTGAATGTTTCAACATGGCAGGCTCCGTACCCTATTTTTTGATACTTCATAATTCCTGAGCCTGAACTAAATCCAATAAGGGAAAGAATACAGTGAAGATCGGTTGCCCAATTGTTCTTGAAAATGGTAGAGCAATGCCTCTGACATAAAACTGTGACCAGTTTTTGAACAATTACAATTTTTCCTCACGCAAACATGCGCAAAGGATCAAGGGAAGTTTATCAATGTATGTGTCTACAAATAAACCCCTGGTGTACGCTTGAGTGACGATTCACACAAAGATAACAACATGTATTTCAAGGAGGATAAGCAGACAGATGCAGCCATGGAGTTTTACATAAATTCAGATGCTACCTAAGTGGAAATATCTCTCAGACATGAGAGCAATGAACATTTATTTCACAAGATAGTGAAGTACAATTTGTTTCTACACTGTCATCTTCTGGCATTTGATACAAACAGAAGACACGAGTCTTTTTTGTTTTCTGTCATTTTTTAGTCGCTTCTACATTCCTTAGATGTGTTTTGGCTAATGCAACTACATGAGAGGCTCTTTTATTGTGCCACATTTGTTTCATTTCCTTTCATTTCTGGAGCCCGTAATACACATTTGTTTTGTATATAATAAATGTATTATGTAATAATTACAGATTTGTCACATGATTTGTGGTCTTACTAATGCTGTCCTGGAGATGCACTTAGATGTTATGTGTACCTAGGATGTCTGATTTTCAGCATTTTATAACATGGTGACTTAGCACTTTACACTGCTCACTGTATTTTGGTTTGGGTTTTTTACTGTTTGTAGTTTAGCCAATGTTGTTCTGTGTTTTCTCTTTCATCTTTTTTTTGTGTTGTGGTGTCATGCCTGTCTGTAGTTTAATATTGTGTGTGTGTGTGTGTGTGTGTGTGTGTGTGTGTGTGTGTGTGTGTGTGTGTTGGGGGGGGGGCGCACGCATAAGAGCGCACTTTTCTTTATTGTTATTTAGTCTTGGTGTGTTCTATATCCTTCCCCCTTTTTTTTGGTGGCTAACATTATCAATGAGTTGTTACTTATATTGATTTGGTCATTTATTACTTTCTTGTTCGCAGTACATACAACATACAGAACAGCAAGACCCATAACTTGACTAACAAAAAGAAATGGTACACTTTCACACACAAAGAGCCCTTGCAACAACAAAAAACTATAATGTAATACCAAACCTACGATTATTATGTAACAAATTATTATCTACAAAAACAAACATGTATTACATTTAACAAATTAAATGAAAAATCTGGAAAGAGCAGCAGCTTCCAGAAGGTTGCACATCGGCACTAATACATATCCTACACACAAGCAAAGCAGTAAGACGGAACCTGGGAACTACAGGGGAATTTCTTTAACACCTGTGGTGTATAAGGTATTCTCAAAAGCACTGCTAAATAGAGTGGAAGAACAACTAAATCCACAGATTGATGAGTACCAAGGAGGCTTCAGAAAGGAGAGATCATGTGCATAACAGATCCTGAATCTAAAACTGATAGTCACTTATCAAAAACAGAGGAGTAAAAAGTTTGTGCTTACATTCACAGACTTCAAGAAAGCCTATGATTCTGTAGACAGACACACACTGTTCCAAATTTTAGGGGAGATGAGTTTTGATAGAAAATCTAGTGAACTGGTTAAACAAACCCTAAGCAGCACAACACCCAAGGTCAAGTTCAGAGGATAGCTGTCGGGGGCCTTTAAAATTACAATCGGGGTGAGACAGGGAGACGGACTCTCCCTCTGCTCTTTAATTGTGTCATTGATAAGGTGATCAGAGAGTAGTGACAAGGAATGAAAGGAATGTGTGGAATACAACTGGGGTGTAAGACTAAAGGAATACGGGTAAATTGTCTAGCATTCACAGATGACATTGTGATCTTGTCCGAATTACTAGAAGAGGCTGTTAACCAAACCTCAAAACTGCAGATACATGTAGCCAATGCAGACCTACAGATCTCTATTGAGAAGATACAATATATGACAAACATCATGGCAGCTCCTAAATGGATGACAACAGAAGGAGGGAAACTTCAGAAGGTGGAGAGATTCAAATGCCTTGGAGAATGGATAAACATTGGAATGACCGAAAAAGAATCAATGGGAGCATGAATAAACAAGATGAACTTAGCTTATAAACTATCAACACCTATAATAAGAAGAATATTTCAATAAATGCAAAATTGAAACATTACCAAATAGTGATCCACCCTGAAGCTCTATATGCAGCAGAAACTCTCAACTTAGCAAGAACCGGAGTGATCAAGAGGCTAAAACTGATAGAATGAAAGATTCTCAGGATATCGAAGAACAGAAGATGGTCAATTTAGAAACCGAGCCAACCAGGAACTGTATACTAAGACAGAAAAAAATCCTGACATCATCAGAAAAGGAGCATGTTCTTCAGACACATCCTCTGAATGGACCAGGTGAGGTTAACATGGTGAATCGCACAATTTCTAATGAACAAGAAAACCAAAGTACGATGGATCCAAGAGATCTGGAAGAAATGAGAAGACACGAATGAGATACACAACAGGGTGATTTTTAAATAAAAAATTCAGGCCTTCAAAGCTTTCAAGCACAGAACAAGACCCAGAACAAAATCATCTTCAACAGAAGAATGAAGAAGTTTGCAAATAATGAGAATGAAAGAATATTGGGAAATAAGAAAGACCAGAAGAAAGGAAGCTGAAGTGAATTACGTAGTCCTAAGATGGCCAAAATGAAAGAAGAAGAAGAAGAAGAAGAAGAAGAAGAAGAAGAAGAAGATGATGATGATGATGATGATGATGATGACGAAACATGTATCGCAGACCACTGAAGATGCTTCACAAATAAGAATAAGTAGAATGTGTATGGCACAATAAAAAGCCTTCCATTTAGCTGCATCAGACAAACTACCTCACAAGATTATATGAGAGTAATCCATAAGGTAACAACCTACACTCCATGCTTACTGTGCAGTGTGATATCAGGCTTCTACACATAGTCAAACTCAACCTCAGCATCTTGCCTCAGTGATATGTGAGTGCCAGTCAAACAAATTATTATTGTGTATTCTGTAACTGTTTAAAATGAACTGTGCAACACAAATTATTTCCAAATGTGAGGTTAGAGATTTATTTGATTTTTGAATGCTCTGAAATTGAAACCTGCAGGAATTTACTGTCAACTGTAGGGAGTGGTGACACAGTAGAAATGTGAGAAATTGGTGTTAAATGTTCAACAATGGGTGAAACTCACCCAGATCTGTGTCAAGAATCATAGCTGACTTGAAGATTCAAATACAGAAAAAACCTGTGAAACACGATGTGTTGCCCTAGAGCAACAACACATTTTTCCCCAAACATTTTTGCAACTGGTGATACTGTATACTAACACATAGGCCCATAGGAAAGTTTTTGCCTGACTAGTTCCCCTGCAACTGAGAATTCGTGCATCACTGATATTTTTTATGTGGTATGAAGCAGATGCAAATGCCCTTCTTTATCAAAAAGTTACTAGAAATAAGACATGGGTATCTCACTTTATCACAGATATCAAGCATTAACCACTCAAGTGGCATCATCCCTCATCACAGAAAAAAACTGTGAAAATGCAAACAAACTTAAAAAACAAAACAATACAATGGTTTTTTTTAGGATCTTAATGGTTTTCTCAAGGTCAATTTAATGCCAAGAATCAACAAAACATACTGAATACAGAACTCAATGAAAGACATACACTGTTTTCATTCAGGAGCACAAAACCATCTAAGGCATTATCACAGTTTGGTAAAATGTATTCTGCTCCAAAACACAAGTGTCAGGTGATACATAACTGCATACATCAGGCATACTATAACACACTATCCAATTATTATACTTATTATTTCTGTAAATAATATTAAAAATTCATTTTTCTTTTGTCATTTTACTTAGAAATTTGTATTTGTTTTTGAACATTTGTGAACTTTCTTGAAATCAAGTGTAGTGTTAATTATATATAAACAAAATCATATATATATTAAAAACAAAGATTCCAAGACTTACCAAGCGGGAAAGCGCCGGCAAACAGGCACAATGGAAAAAAAAAAAAAAAAAAAAAAAAAAAAAAAAAAAAAAAAAAAAACACACACACACACACACACACACACACACACACAGAGAGAGAGAGAGAGAGAGAGAGAGAGAGAGAGAGAGAGAGAGAGAATTACTAGCTTTCGCAATCGATGGTTGCTTCTTCAGGAAAGAGGGAAGGAGAGGGAAAGACGAAAGGATAAGGGTTTTAAGGGAGAGGGTAAGGAGTCATTCCAATCCCGGGGGCGGAAAGACTTCCTTCCCTTAGGGGGAAAAAAGGACAGGTGTACACTCGCGCACACACACACACACACATATCCATCCGCACACACACAGACACAAGCAGACATATTTAAAGGCAAAGAGTAAGGGCAGAGATGGCAGTCATGGCGGAAGTACAGAGGCAAAGAAGTTGTTGAAAGACAGGTGAGGTATGAGCGGCGGCAACTTGAAATTAGCGGAGGTTGAGGCCTGGCGGATATCGAGAAGGGAGGATATACTGAAGGGCGAGTTCCCATCTCCGGAGTTCAGATAGGTTGGTATTGGTGGGAAGTATCCAGATAACTAGGACGGTTTAACACTGTGCCAAGATGTGCTGGCCGTGCACCAAGGCATGTTTAGCCACAGGGTGATCCTCATTACCAATAAACACTGTCTGCCTGTGTCCATTCATGCGAATGGACAGTTTGTTGCTGGTCATTCCCACATAGAAAGCATCACAGTGTAGGCAGGTCAGTTGGTAAATCACGTGGGTGCTTTCACACGTGGCTCTCCCTTTGATCGGGTACACCTTCCGGGTTACAGGACTGGAGTAGGTGGTGGTGGGAGGGTGCATAGGACAGGTTTTACACCGGGGGCGGTTGCAAGGGTAGGAGCCAGAGGATAGGGAAGGTGGTTTGGGGATTTCATAGGGATGAACAAAGAGGTTACGAAGGTTAGGTGGATGGCGGAAAGACACTCTTGGTGGAGTGGGGAGGATTTCATGAAGGATGGATCTCATTTCGGGGCAGGATTTTAGGAAGTCGTATCCCTGCTGGAGAGCCACATTCAGAGTCTGATCCAGTCCCGGGAAGTATCCTGTCACAAGTGGGGCACTTTTGGGGTTCTTCTGTGAGAGGTTCTGGGTTTGAGGGGATGAGGAAGTGGCTCTGGTTATCTTCTTCTGTACCAGGTCGGGAGGGTAGATGCGGGATGCGAAAGCTGTTTTCAGGTTGTTGGTGTAATGGTCGAGGGATTCAGGACTGGAGCAGATTTGTTTGCCACAAAGGCCTAGGCTGTAGGGAAGGGACTGTTTGATATGGAATGCGTGGCAGCTGTCATAATGGAGGTACTGTTGCTTGTTGGTGGGTTTGATGAGGACGGATGTGTGAAGCTAGCCATTGGACAGATGGAGGTCAACGTCAAGGAAAGTGGCATGGGATTTGGAGTAGGACCAGGTGAATCTGATGGAACCAAAGGAGTTGAGGTTGGAGAGAAAATTCTGGAGTTGTTCTTCACTGTGAGTCCAGATCATGAAGATGTCATCAATAAATCTGTACCAAACTTTGGGCTGGCAGGCTCTGCCTACGTAGATCAACACCGTCAACCCATTACATGCAGTCTCTCATCCTTCATCAAAGACACCAACCACTTTCTCGAACGCCTGGAATCCATACCCAGTTTGTTACCCCCGGAAACCATCCTTGTAACCATTGATGCCACTTCCCTATACACAAATGTCCCGCACGTCCAGGGCCTCACTGCAATGGAGCACTTCCTTTCACGCCAATCACCTGCCACCCTACCCAAAACCTCTTTCCTCGTCACCTTAGCCAGCTTCATCCTGACCCACAACTTCTTCACTTTTGAAGGCCAGACATACCAACAATTAAAGGGAACAGCCATGGGTACCAGGAAGGCCCCCTCGTATGCCAACCTATTTATGGGTCGCTTAGAGGAAGCCTTCTTGGTTACCCAAGCCTGCCAACCCAAAGTTTGGTACAGATTTACTGATGACATCTTCATGATCTGGACTCACAGTGAAGAACAACTCCAGAATTTCCTCTCCAACCTCAACTCCTTTGGTTCCATCAGATTCACCTGGTCCTACTCCAAATCCCATGCCACTTTCCTTGACGTTGACCTCCATCTGTCCAATGGCCAGCTTCACACATCCGTCCTCATCAAACCCACCAACAAGCAACAGTACCTCCATTATGACAGCTGCCACGCATTCCATATCAAACGGTCCCTTCCCTACAGCCTAGGCCTTTGTGGCAAACAAATCTGCTCCAGTCTTGAATCCCTCGACCATTACACCAACAACCTGAAAACAGCTTTCGCATCCCGCATCTACCCTCCCGACCTGGTACAGAAGAAGGTAACCAGAGCCACTTCCTCATCCCCTCAAACCCAGAACCTCTCACAGAAGAACCCCAAAAGTGCCCCACTTGTGACAGGATACTTCCCGGGACTGGATCAGACTTTGGATGTGGCTCTCCAGCAGGGATACGACTTCCTAAAATCCTGCCCCGAAATGAGATCCATCCTTCATGAAATCCTCCTCACTCCACCAAGAGTGTCTTTCCGCCATCCGCCTAACCTTTGTAACCTCTTGGTTCATCCCTATGAAATCCCCAAACCACCTTCCCTACCCTCTGGCTCCTACCCTTGCAACCGCCCCCGGTGTAAAACCTGTCCTATGCACCCTCCCACCACCACCTACTCCAGTCCTGTAACCCGGAAGGTGTACCCGATCAAAGGGAGAGCCACGTGTGAAAGCACCCACGTGATTTACCAACTGACCTGCCTACACTGTGATGCTTTCTATGTGGGAATGACCAGCAACAAACTGTCCATTCGCATGAATGGACACAGGCAGACAGTGTTTATTGGTAATGAGGATCACCCTGTGGCTAAACATGCCTTGGTGCACGGCCAGCACATCTTGGTACAGTGTTACACCGTCCGAGTTATCTGGATACTTCCCACCAACACCAACCTATCCGAACTCCGGAGATGGGAACTCGCCCTTCAGTATATCCTCTCTTCTCGATATCCGCCAGGCCTCAACCTCCGCTAATTTCAAGTTGCCGCCGCTCATACCTCACCTGTCTTTCAACAACTTCTTTGCCTCTGTACTTCCGCCATGACTGCCATCTCTGCCCTTACTCTTTGCCTTTAAATATGTCTGCTTGTGTCTGTGTGTGTGCGGATGGATATGTGTGTGTGTGCGCGAGTGTACACCTGTCCTTTTTTCCCCCTAAGGGAAGGAAGTCTTTCCGCTCCCGGGATTGGAATGACTCCTTACCCTCTCCCTTAAAACCCTTATCCTTTCGTCTTTCCCTCTCCTTCCCTCTTTCCTGAAGAAGCAACCATCGGTTGCGAAAGCTAGTAATTCTGTGTGTGTGTTTGTGTGTTTTATTTATTGTTCCTATCTACTGGCGCTTTCCCACTTGGTAAGTCTTGGAATCTTTGTTTTTAATATTTTGTCACTTATAAACAATTTAAAGTGATGAAACATGAAAATCTAGGTATACCATAATAAACTACTTACTTCTGTAGGTGAATGGCATTTTTTCATAGTTTTATACTGAATGCAGCATGACATGTGGCAATTTAAACAGAACACTGCTTGGCAGTATAAAAACTGTATGACATTTTTAGCAATCACTACTCAAAATGGTTGACAGTAAAAGTGTTATGCCTTCAGGGAAAAGAACAAGGCAGAGCATTCTAATACGTACAAGAAAAACAAAAAGGCCTGGGACAGAGTGTTGCAACACTTCTGTAGTAACAGGCAGGGTATTTGATCTACAGTTATTTATGGTAACAACTTGTTTCCTAGCTATGAGACACTATTGATACATTATCCTTGATGCCATATTTTTCAAATTTAGATTTAGGAAATCATGTGAGACAGTTCAAATGCTGTACTTAGATCCAGGAGCACAGTACAGGCAAAAGAATGGCATTCCAAACATTCCACAACATCTGTAACCAGAGATTTTAGAGCTTCAGTGGTGGACAGACCAAGCCTAGAGCTGTATAGCACAGAAGATATTAGCAGATTGTTCGTAATGTGTAGCTTCAAAGTAGTTGTTTCATGCAGTAGTCTATGACAACAGATACAACAGAAATGAGGGAGACTGGCCTATAGCTGTCAGGACTGTTTCTATCTCCCTTATTTTAAACTGGGGCAACAATTGTAAATTTTAAGACACCAGGGAATTTACCAGCTTGAAGCATGCAGTTTATAAAGTAAGTCAGAGGAAACATTTAATTACACGTTTTAGGATGTAATTTGAGAAGCTATAGATATCTTCACTATGTGAGTTACCTTGTTTAGATACAGTTTGGTATACAATCTGGCAATTACTCTGAGTCTACTTGAAAGTAATGTGTCTCAAATCAGGTGCACCTATATTGCCCAAAGTACCTTCAGAACTGTTATCATCTGTTGCTGATGTAGTAGATTCTCCATGACTTGCACCGCTTATGAAGAAGTTATTTAGCACATCAGGTGAGACTGGAGTCACTTGCTTCATTATGAGTTTCCCTACTATGAAGTTTAGTAACTTCCAGGCTCTTTGCATTTCCTGCTATTTGCATTTCTGTCCTCTGTGTGATTATTATTATTCTACCCTATATCTCTGTTTCATAACACAATTGCCAGCTTTTGTCATAGCGTACAAGGCAAAAAGCTTACCTCTTAGTTCTTTTAGATAGGGGAGTAGTTATTCTTACTTGTGGGCAACATTTACTGAGTAAGTTACAGAGACTATCAATAAACATATCAAAGATAGGGCCAATGTTGTCACAGTTACTCTGAATTCCCCTCTAAACCTCGGATAACCCATCCCTCAAGTACATAATGAAATCTGCTTTTAATGTTCTGAACTTCTTAATATAGGAGGGTTGCTGTACACTATAATTAACACTTTCAATAGTCATCCATAAGCCTAGAAGAACTGACAGCACTGGATCTACTACAACACACTGTAGTTCAGTTTCTTCTGTGTTGGAAATTATATTGCCCAAGAACACATTCATGCCTAGTTTGATGTTCATGTGACACACATAATGGGTCATATAAAATGAACTGCGTAGTTGACACAATAATTTGGATGATATATATATAGACAGTTGATAAATATTTGTAAAAGAAGTTAATAGACAAAACTATGAATGGAAAATGAAGCTGATTATAAATTCAGAAATATGCCTGTTCAACAGTGAAGTAGGCCAGTAAGCCTCAACAAAATGATAAACTATGGTGCTGTATAAGAGTTGGAAATAAACAAATTGTGACCAAAGAATAATGTCAAGTACAGTTGATACACAAAATAACTTTAATACAGCCATGCTTATGATATGTTGGTTATGATTCTAACAGTATTCTTATTTTTTACATATCTGGCAATCATTATTATTTACTAGTCATTCACTTTCAAAAGCTGCATGCAGAGTTAACAGACAAAGTTAGTACATGTTACTAAAAACTAATACTGTTGTTCCAGTTACAGAATGGTACTCACTAGATGGAATGTGACATTCCTTGTACAGCAGGTAACAAGTGCCAATAGCAAGCATCAGCAGTGTTCCCATGACGACAGCAACAGCTGCAACCCATACACGGGTGTCAAAGTTCTCAGCTCCCTCCAGCAGATGTCTGGCTAACTCTGCAGCAAACATGATAACTACAAAGATAAGCAATCATAAAGAAATTTCCTAGTCTTACAGAGCTTGCGATTTCTCAAGTACCACAGTGTTGTTAATGAAATAAGCAACTGATTTTTATCATACTAAGCATTATGAAACTCACATCTTGTTTTAATACATGACTCTCAGGTTAACTGTCCATGGAAGATAATCAAATTACATAAAGTTACTTCAGTGGATATGCCTTTCATGACACATACGGCAAAAACATTATAGCTTATAGAAAAGTATTGTGGCAGCTTTTGCACCCAACAAATTAAGTCTTGCATGACAGCCTCACAGCCTTCAAAGTACTGCCCAATCAGAGCATTTTTAGGGGATGTAAACAGACGTACACCACTGGAGGCGAAATCAGGGCTATAAAGTAGATATTCCAAGCACCCCCTATGAAATATCTGAAATAACTTATGTTTATTTTGTGTGAAAGCAGGCATTGTCATTTAGAAGAATCACACCCATTGTCGGGAGCCCATATCATTTTACACATATAACTAGTTGAAGTACCTACAGATCGTTCAGTAAGCTGTGGCATTAATAGTCTAATTATGAGGCTGGAATTTCAACAATATGTATGTTCCAAAAACACAGTCACCCTAACCTTGCAAGACTCATGGAAGTGCTTTGTACATACAAGGGCACATGTGTGTGCATCCTATAATGAACCCTGTTAGAAAATCATCACATTCTTCAATTTAACACAAGAGGTGCTGCGTGGATGGGCCTATTCTGTTCCATTTATGAGATGGAGTCAACCATTGAGGGTCCAACATACACGAGCTACAATACATGAGCTACAACCTTCTAGAAACATACAACCATAAAATTTAAAATAATATGCAGTTCAGTATTACAGCATTTGTGACATATAAAGACCCGCCTCAATATATGTAAGACGAAGCATTATGGCATCTGACAAGAACTTGTCATGTAGACACGCTGTTCATCAATTTCGTACGCAGACAACTTATTGGAACTTCTCTCACCTTTACAATGTATGAAATTTCTTGAAGACATGTTGGTGATGGAGGAGGAAGGATAACTAGATCAATTTTCCAACTAATAGTGCATTACAGTGTGCTGTGATTTACATAGATTCTAATTCTATTCACATGCATCTCCTGCACTGTTGTTGTTGTTGTTGTTGTCTTCAGTCCTGAGACTGGTTTGATGCAGCTCTCCATGCTACTCTATCCTGTGCAAGCTTCTTCATCTCCCAGTACCTACTGCAACCTACATCCTTCTGAATCAGCTTAGTGTATCCATCTCTTGGTCTCCCTCTACGATTTTTACCCTCCACGCTGCCCTCCAATACTAAATTCGTGATCCCTTGATGCCTCAGAACATGTCCTACCAACCGATCCCTTCTTCTGGTCAAGTTGTGCCACAAACTTCTCTTCTCCCCAATCCTATTCAATACTTCCTCATTAGTTATGTGACCTACCCATCTAATCTTCAGCATTCTTCTGTAGCACCACATTTCGAAAGCTTCTATTCCCTTCTTGTCCACACTATGTATCGTCCATATTTCACTTCCATACATGGCTACACTCCAAACAAATACATAAATCTATATTCGATGTTAACAAATTCCTCTTCTTCAGAAACGCTTTCCTTGCCATTGCCAGTCTACATTTTATATCCTCTCTACTTCGACCATCATCAGTTATTTTACTTCCTAAATAGCAAAACTCCTTTACTACTTTAAGTGTCTCATTTCCTAATCTAATTCCCCCAGCATCACCCGATTTAATTTGACTACATTCCATTATCCTCGTTTTGCTTTTGTTGATGTTCATCTTATATCCTCCTTTCAAGACACTATCCATTCTGTTCAACTGCTCTTCCAAGTCCTTTGCTGTCTCTGACAGAATTACAATGTCATCGGCGAACCTCAAAGTTTTTATTTCTTCTCCATGAATTTTAATACCTACTCCGAATTTTTCTTTTGTTTCCTTTACTGCTTGCTCAATATACAGATTGAATAACATCGGGGAGAGGCTACAACCCTGTCTCACTCCCTTCCCAACCACTGCTTCCCTTTCATGTCCCTCGACTCTCATAACTGCCATCTGGTTTCTGTACAAATTGTAAATAGCCTTTCGCTCCCTGTATTTTACCCCTGCCACCTTTAGAATTTGAAAGAGAGTATTCCAGTCAACATTGTCAAAAGCTTTCTCTAAGTCTACAAATGCTAGAAACATAGGTTTGCCTTTCCTTAATCTTTCTTCTAAGATAAGTCGTAAGGTCAGTATTGCCTCACGTGTTCCAGTATTTCTACGGAATCCAAACTGATCTTCCCCGTGGTCGGCTTCCACTAGTTTTTCCATTCGTCTGTAAAGAATTCGAGTTAGTATTTTGCAGCTGTGGCTTATTAAACTGATTGTTCGGTAATTTTCACATCTGTCAACACCTGCTTTCTTTGGGATTTATCATGGCTAATTCTGTCATTCTTCCCTTGTATTTCATTGGACTTTATAAACATTTGTCATTGTTTGCTGTACATTTGTTTGTACATTGTATATTGTTTGTTGTACATGCACATTTCCATCTGGGATGCATCTGTCTCCTTTTAATTCACTTCGATTTGTCCTTGTGCTTATCCTATAGTTCTTCCAAATGAGTGACTCAATGTTTAAGACACTGGATTTATATTTGGTAGAATTGGGGCTATCAACGTTTATGTTTTCCAATGTTTTTTGCAAATCATGTATGGCAGATTTTGAGATGGTTCCTCTGGAAATGAAGTGGTTGATTGTCTTATGTGTTCTGCCGCAATATGAGCTTTTGCTCTGTCTCTCTAGTGATCCAATTGTCAATAGGATATTAATATCCAAAGTTACTTCCTTCTTCCACTAAAGTCCTGTTCCTAGGGGCCACATCAGTAGTATCACCTAAGCAACTAGACCCTAGCTAATGTCATATCATGTTGCGTCACTCCAGCTTCATACTATATTTTTCTGCAGCTCACAAATTTTATTTCTCCACTTTTTTCTATTGCAACTGACAACACTATTTAGCTATTTTATGATAGATGTGCAATGCATTTGGCACTTATGATGATCTACGTAGGTTGAACCATTTGTACTACAGTCTAACTGTGAACTGAAGAGCAAGAAAATGAGTAACCACACAATCTACCAAGCTACATCACAAAGAGCACTTCTTCTTGAAGTCTGAGGGTATTTCGCCTGTTTCATACATCTTGTTCACCAGATGGTATAGTTTTGTCAGGACTGGCTCTCCCAAGGCAGTCAGTAGTTCCAATGGAATGTTGTCTACTCCGGGGGCCTTGTTTCCACTCAGGTCTTTCAGTGCTCTGTCAAATTCTTCACGCAGTATCGTGTCTCCCATTTCATCTTCATCTACATCCTCTTCCATTTCCATAATATTGTCCTGAAGTACATCGCCCTTGTATAGACCTTCTATATACTCCTTCCACCTTTCTGCTTTCCCTTATTTGCTTAGAACTGGGTTTCCATCTGAACTCTTGATATTCATACAAGTGGTTCTCTTTTCTCCAAAGGTCTCTCTAATTTTCCTGTAGGCTGTATCTATCTTACCCCTAGTGAGATAAGCCTCTACATCCTTACATTTGTCCTCTAGCCATCCCTGCTTAGCCATTTTGCACTTCCTGTCGATCTCATTTTTGAGACGTTTGTATTCCTTTTTGCCTGCTTCATTTACTGCATTTTTTTATTTTCTCCTTTCATCAATTAAATTCAATATTTCTTCTGTTACCCAAGGATTTCTGCTAGCCCTCGTCTTTTTACCTACTTGATCCTCTGCTGCCTTCACTACTTCATCCCTCAAAGCTACCCATTCTTCTACTGTATTTCTTTCCCCTGTTTCTGTTCCCTTATGCTCTCCCTGAAACTCTGTACAACCTCTGGTTCTTTCAGTTTATCCAGGTCCCATCTCCTTAAATTCCCACCTTTTTGCAGTTTCTTCAGTTTTAATCTACAGTTCATAACCAATAGATTGTGGTCAGAGTGCACATCTGCCCCTGGAAATGTCTTACAATTTAAAACTTGGTTCCTAAATCCCTGTCTTACCATTATATAATCTATCTGATACGTTTTAGTATTTCCAGGGTTCTTCCATGTATACAACCTCCTTTCATGATTCTGAAACCAAGTGTTAGCTATGATTAAGTTGTGCTCTGTGCAAAATTCTACCAGGCGGCTTCCTCTTTCATTTCTTAGCCCCAATCCATATTATACAAATTACAATGTCAGAATTCTGTATAGTGTTAACACATTTAATGGAAAAAAATGGCCACAATTTGGGAGTGTCTATACACTGTGTCACCACTGATTCAAAAGGTGTTCCATGAAATGGTTGGTACAAGCTTTTCCAGCAGCCGTAAGTGCTCTTTGTGATGTAGCTTGGTAGATTGTGTGGGGACTCATTTTCTTGCTCTTCAGTTCACAGTTAGACTGTAGTACAAATGGTTCAACCTACGTAGATCATCATAAGTGCCAAATGCATTGCACATCTATCATAAAATAGCTAAATAGTGTTGTCAGTTGCAATAGAAAAAAGTGGAGAAATAAAATTTGTGAGCTGCAGAAAAATATAGTATGAAGCTGGAGTGACGCAACATGATATGACATTAGCTAGGGTCTAGTTGCTTAGGTGATACTACTGATGTGGCCCCTAGGAACAGGACTTTAGTGGAAGAAGGAAGTAACTTTGGATATTAATATCCTATTGACAATTGGATCACTAGAGAGACAGAGCAAAAGCTCATATTGCGGCAGAACACATAAGACAATCAACCACTTCATTTCCAGAGGAACCATCTCAAAATCTGCCATACATGATTTGCAAAAAACATTGGAAAACATAAACGTTGATAGCCCCAATTCTACCAAATATAAATCCAGTGTCTTAAACATTGAGTCACTCATTTGGAAGAACTATAGGATAAGCACAAGGACAAATCGAAGTGAATTAAAAGGAGACAGATGCATCCCAGATGGAAATGTGCATGTACAACAAACAATATACAATGTACAAACAAATGTACAGCAAACAATGAGAAATGTTTATAAAGTCAAATGAAATACAAGGGAAGAATGACAGAATTAGCCATGATAAAGTGTGTAGCAGCCCTGTTTTGCAAGTGTCAGTTACTGAGGGAACAAAGATGAGAGTGTTGTTCAAGAAGTTCAGTCCAGGACTATGGAGTACTTTCTTCTGGTTTTTTAATAATCCTAAAGCTACAATGCAACACCGAAATCCTGAACAACTTGCTAAAACAACTTTTGTCATAATAGGTCCATTATTCTGGATGATCACAGGTGGCCCATTTATAACACGCAACCAACCAACTAACTAAATAACAAGGGCTGGTAAGTGCTCAACTCAGGCATGCTGTCAGTTGCAGGGT
The DNA here is from genome assembly GCF_023897955.1 of Schistocerca gregaria. Classification (NCBI taxonomy): domain Eukaryota; kingdom Metazoa; phylum Arthropoda; class Insecta; order Orthoptera; family Acrididae; genus Schistocerca; species Schistocerca gregaria. The sequence goes on from NC_064920.1 coordinate 532,056,290, forward strand.
CAGAATTTATATCGACTACTGAAGTAATGTGCACACACTTGAAAGCTGTGTGCATTAGCAGTGTGTTGTTATCCGTGAGAGTGCACCACGAAAGAGCAATAGTGTGAAATTCCAATAGAGCCCGCCATGGGTGAGTGCCTATTTAACATTTTCATGCTACACTCGCACCGAGTTCTTATGTTATTACTGCTTGCATACATTTGCCTTATCTTACTGTGTTCAGTGTATATTATGGTGACTGGTGTACATGCCACAGTATAATAAAGTTGTACTAACATTCTTGGTTTTTTTGTGTGTCCAAGTTATAATGCAAGTGATGACGAGTGTGGGATTCTTCTCCATGCGGTTTTCAGTCTCTGCTTCATCCTCTGTTGCATCTAAGATGTCTGGTGGTGCTCCTGATGAGATTTTTTGCCAGTTGGTTGATAATAAAGGGGTTCTTACTGCGACATTGTAGCAACTCAGTCAATAGCTGGAGGCGTTTACCACACCACAACACAACCAAACACAGGTATCACAAACACTTGCCTCTGCTTTGGCCAGTTCAGGTCTGTCTCAATCTAAATTACCTGTTGCATCACCCCTTGCACCTACTGTTTTACCAGTTGCTACCCTGTTGTTTATCCCTTGTTTCTGGCTTACGATGAGTCTGTCGAAGAATGGGACGCCTCCAAAAAATTGTTGCAGCAGCATTTTCAAGCATCTGGATAGACCGATGTCACCTTACGCCTAACTTTTTTTTGTTTTGGTTATCGCCTCACATGTGTCAACTCCTCTGCCAAATGGGCCCCCCTGCAGAATACATCTTCACTCTCATTTGATAATGTGTGACACCTTCTTTGAAATACTACTGTAAACGGGTGCATGTCTTTGGCACTCAGGTTGAGTTCCATCAGTGTCACAAGAAACTGAAACATTCCTATAAGACTTAGGTGGCCGAGCTTCACCGATTTAAGCCATTGCTGTCACTTTCGTCACTGATATACATAAGGAGTTGTATGCCGCCCAAACATTTTCCAGCTGGTCTACACTCTTTTTGATCAGGAGGAGTCACTCTGTTTCCACTTTGATGAATGCGCTCAAAAAATTGTCAACCATTTCCCAACCACTAGCACTTGGGTTGCACAGGCTTGTGCTACTGATCTAATTTTATGAAAAGTGATAGACTGCATATAACATGGCTGGCCTGAGGCACCTCCATTGCAGTCACCCGACCCCCTCCGTAACTACTGTGTGTTTTGGCATAGTTTCTCTCTACTCGATGGTGTTCTGCTCCTTGATGTGGACTATTCAGCTCCTCGCATAGTGGTTCCTTCAGCTCTCTGTTTGGAGATCTTACAATTGCTGCTTATTGATCACTGGGGTTGGGGGTTCACGCACCAACTGTTTGCCTGCCATCGTATTTTATGGCCTGGTTTCGACGGTGATATAACTAGTTTGATTACAGCATGCTCTCAGTGCACATTGCAGCACACTACCCTGTGGGCAACATTGTCTCTGTGACTGCAACATTCACAGCAGTGGGACCGTCTCCACATTGGTTTCACTGGTTTCCCACGGCCATTACTGCTGTGGTTCCCCCCTGGTTAACTACAATGGTTGGTTGCTGTCACACAGGAATCGAGGATCTGTTTATGTTGCGGTTTTCTTCTTTCTTGTTGAAGCTATTGTCATTTTAGGAGATATCTATGGCTTCCCTGAGCAATAGGGCATAATATCTCTTCTCCACAGTGAGAAACTTGGTGTCGGTGAATTTTATTACGTGGTTTATCTCATACAATGCCTGCCCAGTAGTAACCAATTTTTCTACCTGTTCAACTTGCAGTATCATTTATATTTGGCGATCCTGGTATTGATGGATTGTCCAACTGTTCCACCATGGGCTTTTCTACATTTACACAGTAAACAGCATATTCCCACACACTGAGACATTTTTTGATCACCTTGATCAGTTTGTAAATAGTCTTTAAACTATGTTTGCGCAATATATGGATGATTCTGCTTATCACCCTGGCGACGTATGAGAGAAATGGCATGCCTGATAATTCTTCTTCTAAGCTGTCATTTCATTGAGTGTTAGGTTTTGTAACATTTCTTATGCAATTAGTGTAGCACTGACTGCTCTTTAGAATGCATTCCAGGTGTTGTGTCTTGGGTCCCAGGTGCTTCAGCTCACACATTCATCTTGTGTGCATTAATCATTCCTCTTTTCTGCCTCAAATGATCTGACAGGTTTGTGCAGATATCAGTTGGTGAGTGCCTATTTAGATACAAGCTGTTTCCTAGGTTCTTACCATTCCTCATAACCAGCATATCTAAAAAGGGTAGCTGTTGTTCTTTTGCTACCTCCAGTGTAAATTTTATGTACTTGCCGACACACCCATAACAAACGTTAAGGACAAACCTACTAGACTAAATGAACTATCAGTGGTGACACCTTCAACCTGTTTATAGAAATCATCTTTCCACATGGTGATCTCCTTTGCAAAAAGGGAACCAATAAACTCCAGAGTCAGTGAGTGGCACTTTGGTTAAAAAAATGCAATGTCGAAACTGATCAGGGTTTTTCAGTTTCTTCAGCTTCTCAGTGAAAAGTCCCAAGCTCTTCATGTATGTGTCTTTCCCACGTGTGGCTGAAGGAGAGAGTACTTCTGTTTTAATAGTTCGTACATTGGTGAGTCAGGAGTGCTCGAAAAGGTTGAGCATAGATTTGATGCAGCTGGTCACATGGAATATTAATTGGTTAATCACAGCATCCTCTCTCCAGGCAGATGCACAGAGGAACCAGTTCAACACAGAAGTCCTATCATCTTGACTGTAATGTGATGTACCATTAAGGTCAACTATAAGCGTTCCAAGCTCATTGACATACATACTGGCGAAAAATTTGCCCCTGTTTCAGCCACATGTGAGAAAGTCCAACACATACATAAACGACTAGAGGCATTTCACTGAGAAGCTGAAGAAACTAGAACTCGGAAAAAAAATCTCACTAACTGTAGTGGAAGAAATGCCTACAGACTACTCATGAGAAATGGTACTACACAGGCAGACAGTCATAAACCATTTCGGGTTTCACTGGATCATATAGTAGTACTAGCAATTAAGAATGCAACAAAACAATAACCATCTGAATGAAAAGTCCACCTACGCACTCAGGTAACTCATGATAATTTCATTAGGCAAGCTACAATTCCTCTTCCTGTATTGTAGTCCAATGCGATATGTAAAGACACCTGAAAATGTCACCACATATGTGCGCGATATGTGCGATGTTGGGCAAAAGTGTTCTCAGTCTGATAGGATACTGTTGTATATTGCATGTCTAAAATTAACTGGAGACACAATATCTTATGTACATTCCATACAATCACTGTACAAAGCCAACATTTTGATGTACTGGCCATAGGGTTAACTGAATGATATATCAACAAAGCTGTGAGATTTTACCGAATCATATTGTCCAACACCTGTCAACAGAAGGAACAAGATTTTGAAGTTTCTGCCGACTGTATCCACTCAGTTTGTTTCAAACTGATGTCCTGGGACCAGACAAAGGGATAAATAATGGGCTTTATGTTGAGGCAGTTTCCAGAGCTGTGGACATGTTTAACTAGGTGATAAATCTGCAAATTAGCAGTGGAATAAAATTTGTGTCACCCCCCACCCCATCTTCACAAGAGGCACTGTTGGGAGAAGAAGTAAAGTATTTTGTCTTGTCTTCCTTTCATGGGAATGATTCTCTACATGTATTCACTGCAGAGACAAACTGGAGGCATTGTAGCCATGCAGCCCATACGCCAATAAATGTTGTGACCTCAGCTATTCTCACTGTAAAAGGGATCGGTCACCTTATTACTGAATGTGATCGTTTGCATAATATGCTAAACAGAGGCTGCAGCATATTTTGAGGGCATGGAGGTAATGGGAAATAGAATCCAGTGTAGCAGCTGCTTCTAGCTCCCAATGAATCCATTAATCTTGTTAGTTAGCAAGGGTTAACTGAGATGGCGAACGTAACTGTGAAAGGCAACTTGAAAGGAAAACCAATGAACAATTTAATCAACACAGATGCTCATATCAGTTGATTACTTTCAGGCCCCGGCGAAAAACGGGCATTAAAGCCACCTTGCTCTCACATCAGTGGATTCAGAACAGAAACTATTAATCCACTGAAAACATGCCATGGTGAGATAGGGATCAGTGAAGGAAAATATAATTTTGACAGGGAGCTGCTTAGGAGAAGAGGACAGGATTTTTGTTATTTCTGGGAATGCTGTGCCACCTTCAGATAATTGTGGACTTTAGGTTGCAAACAGGCCAACTAGGTGACTCAGTGCACCAATTTGTTAACGACAACACTTCTAAGGCATGAGTGAGTCATTCAAAAAATCCTCCTTCCTTAGCTAACACCAAACCGTGTACTTTAGTCTTGAATGCTCACACTTCTGAATTTATCTGTGATGGAATGTGTAACATTCTCTGGATAACAACAGACATTAAAGACCTTGCAGTTACTTCCTGATCAACCCACCCACCACAAACAAAGTGCAAGAACACCTTCAAGTAGATGGGAAACAAAGTATTTGCAGAGCCAAATGTATTAACAGAGAAATGTGTGTTTCTGTGTGCTTATATAACTTCGGAGAACATGAAGTAATAACTCTACATGGAGCAGTAATGGCCAGTGTACAAGAAATAGTGACTCAGGAAATTTATGGGACTCACAATTATTGTGTTAGAAGACACAGGAAGTAGTCCTTTAAGGACCAAAAAATGTTGATGAATTGGGAAGTGTGTCCTTTGTGCCATCAACCCAACTGAGATAAATTATTACATTTTTCACAGTCAGTGAGGAACCCATTGCAGCAGGTATTAGACAAATTTGCATGGTTGTTTAAGGAAATATTGTATTTACACAGACCTAAAACATCATGAAATTCCAACAGAGGATGCATGGGCACCATTTCCTACCACTTACAGTTAGTCACAGACTACAGCGTTCAACAGAAGTCAGATGTTGGAACGAGACCACGAACAACACCCATTGTCATAGTACCTGAAATGAGCATCAATGGGGGAAAACAACTTTCTGCCTTTGTGCTAATATTTGAGAAGTAAAATGTGATGTGTTACAACCCAAGATACATATCTGCCCCCCCCCCCCCCCCAAATCAATGAAACTCTACACCAAACTCCAAACTGCAACTATTTCACCACCTTAGATATGTGGATTGGTTCTCATTAAATACCCACAGCCTCTCAGGATAGACCCAAGATAGCATTTGCTGTGCCTTCTGGACTATATGAATTCCTCAGAATGCCTTTTGGACTGAGAAATACACCTGCTACTTTACAACAGTTTGCACCTTTTCTATTTTGTGGACTGAAATTCACCATGTGTTTGGTACTGCTTAGGATATCACTGTCTTCTCACGATCAATCAAGGAATGTACAGAATGCTTAAGAAGAGTACTGTCACATATATGAAGTTCTAACTTGAGCCTAAAAGTAGAGAAGTCTCCACTGCAATAACTTGGGCCACAAATTATGTTCAGTGGGCATCAAACTCATACCAAGCTTTACAGAAACTGTTGATGACTTTCCTGCTTTGAAAAATGTAAAAGAACTACAATCATTTCTGGGTCTCGCACACTATAATCACAGATTAATGTAAGATAATTCCAAGGACATAAAGCCTATATTACTGAAAAAGGGAGTAACTTTCGATTGGTGCACTGAATATGATGTGGCAACACAACAAATGAAATACATTTTGACAAAATCTCACCTACTAGTTTATCTGGACTTTGAAAAACCTTTCATTCCACTGTATGAAGCTCCTAATTATGTACTGGCTGTGGTCTAAGTCAAGAATAAAACAGTATTGTGAAACCAATTAATTATACAACCTGATAGTTTAATAACAAAAAAATTAATTACAGCGCCACCAAGAAGGAGCTGCAAGCTTTGGCAAGCAGTGCAAATTATTTCATGTGCTATCTTTATGGTAGACATTTTACAGTAACTACTGACCAAGCTGTACTATTGTGGCTTCTAAATTTAAAAGACCCAAATAGCTGATGCAAAATGAAGAATGCCACAGATTTGCCTCCCTATTGACATTTGTGTCATAGTATGGTATTTTATGTATCATAACACCCTACTAGGAAACCGACTGGTAATACCAAAAGCACTTCAGTGTCATATTATTGCACAGTATCATGACAGTATTCAAGCTTGTGATTAAATACTGGCAGAAAGGTCAACAATGTGACACTGAAGATCATATTCATGCCTGCATGTCTTGTGCACAGGATGCACAACAAAATAAGCCTAATATTCCACTGCAAATACTACCTGACATTTCAAACAGATCCTCTGAAATAGTAGCTTTGGACATCCTAGAAACATTTCCATAAGAGAGCAAGAAAATAAACAGATACTGTTGATCACTGATCACCACTGCCAACATGACAGCAGAAACTGTGGCAAGAGTACTACTTACACACTTGGTTCTACCCTTTAGACATCATGAGTCAATACTTTACAGTTAAGGAACAAATTTCATTTTTCATTATTTCTTCAAGTCTGTAAAAGTTTAAGAAATAGGAAATGAATGTCAACACCGTTTTGTTCTACAGTGAATGGAACACAGTCTCATTACATGACTGAAACCCGCAATGACTGGGAAAGATATTTGTTGTAATTACATATGCCTATTATACAGTTGACTCAGTACACTCCCTTCGAGGCAGTTTAGGGGTGAAAAATGAACTCCCTTTTTAATTAGAAAAATTAATGGCAGGTGTTAATTCAAGTGAAGTTAAAGGACTAACAAGGAGACTGAAAGTCGTATAGAAGACAGTGAAACAGAATAACTCTAGGGTGGTCACTCGGCAACTAATAAGAGGTAATAATGATATAATTTTACCATCATATCAGATGAGAAATCCTGCAATTAAAAAGGGAAGAATGATGAAATTCTCCCCATCTTACAAAAGATCATAATGGACTTTGCAACTCACATCACCTGTGAATGCTGCACCACAATTGTCTGAATGCACTGCATCATGCATTTCGACACGCTACAGTATGTGACACCACCATTAGCGGTAAGCTCTGTCAATCCTCTGCAAGCCACACCTGGTGCTTCACAAAGGATTAAACAATATAACAAGTTTTCACTCCCAGCACCCAACAGATACGCTCTGCACCCCGATCACCCGTACGGATTAAGATTGATGACTGAACTCTGTTTCTTCTAACTGTGTTTTGATAATGATGATGAAGGAAATTAAATTTTTATTGATAAAAAATTGAGAAAGCTTTTATTACAAGTTAAAAGTGAACCTTGCACTAGTACTTTCTGCAGGCTTGTAAAGTTAACACTTAGAATGAATTTCTGCAATAACCAACCAAAATACTTGAACAACCACTGAAAAACAACTTATTCTTATTGTTTTTTATTCAAAGGTGTATTTTATGCATGTGGTCTGTGGCTTTGTTCATAAATGTGAGTAACACTCACAGATTAGGCCCTTAAGCCTTTTCCGACTGTCTGACTGCTGCCTACATAGTAGTACAAGGAGCAATCTACGACATGGAACATGTGATCAGCATGTCGCTTATTCCTCCAGTCATTATTCCCTACATCAGAAAAATCTGAGGAGGTACCAGGAATTGAATCTGGCTCCTTTTGCATCGAAGGCAGTGACTCTAATCACTTGGCTATGGAGGTGGTGGGCTTTGTTGGTACCATGATTGTTTTGTTCATCTAACTGTCTTGTTACTTCACGTGCCTTGGACATGGACATACAAGCTCATGCTGTTTTAAGCTCTATTTAAGAAGTGCCATGTAATTTAGAGCTGAGGTGGCTGTCTCTTTGTATTCTCTTTTGCCTTCCTTTCGATGAGCTTTTTGTGAAATGTAGTTTACCCTGGTAAAAGCTACAAGCCCAGTCTTTATTTTAACCTACGTAATGTTGGACAGATATTTTCTGAAGACACTCTGTCTATTTTTTGATTCTGAAGATCAGCATCCAACTTCCTGTGTTTTACACTCTATGTTTTCCTTACCACTAAAAAGAATGTATCAGGTTCACCTTATTATTTCCATTTATTGTACCTGTATGACATTGTCACTGAACATCCTGTCGGCGCACCACAATCTTTCTTGCAGTCATTACACTGGCAAAAGGTGAAGTAGGAATCCAATTAAGTGTCCAACACTTTGGCTTTTGATACACCACCACGAACTGAACAGGCAGTCACGTCCTTTAAAACCCTTCCTAAAAAGCATCTGATACAACGTGTCCTTTTATTTAGTAACATACTCAAAAAATGCTCTGCTTATTTCTCTGCTACTGCAATGTGAATGAACCCTTATATTTAAAGTTCTACTTCCCCTTGTGTCATGTATTTTCTCATGCATTTGTTATGGGCAGGCTTGAAAGAGTTTTCTACAGCAGCTAAGCAACAGTGTGGAAGATGAATCTAAGATGTGGTAGTAACGATATTCCGTAGTTCTAGCATAATTTGTTCACACAAGATAGCAGCCTGGTGCTTCTGCAGTGAGCATCTCGAGTCGGCTCATTGTCGGTGTGGGCAACGAGTAAGTATGACACGTGTTACAGCCTTGGTACTCATGAGGCAGCCAAGTGTGCTACTCGCTCCTGTTTCACGCCTCCTCTCCCAGAGAGAGGGCTTATGGTACCAGGTTACTTCTCCTCCTGTTGCCTCTCCTGGGCAGCCATCATGTATTAGTGATGCATCATGAGCTCCATCCCCAATCTCTGCTATTCTGCCTCAACATGGTTATCTGCTGAAGAGCTTTTAAATGCCACATGTGAATTCCATGTACAGAAATACTTTAATATTTTCTTTCCTTTCGTCTATATAACGTTTATAGTGCTATTTTGGCACTTTTCCTTGGATTTTAGGTAAGAAATATTTTTCTAAGCTTTATTTTTCAAAGAGAGTTTAAGACGACACTTAAGTTTAACTAGCATGTTACATTTCTTGATTAATATATATTTCTTAAACTTACACTTTAATTTTGAAGATGAAAGAGAAAAAAAAAATACATTTAAAGTGTACTTCAAGACATAGCTAGCCACTGAGTCTGTTCACTAACTTAACTCTCTATGCAGCCATAGCAAGGAACAAAAAACAAAGTTCACTATCACAATTTTGCACTCCGTCTCTTCATCAGTTATTACATTTTTTTAGGAAAATTTATAGGATTTGCTTTATATAAACAAGGGTATTAGAAATGTTTTTGTGATCCTAAGAAGATGGTAACCTCATCTCTCTGGTAATTATCATAGACAGTGTTTACCTTATTGCTTATTTTGCAACTATATACTTTGCCTTAGTATTTAAAACAATTTCAGGTAGCTGAAATACCTGTTTAATTTTATATTTGCTTTATATTCTTGTATCATATTTTGCCAGTATTCTTATTTCTCAGTAATAGGGCGAGAGTTCATTTCTTTGGACTCTGTATCACTGTTTAGATTAAATCATATGATGAATTTAAGTACACAGCCTTCAGTAAACAAACTTTCAATAACACGTGACAACTGTGACTTATTTCATCACTTCCATAATTCTAATGCACGTACGACATGTGTAACAACCACATGAAAATCACTAACAGATAAGATGATGAAACAAGCAGTTTTGGTCGCAAGGTTGTAGTAACTATTTACTTACAAATGACGCGTTTTGCCTGATTCAGGCACATTGATATTGGTTAATACGGGATGGTGTCAGGTACATGGGATACCATGCATACCGAATGCCCCAACAAATAACTGCCCTCGACGAATGTTTGGAAACATTGGTGTTCTTGTTGAGGGACATGATGTACTACAATGAATGCAACATACACAGATCTGTCACCATGCGAAAATGTAGGAAGTGTACCTGCTCATCCCTGGGCTCTGTACATAGTACTGTGCACGGGAACACACTGAAGCATGTGCCAAGTATCTGCAGCCCATATAATCTGCTGTGTGCTGAGGACATTTAACACATGCCTAAGTGTGTTCTCATATCCAGTACTCTGTGCATAGTTTGGATATGGGCAACTACATCTCTACAAGTGGGGAAAATCAGCTAGTAAATAGCAGTTGAAATACATGGTGAAAATCTTCAGCTGTTTTTTATTTTGCACAACACTACCAGTTTCAGTCATAGATCATTTTCAAGCTTAGAAAGCATTAATGGCAGGAATGTTACACCATGAAGTAAGCAATTAGAAGTCAGTAAGTTATTGACTTTCAACCATTATTATACTGCTGACAATTTTATAGACTATGGTTGGCCTTTAATACAACTTGTAATTGTTTATATTATGGTATAACATTCCAGTCATTTGTGCCTGCTAAGCCTGAAAATTGTCTACGACAAACTAGTAGCAGTGTGTAAAATAAAAGACAGCTAAAAGTTTTCACCATGAATTTCAAACATCTATGTAGATCTAATCCTCTTTTGCATTCATTGGACTATGTTGCATATTTCAACATGTGCACCATGCAATGTTCCCAAATATTTGATGAGAGCAATTATTTGCTGGGATACTCTGTGTTCTCGGTATCCCATATCCCATGTGCCTAATACCATCTAATATGAGCCAATCCGAAGATGTGTGGATCAGGAAAAATGTGCCACTGATAAATAAATAATTATGACAGCCCTGCAACCAGACTATTTGTTTCTTCATCTTATATTACTTGTTGACGTATCATCCCTGCCATACATCGCAAAAAGTTTTACTAACAAGTACTATCATATTGCAGCCATCTTATCACCATATGTAATTTTAAATTTAAAGAAAAGTCTATGTCACATGCTATGTGCCACACACATGCTGACTTTTCCTTAATTAACGGTGAATCAGCTTCATTTATTTTCACGAGATGATTTCCCCTTAGCTGGTAGTTTCAAAAAGCTGCTACACTTCAAGAAGTAACAATGCCTACAGTTTGCATAACATCCATTCTGAGGTACTTTCAAGTCAAAATCCCTATTACAACACATTTTTATGTTTCACATTTATTATATAACTTTTATTGTATATATGTACTTATAGTTTAGCCTTGTGAAAGTATAATTTTGAGTCTGAATTTTGATTCATTCCCAGGCAAATTTTGTCAGCTACGTATACTTATACCCTGACTGCACAAGTTTGTATGACTACAGACATGGATTTTATTTTCAATTTTTGAATGATCTTTCTGATTGTATTTAATATGCATGCTATTTAGAGAACATACTTCATACATGAGGTCCGATATACCACCATCATTAGAGCTCTTATTAACTAATGAACTTAATTACCTGTTTCTGTGAGTTGTAGTGTAACAAGGCATTCTTAGGAATACCCTGTTCCACTACTGTCCTTCAGGATACCAAATGATAATTTTGTCATTTAGTAACTTATTAAGTAATATGTAAGTGGGCAGCATGCACCAATATTTGGTTTGTGCAGATGGTGCATGAACAGTAACAGTAAAGAGCAGCAGCAAGCTGTGACATGAAATAGAATAATTCACTTGCTGTATGGGCCCATTTACGCTTTGGCACTATGACCTGATGGTGTCATGCACTTCTGGAAGTAAGACAGCAGCTGACAATGACAATGGTGATCCCAAACAAACGAATTACTGTATCACTAAATTCTAACTTTGATATACAAATAGAAAGTCGGGCATCATATATGTTATGCTGAAGTTGATTTATAAAGCTATTTGTGAGCTACTTGTTTTGGGATCTGTCTATTAGTGAGCTGAACAGCTAAAATACAAAAGAGTTTTTTGTGGAAGAGCCTACTTCATTTAGTAGCTCAGAATAGTTAGTACTTTCTGAAAGCACCATCCTGCAAGGAAACAAGGTCCATAGGAAGTAGTAGTTTGTGCACGGCTGTGGGACAGATTAGCTAAACCACAAGAACAATCAAAAATGGTGACTCTATATTTGCAAGATATATTAAAGGTACCATTCACTGAGAGAGTGACAGATCTGTACAACTGTGACATACCACACACATCTTTACAAAATGTATTACAGGAAAAAGTTAAGTTTAAATACCAAAAGATTTAAATCACCACCACAGAATTTTGTCCTCAAAGTTACAATTTTACAGACAACTAATCAACTCACTTGCCAGTACTATTCCACAGTGAATCTTTACATTATAAGGTCAATTCCAGCACTTTGTTACATGATATTGTGCTAACTTCTATTACACTCATTGTGAGTATTGGGTTTAATTGTAATAGGTTTTTAAGAGGAGACTACAATGGTTGTAATCCTCTATTTTATACTGACTTCATGAGAAAATATACTGTCATTTTCTCTTTATATTTCTAATTTCTATAAAGCCACTGCATTTAATGCTATACTGTGGGTGTTATAATGCTGGACAAAAGTGGACGCTCCCTCTGGCTACAGCCTTCAGCCTAAAATGATGTGAACATCCCCTCTCATTCTTCTTACTGTTTGGGCTTTGTTATGACACCAAAACAGCATCTTTTCATGATAATCTAGCCTGGCTAATGGTCTGGCATTCCAGCTTGGGCACAACCCATTGTAGTGTGTACACCGCAATACTGTTACCTATTTTCAAATGAATTCTTTTAATTAAAGCAACAACAACAAAAAATCACAACCAGGTCCCACTGCACTTGATACCGTCATGGAAACAAGTCCAGTATCTTAAGCACACTCCATCAGTTGATAATAGGCAAATCTCACCTCCTTCTCCTCATCCCTTTCCCTCTGATACTCACAAGCCATCTGGGAATCATTATGTTTCAACTGTCAATAGCAGTGTAAAACCTATCTGATGTGACCGATCAATAAAATTGCTATGTATTAAGGTTCTTCCAAGTTAGCTTCAGTGCTTCCTCTCAAACAACAAAGTTCCTTTTTGATGCTCTATTGCAGAACAACAGTATATAATTACACTAACCCAAAACAATTTTTAGAATTTGCTCTTTGTCCATATGTGAATTTAAGTCTCAAAAATTTAAGTGTGAGCTAATTAAGCGCAGTTCAAATATTGCTACATTCTATTGAAAGCAGACTCACATAGGTGCCACATGTAACAATCGAAGACATTCTTTTATTGAAATTAAAGGGAAGTTGTATGAGTTCCAAACCAACTTACCAATCTCTTGTGTATCATGTGAAGTAGTTGCTTCCATTTCTGTCACCACTCCTTTTCCAAGCTGATTGTTTGCCCACAGTCTAAATATATATGTAGTATTTGGCTTCAAATGATAAACATCTACTTGCCTCTGAAAAAACAAATCCATAGCCTCACTTGCCTGTTTACAAGAGAAAGCAGCTGGTGGAGAAAGAGCACTCATGCAATGTGCTAAACATTAGAAAAAATAATTAGACTTAAGATAACTTTGAGAGTGAAACTTCAATGCCATTGTCAAACTTATTTAGAAGTCACAACAACTACCAGCTGTAGCACAGTAGTAACAAAAGGCAGATTAAGTGCAAATTTTTTTTTTTACAAACAACACTGTTTATTGTTTATAGTTGTTGTCCTGCTGAAGATAAAGTATTGCTTGTTTCATTTTGTGTTCTGCCATGGAAAGATAATTTGTTGATTCATTCTCATACTGGACTACTGTCACATTGTTATAAATGGAGCATATTTAGCTACTTTGAAAATAGTTATTGTGTTAAACCACATTAATGATACTAATTTGTGCTCATTACTGCACCTGTAGCACTTCATGTCAGGTGTAAAATAAAAATTCGACATTGAGCTACTTATATTACAAAATTAATTAAGTTTGCATGCCATAATTTGGAGGGAACTTCATAACCTTTGGGCAAAAGCTACTGCTTATTGTGTACAGATATATTCTGTCACTTTACATGGCTTTAATGACAAGTCATTTCAATTTAGTCTCGTGGAACAAACTGGAAATAGAATTCAATTCACAACCATACTATGTTTGTTTGATCCCTTTGGCAACACCCACACATATAGAAGTCACTGGCATAAATTGGCTGTAATATTTACCAGGTCAGTAAACATTTTTATCTGGATATCACCACTGAAAAGTATGCCTTCCAAGATCATAAATTGTGATGCACACAACTCAGCTACATATACATACTGTTCTGGTAGATGTAACCATCAAACTGAGGATAAAAATCAAAAGAAATAAATAGAATGGCTTGTTGAAGAGGAGAATGATAAGATGGTATGTTGTTCATCTAAACAGTAAAGACACAATGTGAACAAACACTGAAGAAAAGTTATTTTATTCAGAGTTTCCAATACTGCCACTTATTCTTTTGCCCATGTGACATGTTATGCTGTACTCGGTTTTAATTTTAGGTAAAGTGAATTCAAAGTAATTTCTACTACTTCATGTTACACTAAGTGCTGGGTAACTAAATTAAAACTGGCCTGAAAAACATTTAGTGGTACATCATGACAATATAATCTAAACAATAATGAGATTATGTATCAACATCAATTGTAGTCATTTGAAGCATCTTCCATAAAGAGTAGTTTTCCTGTTTATTGACTATAATTTCATGCCAGATTTATACTGACTAATTTGAATTAAATTCAGGCTGCAATTGATCTTCAGCATGGAAGAGAGAAAAGAACAGCTGATTTTTTTTGCCAGCTCATTTTTTTGGGTGAAAACGTTTTGAACAAGTAAACAGTGGTCAAATGGTGTTGCATTTTAAAAATGTCAGTAACGATATTCAGAAGTATCAAAGAAGGGAGTGCCACCTTTAGCCCTGACAACAAAACGTGTTCAAAACATACACATTAACAGATGAGAAACTGCGGCCAATGTCCAGATGTGTCAAAAAGGGTTCATTAAATGGATAGACATGCTGCGTTAGCAGAAAATGTGTGTATATAAGGTGCCAGACATAATTGTACACTGCTACAATAACTTGGGCTTTTCAAGCAGCCAATACATCATGAAAAGCTGAAATTTCACATACTGGTTGAAGCTCACAAATGAAATTCACTAGCTATCATCCCAGCATTTATGTAGAAGCCAATCTGTTTGACCACACTGTAGTAACATATGCCTAGCTCACTAAACTCCAGAACAAAAGTGACAATCAATAGAATGACTCCACTCTCGAAATATTACGGAACATGCAAATGAATTAATAATGATAATCATTTTTTTGAGACAGGAAAATCACTTCTTAAAAAATACTTGGCTATTGGGTACAATATGGTGTTGATGTCTACTCTGAGACATTAAAAACATGTATTTTGTGACTGCACCCATGTGTACACTGTGTGTGGCACCAAGGAACTACATTCACATGGAAAGTATACACACACTATTGTACAATCCAAAACATGCACAATGATCATTTCTCCACTTATTTCAGTGTTGCATGAAAAAACTTTTGCTGATGATTATGAGGTTCAAGAGGCAGTGGATAAAAAAATATGAAAAGCACTTCTAACAGTGGGATAAAAAAGATGGCAATCAGGGTCTCATAACAACAGGAATCAGTGCTGATTGCAAAGAGAAATAAATAAAAATGTTCTCAGCATGTATCAAGTTAAAAGAAAATTAGTGCATCAGAAATGATTTCTGCCGATTGCATCTTAGCAGTCTCATTTCTCTGTAACTCTCATACAAATACTCTAGCTTCTAAACTCTTTTGTACTGTACATTAAAGACGCATGGTATTATTGGCTGGGAGACCCCAAGGGTTAGAGCTTGCACAGGTTTACTTGGCTGGTGCACAGAAGCACATTCTCACTCTCCCCGTTGGGTGAGTCCACCCCTCTGTTCCGAATGGATGGCTGCCTCAGTTGGTTATTGGTTACACAGCTGTGAGCTTCACCTGTTATGAAAAAGACATTCTCTGACTCCCTTGGCTATGTTGGAAGAATATAGGTGTTTGCTTGGCAGTTGCACCTCAACCGTTCAAACAATTTTAAAGAAACTATTCCATAAATAATAATAATAATAATAATAATTTTGATTCTCATAGTCTCATTTGTTAGCTTCAAGCTGGAGTGCCTATCATTTTGTTAGTGGTCATACATATTGCGATAATTCTATGTTTATATTAAAAACAAAGATTCCAAGACTTACCAAGCGGGAAAGCGCCGGTAGACAGGCCCAATAAACTAACACACAAACACACACACAAAATTTCTAGATTTCGCAACCAATGGTTGCTTCTTCAGAAAAGAGGGAAGGAGAGGGATAGACGAAAGGATGTGGGTTTTAAGGGAGAGGGTAAGGAGTCATTCCAATCCCGTGAGCGGAAAGACTTATCTTAGGGGGACAAAAGGATAGGTATATACACGCGCACGTGCACACACACACGCGCCAACACACACACACACACACACACACACACACACACACACACACACACATACAGACACAAGCAGACAGATTTAAAGGCAAAGAGTTTGGGCAGAGATGTCAGTCGAGGCGGAAGTGCAGAGGCAAAGATGATGTTGAATGACAGGTGAGGTATGAGTGGCGGCAACTTGAAATTAGCGGAGATTGAGGCCTGGTGGATAACGAGAAAAAGGGCAAGTTCCCATCTCCGGAGTTCAGATAGGTTGGTGTTGGTGGGAAGTATCCAGATAACCCGGACGGTGTAACAATTGCCAAGATGTGCTGGCCGTGCACCAAGGCATGTATAGCCACAGGGTGATCCTCATTACCAACAAACACTGTCTGCCTGTGTCCATTCATGCGAATGGACAGTTTGTTGCTGGTCATTCGCACATAAAAAAATTGAACCCTGCCTGGAACAGTTCCGCCCTCCATCACAGCGGGACCCACCTCCTCTTCCTCAAAATCACCCTCTCCAAACCTTCCAGGAATTTCTCACTTCCAGCCTTGCCTATCAATCTTTCTTGAAAAACCTTAATCCTACTCCCAACATCACCACAGGCGAAGCCCAGGCTATCCGTGATCTGAAAGCTGACCAATCCATCATCATTCTTTCGGCTGACAAGGGTTCCATGACCGTGGTACTTGATCGTCGGGAATATGTGGCTGAGAAACTACATCAGCTTTCAGACAACTCTACATACAAAGTTTGCAAAGGTAATCCCATTCCTGATGTCCAGGCGGAGCTTCAAGAAATCCTCAGAACCTTAGGCCCCCTACAAAACCTTTCACCTGACTCCATCAAACTCCTGACCTCACCGACACATCGCACCCTTACCTTCTACCTACTTCCTAAAATTCACAAACCCAAACATCCCGGCCGCCCTATTGTAGCTGGTTACCAAGCCCCCACAGAATGTATGTCTGCCTACGTAGATCAACATCTTCAACCCATTACATGCAGTCTCCCATCCTTCGTCAAAGACACCAACCACTTTCTCGAACGCCTCGAATCCTTACCCAGTCTGTTACCCCCGGAAACCATCCTTGTAACCATTGATGCCATTTCCCTATACACAAATATCCCGCACGTCCAGGGCCTCACTGCAATGGAGCACTTCCTTTCGCGCTGATCACCTGCCACCCTACCTAAAACCTCTTTCCTCATCACCTTAGCCAGCTTCATCCTGACCCACAACTTCTTCACTTTTGAAGGCCAGACATACCAACAATTAAAGGGAACAGCCATGGGTACCAGGATGGTCCCTTCGTATGCCAAACTATTTATGGGTCGTTTAGAGGAAGCCTTCTTGGTTACCCAAGCCTGCCAACCCAAAGTTTGGTACAGATTTATTTATGACATCTGCATGATCTGGACTCACAGTGAAGACAACTCCAGAATTTACTCTCCAACCTAACTCCAGAATTTACTCTCCAACCTCAACTCCTTTGGTTCTATCAGATTCACCTGGTCCTACTCCAAATCCCATGCCACTTTCCTTGAAGTTGACCTCCATCTGTCCAATAGCCAGCTTCACACATCCGTCCACATCAAACCCACCAACAAGCAACAGTACCTCCATTATGACAGCTGCCACCCATTCCATATCAAACGGTCCCTTCCCTACAGCCTAGGCCTTCGTAGCAAACGAATCTGCTCCAGTCCTGAATCCCTGAATCATTACACCAACAACCTGAAAACAGCTTTCGCATCCCGCAACTACCCTCCCGACCTGGTACAGAAGAAGATAACCAGAGCCACTTCCTCATCCCCTCAAACCCAGAACCTCCCACAGAAGAACCCCAAAAGTACCCCACTTGTGACAGGATACTTCCCGGGACTGGATCAGACTCTGAATGTGGCTCTCCAGCAGGGATACAACTTCCTAAAATCCTGCCCCGAAATGAGATCCATCCTTCATGAAAGCCTCCCCACTCCACCAAGAGTCTTTCCGCCGTCCACCTAACCTTCGTAACCTCTTGGTTTATCCCTATGAAATCACCAAACCACCTTCCCTACCCTCTGGCTCCTGCCCTTGTAACCGCCCCCAGTGTAAAACCTGTCCTATGCACCCTCCATTCACCACCTACTCCAGTCCTGTAACCCGGAGGGTGTACACAATCAAAGGCAGAGCCACGTGTGAAAGCACCCACGTGATTTACCAATTGACGCTTTCTATGTGGGAATGACCAGCAACAAACTGTCCATTTTCATGAATGGACACAGGCAGACAGTGTTTGTTGGTAATGAGGATCACCCTGTAGCTAAACATGCCTTGGTGCACGGCCAGCACATCTTGGCACATTGTTACACCGTCCGGGTTATCTGGATACTTCCCACCAACACCAACCTATCCGAACTCCGGAGATGGGAACTTGCCCTTCTTCTTGTTATCCACCAGGCCTCAATCTCCGCTAATTTCAAGTTGCCGCCACTCATACCTCACCTGTCATTTAACATCATCTTTGCCCCTGCACTTCCGTCTCGACTGACATCTCTGCCCAAACTCTTTGCCTTTAAATATGTCTGCTTGTGTCTGTATATTTATGGATGGGTGTGTGTGTGTGTGTGTGTGTGTGTGTGTGTGTGTGTGTGTGTGTGCGTGCGAGAGAGAGAGAGAGAGAGAGAGAGAGTATATACCTATCCTTTTGTCCCCCTAAGGTAAGTCTTTCCACTCACGGGATTGGAATGACTCCTTACCCCTCTCCCTTAAAACCCACATCCTTTCGTCTTTCCCTCTCCTTCCCTCTTTCCTGAAGAAGCAACCGTTGGTTGAGAAAGCTAGAAATTTTGTGTGTTTGTTTGTGTGTTAGTTTACTGGGCCTGTCTACCGGCACTTTCCCGCTTGGTAAGTCTTGGAATCTTTGTTTTTAATATATTTTTTCCATGTGGAAGTTTCTTTCTATTTTATTTACATCATTAATTCTATGTTTAGTAATGTACTGTGCTAAATTCAAAACTTCGCAATGAGAAATTGGAACCACTACTAGTTTGTGTTTGGTGCATGCTAGTCCACACATTGTTGCTCATGAAATGGAGTAACATACTGGATTTTTCTTTAAACTTGAGACGAGATCTATATCTGTCACCAATCTTGAGGAAACTGACTGTTTGAAATGCACTCATTTCTGGTCGTGTGTGCAAATATCATCCTACAGATCTCATACGTGGTTCGAAATATTGCAATGAATTTTTGGTAAATGATAGCACAAAAAGCGGAGGGTATTAAGTTATATATCCATCATGTGAAACTTTATTATCTACTGTGATATACGAGTGACTAGAGATGTTTTTTTTTTTTCAACGAAATAATGTAATGCTTTGATGGGCTATCGATATCTGGTGAAATGAGAGTTAGTATGGATTTTGTAACACCATAAATGAAGCAATCACACTCTTATTTTTATAAAAAGCACGAGCTTTTCTTAAGTTACTGACCTTCATTTGTCTTTGACAGTTTTCTTAATAGTAGACAGTTGCAGGATTCTGTTGCAACTGCATTAGCATGTCGTAGGGTGAAACTGTGTCAACACTGTTTTGTTTTGGGAAAAGAAGCTAATTTTAAAATGGCAACATGATAAAGAAAATAAGGTGAACAAGAAAGGAGAAAATAAATTGCCCTCTCTGATCAAATTTCAGCATTATCCTGTACCCATTGTGGTTTTAATAATAAATGGTCAGCTTGTTGGATTATTTGTCATACTGGCTTAACCTGTTAATATGATCATTTTCAGTGTCACTAGCTGTAGCTTACAAGTTGTGTGAGATACGTGTTTGCACAAAGGCTTTTGCTGTAGAGTAACAGCTCTACCACTGCGCTGTCCTGTCCGCAAGGGAGCCCCTACCGCTACCAGTGTCCCCTCCCCTAACACGCCTTCTGTGCAACTAGTGGCCAAGTAATATTGTATCCATTCTAGGTTCAGCCAGCTAACTTGAAAATGACACCGTTCCTTCACAAAGTGTGAGAGTCGTGTCTGTTGAGTGTAGGTGACTGATTCAAGTATGTACAGTGTAGTGTTTGTGTTGTTGATGACAGAGAGAGAGATGACATGGTGAAACCCAGTGCCAAGACACAACCAAATAGTATCAACAAGACCATCTGTTGGATGGTTCACCATCAGCAGTATTACATACTATCTATTCATGAGACACTGTGGGAAGAAATTTAACACAGGACAGTGATATAAAGCCACGAACTCCATGTCACCATGTTCTTCCATTGCCAAGTCAGGTAAAAGTGATGAAAATTTCTTCCACCACCAGGATTTGAACCAACTACTTCTACGTAACGTGTCATCACACACATTTTGGGTCCATGCTTCCGAGTGATTATTCCTTTCCACATTATTCTTGTAATTCTTTTAATCTCCTTCTCTGGCCTTTACTTCTGTTAAGCAGTTACCATACATTTATTTAATAACTTTTGCATTTCTATCACTTCTGTTCCAACTGCTTGCATTTTAAATATTGGTAAATAGCCACTTTTTTCTATTGCGCATGGTTTTAAAGGCCTTTGGTTTTATTTACAGTGTTGGACAAAATATCAATGCCTTTTCTTTGTCCCCTGCCCTACATCTGACAACTACCTTCAGGATCTCTAGATTAAAAGAATATGATACAAATAGAACATTGCAAGGTTACCAGCCTAGTCATGCATTTCAATTACTTTCCCACTTCTCACTTTCAGGCATTTTGGCAATATGATGCCATGACTAGACTGATAACCCAAGAAGATTTCATCAATTAAATCCACTGAGAAAACCTGCATTTCCATAAGAGCAGGATATGCCTGGATAATTGCAAATAATTTCATCAATTAAATCCACCGAGAAAACCTGCATTTCCATAAGAGCAGGATATGCCTGGATAATGTGATTAACATACACAACACTTTTAGTTTACTTTCTTTGCTGGTATGTTTTGTGCACAACTCCATTTGTAACACGAACATACTGACAATATCCATAACAAATCAACAGTAACTATTACTGGAGCGGCTGTGAGTGGATGTGTTTAGTGGCTCATATGTTGTGGTTATCATTTCCAGTCTGTAATTTTCATTATTGCCGTAAACAAATATATCTAGAATACCTACAGGAACAACTTTATTCTTTCCAGATCACATAAACAAATGTGATAAACATGTACTTCAGAAACACCAAATACATAGTATCTGAGATGCAATTCCTTTTTGTGAATTCAAAAAGCAAACAATTTGGTAATTTTAGATATAGCTTCTATGAAGCTACAGAAACTGATTAACAAAAATTAATCACAAAAATGTTCAAGCCGCTTCTTATTAATAATTTCTGACTACTTCCTCTTGAACTATGTTCAGCCAAAACATATATGATGATATGTCAATATTGGCCACTGACGAAACAGTACCTTATATTAGACACTAATAAGCAGTGTAAAGTAACTGACCTAAATGTTCAAGGTGAGGGAGTACCAAAGATGAAATGTAGCACACGCTAAATAGTAAACAACTGTTCAAAGTAAACAACTTGTCTATTTCAGTATGAGTTTTCAAGCAGAGTGGGTTCTTCTTTGTTGAAAACAAGTTGCAGCATATGTTAAATTAAACGGTGTGTGTTTCCTGTACATTAACTTAAAAATCTGTAGTGTAGTACAGTGCAATTTTCAACAGGCACAATCATTATGTGCTAACACTATTTCTTCCATTAATAAATCACTGTGCTCACTACAGTGCAGAACTTCTGTTTGCTTCTGTCCGTACAAGACAAATACTCACAAGTGACAGCTAACACACCACACATTTAGGAAGAAGACAACTGAAGTAAATAGGTAAGATCCAGCCACTTAGGAATAATTTCTGAAGCCTGCAGAATATAGAGGAGACTCTTGTTTCCACAATAATAAACTAACTGTTTTGGAAACTTACATTTAATTTTAGGACTAATGTTCCTACAACACACCTATATGTTTAGGTCTCTTGAATATTCTGACAGATGGTTTCACCTATGCTTTTAAATTTTCGGCACAAGATTTTCTTTATTTTTGAATTATAGTTTTATGTGGCAATAAAGTAAATTAATCTGGCAGAAACGAGATGAATTTCAAGGTACATAGGTGTTCTAATAACATGCACATGCCAATAAAACACTGTACTTAAAACCACATTCTGAAACTTACATAGACCTGGCAGTAAACTGCAACTGATACCTTGAAACTGACAGAAAAGGACCATAGATATTTTGGGAAAGAACTCTCATAAACAAATTATTTATAGTTTTATTCATAAATTGCCTACAGACTGAGTTTAGTACAAAAACAAAAAAACTGACTTCAAACTCCGTTTTTAGGAAGTCTTGAGTTTCTCACTCATCTGCCAAATTAAATCATCTATAATGAAGCAAAAACAATGCAACCATTTCTATATAGAACACTCAAATTCCATCAAATAGACAATATAAATTTCATTAAATTCAAGACAAATTTTTGGAAGGAAAATCAGTGTCTATTAACTAATTTTTCAGTCGTTTTAACCCCACTTTGGCCAAGTATCTAGTAAATATTTGTTGATGGAACACCTAGAGAAATTTAAGGACTAGCTGTACGTAGGAACCCTATAGTTCTCTGTAAATCTGCATAAAACAATAAATGAAGTAAAATTCTTGAAACAAATCATTCTTCAGTGCAGACAGATGATTAGCTAGGGCCCATCATTTTGGACTTCCAAAAGGTGTTCAACACTGTACTGCATCATCAACTACTAACAAATATATAATCATGTGATGTATAGTATCTTTGAAGATATGCAACTGAGTATTTGACTACACACCCAGTTCATTATAATGGATAGAGAACTTTCAAAATGAACTAAAGTAACAATGGGTATGTCCCAAGGAAATGTAAGAGCATTTTGAATCTCTCTCTCTCTCTCTCTCTCTCTCTCTCTCTCTCTCTCTCTCTCTCTCACGCACGCACATATGTAGATTTCTTGTTATTGCATTTTTAAGATGCAATGTTATAGGAAATGCAAATAGTGTGTCATAATGCTAATATAAAACCAAAGTCAAATGTGCAGCATCTAGCAGTGTTACAGATGATTCACAGGGAAAGGAGGGAGGGAGGGAGGGAGGGAGGGAGGGAGGGAGGGAGGGAGGGAGGGAGGGAGGGAGGGAGGGAGGGAGGGAGGGAGGGAGGGAGGAAGAATTTGAAAGAAATTGAATCCTATACAGTTACAATTGATGGTGAAAGCAATCTGAAGAATCGCAAAACATTAAAAAAGCCTAAATTTGAACTGCTTGATAACGCATTGTAGATGTGGTTTTCTCAAGAAAGAAGAAAAGGAACTCCAATATCCAAGCCAATTCTGAAAGAAAAAGTGATAGTTTTGCACAAAAAACTGGAAGCCGAAAGTAAATTTGCTGTCAGTGAAGGCTGGATTGATCGCTGGAAAACTCATCATGATGTCCGATTTGTTTCTATTTCCGGTGAAAAGCTATTTGCCGATGTCACAGCTGCTAAGGAGTTTTCTGTTAAGTTTCAAGAAATTGTAGAAGAAAATGAACTGTTACAAGTGCATAACATTGACAAGACAGCGCTGAACTTTTATATGTTGCCGACAAAAAACGCTCGCAGCTTCAAATAAATTCGTGTTAGGAACGAAACTTATAAAAGATGGAATAACAGTCAATCCTTGTAGCAACGCAGATGGTACCCACAAGCTCCCCTTGTTCGGCATTGGCAAATCTAAGAAGCCAGGGGCATTCAAAAGTATAAACTTATATTCCTTGCCGATTTATTACCGCAATCAAAACTTTGCTTGGATGGACTGCAACCTATTTAAATCCTAGTTTTTCAACGAGTTTGTGCCATTGGTCGAAAAAGACTTGAAACAAAAATATCTAACTGTTCGTGCTCTACTGCTGTTGGATAACACACCATCACACCCATCTGAGGAAGATATGGTGAAAGGGGACATAAAACTCTCTTTCTGCCTCCTAATGTGACCTCACTCATCCAACCAATGGATCAGGGTGTCATCGAATGGTTAAAAATGCGATATCGCAGAACGTATATAAGCTCAATCTTTGAAAAATCTGATAGAGGTCATAACTTATTTGAGACAATGAAATCCGTGAACATCGAAGATGCTATCTACACAATCACTGCAGCATGGGATGAACTGAAAAATGACACACTGCGGAAATCATAGCGTAAGCTTTGGCCACAAGGTATGACTGAAAATGAGCATACCGAAGATGAGCAAAACAATGATGCACTGGAAATCGTTAAAGACCTACAAACACTGGAGCCGAGCGTATCAGCCAATGAAGTTGAAGAGTGGATCAACGAATGCGACACTTTTGAAGAGCTCAATGAAGATTAGATTGTTGCTGCTGTTAGCCAGGAAACTGTGAATGAGGACTCAGACAGCGAAGACGAACCCCCAGCCCGGATTTCACACAGTGATGCAAAAAACTCTTTTTGACATCGCTCCTCAATACATCAAGCAGAATCCAACTTCAACTCCAAAGCACGTTTTGTGGATAAAAAAAAAATGGAAGGACACTGCAGGTAAATCTAGAATAAAATCTGCTAAACAAAAATGTATCACTGACATTTTTTCCAAGTAATTTGTTTTTGTTTTATAATTTCTTTTTTATATATAGTGCTATAAACATTTTTTAGTTTACAGTATATATTGTTTATACGTTATTAAGTACAATACAGTACAGTACTGTAATTTGTTTTTCCTTTTAAAACCAATACATATTATAGTGTGTGTAGACTTTTTTAGTTAATATTTTATATATTACTGTAGATGTCCTTTAGTTCTTAAATCGTTTAATTTTTTGCATTAAATGTCTTTTCATATTTTTGGCAATAAATATTAGATTTTTCAGATAATCCGACCTTTTATCGTGCCGACCATGGATCCGCTCCCGAAGGTGACGGATTAGAGGGGTTCTACTGTATGAGGATAATCTCTCAGCGTCAAATCTTCTTAGAGGTAAGTAACTTAAAACTCAAGTGAGTGTTGATCAAGGTAACGTCACCACCAGTGGGTTCCAGCTCAGACACTGTAGCGTCTAGCCATTTGATCAATTTCACTAACTCCACCCTTAGTTTCATTATTACAAGACTTTACAGTTTTGTGAAAGTTTCTGCTCAATATTCTCATTCACCTGCCATCCAGCATGCATGTTAATCAGAATAAGGACATCTTTTCCTTTTTCCCTCGGTATACTGAGAAAAGATTGTCACCTGACTTGTACAAGTGTGTTGCATACAATGCATCTTCTCCACTCTGCACTGCACGATGAACCTCCTTCAGTGAACTTGAAAGCATGCCAACTATTCTTGTTCCTTTTTGTTTCAGCTCATCCGCCTGTTTCACAGAGGTGATGAAGTTGTCAGTTGCTGATGTTACAACCACAGTTGGGGAATGGCTGCGCCACTTTCATACCGATATGGTGACCAAGACTCTTGCTTGGATCACAAGTTTCACCTTTGCCATGGTAAGGGAATCTATTCAGGATGTAGCAATTGTCAGCATCACACAAAATCCAGTATTTTATACCATACTTATCAGGCTTACGGAGCAAGTATTGTATGAATGGGCACCTGCACTCACAAGGATACAGCTGGTCGTCGACAGTCATTGTCTTGTCTGGCTTTTAGCAGACAAAGCAATTGTCAGTAAACAGATTCCTTATTTCTGAAGCAAGGCAAAATTTATCCGTTTTCTTATGTTGTCTTCTTGATGACACAATCACACACAAATGACTGCATATTTCTGCAAATTTGTTACTTGACACGCTGCTTTGAAAGAAAGGTGGTCCCGGCTTATTGCTTCATGTCTTTGTATGAAACACCCAAAGCACCCTATGCTCCACAAGTCTAAATTAATCCAATAAAAGCATCTAGTTCTTCCAGGCTTAGGCATAACTCATTATTACCAACTGTGCTGTGAGCATTTTCTTCAATGTACTTTATCAGTTTAAGGATTGGATCACTGACAGAGCTGTTGCACGACGTGTGGCACCCAGTATACTCTGACTGTGACCATGTCCTCCTTTCGCTGCTCCATGAATTGCACCAACTGCCAAGCCATTGCTGTCTTGTGACATGTCAAAATTCTTTGTAACCGGTGAAAGAGTGGGAACAATGGCAAAAGACCAGCCACGACGCAATTTGACTTAAGTGTTTACATAAGATTATCAGTGATATTGCATTTGAGTTTTGAATAAAGTTTTATTTATCAGTGACTTGCTGACTCCATCAGGTAGCTGACCAATAACTCCTCTGCCCCGCCATCCTTGTCCCTGTTGAAGGCCTTGTCTTACATTGCATGCATGTTTGGCTCATCATTGAGAGGGATGTTCACACCTTCGAGTAGAATCCGTGAATCTGACATCTGAAGAATAGAAGAAAAAAAGCTGTACAGTTGACTGTGTGCTCTTTGGTTCAAAAATATAGCTAGAATGTTTCACACTTATGTTGTGTATGAATTAGGTCATCATCAGATGGATCAGATGCTGCCGACTGTTCATCCACTGCGTTTGAATCACTTGAGTCAGCGGTTTTCACTGGAACAAATTGTCTCACTACTGGATTCATCACTCGATTGCATCAGTAAAATGTTCTCCAGACAGTAGAGAATCTCGCCCTTCATAATGCCACATCGTCTTGCAATCACAGCTTCAGTGACACAAACTCATGAAAATAAACTGCAAGCTTACATTGTTGGTGTCAGGTCTGCCTCAGCCTGCTCAGGTCAAGTACAGACAAAGATGTACTGACAGGAAACATTAAGTGTGACACACCTGGCATCTGCTATTATGTATGGGAACTATTAGCAGTGCCCCAGTCTGCAATGTAGGATGTTATTCTGTGGCTCATCAGTGTCACTTTATAGGTCTGCATGTTGCCAGACCGTAGAAAATGGAAAGCCGCACTGATATAAAGTATCACCTGACCTTCAAATTCTATGTATTTCAAGGTATTTTTGGCCCAAAGTGTCGTAATACACTCCAACATCTCATGAATTGAGTTAAGGTATGCTCAGAAACTATTTAGTGTTATCGATATCAAATTGCGTTAAAATGTGTATGGGTCAGAAATCATCCACATGGTGGTACCGGAAGAACAGATAAATTTTTCATACTTCTAGGTGGGCTAGAGGAATAAAATTTTAGCAAGTTGTACAACCACAGAATGATGAAAAGTAACAGGGGCATTTGGTCCTGTGATGATCATGGAGGGGGTTAAGGACCTTGAAAAACTCTTGTGGGTAAAAAATTACCCACATGGTACTTCTGGTGTTCATGACGTTATACTAAACTTAGATGATGTTAAGCGCGCGCGCGCGCGCGCGCGCGCGCGCGCGCGCGCGCGCGCACACACACACACACACACACACACACACACACACACACACCATTAAAACATTATTATTCCTTGCAATGTGGAAATAATTAGTCCTAGTGAAAAGATGAATAGGACCTTTCTTTGTACAAAAATTAATATAATTTAATTTCGTACTGCGAAAAAGTTTCACTTGAAGCTGCGGCTGTCGAGACATTTATGAAAAACCTACGAAAGTGACCTTCACGCTCCCCCAGCCTCGAGCTCACACTCCACCAGTCAGGATTTTTAAGATGTTGTTCACAACACTCCCTCCCTACCACTGCACAAAAATTTGGACTATATAAAATTTTCCCCCTAACTTTCCTTCACTGACTAGACTGTAACAGTACTGTCACATCTCAACAGCACCATCTAGTTGTCATTTGTAAAAACTTAGAAGGCTATTCTCATAGACTGTTTACAGTACACTGTAGCCTAATGTGTGATGAGAAAGTTCTCACAGTAGACCAAAATTATCTGTGAAGAGTGTTTTGTTTGACTACTATGCAGGATAACTCAGACACCCATCACAATTCTTCAACATTCTGCCTCTCCTTACTTAACAACAGCTGTGAAGTATACATCCACTTGACATTCACACATTAAACTCTTTCTTCTTGTTCTATAATCTGGACAGACATGGGAGGCACATCGCAATGACAAGAACACAATAAAAGAACATACAAATTCAAATTTTAAACAAGCTCATTGATGTGACAACAGTTTAAAGCATTCACTAATATCACGATACAAAATGTGGATTTATCATTGACCAGTTCACTAAAACATATAGCCTGAGTTTGACAGTTTTATGAATACCTATTGTTTGGTCACATTTCCTACACACACACACACACACACACACACACACACACACACACACACACACACACACACAGAGAGAGAGAGAGAGAGAGAGAGAGAAGCTAATGCAAACTGTCTGTGTTCTTACCACTCCATGGTTCACTGTAGTTACAAAATAATAGTAAAATAATGGCGAAAATTTGGAAATGTCATTAACTTATGTAATTTTACAAAAATTGTTGGGACAATTTGTCCAAGAGGTGCACACCCAAACAGACAATTTCTAGTAAGACATAAGTCTACGTCAGTTTACATATTCAACCCAAATAAACTTTGTCTAAGGATAAGGAATTAGTAGAACAATGATTTTTACAATCTGTACAAAGACCCGCTGTACTCATCAATGAAGTTTATCAGCTTCCAGGTAAATATTTATCTAGAAATTTCAGTCACAAACTAAACTATGCAACTAACAGATGCAGTGAACCTTCCTATTAGTAAACCAAAAATCAGGAAAACAACTTTTCTACAGTAAAATATTCTGCACACTCCATTCTGTGGCACTACAATGCAAGGATAAGTGTTTCATAGCACAGAATTACTTACTTCTCTGTCAGAAGATACAACGATCTCAAGAACATTTCTGAAATATAGAAACGAGAGTAGCTGTACTAGAAAAATGTTCTTTTATTGGCATTATTAAGTAGATGTGACTAAGAAACCATCCAAGTCACTCAACAGAAACATTATCTATTTAAAATTCTCTGAAAATAAACTAATTACTTACAGCAGTTGGACTGATATGTTCAGGAAGGGTTGAGCGCCAGGTGTTAGGTTGGCCATCATCAGAGGCATACTTCTGGCGGAATCGAATAGTGAAATGTGTGATTTCGTACCCTCCATCTTCAGCTACATCCCACATCAACAGCGCCAATACAGTAGAGGGACGAACAGTGACATTAACTAGTGCTGGTGGAGGAGCTGAAACATATTATTATTAAGCCAAACTTCAATCCGTAAGCTCCCTGCCCCCCTACACACACACACACACACACACACACACACACACACACACACACACACACACACACACACACATTATTCAAAAGAAAGAGATACATATTGCCTACCCCTAACCTCCTCTCTCCAAGGCATTCCCCACCATTACCAAACTAACAAATTCTGGAGGCCTTAATCCCACATATAAAATCTTATATTTTTTTTCTTACAGTGACTCAGTTCCTACATAGTATCACATTTCAAACGCATTAAGTCTCATCCTATCCACAAACTTCTTTACTCTGTTGAGTCTGCAACACAGTTCACATTTTTAGATATTAGGTCCGCCTAAAGTAAAACAGCTTTGTTCTATATTTATCATTGAAAATGTTTTGTATATAGCTGATCCAAATTCCAAAACTAATGGCAGGAAAATATGCAAAACACTGAGTGCCATTAACATTATAAGTTTATACAATTTAATACACATTCCTTAATTACACAATGGGTATCACCACACATTTTGATGTTCGTTGAAGGAGGTATTTTATTGCTTTTACCTCTATGTATGAATGAAGGAAGGAAAGAAAGAGAAAAAGTAGGTAAATTACAAACATTTTATTATAACCACTGATCCAGTGTTCTCTTAACAGGGCACGGACAGAAAAGGACAAGGAAACGGGCAGGTCTGATAGAAAGAAACATCCTGGCATTACATTGTAGAACTAAAGCTGATTGTCTACCCAGGAATTTGAGCCATTGTACCTCAAAATGTGAGGTCTTTACTGTCACACCTCACTCAGCTTGAGCAGTCTGCTTTTCTTGTCTTTCTCATTTCAGTCATTATGTAAAGTAATTCTACTTCAACAGTGGGAATTTTTATTTCTGCTACTTCAACACTGTCCTCTCAGATTTGAGTTTCTTAAATACCAGTGTTCTAGTTGTAGTTTTCAGTCGAAAGACTGGTTTGATGCAGCTCTCAACACTAGTCTATCCAGTGGAAGTATTTCATTTCCACAATAGCGATATAGGCTGAAGCAATGAATCAAAATTTTTACCATTGCCAGGATTTGAACCTGGATCTCCCACTTACTAGGCAAATGCACTAACTGCTGCGCCACACTGGCACTGCAGCTAGTACAGCTGCACAGATTACCCTAGTATGTCTTCCTTTCTGATACAGATTATAGTTCAGGCCTCAGCCTACTGCTATTGCCCTTCTAAACTCACATCAGTGCTGTAGAGGCTCTCCAATATTGGGAAAGCACCTTAGCAATGAGCAAAATGGGGTTAATGCTGGCCAAATATTACTCATAAGTGGTTGATGTTCTTGAGACATATTGAGTTTGACCTTTCTAATTAATGGAAAAACTCATATAAAGATGTGAAACAATTACTAACAAAGAGATAAGAGGGGCTGGCCAGTACTTACCTCAGCTCAGTACAGCCGAAAGAAACACAAAAAACAACCGAAAATTTAAGTTCCTAGCTTTTGGAATAAATGTTCCTTCATCAGGGAGGAGAGAGGGGAAAGAAAGGGAAGAAGGGAAAGAGGATTTAGTTACTCATAACCCAGGTTATGAAGCAACAGGGAAAGGAATACAGGGAGGGTAGCAAGGATGGAGGCATAGTTGTCAGAGGGAAGCCAAAGATATTCTACTGTAGGTACTGTGGCAGCTTCAAACCAAAGAGGATGCATACAGAAGTAAAGAGGTGTATAGTATAAAGATGTAGGATGAAAAGATGCATGAATGGCTAAAGAGGAAAGGAAAAGAGGAGAAGACTGAAAAGTAAATAGGAGTGAGGTTGTTTAACGTAGGTTCAATCCAGGGGGATGGCGGGATGAAAGGATGTGCTGGAGTGCAAGTTCACATCTCCACAGTTCAGAGGGACTGGTGTTGGGTGGGAGAAGCCAAATGGCACATATGGTGTAGCAGGTTCCTAGGTCCCTAGAATTATACTGGAGGGCATACTCCGCTACTGGGTATTGTAGGGACCTAGGAACCTGCTACACCGTATGTGCCATTTGGCTTCTCCCACCCAACACCAGTCCCTCTGAACTGCGGAGATGGGAACTTGCACTCCAGCACATCCTTTCATCCCGCCATCCCCCTGGACTGAACCTACGTTAAACAACCTCACTCCCATTTACTTTTCAGTCTTCTCCTCTTTTCCTTTCCTCTTTAGCCATTCATGCATCTTTTTATCCTACATCTTTATACTATACACCTCTTTACTTCTGTATGCATCCTCTTTGGTTTGAAGCTGCCACAGTACCTACAGTAGAATATCTTTGGCTTCCCTCTGACAACCATGCCTCCATCCTTGCTACCCTCCCTGTCTTCCTTTCCCTGTTGCTTCATAACCTGGGTTGTGAGTAACTAAATCCACTTTCCCTTCTTCCCTTTCTTTCCCCTCTCTCCTCCCTGATGAAGGAACATTTATTCCGAAAGCTAGGAACTTAAATTTTCGGTTGTTTTTTGTGTTTCTATCGGCTGTACTGAGCTGAGGTAAGTACTGGCCAGCCCCTCTATCTCTTTGTTATGAGTTTGACCTTTATCTATGATAATGATGTAGGCTGAAGCAATGAATTAAAATTTGTGCCAGTGCCAGGATTTGAACTTAGGCCACCTGCTTACTAGCCATATTAGCTTACAACTGCACCACATTGGCACTGCAGCTACCACGGCCCAGCAGTTTACCCTAGTATGTCTTCCCCCTCAACACAAATTCCATTTCATGTCTCAACCGATTGCTATCATCCTTCTAAACTCACAAAAGCTGCACCACCAGTGTGGCGTGGTGGTTAGTGCATCTGCCTAATAAGCATCTGGCATGGTAGCTCAACGTGTTTGGTGTCAGAGAGTTGGCTGCCCTCTGTAACAAAAGAACTGAGTTAATAAATCAACAACGAACTTAAAAGGGTGTCTTACGACATCCGCCCCGATCAGATTCAACGAACGAAAACGGACAAAATGAAAAAAATATATATATATAAAAAAAGTAAGAGACCTGTGTTCAAATCCCAATGCTGGTATAAATTTTAATTCATTGCTTCTGCCAACATCGTTATTGTAGGTAAAGGTGAAACACAGTATGTCTCAGGAACATCAACCATGTATGATTAATATTTCATTTCTTGGTACTTTCCTAGTTTAACACCCCCTCCCCATACACACTTCCCTCCATCACCAAATTAACTATTCATTGATGCCTCAATGTTTCCCATCAATCAATCTCTTCTTTTTGTTAAGTCAGATCACAAATTTCTTTTCTCTTTGAGTCAATTCAGAAGCCTCTTCATTAGATATACCAAATTGTTGAACTTCTTTGTTAACTCCATATTTCAAAAAAATATTCTCTACTTGTCTGCAGTGTTCATAAACCACAGTTTGCATTCATATAATGCAATACTCCAGAAATATTTTCAGAAAAAATACTTCCTGACAAATTTCATTTTGTCTTAACATATTTCTCTTCCTAAAAAAGTCTTCTCTGATTTTATCAATTGGTATTTATGCCAATCTTAATTCTACCATTGTGAGATAATTTGCTGTCCAAACAGCAAACTCATCTACTATTTTTAGTGTCATTTCGTATTATAATATCTTCAAACCACCAGATTAAATTTAACAATGGAAAGTCTTGGACAAAATAAATGCATCTGATGTGACCAGCAATCTGAGGTGGATTGTGGGGGTAAGGTGATGGCATTGGACGAGGAGGGTAAAAGATAGCAGGGTACAGGTGGGGGGGGGGGGAAGGTACTGTGCTGCCTCTGAGAGCATGCAGGGACGTGGTGGGAACAGGATAGGATTGCTGTTGCAGAGATGGAACACTGTGCTGGAGGTGGCAGGGTTGAGAAGTAGAGATGAGGAAGAATCATTTTGGCAGAATTGAAGGTAGTGTTGGGTAGTGCTGGAGTGGGAGCAGGGAAGGGTTAGATTGGTGGACTAGACTAGCAAAAATAGAGGTCAGGGAGATCACAGGAATGAAGACTATGTTGTAAGGAAGGGTCTTGCCTACGCAAGTCAGAAAAGCTGGTGTTGTTAGCGAGTATTCAAATGGTGCACGCTGTGAAGCAGTCTCGAAGTGAAGCACATCATGTTGGGCAACATGTTCAGCAATGGGTGGTCCAGCTGTCTCTTGGCCACAGTTTTCACCCATTTCATACCAAGGAGTCCCTTCCATACAGCCTAACTACCCACAGTCATAGCAACTGTAGGGATGAGAAGTCCCTCTCCAAATAAGCCAAGTGTCTCACTGAGGCCTTCATAGACTAAAATTATCCTCCCAACCTTGGTCAGAAACAGATACTTATGCTTTGTCTCTCCATTGGCCTAGTATCTCGTACATACCCAATGTGTGGCAAAAAAGGAGCACTCCTCCCATGAGTCAAGGACTGGAGCAACAACCACATTCTCCACCAAGATTCCAACTACCTCTCAGGTATATGCACTCTCTGTAACATGCTCCCATGTTGTCCACTATCTTCCTCACCCGTATCACAGCGGTGTTGTTCTGCCCATCAAATCTGCACAATATCCTTGTAGATCCCTACTCCACCCTCCTAACCCATTGCCTCATGGCTCATATCCCTGCAATAGACGTAAGTGTAAGACCTGTGCCGTACAACGTCTCACTACCACATACTCTCGTCCTGTCACAAGAATCCCCTATCCCATCCAAGGCAGGGCAACCTGTAAAAACTGTCATGGACCCTACAAACTAAGCTGCAACCACTGTACTTTCTACATGGACCTGACAACTACCAAGCTGTCTGCGCTATCACAAAATTTTGGCCACGAGAAAGTTGGACCACTCAGTTGCTATATATTCTGCCCAACACACTGTGTCTCACTTCATGACTGCTTCACAGCCTGCACTATCAGGCCCTTCCTAATGCCACCATCTAACTGAATTGTGTAGGCAAGTCCTTTCGTAACAACATATCCTTTGATCTAGCAATCCCCCTGCCTCCATTTCTGCTTGTCCCAGTCATCCACATACCTACCCCCTTCCCTGCTCCCATTCCAGCACTACACGACACATACCTTCTACTATTTCTCTCCTCTACCTTTTTTGCCCCCACCCCTCGAGCACAGCCTTCCGTCTCTGCAACACCAACCCTACCCTGTTCCCAGCACAACCCTGCATGATCTCCTCCCTCCCCCCAATTCCATGCCACCTCCTTACCTCCATCACCCTACTCAGATTGCTGGTCTCATCAGATGCATTTGCAGCCAGCAATCTCTCTCTCTCTCTCTCTCTCTCTCTCTCTCTCTCTCTCTCTCTCTCTCTCTCCGTGTGTGTGTGTGTGTGTGTGTGTGTGTGTGTGTGTGTGTGTGTGTGTGTGTGTGTGCGCACGCGCTTCCTATTTCCACAGAAGGGCTCAAGGCAGAAGGTTTAAATGTTTAGCAATCTTTTGATTGTGGCTGCAACTCAACACCAACTCTGGGTAATGAGTAGAAATCTGCCTTTTCCATAATACTGTCATTAAATTCAGCAACACATTATCACACTCATTCTAGCCTACTGTGTAAAACGTAAGGATGATAGCAACTTTTGCATGATGTGCCATTGGCAAGTAACATAGCTTGATGAAAAAAATGTACACAGAAAGAACTGCTACAGTACAGCATAGAAGGCAACCAAAATAAATACGCAATGAGATGAACAGCAATTATACTTTTATTCAAAGATGACAATTACCTTGGAACCAATGCAATTTACGATGGCCCCCTGGACATTACAAAAGGCATGACATGGTTCTCAATAGGGCATGTGTTCACCACAGACAGCATTCTCTGCCATGTGCTTCTTGTGATAGGGCATTCCATCCCTCCACCAGTGTAGTTGATGACTGCTGGATCATTGTTCATGCATGTAAACATGCTGCAATACATTTCACCAAAGCATCCCACATATGCTCGATGGGATTTATGTCGCGAGAGTGGGCAGGCCAATTCATTCGTTGAATATCCTCTTGTTCCAATAGCTCCTCCTGTCAGGCCTTGCCATCCATATAATGAAGTCAGGACCAAATGTACCTTAAAAAGACTCATGGGGAAAGACGTCAATGTCACAATAACGTCGGAACAGTGAGTGAGTGTGACATGTTCAGAGGATTGGAGTTCAGTGTGCCCATGCAACATTATGCCTCCCAACACTGTAACAGGCGGACCACCACAAGCATCACACCCAACAATATTCCTGAGTGCTTTGTGTGTCCCTCTACCCATACGAGTGTTTGTAATTCACCCAGGAATATTGTCGAACACGATTCTTTTGGTTGTCCAGGTGTTATGGTGTAAGGAGGTACAATGCTGCATGGGCGTACTGAC
This sequence comes from Schistocerca gregaria, assembly GCF_023897955.1. Taxonomy (NCBI): domain Eukaryota; kingdom Metazoa; phylum Arthropoda; class Insecta; order Orthoptera; family Acrididae; genus Schistocerca; species Schistocerca gregaria. The sequence goes on from NC_064920.1 coordinate 532,092,205, forward strand.
CTCCAAATCTCTGAACAAGGTACAATCACCGTCAATGTTATTGTGACATACACACCTTTTCGGGAGTTCACTCATTCCTGACTTCATTTTTATAGACAACAATGTGTGACCACATCGAACCACACAGGTGCAATAGTTCTTGGAATGACATTGTATATGGCACACAAGCTGGCCTGCCCAATCCTCTACTTACATCCCATCAAGTGGGTGTGGTATGTATTGAGCAGCACGTCCACATGGACCAACGACCGTCCAGTAGTTGTAAACCATACTGGTGGAGAAATGGAATTCCCTACCACAAAAACTCCTTGCCATCCTTGTGGCCAGCACAACAGCACTTAGGAGAGCATGCATTGGCATCTGTGATAATTATAAATCCTATTAAGAATCATGTGTCGCCTTTTGTTGTATCCAGGAAACCATTATAAATCACAGTGACTTCAGTATAATTATTGTCTTTGTATAAAAGTGTCATTTCTGTTTGTCTCATTGCGTATTTCTTCCAGTTACCATCTCAACTGTACAGTAGCAATTCTTCTTAAGTGTGGTTCAAGTTCATCAGGTTACGTTACTTGGCAGCGACACATCATGCCTGCTTAAGTTTTGCGCACCAATGTACTTTTGTTAATGTTGATCTTGGAACATATTTTCAAGACTATTAATGCTGTTCAGTCTGTCACTGTTGCTGATTAAATTACAAAGTCACCAGCAAGTATTAAAGTGTTCATTTCATCTAGTACTAGTAATTTACTTGTCCAAGAAGTGTGTTACACCGATACAGAATTTGTCAACGTAATAGAAGGAAACATGTCACTTGTAAAACCGCATGATCTCACACACCTATTTAATAAGGAGATAATAGGGGATATTTTTAACCATGACCTTATTGATGGACACATCCCTGCATTTGTCTGAAGCAACTTAGGAGAACCATGAAAAATCCTAATGAGGATTGTCAGACAGAGAATCAGCCTCCATCCTCCTAAATCTGAGGCTAGTGTCTCAACATATGCACTATCTTATTTGGTTATAACTAATTTACAAATTTTGACAGACTATGTTCAATACATAGCTGCACTATTTCTTTGCAAATACACACAACTTCAGTTTCAAAACTTTTACAGAATGTGCCAGAAAACCAAAGATTATAGGTAATCTGGCATGTGAAAATAATTAAAAATGATAATGGGGTCCCATACTCCGAGGAGTGTAGGGGACGATGCAGGAGACCCGCATCAGTGTACTAGGCAAGGTCCTAGCGGAGGTGGTTTGCCATTGACTCCTTCCGACTGTAATGGGGCTGAATGATGATGATGAAGACGACATTAAAAATATCCTTTCTGAAAAATAGATTAACAGCTGTTAAATAATTTTTCAGTTTTTTTAAAGAGTGTGTTTGTGGTTAAATAAATCTAAGTGTAGCAGGGAAATAGGAAAACCTCATGTGAAAGATAGGGTCTGATAAAGTCTTATGAGTCATCATTCACCTTTTTCCACTGGTTAAATGCAACAAGTTGGCTGTTGCATGATGTTCGCAGGAGGCATAGCCAAAAATTCCACATAGTCAAAACATTTTAATTTGTGTAGTGCACTCTACATTTTAACCATGCAGTCTGCTATCCAGTGGTGTCAACATGCAACCATGCAAGTTTAATGAGAAGTAATGCTGAATAGTAAAAATTACCCAGCCCCTTACCGCAGAAATTTCAGCCACTGAGCAAATGTGTCATCAACCTGCAGTTTAACATTCTATAAACAGTGAATTCAACAAATAATATCATTGAGCAAAGTAAGGGAAGGATGTCTGATGGCATCATTCGTGACCTTGTTAAAGGAACAAATCCACTTGCCATTTAATATGAATATTTAGGTATAACCTTGTCACTTTTATTATGAACCCAATGCCTAAGCCATTACATTGCCTTACTGAGGGAATATCAAGTGCAGTAATGTACTACTGACCAATCAGCCTAATGGCTCATGTATCCAAGTTGCTTATAAGAAAATTATACAGAAGAAAATTGAGAATCTATTAGATGATAATCAGTTTGGCTTTTATAATGGTGAGGGCACCACAGAGGCAGTTCTGATATTGCGTTTGACAGTGTTGACAATAAAAGCAAAAGTGAAGAAAAATCAAGACAAGAAAGGATCTGTCGATCTGGAAGAAGTGTTCAACAATATAAAATGGTGCAAGATGTTCAACATTCTGAAAAACATATGAGTTAACTATGAGGAAAGACAGACAATTAATATGCAAAATGTACAAGAACCAAGCGGAAACAATATGAATTGAAGACCAAGAATGAAGTGTTTGGATTACAAATGGCGTAAGACAGGAATGCAGCCCTTCACCTTTACTGTTAAACTGAAAAAAACAATTATGGAAATAAAAGGAAGGTTGAATAGTGGATTTCAAAATCACAGTGAAAAAATATCAATGATAAGATTCACTGATTACATAGCTATCCTTGGTGAAAGTGAAGGAGAATTATAGGACACATCGAATGGAATGAAGTCTAATGAGTACAGAATATGGATTGAGGGTAAACTGATGAAAGACAAAAGTAATGAGAAATAACAGAAATGAGATTAGCAAACACACTTAACATCAATATTAGTGACCATTAACTAGATGAAGTTACGGAATTTTACTATCTTGCAATAAAACCATACAAGAGGTGAAGCAAGGAGGACATAAAAAATTGATGAGTATAGGCAAAGAGGGCATTCCTTGCCAAGAGAAGTCTATTAGTATCAAACAGTGATCTTAATCCAAGGAAGAAATTTCTAAGACTGTATGTTTGAACCACAACTATGTGAGAAACCAGGAAAGTGGAGAATCAAAGCTACTGAAATGTGGTGCTATAGAAGAATGTTAATTTGCTGGACTGGTAACAGAAGGAATGAGGTTTTCCGCAGAATCAGCAAAGGGAGGAACATATGGAAAACACTGCCAAGAAAAAGGGACAGGATGATTGAATATGTGTTTAGACATCAGAGAATAACTTCTATGATGCTAGGGGGAGCTACAGATGGTAAAAACTGTAGGGAATGACAGACACTGGAAAACATCCAATAAATAATGGGGGCATGAGGTGCAATAGCTACTCTGAGATGAAGCTGGCACAATGGAGGAATTTGTAATGGGTAGCATCAAAGCAGTCAGAGGACTGAGGCAGTAAATAAATAAATAACTCATATTATTATGTAATTTATGTCTCCTTACAGTGGAATATCACTGTCAATGGAATATGTGTTTTTGACTTTGCACTAAATCAACAGTAGACAAAAGCATTCTAAAGCAGAAACTGCTGTAAACTGATGTTGCATCAACTGCCTTTTCAGTTATGAATGTAAAGAAGGTAATAATGCTAATTAAATTCCGAAATTTTAAATTTATTGAAAAAATGGTATGTGTATTCTAAGATAGTGCTTTTCCACCAATGAAGCATCTAAGTGTTGAAAAGCCCAAGAATACCGTTAACAAAGAAACAGATACATACTCTATGCATGTCATTTGTCATTGGATGGTAGCTCCTGCATTAGAGAGAATATAATGTTCAGATTTAACTGTAGATGCACAGAACAACGGACAATATGTACACACACAAAATTAATATCAAAGACCACATGTCTCAAACTGTAATAGAGACATGACAGTTTTGATGATGCCATGAACCTATTTAATTCACCTCTAGAAACAAACGAAAAAAGATCAATTTACGGACAGGAATAATTTAACTGGCAATAGGCGATAATTCTACAACTTTTGCAAAAAAGTAAAATCATTAGACTGTAAACATACACAACTCTCTATCTGCCTTGCAGAGGGATGCAGGCTAGCATGAAAGGGATTTGTGCCATTTCATGGGGTATATATCACCATGCAGAAAACATGCGAGGTATTTAACTTACTTCTAACTTCCACTCTGATTCTAGCCCTGACATCTCCGTTTTCTATCGAAAAACCAGGCCTACTGTCAACAGTGCATAAATAAATTCCAGCATCTTCTCTTTCCAGATCTGTAAGAACAAGAGCTCCATCTGGTTGAATTCTCCTCCGTCGAATTTCTTCTCTTCCTTCTCTCACCCAAGAAACAATGCTGTCATTCACTGCCGAGGATTCATCAGACTTTGTACAAGGAAGAGTGATGTTCCCACCGAGATCTACAGCACGTTCTTGTAATTCCGGAATGTCTGAGGCATAGCAAAATCCTAAACACAGTATCAACAATACATGAAAATAAGTACTTCACTTATCAAACATTTACATATCATAAACATGTAGATGTCACATTCAGCGTGTAATTATATATTTAAGCTAAGCAAAACTTCGTTTGTATTCTTTCCAGCACGTACCTTCAGCAAAAACTGTCAAAAGAAATATATCAATTATCCTACGTATAACCATCCTCCCATTCTACGACATAAATATTTCGAAAATAACAGAAAACAACATGTTTACTTAGATCCTGTCATTCTTCACAACCTTCCATATTTCTAGTCACTGACATCCACCCACCAAAGATGTTACAACACCGGCTCCCAACATTTGCGGCGTATTATTACGATACAGATTGCGTAATCTGTTACCTGTCAAAATCATACCGGCAGCGAAATTTAGTGTGGTTTAGGGATTTTTCTTCAGATTACGTCTTCAAAATGTTATTAGATTTATCTGTAAACAAATAATTACAACGAATGTGGAAACTTGAAAAGTCATCTACGTAATAATAAAAACTGTAATGAGAACCTTAATATGGTATGTTTGAAATATATTGTTGTTACATTATCGCCAATATTTGGCGATCAGGCTCTGTTTATTGCAGCGCACGAAATAAAAAATAAAAATATATGGATCTTATTTCGTAACGAGAATTGGCTCAAAAGCTTTTTTTGGGTACAATTGTGATGTTTAAAGAAAATAAAAAAATATGATTACACGGTCGATATATTCCGTTAAATTATAGTACTCTTTCTAGCAGGAGCGTGTGAAGGGGAGACCGGGGAAAGAAATAATATTTTGCATATTGAAAAGTAACATTTTGCATATTGCATTTTTTAAATCCTCCCTATAAACTTTTGAAACAAAAGGAACTAATGTGTGTGTTCTCTGAAGCGTTCCTAACACAAATGAATTTAGTTTCCACAAAATCACATATATTTTGTATTTGTAAAACTAATTTTAAGGCATCAGTGTACCTGTTACTTTTGTCCTCGTTACCTGAAACGATAGTAACATAGGTAGGTTATGAAAGTAACACAATAAGTTAAGCCACATTTTATTACCTAAAGGACTCAAACAGTAACTTAAAGTACATCACCATTACAAAACATTAATTAAACATCAATAAACTTCCATTTTCATTCTTTTACAATTATTATATTAATTGTAATAGCGATTAATAGCACTGAACGAATTCAAGCTGTATGAGTAAATGTTCAGCGAGTCAATAAAAGAGATTCAGATTCACAATTGTGGCACACGTAAATATCTCCCCCCCCCCATCTCCCCCTCCCCAGTCCCTTTGGTACAAGGAACATGAGACCAACCTTGACATTCCCAACACTGAATCCATTTCTCTTTGGGACGACTGTGGCGGAAAGGCTCGACACATACAAGGCAGTAGTTATCATGGTCTTCCGATGACGATTCTTCAGGTTTTTTCTGCTTTCGCACTCTTGGCCAGCTGCTTTTTAAATTTAGCTTCTCCCGCTTTTTTTCGTCTGGGTATGGACCTTTAGCTCTTTTCAGTTTCTCTGGAGTGTTGGTCAAAATTGCAGACTTTCGCCTTTTTCTTCCTTTTCTTGTTTCTTGACTTGGACCTGCTTTTGGTAACGGACGAACATCATCGAGTGAAAAGGATGCGCGAACTAAAGAAGATGATTGTAAACCACTAGGTCCTGTATCACAGGCTGTGACATTTGAAAGTGTTTTCTCGCATGTTGCTACTGGATCAGGATTAGATGTCCTCCTAGCTTCAGATGGGTCACTAGGAATCGCTAATGATTCCACTAAGGACATAGTTTACTTTCCATAATTGGAAGCTTGTGCTGGGCGATCAGTGACACAAGATAGTGCAAAATCGATTTCACTGAACGCATTCCTATTAAATGGTGTACTATGCCTGTTCAGTGAAACACTGCTGCAATGTTTTTGGTAGTTGCAGCAAGTGGAAGTGCTTCCCTTACAATTGAAGGGAAGTCATAAATTGATATGGTCTTTCCCAGATGATTCTTGATCCAGTTGTCAGCAAAAGCATTCGCCATCTTTTTAAATGGACCGTAAACTGAACGATCTAGAGGCTGCATCCTGTGTGTACAGTGTGTAGGGAATGACAGCGTAAGAATCCCTTTGCTTTTGCAAAAATTCAGGCTCCTGATGGATATATGAGACTCGTGATTGTTGAGAAGCAGTAAACATTTGCTCTCAGAAATTGGTTTAGCAAATTTTACGAAATGGTGCAAGAATAACAAAAGTTCTTCCTCTGGCATCCAGCCACTCGCATTTCCTGCTCCAGTGCAACCAATAGAACCGTCTCGAATAAAATGGTCATGATACCTCAAGCGAGGAAATACAAAGACAGGTGATATTGATGGCAATAGCAACAGTGACAAGAGCGCCACTTTCAGCCGGCTGCTGTGACCGAGTGGTTCTAGGCGCTTCAGTCCGGAACCGCGGGACTGCTACGGTCGCAGGCTCGAATCCTGCCTCGGGCATGGATGTGTGTGATGTCCTTAGGTTAGTTAGGTTTAAGTAGTTCTAAGTTCTAGGGGACTGATGACCACAGATGTTAAGTCCCATAGTGCTCAGAGCCATTTGAATCATTTATGGTCTTCATTTTACCAGGTCCTCGTTTCTTCTTTCCTATGAACCAGTCTCCCGCATTTGTCGATCTGGAGAAATAACTCTCCTCAGGTGTTAAGTGCTCAAAGCCATTTGAACCATTTTGCCTCTTTCAGCCGACGTAATAACTCTTACCTGCTTTATTCCCCGATTAGCAAAAATCCTGTTTGGTTTCTGAACATTGGTGAGACTTGTCTCGTCCATATTCTAGAATCCATGGGCTCTAACTAGTATCTCTCCATAACACTAGCAAGGTTGTTGAAAAAGGCATTCACATTTGTTGGATTAAAGCTCGTTGCTCGAGCAAGACTTGTGGGTTGAGGCGACCGAATAGATAACTGGGGATTCCTCTTCATGAATGCTGAAAACTAGTATGGACCAGCAGTTTGATTGTCCACCCAAGTTGATGGAATTGGTGTATTGGTAGTCGTTGCCAGTTCGTGAACTAATTTACGGATATCCTTAGGACAAAGTCCGTAAAATATATCCGACGCTTTAATCACATATTCAGCTATAATTTTTTTATTGTTCATCAGAGAACACTCGTTTTACACTTCTATATCCAACACGAGGCATTGGTGTGCTGCTATCACTCATAGGTTTCTCTTTCTTTTTAATGTACCGATGCAAAGTCACATGGTGTACATTGTGTTTCTTTGCTGCTGCTCTAATATTTATACCATAATTTGCAACATTATCTGCCGCAGTTTGGTATACAGTAGTAGGAGTTAGTCCTCTTGTAATCGTCCTAACCCGTGTTCGTGGCATAATTCCCTGTAACGAAATAACTAAGTAAATAACGTGTCTGATCAGTAACAACGAGTTTTTTCAGCAAGACACTGCTACTCCTAACAGTATCATACCTAATTTACTGTTCGCTAACGAAAAAAAAAAAAAAAAAAACAGGGAACCTGCAGCTAATAATATTTTTTCAGTAACGGGACGAAAGAAACACTGTTACTTTCGTCCCTAGAAGTAATGTTTCTTTTGTCCCCGACTAAGATTTTCTGTTTAATTGATATTTTAGACACAATCTATACCAGTAATGAAAAAGTTGACAATTGTGGCATAAAACTGAAAGTTTCACATAGTTAAATTATTACAGTAGACTTAAGTTTACAGCGTAATGCCACCGTTATCACAAAACTAAGAAAATTGAGAAAACTTACGTGAGACACTGAAAAAACGTTTTACGGCGCCACACCCAACAGAGACTCTCCAATACTGGCCAAGTATTGGCAGTTGGGAAACATGAAGGGAATACATTGTTTGAATCACGTTATTTTCGGAGCTACATGCGAAGTTAGGGGAGGGATGTTACTTTCGTTCCCAGTTACTTTTGTCCCCAGTCTCCCCTATAATCATGGTGGTCCCTGGGCAAATACGGTACATAAAAGTGGGGCCCCCTGCCTGTGCGTGATCAATCAAGCGACTTCTTTCGCTATGTTCAAATAGTAACAAATGGGTCTGAAAATCTTTAGAGACACAGATTCACAGATTCGCGAATCACTTACTTTCTTCACGCAGGTCAAAGATCAGGACACAGTACTGTAGGACTCAAACATCAGTTAACTGAATATAGCAAACAAAAGGACCTAGATGTAAAGAAATATTGCGGCCAAGGATAGCCGACGCGTCCGTCACTAGTGGAGTATAAGTTTGATTTTCTATCACACTACATTTTATATTTCAAACTAAATTCTTTTTTGCACACAGTCCTATACCCCATTCGCGGCGGACGCCTCCCCTTACTCTTGGGCGCAGTATTTCCTCACGTCTAGGCCCTTTCATTCTCTGATTCAGTTAACTGACGTTCTGGTCCTACAGTCTTGTAGATTGACCTTTGACCTGAGTGAATAAAGTAAATGATTCGCGTATCTGTGTCTCTAAGGAATTTTCAGAACCATTTGTTACTATTGGCGAAAGAGGTCACTTGATTGATCAATTTTGCTGTTTTTCACTTTTCCTTTCCATCTTAATTTTTCTTTTCTTTCCTTCCTTCTCTTTGTCCTTGGGCCTAGTTACACCCTGCTATTGTCGCTGGATAGCTACCTTAGAATGCGATGATTATTTTCCGTAAGTAAACAAGGAATCGTGACGTAACGCACTTCTCAACAAGAAATGGGTCCCTGCGTCAGCCTACAACTTTGCTTAGCAATCTGAGACGAGACGCTTGACGAGCAACATGAATGTATCTGTTCCCAATTAGCAAAATCTTAGGGAACCTATAATGCAGTAGGAGTGTGGAGCAATGGTAACAGTCAGTAGGTGAACCATCAACAAACATCTGAGTTCCTCCAGTCCGTGGCAAATTGTCAAGGCGGCAAATCGATTGCAAGTTTCTGCAGATACACAACATAAATTCTCAGTGCCATACAACTGCAATGAATACAGAAGTTATATTCAGAGTAATCTGAATTTGCAAACCAGCCATGCAGACTACCGGAAGCAGTTTTTGTTGGAGAAGGTAGACTATTACAAATCTGGTAATTACAGGGAATACTACAAATTCCACATTCTCCTAAGCAGTTCCTGTGCAAAGGGCACTTTTACATTCGTTCATACAAATCATGTTCAGAAAGTTGAGTGTATCAGCATCGCGTTTCCAACCATAAGTTTTCTATACATATACCTAATAAACGATAGATTTTTTATAAGATTTATAACACTTTTTAGACGGATTTCATATATATTAAGCTGTTTCTTTTGCATTAGAAAACTTATTGCCTATTCAAACCAGAGGAGTCTTTAAACCTGTGGACGCAATGTAATACAATCTGAAATTATTGTTTATGCTGGGATATAATTAAATAAGACAGATCAGTTTTATCGCCATTGTACCAATGCAGAGCAGTGCAGTGCGCCCAAATTCTTGTCTCACTGTTACCGAATCTGCAGAGGTCGCTGGAGTTTCAGCTGCTAATATTTTGGCAATTTGTGTTGCTAATATTTTGGGTATTTGAGTTGCTAATATTATGGTTTTCCTCGATGAAATTTTGGTAATCAGACAATCCAGTGAGCTGTAGACCTGACAACGTAGGCATCACTGCTTAATGTCAGCTTTCGAGACCTCGAAATTGTAAATACTATGTGTCCTTCATTTTCCTCCTTAGTTATGCTTATGATGTCGAATAAATGCTGTACCAATCTTCCTCATATGATTCATTTCTTGACAGAATGGGAAATGAATCAAGGTCCCTGGTGTGGCAACCGTCGTTAACTGCACTTTGAGTTGAATTGTGGAGGCCCTTCCTCTGCTTAATTTTCTAAGATTAGGAATTGCAGTTTTCATAAGCAAAGCAGACACAACAACAATATTGCGTGACTATTGCTGCAGCAAGATTGCGTTGCTGTAGATGTTATTCTGTGTAGTCGTGCTGTCGACATTGGCAGCGTGGCAAACAAAAGACTATCGGCCCCAAATTTTCCAACTATTATACGGACACTATATCGTGGCAGTTTTAGGTGTGGAGTGTTTTGACCTGTGGCTGCGTAAGATACCGGTAGAGGTCGGGCCTGAACTAACACTGGCGACCGCAGCAAACAATTGCGCTGTAGCCACTGCCAAATGGTTTGTGTACTTCAGTTTGCTTTGTGTTGCGGATTGCTTGTTTTTATTCTTATTTTGAAATGAGCGAAGAGACTAGTCCTCGTGCATAAAGCGATCTGAATGCGATTCTCGCTACAACAAAAGGATCAGCTATCCCTATGACTTTTATGTCAGTTCTGCTTTCGTGGAAACACAGGACGCGGACGTACGATGGCAGCCCTTCGAGGGGGAGGCGGGGCTTATTACTCCGGACCGTCCTCTCCCCACGAGCAATCGTGGTTCTCGTTTGTTTACGGTCGCGGGGGGCTGTCACGTTAGACTGCCCGCCTAATACTACATAACAACTTCTATCGAGTCGGAACTTAGGTGTGCGTACGCAATAAAAGTTTGGCAAATAGTATTTCTTAAGAAGTCACGATTGTTTGTGTTCAAGATCATCTGAATTAACGTTTTTGGCTTATGATGAACGAGATTTTCACTGCTGATGGAAGGATTATTCTATGTCGAGGATGCGCTAAGTAGATCGTGAGCTCAATCGTCTAAGAAGCAAATGTTATTGCTACAAATGCAAATGACTCCAAACACCACAAATGAAAATTCCTGTAAGATGTACTCCGCTATGGTAGCTGCGTGTAATCCGTGGTACGAACTTCAGGTGCCTGAAGTACTGTGGCAACAGAGTCCCCATTAATCAGTATTAAGGAAAAACTATACACATCAAAAAAAGTTGTGCATCACCATGGTTCCGAGAGTTCCGGGACATGCACAGAAAATTGGAATAGAGGTCACATAAACATCATTTCCGCCCTTTCCATTGCTCATGAAACCCACACATTGCATGTTGTACCACCATACAGCGAGACCTTCAGAGGTGGTGGTCCAGACTGCTGTACACACCGGTAACTCTAATACTCAGTAGCATGTCTTCTTCCATTGATGCATGCCTGTATCCGTCGTGGCATATTATCCACAAGTTCATCAAGGCACTGTCGGTCCAGATTGTCCCATTCCTCAACGGCGATTCGGCGTAGATCCCTCAGAGTGGTTAGTGGCTCACGTCGTCCATAAACAGCTCTTTTCAATCTATCCCAGGCATGGACGATAGGGTTCATATCTGGAGAACATGCTGGCCACTCTAGTCGAGCGATGTCGTTATCCTGAAGGAAATCGCTCACAATATGTGCACGACGGGGGCGCAAATTGTCGTCCGTGAAGACGAATGCCTCGGTAATATCCTGTCGATATGATTGTACTATCGGTCGGAGGATGGCATTCACGTACCCTACAGTCATTATGGTGCCTTCCATAACCACCAGAGGCGTACGTCGGCCCCACAAAATGCCACCTCGAAACAGCAGGGAACCTCCACGTTGCTGCACTCGCTGGACACTGTGTCGGTCCGCGTTCCGCGCGCGGTTGGTAGTCACGTATTCGAACAGGGCACCACACAGTTACGCGGACGTTCCGCAAGCGGCGCAGCTGTCCGCGCAGCCCTTCCGCAGCCCTTGCCCAGCCCTTGCGCGCCGCGGACCGCCCGCGTCACTTGAATACACAGAGACAAGTTGGCGCGTGCACAGTCCTGCGGATACCGCGCGCGCAATAGAAGCACAGTACCTCATTCCAGCCGTAGCATTCGACTAGTGTGGTAAATGTAGGGGTGAATTAAGAAGTTTCCAGAATATCTTGTGAAATCCACACAGACATGATAATTGCCGAAGTTGAAGGAAGGCCTCACATATGGGATTCATCGGAAGGGGGCTACAAGAACCGAGAAATGCTATTGAAGGCGTGGCTAGACGTCTAAACGAGGCAGATCAGAAAAAGTTTGGTAAGAAGACGCATATTTTCCTAGTGTTTTTGTTGTAGTTCTATAAAAAATACAATGCGACGAACGGTCCTTTCTACATCTTTGCTCCACCATAGGATGCACCCAAAACCGTCTCTCGCGCGTGGAATTGCTCTTTTTGTATATCATATAGGCTGAAATGAAATTTTAGACAAGTGTAATGTGATGCGAATACATAGAAAGATAGGTCCCTTATCATTTAGCTACAAAATAGCAGGTCAGCAACTGGAAGCAGTTACTTCCATAAATTATCTGGGAGTACGCATTAGGAGTGATTTAAAATGGAATGATCATATAAAGTTGATCGTCGGTAAAGCAGATGCCAGACTGAGATTCATTGGAAGAATCCTAAGAAAATGCAATCCGACAACAGAGGAAGTAGGCTGCAGTACGCTTGTTCGCCCACTGCTTGAATACTGCTCAGCAGTGTGGGATCCGCACCAGATAGGGTTGATAGAAGAGATAGAGAAGATCCAACGGAGAGCAGCGCGCTTCGTTACACGATCATTTAGTAATCGCGAAAGTTTTACGTGGATGATAGATAAACTCCAGTGGAAGACTCTGCAGGAGAGACGCTCAGTAGCCCGGTACGGGCTTTTGTTAAAGTTTCGAGAACATACCTTCACCGAAGAGTCAAGCAGTTGTAAGTAGGCTGTTTAGGTTTTTTTTATTGGTAACGCCACATAGCGCACTGTATGAAAAATCACTGGCTGTGCTGTGTGCAGTCAGTGGCTGGTTAGCATTGTTGTAATACTCGCCATTGTAGTGTTGGGCAGCTGGACGTTAACAGCGCGTAGCGTTGTGCAGTTGGAGGTGAGCCGCCAGCAATGGTGGACGTGAGGAGAGAGATGGCGGAGTTTTGAAATTTGTAAGAATTGGTGTCACGAACTGATATATATAATGACTATTAAGGTAAATACATTATTTGTTCTGTATTAAAATCTTTCATTTGCTAACTATGCCTATCAGTAGTTAGTGCCTTCAGTAGTTTGAATATTTTAGTTAGCTGGCAATAGTGGCGCTCGCTGTATTGCAGTAGTTCGAGTAACGAAGATTTTTGTGAGGTAAGTGATTTGTGAAACATATAGGTTAATGTTAGTCAGGGCCATTCTCTTGTAGGGATTTTTGGAAGTCAGATGGCGTTGCGCCAAAAATATTGTGTTTCAGTTTAAGCACAGTCGTGTATATATTTTTCTAAGGGGACGTTTCATATGTCGACCCTTAGCCAAAGATACCTCACTGGAATCTTCTGATTTTTTCTTGTAGTTTGTGTAGTTAGTGTAGCCTTTGTTTATTGCTAGCGCGTAATCATAGAGAGAATTTCCTTTGTAGTTGCAGTCTTTCATTGTTGTACAGTAAACAATTGTGACATGCATGTAGATTTGCACCAAGTATTTCGCAGCTTCGCTTGCAATTAACTAGATATTATTTTCAGTGCTATGTTAATGTGTTCTCTTATTTTTGCTCTTCAAATTGTGCTTTTATGTGTTATCGTGTGAAATATTGTGACAATAATGGCGCGTGAAAAACGTAACACTAGGCTCCAAGGTAAACTGAGAAATAATAGTGACGACGAGCGTCGCTTATCAGCACCACTGTGTAGTGAATTAACAGACATTCGAAGTAGTAATTTGGTAATTGTGCATAGGGAAATGGAGCGGGCGGCAAATAATGGTGTAGACAATGAAACAAGTAGTGAACAGGGAACAATTATCGATCGATCAGTCGGCAACAGCTCGCCTCAGGAATCCGAAATGACAGAACACAATTTTGCAAATACTGTAGACTTAGGTTATGGGTGCTCACCGTTTTCTCAAATGAGTCAAGACACATTTTCTGCCTGTCAAAATGTAAATATTGCCGGTGAAAATGCACTGCCAAAAAGCATAGAAAAACAGATATCAGACACTAATACACTATTATTGCAATTAATGCAACAAATGGAACAAAATCAGAGACAAACACAGCAAAAGCTTCAAAAGTTAGACTCAGTGGAACATACGCTTGAACAAACACGTGAAGATTTAACTACTGAATTACATAAAATCGAATCGAAATGTCAAAAAGTCTGTAATGACGTAAAAACACAAATTTGTGAGCATTTCCAACCTATTTTTTCGCGTCATGAAAATGCATTACAGAATCACGAAGCAGCCATAAAAGAACTGCAAACAATTGTTCATGAAAATCATGAGACCTTGCAAGCTAAAATTGACTCAGTTGCATCTACCGATTCGGTTACACAACTTGCAAAAACTCAAGAAAACTTAAAGGACACAGTAGATACTCTGAAAATTGGTTTAGAAAGACACATGGAGGACATTAGTTCATTATCAGAGAAAGTAGTTGAACTTTCGGATCAGATAAATAATTTATCTACGAAGGTAGATGATAATCTGAATGACACAAAACCGGTAGTCTTTAATGACACAGAAGAGTTCGAACAAATTAGTAAATTCAAACAAAATCAAAATCAAATTAATACGCAACACCAAAGAGAATTCCGGGAAGTACAAGATCAGCTGACACAGGTAATACAAGAATTACGTATTTCAGAGGACTGTCGCACACCAATACGGGAAGAGGGACATAAAAATACGGAACTGACACAAAATAATAACACAGGGCACTTTGGAGATTATGAAAGAAATTGGCAAAGTACACCGAATTTTGAGATGGAACCGCCGAAACGACGTAACAATGACCGACATGCGACCCGCCGACACGATGATTTTGACTATAAGCTGTTCATTACTACACGCAAATTCAAAACATTTAAGAATTCTGGCAACGACATTCATCCACAAGCGTGGCTTCATCAATTCTCTAATTGTTTCCCCCCCAACTGGTCATTAGAGCACATATTAGAATTTATGTGTGGCTATTTAGAGAATGAACCAGCTGTAAGAATGCGATCGGTTATTCACGATTGCCACAGTGAAGGAGAATTTTACCATGCCTTCCTCTCAGCGTATTGGTCTCAAGCCACACAAGAACGAGTAAAACATAGCATCATAATGATGAAACGTTTCGAACAATCTGAATTTTCCAGTCTTTTCAAATATTTCGAAGACATGTTACGTAAGAATCAGTATCTTTCAAACCCATACAGCCCCTCAGAACTCATCTGCATTTGCTTAATCAAATTACCTGAACATTTACGACAGATTATTTTAGCAGTACGATGCAAAGACGACATTGAAGCTTTTCAGGGACTCTTACAAAAATTAGAAATGGGCACTGACAATCGCGGAACGCGAAAACAGGAACACAACAATTACAGGTCACATCTGTCGCTATTCCGCGATGAAAGAAATAATAACTGGACACGACAAGGCTATTCTCACAACACAAATCGTGACCAAAACAGACACCACCCGTATGACAACCGTTGGCAGAGTAGTAATAATTACAGGGAAAGATCACCTCTCCGCAGTAGTGACTATCACAGAGACAATCAGAGAAACAGACAATATGGGAACCAAAATAATTATTATCAAGGGAGACAGAATAACTTAAGATGCAACGGTCTAGCGCGCAGTTACGATTCAGAGAGAAATTCTCCACCACGTGACCGACAAGAAAGAAACTATGGAATCTACCGACATGACGACAGACGATATGATCGTAACGACAGACCTGAATTGCAGCAGAACTGGCGGGATTCAAACAGAGCAGGGCCCTCTCGGCAAGGTGAATTTGTAGAAGTTAGGTCTCCTAATCCCAATAACGACGCACGCCAACAAAGAGGCAGACAATGACTCGCACCGCAGGCAGCCGCGTGCGCCGGCTGGCTCAGAGAAAAATAACATAGACGCTAACCTTGAGAAAAATTTTAGCATTCTTTACAGACGTATACGACATGATAATTCCGTTGAAGCTCGAGCTTTGCATAGTAGGAAGAGTAAAGGGTTACACCACATTTCACATGAAAAATCGTTTCTTGAATGTTAATCTGTTTTTTAACTTAGTCTTTGCTATACAATTTTTTACTTCACGTTACTGGTACTCTTTGTCACACTTAGAAATTGTTAACATGCAACTATGATTTAAAATTAACTGTCAAGTCTAGCACCAAGTAACATATTTAGACAGTAATTACGATTGTTATTGTGAACAAACGACACAGTGTTATTGTGCGTGTACATTCTTGCTTGTTAGTTGCACGATTACGTAACGACTATAAGGCTGACATACTTAAAACAGTTACCAGTACTGCAAATGAGATTTTAGTGCAACATTTTGGTTTACTTGAAAATAAATTCTGGATTTAAAGTACTTTCTGTGAGATACCAGATGACTCAGTGGTTAGTTTATGTGACAGCTACACGATCTTATCACGACGCTACTAATGAGTGACAATTTACAATGTTGCTTTTGCACTGTATCTGTTTTATATCTGCACAGTTTTTCTGTATTATTCTGGAAAGTAAAACATGTTTTAGTAGTAACTTTGTGGTATAGCTACAATGAGACAGCCTTTTCTGTAGCACAACAATACGTTACAGTACAGTACTTACTTCATCACGGCAATAAGCGTAGTAACTACGATATCTATACGTAAAGCATTTCACTTTTGTTTATCATGATGTAAGTACATTTACTTCTGCAGAACTTAACTTTCGGAGAACGATAACTACGACACTTCCACAGAGATTATCGTACAACACGACGCACAGTTTAGCGCTACAGTACACGTAGTTGAGTGATTAATTTTGTACTTAAAACATTTATTTTTAAAGATATTTGAAGTACAATGATACAATGGTTTTCCGTGATACATGTCATTCCATTGCTGTAATCTGCAACACCTGAGGATATAATTACATTAATCCTCAGGGGGGTACACGCTTACTTTGTGTACCATGTGTTTGGCAAGCACAAGGAGCCCTAGCTAATATGGTATTTGCTTATACAACTTTACACATCGGTACCATATTTATCTAACACATAAATTACACAGCTATCTGATTATTTAACTGAGAGACAAACTTTTTTTTTTACTACATCAGTGACACAAGTTTACGTAATTACACTGTTGGATAACTTCACACTTACGAAATTGTATTTTGTCTGTACTTTGTGAACTGTTCATACATTTTCGGAACCATTGTGATACTATGAGAGCTTTGAATGAAATAATTGGGTATGAGATCACGATTTTTAAAGTACGGTTGAGGTATATGACACTTTTGACATGAGCAGAGAATTTTTTTTAGGTTTTGAAATTATTGGAAGAAGCTACGACGATTTTGAGATTTGGCTGAGGTTTTATGATGTTATGATGACGATGTGTATTACGCTGTTGCGGTATGTTTATGATCAATAAGCTGATGCTATATGAGTTATTTGATTATGCTACTTATCTGTTATGATGGAATATTGAAGAAGTGTCGACGAATAAGGTAAGAAATAATGAGTAGAGGTTAGGGACTCTGGTTTGTGAAAAAGGTTGTTGGAAACCAAGAATCGTACTTTAAGAGTTATGATATGTATGTAAATGCGTGAATGTATTACAATGGCGACGAAAATTTTTGGACACTGTTATATCAATAGGATTTTGTTTCTACTGATGTGTAATGCAAATTCTTGAACTGTGAATTTTTTTATATGAGACTGCCACTGTAGCGGAAACTGGTGTCGTAAATATTTCGATAAGACAGTTAAGTGACCACCTGCACGTAATGCGTCGTGGGCACCCAGCTACGCGTCAACCACCTGACAAAAAGAAAGCCATTAGTGTGTGCCTTTCAGAGACACAGGTAAAAAAAAAAAAGGCCATTATCCTCGCTATTGACATTCATTCCTTTGTAGAAAGCATCGCAAATACGACACGCTCAAACTTGAAAACATATGATTATACTGTGGAGCTCTTAATTTATGATATTTACTAAAATGCCTAATGAAACGATGAGAAACATTACACGGCTATTGTCTTGCTAGTTGAGAGAAATGCCATATGGATTGCTTTATATATTTATTTACTCATTTTGTTTAATATCTAGTTTCTATCTGCACTGCAGCATTGGTTAAAATACAATTTAATAGATGTACTGGTATAGTTATTTTATGCCTACAGATGCAGTAAATAATAACTTTACGATGTACTTAAAAAAAACGAAGGAGCACCAAGAAGACTTCCCTTCACAGGAACTGCATACATAATTTTCTTTTCAAGTACTTGGTAATTTTTATGGTAGGATAACTTCTTGTGGTGCACCACTTTAATGACATAGATATTAATATGTGAATAGACATTTCCCTTTTCTGCATTGTTGTCTTTACTGTAATATTTTTTCTGCTTGACCTTTGTCATGTTTAGTTATAAGCTATTGCATTTGCTGCTGCTGTGTGCCAGGCGTAATGTTACTGAATTTGACTTTGTATTACTCTGTTAAGCCAGTTTTACTAGGGATTTGTTTTTCTTGTTTGCTGCACAGCGCCTTATATTAGTTGTAATATTGCAATTGCTTTACCAATTTCCATTTTTTTGGGACATTGCTGTTTGTATTAATTTGTTTTGTACTGCTGCTTTGCCTCGTCCCTTAGTTTAGCATCTGAGCTCAGTAGATTTAAGTTAGCTTAAGAGGGGGTAGACTATATAAGAATCTAACTATGATGAATTGGAAGAAAAGCATTGAGAAGCTATAAGAAAATGGTTTGGCCAAAAAAGTAGTGTACAGTGGAGAAAAACTATTTTTGAAAGAGGATGTGAACAGAATACAGAAAGCATGCTTGGATAGGATTTTTCTGGAGGAAACAAATGTTGAGATACGACGAAAGATCTACAGAATGAAGTTTTGGGTTGAACTGCAGTACCAAATGTTACCCTGAAAACAAACCCTGTCCTTTCCTTTTGTGTTATCCCACTATGTGTTTGTGTACCCTTGTGTATTTATTTTCTTCCTGTCTCTGTGTACTGTTTCATAGAATTTTTTCTGTTCTAATACTAAGCTACATTCACTATGATGAGAAATACTGTTATCCTCAAATATAATTTGCATCAATAATACGTTATTTACTTTGTAAAGATGTTTAGACATTATTTATTCTATTTTGTTTTAATGCTCATGTGTGAAGTTGATGTTTCGAAATTTATTCTGATTTTTTATGTATGTGCTCCTGTCATAATTCCTGTAACACTGATGTATATGTTATTTCGATTCTTTTGTAAAGCCTGTATTACTGCAAATGTTATCTGTACTATTATGTTCTTTAATGATATATTTTGTACCTTTGTTATTGTATTCTCATGTTATAAAATTGTAATTGACACCTGTTCATCAAATTAAGTAACTTGTAAGTTACATTTCACTGCACACATTTCTGTTGGTCATAGTATATGGACAATATGTGAGAAGTAGGGACTGATAGTGTTTGCACGTGTGTTAATAATTTAGTAAGGTACTGGATAACAGCATTGCTGGTTCTAAGGACATTTCAAACACGTTCTTTGTAAGTGGACAAGTGGTGGTTTATGGACTTGCTATATTATCCGCAAGACTCTTCAATGGTGATTGTGCACCTGCACAGTCAAACAGATGGCTGCTGGCCATCTCTACAAGGACTACAGTGGGTCTACACCTTTGATGACCCACCAATACCATTATTTCTACAAGGACTGCAGTGGGTCTGCACCTCTGGTGGCCCACCAATACCGTAATCTCTACCAGGATTACAATGGGTCTACTCTGTGATGACCTACCTACCAATATTCTTTAAAACTTTGACTGACTCTGCTGTGGGTTTGCTCTGTTGTGGCCCATTACCTGTCTGCATGTCAAGAGTCAGCACTGTCTTTCCGTTGGAAGGACAACACTACTTCTTCAAGACTGCATGGATATCCACTACTTCCATGTGCATTTTCTTTTACTACTCAGACTTTGAGAAAAACACTGCAATTTTACTTTGATGAATGATCAGGACTGTCTTTATGGACTGTGAGAAAATTTTAGCTTTTGACCAACATTGTATCGATAAGTGTGTGTATTTCATTTCTTTGTCATTGTAATTATGAAAAAATTTTTCAAGTCTGTATTGGCCACTGCCCAAAACAATTTGTAAATTTTTTGTGGGGAGCATGGGGGCTATGTATGTAGGCTGTTTAGGTTTTTTTATTGGTAACGCCACATAGCGCACTGTATGAAAAATCACTGGCTGTGCTGTGTGCAGTCAGTGGCTGGTTGGCATTGTTGTAATACTCGCCATTGTAGTGTTGGGCAGCTGGACGTTAACAGCGCGTAGCGTTGTGCAGTTGGAGGTGAGCCGCCAGCAATGGTGGACGTGGGGAGAGAGATGGCGGAGTTTTGAAATTTGTAAGAATTGGTGTCACGAACTGATATATATATAATGACTATTAAGGTAAATACATTGTTTGTTCTGTATTAAAAACTTTCATTTGCTAACTATGCCTATCAGTAGTTAGTGCCTTCAGTAGTTTGAATCCTTTAGTTAGCTGGCAGTAGTGGCGCTCGCTGTATTGCAGTAGTTCGAGTAACGAAGATTTTTGTGAGGTAAGTGATTTGTGAAACATATAGGTTAATGTTAGTCAGGGCCATTCTTTCGTAGGGATTTTTGGAAGTCAGATTGCGTTGCGCCAAAAATATTGTGTTTCAGTTTAAGCACAGTCGTGTATAAATTTTTCTAAGGGGACGTTTCACAGTATATTGCTCCCTCCTACGTATATCTCGTGAAGAGACCATGAGGATAAAATCAGAGACATTAGAGCCCACACAGAAGCATACCGACAATCCTTTCCACGTACAATACGAGACTGGAATAGAAGGGAGAACCGATAGAGGTACTCAGGGTACCCTCCGCCACACACCGTCAGGTGGCTTGCGGAGTATGGATGTATATGTAGATGTACTTGCAGCGAGCTCATCTCTATACATCCGATCAAACAGAACGATGTGTTACGCCACAGATGAGATCCAGCACAGTGCAGGGAAGACCGCGCTCAGTCGACTGCACAGAACCGCGAGCATCCGCCCGACTGTGTAAACCATGACGAGGGTCCACCAACCGCATGCGGAATGCAGAGCGCGGACCATCCACGTAAGTGTGCAACGGGCCTAAGGCGCTCAGCCTGACCGGGTTGCATCCAAGCACGTTGAAGGCATATGCGACACTCATCGGTGTACAGAACGTGATGCCAATAATGAGCGGACTATTCGGCATGTTGTTGGGCCCATCTGTACTGCGCTGAATGGTGTCGTGGTTGCAGAGATGGTCCTCGCCTTGGACGTCGGGAGTGAAGTTGTACATCATGCCGCCGCTTGCGCACAGTTTTTTTAGTCGTAACGCTATGCCATGTGGCTGCACGGAAAGCATTATTCAACATGGTGGCATTGCTGTCAGGGTTCCTCCGAGCCATAATCCGTTGATAGCGGTCATTCACTGCAGTAGTAGACCTTGGGCAGCCTGAGCGAGGAATGTCATCGACAGTTCCTGTCTCTCTGTATCTCCTCCGTGTCCGAACAAAATCGCTTTGGTTCACTCCGAGGCGCCTGAACACTTCCCTTGTTGAGGGCCCTTCCTGACACTAAGTAACAATGCGGACTTCATCGAACCGCCATATTGACTGTCTAGGCATGGTTGAACTACAGACAACACGAGCCGTGCACCTCATTCCTGGTGAAATGACTGGAACTGATCGGCTGTCGGACCCCCTCCGTCTAATAGGCGCTGCTCATGCATAGTTATTTACATCTTTGGGAGGGTTTAGTGACATCCCTAAACAGTCAAAGAGACTGTGTCTGTGATTCAATATCCACAGTCAACGTCTGTCTTCAGGAGTTCTGGGAACCGGGGTAATGCAAAACTTTTTTTTATGTGTGTACATAACAACTTCTACCGAGTCGGAACTTAGGTGTGCGTGCACAATAAAAGTTTGGCAAATAGTATTTCTTAAGAATTCACGATTGTTTGTGTTCAGGATCATCTAAATTAAAATTTTGGTTTACGATGAACGACATTTTCACAACTGACGGAAAGATTGTTCTATGTCGAAGATACACTAAGTAGATCGTGAGCTCAATCGTCTGAGAAGCAAATGTCATTGATACAAATGCAAATGACTCCAAACCCCACAAATGAATTGTCCTGTGATATGTACAGCCCTGTGATAGCTGCTAGCATTCCGTGGTACAAACTTCAGGTGCCTGAAGTACTGTGGGCATCAGATTCCCCATTAATCGGTATTAAGGAAAAACTATATTCTTTCTGTTATGAGGAGGTTCTGAAAACTGTCCGGCGCAACACAGAGTCGTGAGGCGCATTCCCTGTAGTGTTTCGGCAGAGATCAACAATTTCGTTTTTGCAGTGTTTAGCTGGAGTCAGCCCAGTAGCGACAGCACTACCATGGCTCGCACTGTTACCGCCCGCCATACTGCAGCACTGTTCAGTTTGTGCTGGCGCACTGGTTATTCTTCGTGTTTTGCTGTCCATGTTAACATATATCGATAAAACAAAAATCGCTCTAAACTAATATTGAACCGCTCTAGCGAATGTGCACGCAAAATTGCGCTTTAAAAGTCATGTCGTTTATAACGGGAAACAAACCGGCGCTATCCGTTGACACTGGACGTTGGTTGAAAAGATGTGAAGAGCAGCATTTGTTTGGGGTGAATCCACCTACACGTCGGAAAAAACGGAATCGCAAATCTCTACCGAAGCATTTCTTTGGGCTGACTCCACCTACACGCCGGAAAAACTGAATTGTAAATATCTGCCGAAACACAAGAAAAAAATGCACCTAATGACTGTTAGAAAAGACACTATAACGTCGCAATCTGGCTTACTCTCGATAGAGCTGTATATATTGACGTTATATAAAAAAATCTTTTTGGGCTGCGCTGAAATCCCACCGAGTGCGTATTTTTTGTTCCGATCAGGTCAAGCAATTACGTGCTCCCCGGCATATTTAAACACAGCTACACGTAGGGATATATCAGTTCCTATTCCGGTATTAATCATAGCTTCAGTACATACACAACACCAATATTCCACTAAAGTTTTTCAGTTTACTAGGGCCTAATAGTTCGTAACAGAGCGATAATTTGTTTATGCGGCAAACAGTACTTATGCACGCCGCGTTCCTTGGACAGTCAATGTCGTTGCACAGATAATAATACTGAGTACACAATACTGAATGGATTAAAAGAAGTTAGTAACGCAGTAATAACACTGAATGCTGGTTCATTGCACTATTTTCACATCCTAACATTGCCGTAAGGTAGTAGCTTTTCCTGTATGGGTGGAATTAATGACGTACACTTCAGTCCAAGATATTATACAAGTTTCAGAGTCCATTAACTGGTTTTACGAAAGTTAATTCTTTTCTCACAATTCGGTTTCAAACTTTAGTCTCTATATCGGTCCATCATTAATAGTTTCTAACTTTGGCTAATGTCCAGTCTTTTATTGAAAATATTCAATTTAAGACAATTTCGAATCTTTCACTATCTGGATTCCACGTGATATCCTATTTGAAGTTGCTGATTTACTTCTTACAAGTTTAGTGCATCGTAGTAGATCGCAAATCTTTAGCGTTGAAAAAACGATATCGTCGCGCCCACGTATACGAGCACACGCTGAGGTAACGACGTGCTCCGGCAAACTCTCGTAACATAGTAACAATGCATGGCTCTTTCTTAGGTATTACACACGATTCTCAAAGAGTACTCATAAGGAGTATTCTTTGAGATCGTTCGTCCTACTCCGTCATTTCTAATTACGGTACTTTGCGATCTACTATGATTTTATTATGAAACTAATGGGATTCCATCTTTTTTATTTCTTTCTTTTTCAAAACACTAAGCTACTTGCTACTGAATTTCTTTTCTATATACGTGCTACTATTGAAGCAACATTATTCCAATAGGGACTTTGTTTTTTTCTTTTTTTGTGAAATTTGGAACTTGATTTTTGGGGCTTTTGGGCTTTGGAGTACTGTTTTTTATACTTTTCATTTTTCGTCCAAAGGAAGCGGCGTTACAACACCCTGAGTAAGTCACCAACACAGGTAGATAGCCGTCGAGGAAATAAGAGGTGTACTGGGGAGGGAGTAGACAGAAATTTGGAAACACCAAAAACACATTACGACGTCTGATAGGGTCTAGGAGATCCGTTGCCTATTCAAAACAGCTTCCAGTCGTCTCGGAATGGATATAGGTCCCGTATGGTTCTCAATGGAATCTCATATCATTCGTCCTGCTAAACATTGGCCAATTCAAATAAAAATGATGCAAACGGACAGCGATCGTGCCCCCTTCTCTCCAAAGTGGACCACAAAGGTTTAATAATATTGGAATCTGGCGACAGTGGTAGCCGAAGGAGACGTGACAATTCATCCTCGTGCTTTCAAAAGCATTGTTGGACGGTGCGAGTGTGGGGCGGCGGGTAAATAATCAGTACGGTCATTACTTTTGTTATGTCTTTATGAAAAATACTCTTAAATTGTCTGTGCGGGCTACCCACCTACCTTCACCGTTTACAGGAGCCTGAAAATTATTTTTACGGTCAGCCAGAGCAAATTAAATACGTAACTTTTCATTTGGTTCACGATTATTTAAAAATTCATTTTATGTGTTACTACTATTTGCGTATTACATTCATTAGAACCTGCAGTCATTTATTTTTCTCGAAGTCCGATAATTTTTCTGAGTGCATTTATTACGAAGGTAAAGTTCATTTATTTTTGTAGTCGGTAAAATACCAAACGAATTATTTCCAAGGTAACTTTGGGCCGTAGCTATTTTGTAGTTTTAAACTAAATGAAAATCGACATGTATTATTATCACTCTTGATTTTAACGAAATAGATGACAGTAAACCAAACATAAAAATAGGCTCCAGTTTTTCTATATCACCACCAAAGATAGAATTCCGATAAATAATGTCTCGAAAAATTTATGCTCTTGATTATCAGATTCAGAATATAAGGGAAGTTTCGAGAAAGTACATGCAGTAATATTATAATTGGCGACTTCAGATGAGGATTATCAGTAAAGGATAAGATTTGTATGAAAATATAATTATACTGTGTACAAATTGTAAAACTGAATGCCCCATTATTATTTCGTTGTGTGTCTTCTTTTTCATGCAACACCAATGAATGAGCCAAATCACAGCAACGACAAAAAAAAAAAAATAACGAAGGGAAGGAAAGTAACAAAATGCAAAACATCAGGAAAATAGTGTGCGATTGTTGATCGCAATGCTTCAGGTAAGGAATCCACGGTTCAAGAGAAAAATCCCTGTGCTCTGAAATTAAGGATAACAAAGTAGATGAAAGTGGCCTTTTCTTTTTTCTTGTGGTTTCTAAAAAGAGTGCGAAATTTTAATTACCAGGAACTGTCTTTTATTGTTACGCGCCACAAGACGGCGGAGTTGTGTTAAGCCAAAAGCATCATGTCGAGTCGTCGTTAGATTTTTGTGTTTTACTGAAGTGAAATACACTACTGGCCATTAAAATTGCTACACCACTAAGATGACGTGCTACAGACGCGAAATTCAACCGACAGGAAGAAGATGCAGTGATATGCAAATGATTAGCTTTTCAGAGCATTCTCACAAGGTTGGCGCCGGTGGCGACACCTACAACGTGTTGATATGAGGAAAGTTTCCAACCGATTTCTCATACACAAGCAGCAGTTGACCGGCGTTGCCTGGTGAAACGTTGTTGTGATGCCTCGTGTAAGGAGGAGAAATGAGTACCATCAGGATTCCGACTTTGATAAAGGTCGGATTGTAGCCTATCGCGATTGCGGTTTATCGTATCGCGACATTGTTGCTCGCGTTGGTCGAGATCCAATGACTTAGCAGAGTATGGAATCGGTGGGTTCAGGAGGGTAATACGGATGGCTGTGCTAGATCCCAACGGCCTCGTATCACTAGCAGTCGAGATGACAGGCATCTTATCCGAATGGCTGTAACGGATTGTGCAGCCATGTCTCGATCCCTGAGTCAACATATGGGGACGTTTGCAAGACAACAACCATCTGCACGAACAGTTCGACGACGTTTGCAGCAGCATGGACTATCAGCTCGGAGACCATGGCTGCGGTTACCCTTGACGCTGCATCACAGACAAGCAAACTGGACTCGCATTCGGGAGGACGACGGTTCAATACCGTCTCCGGCCATCTTGATTTAGGTTTTCCGTGCTTTCCCTAAATCGTTTCAGACAAATGCCGGGATGGTTCCTTTGAAAGGGCACGGCCGAATTCCTTCCCAATCCTTCCTTAACCCGAGCTTGCGCTCCGTCTCTAATGACCTCGTTGTCGACGGGACGTTAAACACTAACCACCACCACCACCATCACAAGCAGGAGCGCATCAACGACGAACCTGGGTACACGAATGGCAAAACGTCATTTTTTCGGATGAATCCAGGTTCTGTTTACAGCGTCATGATGGTCGCATCCGTGTTTGGCCACATCGCGGTGAACGCATATTGGAAGCGTGTATTCGCCATCGCCATACTGCCGTATCACCCGGCGTGATGGTATAGGGTGCCATTGGTTACACGTCTCGGTCACCTCTTGTTCGCATTGACGGCACTTTGAACAGTGGACGTTACATTTCAGATGTGTTACGACCCGTGGCTCTACCCTTCATTCAATCCCTGCGAAACCCTACATTTCAGCAGGATAATGCACGACCACATGTTGCGGGTCCTGTACGGGCCTTTCTGGATACAGAAAATGTTCGACTGCTGCCCAGGCCAGCACATTCTCCAGATCTCTCACCAATTGAAAACGTCTGGTCAATGGTGGCCGAGCAAATGGCTCATTACATTACTCCAGCCACTACTCTTGATGAACTGTGGTATCTTGTTGAAGCTGCATGGGCAGCTGTACCTGTACACGCCATCCAAGCTCTGTTTGACTAAATGCCCAGGCGTATCAAGGCTGTTATTACGGCCAGAGGTGGTTGTTCTAGGTAGTGATTTCTCAGGAGCTGTGCACTCAAATTGCGTGAAAATGTAATAACATGTCAATTCTAGTACAATATATTTGTCCAATGAATAGCCGTTTATCATCTGCATTTCTTCTTGGTGTAGCAATTTTAATGGCCAGTGGTGTATTATATCCTTTGCGATAGATTTAATAGTGAGAGTATAAGTGTGTTTAGGCATAACTGATGGAAATGGGAAAAGGGAAAAAATGACCACAAATACGGAAATCGGCTTGTATCCTCCTACAGTCACTCAACGACGATACCTTCTCGTAGACTACTGCAAAAAGCCGCAGATTGCTGCTCATCCTGTCCATCAGATTATTTACCTGTAAGGAGAACAACAGTGGTGCTATACACTTTACTGGTGCATTCCTGATGATACCCCTGTCTGTGATTAACACTCGCCGTCGAGTACAACGTACTGGATTCTATTATATAAGAAGTCTCCAAGCCACTCCCATTTTTGGGAAGCCTGCATTTTCGTTGACAGTCTGCATGGGCACAAGTCAGAACCTATACGGAAGACTAAGAGTATGGAATCGGACTGGTGCTCTTCAGCCACTGTTCACAGGATATTAAATAAGAAAAGGGAAAGGTAAGATTTTCACGAGTGACGTCCCAAGGAAAATTAATGTATTCGAACTCAGACTGTCTTCAAGAAATCTGCAGCAAACCGATGTAATTTTGCGGGTCCGTATTTTATCCTTCTAGTACACAGGAGTCTCCTGTTTGTTTTTTCCACTCACCTGGAAACTTGCACGGAGAGAGAGATTAGCGATAGATGCAAGCTAAATAAGGGGCAAGTGCTAAAAAGTACTCTCTGGTAAACTTAATTAGAATTCCATCCGCACCTGGAGACTTATTTGCTTTCAGGCCTTTCCATCGGATCCCTAAGCCAGTGGTTACTATGTGCTCCATACGAGAGTCTATCTAACAGTCAAACGACGGTATGTTTATACGATCGACCTGCGTGAATGATTTCTTAAAAGCGAAATTTAAAAATTCAGCTTTCCTTTTGCTGCCTTCTATTTCGCACCAGACTTGTCAACCTCGCCTCCCTGTAGTTTGCCGTTTACACCCGTCGACTCACGAATCTTGTGTGACTTGCCGATGGCAGAAGGTAGGGTGAGCCAGTCTGTTTTCGCCTGTGCCTGGTTGGAACGTTACCTGCAACCGGCCGGGTCTGAAACCTAGCCATGTGGGTAAGCCATCAGGCAATCAAGTGAGAAGGTTGGACATAGCTTGTTATTTCGCAGAATTCTTTACCGTCTTAGAGAATTTTAATTATTATCTGTAATTCGTGGCGTACATGGTATTTTGCATTCTTATAAAAATGGGCACACAGTTTTAATCTGCCAGGAAGTTTCATATCAGCGCACACTCCGCTGCAGAGTGAAAATCTCATTCTGGAAGCATAAAAATACATTAAACAAAGATAATAAAAAAAAAACATTCGAAAACTTAACCAGTCCACAGACCTTGGTGTCACCAAATGCAGTTAAATGTGTCCACCGGGAAATTTTCGTCATTAAAATTTTTGAGCCAGCTGCTGTGTAGCTTCACAGTGACAGCACAGTCGCACGTCGGGGCATCCTGGAACCCCCAGTCATACAAACAGGCACCACACCTTCCACACCCTATACGAAATCGGTTGAGAGCTGTCCGTAATTTACATGCTTTGTAGTCGAGAATTTGCTGGAGGAAACTTCTGCAAAACACACCATATCCAAGAGGCGCATCTCTCGTTGGCTTGGGATGATTTTCGGGATTTAAATATGCTGTCCGGCATATTCAGTAACTGGATATAAACAAATGAGTTTTGATGAGTAGCACTCATCTGGAAGTCTCTTACAGCTACTGCATCTCGTCTAATTCGTGCTGGTGCAATATTACGTAATGCAGGAAATTTTGGAAGTGGTGTTGATTTAGTAGTGCCACTAATTATTCTCATTGCTTGATTTAGCTTAACAAAACTTTGCATGCATGTGCACTTATTTGCACACTGGAGCACAGTACTCTACCACAGAGTAAACTAATGGCAACGTAGCAGTACAGGTAGTATGTGCGTTTGCACCCCATCCTGACTCAGCTATTTTCTGTTGATATCAGTCGTGATGTTCACTTTTTCTGCTGTACTTTCCAAGTAGTTCTTGAAAGCAAGGGCTCAGTCCAAAATGACTCCACCTTCCCCCAGTATTTTGGATACACGTTATGTTCCATAGGAACATTCTCATACGCGGCCGCAGTGGTAACACCGGTTCCCGTCAGATCACCAAAGTTAAACACTGTCGGGCTGGGCTAGCACTGGGATGAGTGACCATCCGGTCTGCTGAGCGCTGTTGGCAAGCGGAGTGCACTGAGCCCTTGTGGGGCAAACTGAGGAGCTACTTGACTGAGAAGTAGCGGCTCCGGTCTCGGAAACTGACGTACGGCCGGGAGAGCGGTATGCTGACCACATGCCCCTCCATATCCGCATCCAGAGACACCTGTGGGCTCAGGATGACACGGCGGCCGGTCGGTGCCTTTGGGCCTTCATGGCCTGTTCGGGCGGAGTTAGGTTGAGTTATTTTCAAATACTGCATATAATTTGCGATTCGCTTCATGGCTATTAAGACGGTATGCATTTACCTCTGTTTTAGATGGATATGGCTTCTGTCACCAGTCTTGAAGTAATCACCCATTATGTGTAGAGGAAGGAGACTTCCCAAAGAGTACGCTAAACTAGGGTGACCAGATGCAATTGTTTAAAAAGGAGGACAAACAGCATCAGAAAGGAGGACAAAGGAAGAAAAAAAGAGGACACATCAAATGGGTCAACTGCAGATGAGGATACCACCCGTCAGCTTTGGAAAAGACACGTGACTGCCGAGAATTACCGGTAAAACTGGTAATTAATTGTTAGTGGTGGTCAGGTGGTGATTCCCAGAACAATATCTTTTATTTTAAATTAAAAAACATTGATTGTGATGACAGTGTGGCATCAATTGTTTTTATATTTACGCGTAGTTTTAAGATTTAACGAAGACAGCTGCCTAAACGCCACTCCTGATTGGCTACTTTCATGTTACTTGTCCGACGCTGACGGGTGGTATCCTCATCTGCAGTATTCCGCATCAAACATACGTTCAATTTTAATAAATGAGTTTATTATTTATAGACATAACATACATACATTCTTTGGCGTACAATCCATTGATCTGTAGCTAAAATGATACCTGACATTATGGAATGCTAATGGTCCTTCTCCAGCAAGAACTCTGTGGCTTATAGCATAAGTAGATTGTTGTTGGTGAAATAATGTCTCTATCCTAGACACTGAACTGGAAGCCTGAAGGGTTTTTTATGCTTCTGAGTGGCAATGTGATGTTCAAGATCTTGGCCACCTGTGCAAGAAATTTAACATTTCAGTGACAAACCAACATGCATTTCGTTTTATAGCGTTCAGGCAGCCAATAAGATTGCGTATCTCTGCCCGGTATTAAAACTAGCAGTCAATTGTTACTGATGGTCCGGTGGTAGTTAACTGAGCAATAAAAAAAATTAAAAACATTGATTGTGGTGACTGTGTGGCGTCGATTGTTTTGTTGTGTCAACGACACTGAATTGTTTACAAAGTGAAAAAAATGGTTCAAATGGCTCTGAACACTCTGGGACTTAACATCTGTGGTCATCAGTCCCCTAGAACTTAGAACTACTTAAACCTAACTAACCTAAGGACATCACACACATCCATGCCCGAGGCAGGATTCGAACCTGCGACCGTAGCAGTCGCGCAGTTCCGGCTGAGCGCCTATAATCACGCTAGACCACCGCGGCCGGCTTACAAAGTGAAAAACGTAAGACCATTCACCTCCCTTCATTCGGCGCACCGCTACCAACATCTACAATTCAAGCAGCAGCTGACGACATACACTCCTGGAAATGGAAAAAAGAACACATTGACACCGGTGTGTCAGACCCACCATACTTGCTCCGGACACTGCGAGAGGGCTGTACAAGCAATGATCACACGCACGGCACAGCGGACACACCAGGAACCGCGGTGTTAGCCGTCGAATGGCGCTAGGTGCGCAGCATTTGTGCACCGCCGCCGTCAGTGTCAGCCAATTTGCCATGGCATACGGAGCTCCATCGCAGTCTTTAACACTGGTAGCATGCCGCGACAGCGTGGACGTGAACCGTATGTGCAGTTGACGGACTTTGAGCGAGGGCGTATAGTGGGCATGCGGGAGGCCGGGTGGACGTACCGCCGAATTGCTCAACACGTGGGGCGTGAGGTCTCCACAGTACATCGATGTTGTCGCCAGTGGTCGGCGGAAGGTGCACGTGCCCGTCGACCTGGGACCGGACCGCAGCGACGCACGGATGCACGCCAAGACCGTAGGATCCTACGCAGTGCCGTAGGGGACCGCACCGCCACTTCCCAGCAAATTAGGGACACTGTTGCTCCTGGGGTATAGGCGAGGACCATTCGCAACCGTCTCCATGAAGCTGGGCTATGATCCCGCACACCGTTAGGCCGTCTTCCGCTCACGCCGCAACATCGTGCAGCCCACCTCCAGTGGTGTCGCGACAGGCGTGAATGGAGGGACGAATGGAGACGTGTCGTCTTCAGCGATGAGAGTCGCTTCTGTCTTGGTGCCAATGATGGTCGTATGCGTGTTTGGCGCCGTGCAGGTGAGCGCCACAATCAGGACTGCATACGACCGAGGCACACAGGGCCAACACCCGGCATCATGGTGTGGGGAGCGATCTCCTACACTGGCCGTACGCCTCTGGTGATCGTCGAGGGGACACTGAATAGTGCACGGTACATCCAAACCGTCATCGAACCCGTCGTTCTACCATTCCTAGACCGGCAAGGGAACTTGCTGTTCCAACAGGACAATGCACGTCCGCATGTATCCCGTGCCACCCAACGTGCTCTAGAAGGTGTAAGTCAACTACTCTGGCCAGCAAGATATCCGGATCGGTCCCCCATTGAGCATGTTTGGGACTGGATGAAGCGTCGTCTCACACGGTCTGCACGTCCAGCACGAACGCTGGTCCAACTGGCGCCAGGTGGAAATGGCATGGCAAGCCGTTCCACAGGACTACATCCAGCATCTCTACGATCGTCTCCATGGGAGAATAGCAGCCTGCATTGCTGCGAAAGGTGGATATACACTGTACTAGTGCCGACATTGTGCATGCTCTGTTGCCTGTGTCTATGTGCCTGTGGTTCTGTCAGTGTGATCATGTGATGTATCTGACCCCAGGAATGTGTCAATAAAGTTTCCCCTTCCTGGGACAATAAATTCACGGTGTTCTTATTTCAATTTCCAGGAGTGTTTAAACTGCACTTTAACCTTCTGAATACAAATAAATAGAATGACTATGAAACAATGAAATAAAACCATGACAGTTAATCTGTCTAGTTGTTTCTTACCTTTATTGGCCACTGAGACGTACGTTCCAGCTCCACATATCTTACATTCCGCTTCAAATTCATTTCTCCCTTTCTTGAAAGCCCGATATTTTCAGGAAAGGACATCAGAAAATGTACACCTTCGTTCAGGCGTAGCCAAATATTTTACGTAACTCACTCGGCTAAAAATTACGCTCACGAATGACACGTGCACTACATGAATCCAAGCCAATACAAAGCGAAGATACGAAACGAAAATTTTAAATAAACGATATTTGCATTCGCTTATAGGTTGATCAACGGTAACATTGACGATCCTGGTGCCACCTACTAACACCGCCTTCGTGCGTGTTTATCACGAAGGCTGTGCCAATGATTAAAGTATTTAAGAAAAGAGCAATAGAACAGGACGAATTATGAATTTAACTATATTACGCTCAACTTTGCGAAAAATCCGGACACTGTAAAAATCTGCCTGGACTCCGGACAATGATCTAAAAAGGAGGACATGTCCGGATTAATCCGGACGTCTGGTC
Organism: Schistocerca gregaria; assembly: GCF_023897955.1. Taxonomy (NCBI): domain Eukaryota; kingdom Metazoa; phylum Arthropoda; class Insecta; order Orthoptera; family Acrididae; genus Schistocerca; species Schistocerca gregaria. The sequence goes on from NC_064920.1 coordinate 532,125,356, forward strand.
ACCATACGCTAAACATAATATTCACGTTCGGGCTTCCCATGGGCAACACTGAATCACTGGCTAATCATTCCAACAGCTGCACACACAGCAAACTTGGTCACTTTTAAATTTTTCGTGCTACTTTATTCTCCCAAAGCTACCTAAGAATTTTAAGAATTTTAGAACTGGTGCATATAGAAATACAAGCGCTTTTAGTAGAATTTTCTTGGGGACTGGGTGGAGGGTCATGACGCCCCATCCCCTCGTCCTCCACCATGTCCCTCCGACCCAACGACACAGCCCTCCTGCATCCGCGCCTGTGTGCATCCGTGATTAAAATACATTTGTAAGTATATCCCCGACGTTGTGGACGTGTGAATATAAAGCAAGTACACGCAGAGCAACGAGCAGCGCAATTGCGCCGCATCGTCGCGCGATGCATTGTAGCACGGAATCCACAATGGCCGGTGTGCTTCTTTTGTCTTGTCAGGGACCGTGCGCGCTTCTGTTCTGGCAAGCTGTGACAGCTTCCCCCTCCTCCTTTCCCCTTCCTGCCGCTGCTGCCCAGCCTGGAGGCGCGACGGTCCTTCCCTCCTTTTAATTAACCGTAGCCCGCGACGAGCTCTGAGCGCGGGCGCGCGAGTGTGTGTTTTTGTTTGTGCTAGTGTGCGCGAGAGCGAGCGCGCTTTGAAGAGCGCGCTGGGCTGGGACGTCACTCACTCGCCCCAGGCCGCGTGACGTCAGAGTGACGTCACGGAACCGCGGCGATCGATGCCTCCGTGGCCATTCCAACGAACTGCGGAAGCACGAAAAGATACCGAAGAGACTTCGGAGTTACAGAAGAGATTTTCTTCGAGGCAGAAGTCTATGAGACACACTGATTACAACTACTTGTTATCTTACATTTGTCATGAGTACCTATTGCATCGACGTCCAATAACTTCTCAGTCCCCTTAGAGTTACGGAAGTATCGAACTGTGTAGAGGAAAATAATCAGGCGCTAATGAGGATTAAAAAGCATGAAATATCTCTTAAGTAAGAGGGAAACGAAGTTGGCTAGCAAAATACATACCACGCACTTACCATCTATAGTATACCTACACACATATATACTATGCAAATCACTGTGAACTGCGTGGCAAGAAGATACTTGTTATTGTATCAATTCTTAAAGCTGTTGTCATTCCATTCGCATGTGGACCGACAGAAGAATGGCTTATTAAATGTCTCTGTGAGAGCCGTAATTATTCCACTCTTGTCTAAGAAGTTTCTACAGGAGCTATACATAGGAAGCGGCGCGTGTTCCTAAATTCCTCTGGACTGACGATTTTTTTGGTGGGGAGAACGCTGCAAGTTACCTTGTATAGAGAGTCAACTACAGGTGTAGAAGTAACTTCTGGTGCGCCCAGGGAAGAGTGTTGGGTTGGTTCAAATGGCTCTGAGCACTATGGGACTTAACATCTTTGGTCATCAGTCCCCTAGAACTTAGAACTACTTAAACCTAACTAACCTAAGGACATCACACACATCCATGCCCGAGGCAGGATTCGAACCTGCGATTATAGCAGTCGCGCGGTTCCGGACTGCGCGCCCAGAACCGTGAGACCACCGCGGCCGGCGAAGAAGAGTGTTGTTTATTTCCTACAGGGCGGTTCCGTAAGAGTGTGTAATTATGTTTCAGGACATAGAGAATGCTCCATTGAACAATCTGAGGTATGCAAGCCGGGGTCGGAGAAGCCAGTTTAAGAAGATATGGAAGTAAACTTGTCTACAGCATTGTCTAGTAATTCCGTTTTCCAACTTGTTTACAACTAATATGCATACTAGTTTACACGTACTGTGCTGTTTATTTACAAGTACATTCATTATTTCCTGCAAGGAAACAAGGACGACAAGCCTTATTACTAAGGCAGATTTTGTATACTTTACTTGTCCATAAGGTGGCTTGTTGTATCGTGTTTAAATTGCCCCATTACAGAGCGTGCTGTGAATCAAAACAACAGATGCATTCATTACTCGGTGCTATACACAGACGTACAGTACAATACGATGGAGCAGTACCAGTACAGTTTCGCAGAACTCACTGACGTGCATCATGTGCCCGGGGAAATACGTTGCAAAGTTCTCGCTGCTGAAAGGCTGTACGGGAAACGATTTCCTAACAGGCACCATCCGTCACGAGGAGTGTTTATTTCTCCAGATCGACGAATGCGGGAGACTGGTTCATAGGAAAGAAGAAACGAGGGACCTGGTAAAATGAAGACCATAAATGGTTCAATTGCTCTGAGCACTATGGGACTTAACATCTGAGGTCATCAGTCCCCTAGACTTAGAACTACTTAAACCTAACTAACCTAAGGACATCACACACATCCATACCCGAGGCTGGATTCGAACCTGCGACCGTAGCAGCAGCGCGGTTCCGGACTGAAGCGTCTAGAACCGCTCGGCCACAGCGTGAAGACCACACCGGATATATTTGTCAGGTTGTGTCAGAATGTTGCTCACTGATATTATACTTACATTGAGGCTGATAGCCGTCATATTAAACACATTTCGTAAGACACAGTACAAATGGTGCTATTGTGTCAGTGCTTATACCTGCAGTTAACTATAACTATCGTAAGTAAAAAAACTACACAGCATTCACAATACACATAAATGACCTGGTGGATGACATCGGAAGTTCACTGAGGCTTTTTGCAGATGATGCTGTGGTTTATCGACAGGTTGCAACAATGGAAAATTGTACTGAAATGCAGGGGGATCTGCAGCGAATTGACGCATGGTGCACGGAATGGCAATTGAATCTCAATGTAGACAAGTGTAATGTGCTGCGAATACATAGAAAGATAGATCCCTTATCATTTAGCTACAAAATAGGTCAGCAACTGGAAGCAGTTAATTCCATAAATTATCTAGTGTACGCATTAGGAGTGATTTAAAATTGAATGATCATATAAAGTTGATCGTCGGTAAAGCAGATGCCAGACTGAGATTCATTGGAATAATCCTAAGGAAATGCAATCCGAAAACAAAGGAAGTAAGTTACAGTACGCTTGTTCGCCCACTGCTTGAATACTGCTCAGCAGTGTGGGATCCGTACCAGATAGGGTTGATAGAAGAGATAGAGAAGATCCAACGGAGAGCAGACACTTTGTTAAATATGCTTTCGTGGAAACGTTGGTGTGTACGTTCAAGCGCCTACCGTTCCAAGTTTTCAGCGTTTCCGTGTATCTGTGTGAGTCAAACAAACTGAAGAAACCCGTGTCCGTCCGTGTCAGCCTTCTACGAGGGTAATTCTAAAAGAAAGATACTGAAAGAAAACTTATTTTATGACGTCTTTTGTTTCCTTAGCTTTTTTTCTACATGGTTACTGTTCAAACTGAAACACTTATCGTAGCTTTGACAAGCTGTTCTATGCTTTCTGGTTGCTCAGTTACCGCCAAATTGTCAGATCAGCAGCATAACGTCCACTTTCATTTCATTGTCATTCCTGGAGTGCTTCACGTCCAAAAGTCCTTCGATTCGGGAAAAAAGATGGTTACACTCGGGGCCAAGTTCGGGTTATAAGACGGCTGTTAAAAATGTTTCCGCTTAATCTGTTGAAGCAAATCTTCAGAACGCGGGCGAACGTTGTAGTGCTGTTGGACAACAATCCACGTGGCGGTGTGGTCGGTGAAGGGTCTGACAAGTAGCCCACTGCATTTATTGTCTCGTCTCTTGGCGTGAGGCAGATGAGTATGACGTCATTTCGGTCCCAAAACAATGTGGCCCCAACCTCGTTGGTCCAGAATTTTTTTTAGGACTGTGAATGGCAACAGTCCTTTGACTGGCGCATTGTTTATGAACTTTTGTGCGAAACACAGATCTCGAGTTCAAAAATTCCTCGCCATTCTTGTACTGCCAAATGAAAATCAGTGCAACTCTCACTCGCTGTTTTTTGTATCTGTTTGTCATGAGTTGAGAGGAACGCATCCGGCAAACATTTCTCTACAACCCTAATCACCACTAATATTTGACAAATAACTGATCCTGAAATTTTAATGAAACGTCTCTCCTGTTGAATCTTTCCTCGATTCTTGACTTAAGTTCATTAATCACAACTATACACTGGCCTTACCGTTCTTTCGAACGGAAGTTTCATGCATCAGATTTCCATAAAATTCGATTATTCATCTGCAAATATCGATAGAGCATACTTTTTTGGCATTCAGAAACCGTATTACACAACGAACCTCTAAAATATATTAAAATCGCAAATATAAACAGCAAACGCCCTTTCCTACTCGCTGTTAGCATCGTATTGGCACCGCCTGTTAGGAAGGTCTACAGCTCGTCGTGGAATGATAATACTGCGGGTTGTCATTTCAAAACGTTCTTTACTTCTAAAATCACCCCCGTATGTGAATCTTCTATTTGGTACAGGCTCCTCACACTTAAGCGATGTTTTACGTTGGGTTTTGCAGACAATCTACTATGTAGATTGACTTCTTTTTTGTAGTATCCTACCTCTAAACCAAAATGTGTCAAATTTACTTACAATTGAAACTATGTGATAATTTCATTTGATATCAGTTGATTGTTTCTAATTGTGTGTGTAGTTTTGATTCTGTAGCAATAGGATTTTACGCTTTTAGGTTTTGTGGAATGCATGATTTTACATTACATGAACTTTTAATGCAAGTTTCCAATCTTTTCTCCACTTGGAAATCTCTCCAAGATCTTACTGGATATTTATTCAGCTCTTTTCAGATAGTACTTGCTAGACGAAACAAAACTGGCTTAGAAAATACTTCATAAACCTGAAGATAGGCAACCTAACTTACATCATTCGCTGGGGGCCAAAGCCTTCCAGATACACCAGGCCGTGCCACCTGGATGCGAATGAGTTGCCATCTTAAGATGCAAGAAGGATATTCCACGTCAGTTTTATTTGGTCCTCACTGTACTTCATTACAGGAAATTACATCATATGTAAGAAGTATAAGTTTTCTATTAATACTGTGTGCCAAATCATGAATACAGAATATGAACAGTAATGATCCGAATACACTTATGTGCGGCTTGACCGAAGTTACTTTTACACCTGGCGGTGCCTACGCGACTAAAATAATAGGTAGCGTCCTCCCTGCTACGAAATCCTCAGTCTAGTCACAAATTAAGTTTGGTGCCCTATATGTTTTACTTCTGCTAATTAGACGTTGTTATGGCGCTGAGTCAAATGGTTTTCAGAAGTCAATAAATACTGCATCCACCTGTATGCCTCGTTCCATCGCTTTTAGCATATATCAGAAGAGCATGAGTCTGGTTTCAAATGACCGGTGTTTTTGAAATCCATATCGAATGGCACGACAATAGATCATTCTGTTTGAAATGTCTTATTCTGTATCATGAAAATAACTGATTTCCGCAACGTATACCAGTAATATTCTTTTTTTATAAATTCGAATGACTTTTTCGTGCTGCAATACTCTACTGCGATTTGAAGGCGAAACACATCTGGGACGCAAATAAATTTTACATTGCAGCAAGAAAAAGGCGTCTAAGTTTATAAAATAATATTTATATATTTGCTGCCAAACCTAATAACTATTAAAAAACAAGCATGCACTGATTATCTTGGAAAAGCTATTTGGCTGTTGGTTTTTTCTTTATTGAGGTCAGTTTATGCAAACAACATGACATATTTTTCCTTATTTTCAAAGTGAGTACTTCTTGTCTTTAAAAAAAGAGTCATTATGAATGAGTGCTTTTGATTTAAATTAACTTGTAATAGGTATTGTAATAAAGCCACAGATGCGTAACATACAATTAGTACATAAAGCATATTTTATTAGTGTGTTTATTTGTCCTTTTATGTTTACATTTGTATTTGACTTCAGACGCCATCATTTATGCAAACATTGCATTACATCCATATTACGCTTTCTGCTCAAAATAAGTATCTTATCGTTAGAAATGCTTTAAATCATATATAAAAGTGCTCAGTACTCTGCAATATTGTTGGTAATGATTTCTTTTTGCTCCAGTACTGTCGAGGTATCTATATAAGTTTAGATATTGATATCGCCGCCACATACCGTATCGAATCTAGTATTGGAACATCGCTATGGAAACAACAACAAGGTGCAGGCTGCCAGCACAAACAGTACGCGATTTTACTTACTGCACCCGTGGACAGTTACACTGACTTCCTGCAGTGCCCTATACCGGATTGCTCGAGCACGCCACGTAACTCGACAACTGCAAGCGAACTCACACTGTTTTGCGTCTCACTGGCAACTGCGACAGTCCACGTGTGACGTTGTGAGCTCTGACTGGAGAGGCCAAGTTCCAAGGCACGAATTGTCTGCTAACGCACAATTTTAACAAGGCTACACTCCTCTTCGGTAGAGGAAGCTTCCTTAAATTCGGCTGCGACAGAAACACAAATAAAGGTATCGACGAGCTTTATGCTATTTTGTCAAAAACTGACATTCTGAGACTGTGGGTGTGTACAAAATGTAGGTTGATTCTTCGACCAGTCACTTTTTACAATGCCAATTATTTATTTAAGTAGCCGGCCGCGGTGGTCTCGCGGTTCTAGGTGCGCAGTCCGGAACCGTGCGACTGCTACGGTCGCAGGTTCGAATCCTGCCTCGGGCATGGATGTGTGTGATGTCCTTAGGTTAGTTAGGTTTAAGCAGTTCTAAGTTCTAGGGGACTAATGGCCACAGCAGTTCAGTCCCATAGTGCTCAGAGCCATTTATTTAAGTAGCGCCGTTACCGGTTTCGAACATTACAGTTCATTTTCAGACGGCTAATTCACGTCAAGATACATTTTACATTAGATTTCACTTTTTGTTCATTTCATCATTTGGGAAAACAAAAAGCGAAACCTAAAGTGAAATTTATCTTAATGTGAACTGCTAGTCTGGAGATGAACTGTAATATTCGAAACCGGTAATGGCGCCATCTAAATAAATAAGTAAATAGCATTGTAAAAAGTGGCTGGTTGCTGCCATCTTCTATGTAAGAGTCAAGCTATATCGACGAGCTTTCCTGCGTACAATGTCTCTTATAGAGGATAAGCTTCAAGTGCACCAAAAAAATGTAATGGTGATCCATACTTACTTTCCTGAGGATTATATTATTATACCTTTACATCTTCATGGATCCTCTGCAAATCACATTGAAGTGTCTGGCAGAGGGTTCATCGAAGCACTTTCATTAATCCCTATTATTCCAATCTTGTATAACGCGCGGAAAGAATGAGCACCTGTATCTTTCTGTACGAGCTCTGATTTCCCTTACTTTATCATGGTGATCGTTTCTCCTTATGTAGCTCGATATCAATAAAATATTTTCGCACTCAGAGGAGAAAGTTGGAGACTGGAATTTTGTGAGAAAATTCCGCCGCAACGAAAAATGTTTTTGTTTCAATGATGCGCACCCCAAATTCCGTATCATTTCAGTGACACTCTCTCCCCTATTTCGCTATAATACAAAACATGCTACCCTACTTTGAACTTTTTCGATGTACTCCGTCAATCCTATCTGTTAAAGATTCCACACCGCGCAGCAGTATTCTACAAGAAAGAAGACGGACAAGAGTAGTGTAGGCAGTCTCCTTAGTAGGTCTGTTACATTTTCTAAATGTCCTGCCAATAAAACGCAGTCTTTGTTTAGCCTTCCCCACAACATTTTCTGTGTGTTCCTTCTAATTTAAGTTGCTCGTAGTCGTAATTCCTAGGTATTTACTTGAATTTACCACCTTTAGATCTGACTGATTTATCGTGTAAACGAAGTTTAACGGAGTGCTTTAACACTCACGTGGATGACCTCACACTTTTCGTTATTGCCAATTGTTCTAAATCGTTATGTAATTTGTTTTGCTCTTTTGATGACTTTATTAGTCGATAAACGACAGCATAATCTGAAAACAAACTAAGACGGCTGCTCAGATTGTCTCCCAAATCATATATATATAGATACGGAACAGCAAAGGGCCTATAACACTACCTTGGAGAACGGCAGAAATCACTTCCGTTTTACTCAGTGACAGGAAACCAAGAATTCGGTCACATAACTGAGACGATATTCCATAAGCACGCAATTTCACTACAAGCCGCTTGTGTGGTACAGTGTCAAAAGCCTTCTGGAAATTCAGAAATACGGAATCAGTCTGAAATCCCTTGTCAATAACACTCAACACTTCATGTGAATAAAGAACCACACAGCCCGCCAGCAGCGCCCTCGCTGGTGGAACTGCAGAACTCAGTTATCTTCGGCGTTGTCAATTGCCGCGGCCATCGGAGTACTCTGACGTCTTCGTCTGGAACAGATCTTAGAGATGACGGGGTTCCACGCATTATCTAGCTGGTAGTCATTGTCACGGTTGATAAGATTGTCTGTCATGCGAATTTCCACTGATTGTTTTATGACGGAGTCTCAAAAGGATGTTGCTGTGGCCAAAATTGTTGTCTTGTCATACTCCATTGAGTGTCCAGTGGAAATGCAATGCTCAGCAATTGCAGACTTACTACATTGCAAAAGGCGAGTACAACGTTGATGTCCTGTGCAACGTTCTTGTACTGTTCGCAATGTTTGTCCTATACATGACATGCCACACTGACTACGTATTTTATAAATTCCCGCCATCTGCAATACCAGATCGTCTTTCACTGATCCCAGCAGGTCGGAAATCTTCGATGTTGGACGGAAAATCACTTTCACTTCGAAACCGTGGAGGATTCTTGTAATTTTGAAGGAAATGTTGCCAACAAAGGGAAGAAAAGCTAAAGTAGGAGTCCTCTCTTCTTTCTGCACTCCCTGTTTCTTTGGCTTAATTGCAAATGCCTTGCTAATTTGCCGGGTAGAATATCCATTCTGTTTGAAAACCCTCTTCAGATGGGCAAGCTCTACAGGCAAACTATCTGCATCTGACACTATAAGAGCTCTGTGTACAAGTGTTTTAAGTACACTCATTGTTTGCGATGGGTGATGGCAGCTGGACGAATTTAAATACAAATCAGTATGTGTGGGCTTTCGATCAACCGAATGCCGCAGAGAGCCATCACTCTTCCGTCTAACTAGCACATCCAAGAAAGGGAGGCAACCATTTTTCTCTAATTCCATGGTAAACTGAATGTTCTCATGAATGGAGTTGAGGTGATCTAAAAACTCCATTAATTTGTCTTCTCCATGAGGCCACACTACGAAAGTGTCATCCACGTACCTCCAAAAAACAGTTGGTTTGAGGGCTGCTGATTCAAGTGCTCTCTCCTCAGAATCCTCCATAAAAAGGTTGGCCACCAAGGGAGACAAGGGGCTACCCCAACGCCGTCAATGTGTTCAAAATATTCTTGTTTGAACATAAAATATGTTGAGGAGAGAGCGTGGCGAAACAAATCAGTGATTCCCACCTGAAACATATTGCCAATCAGTCCCCCCAGTCTGTTGATAAAATCGGCCGAGTTCCGTATGTGATGGGGACATTTGCCCACAAATGGCCTCAGCAAGGATGCAAGATGCTTGGCTAAATCGTAACTGAGGGCCCCAATATTGCTCACTATTGGCCGTAAGGGTAGTCCGTCTTTATGTACCTTCGGAAGACCACACAGTCTTGGAGGTACGCTGCCATGAGGTCTTAAGCGCTTGGTCGTCTCTGGAGGCAAAGAGGAATAATTCAGGAGTTTAGATGTCTTCCGTTGCACACGTCCTGTAGGATCGTTATCAATCTTCCTGTAGGCAGAATCATTTAGTAGACCATACATCTTATCAACATACAAACTGCGAGGTAACAGTATAGTTAAATTGCCTTTATCGGCCTTCAGTATCACAACGTCCGGATCTTCTCGGAGATTTCGCAGTGCAGCCTTTTCTGTGGAGGTTATGTTACTTTGTTGAGGAGGAGCTTTCAGAAGAGCACGGCAAGTTTCCCTCCTTACTTCTTCTGTAGCTTCCATAGGAAGGCGTCGTACGGCTTCTTCAACACCACTCACAATACTTTGGAACACGTTTGTGTGTGTGTGTGTGTGCGCGCGCGCGCGTGTGTGTGTGTGTGTGCGTGTGTGCGTGCGTGGTATATGGCCATCATTCCTCCTTGATCGTAAATAAAGAAATAAAGGACTCTGTCCATAATTTGCACAGACAAAGTACTTCCAGAGATACAGCTATCTAATGTCCACTTTGTCAAAACTATCAACAGCAACCTCCAGTAATGTGGCTATTGCCAGAGCATTCTGCCGTTAATGCTTAAAGCTCTCTCAGCAACTGCGGAAGAAAGAGGAAATACCTGTCGAAACCAAACACTTCTTCGTAAACAAAATTTCTGTCTATAATATCTCATGAACTGTTAAGTGTTCTGGCTTCAGAGACAATCCTGAGAACTAAGGGGAAATGCTTTCTGCAAACCTAAATATGCCTGCCTTGTGAACAATAGCACAATACCTGTCTCCCGACTACCCATCCCAAATGTATACCCCCACCTCGTATTTATAGCGACTGAGCAAACACACATTTTCACATAACTAAAGTATGGCGAAAATCATGTACAACACTATGTCATAGATATATTATTTCTATAATTACTGAGCTAGAGATACGACAGTGTAATGGTGTCAGTGTTTCCGTTGACAGCATAATGTTTCGTGAGAAATTCATTACCTTTTTTTCAAGTGGAGCGTATCTCCTTGATACGAATCTAAAAGTGTCACAGAGTTCTGATACACTATCCGTTGAATCATTTACATTACTGCAACAACCTCACACCTTCTTGCATAATTCAAAGCTACTGCTAGAGTAGGAGGAGATTCGGGACTTAAACACAGCACTACTCATTTGTTACCGCCATGTACTTTCCGATAGTGAACCGATCATGACACTGTATTCCCTCTAGAGTAGAGTAGAGTGGAGTTAAAAATTCCTGGCGCGGTGCTGCGTGTTTATCCGCGGGCGCGTGGTACAGAACAGTCGTTTGTTCAATCTGCTAGTCAAGATCGAGGAGCGGATAACGGTGGCACGCTAGCTGCTTAGTTTTAACGATTCGCCACGCTGGGTAGGGGTGCGGTCAAAGGCGTCTTGCTACGGTTCGCGTGGCTGCCCCCGTCGAATATTCGAGTCCTCCCTCGGGCATGGGTGTGTGTGTTGAACTTAGCGTAAGTTAGTTTAAGTTAGATTACGTTCTAAATGATTCAAATGGCTCTGAGCACTATGGGACTTCACATCGGAGGTCATCCGTCCCCTAGAACTTAAAACTACTTAAACCTAACTAACCTAAGGACATCACACACTTCCGTGCCCGAGGCAGGGTTCGAACCTGCGACCGTAGCGGTCGCGCAGTTCCAGACTGAAGCGCCTAGAACCGCTCGGCCACACCGGGCGGCTTGGATTAAGTAGTGTGTAAGCCTAGGGTCCGACGACCTCAGCAGTTTGGTCCCATAGTAGCTAACCACAAATATAAATTTTTTTTAACTATTCCCGAGTGTCCTCGGTGTAAAAGTTTTAAAAAATTTTGTTTCACTGATGTCGGAATCATGACTAGCGTTTGTTCATTAGAAATATGCAATAAAATTACACGATTCAGAAGAGGAAGGCCACAGCATTGCGCATGGTACAGGGGTCTCGAAAGAAAGCTTGTATTTGAAGAGCTTTCTACGCGTGTGCAATAAGTCGGAAGAGAATGGGAGTACGTTCATTGCTTGCTTGACCTTTAGGAATTCTGTCGATATGGAGCGCTTCTTAGGTGCGGACCGCGCTTTCTGTATGCGGGAATTTTACAAAACATATGATTCGGCGACTGAAGCACAGAGGAGATTTTGGAGTGACTGTGGATTGCATATTGTAAATCATGCTCCAAGCGTTCCCCGTACGCGGAAATTGATCAAAACGTTTGAGGAGACCGGTTCGACAATGGCCAAACTGAAATCTAAGGTCATCAAAAACTGGCGAATCCATGGAGTGTTTAAGGCCTGTTCGTCAAGATCCTACTCTATCCATTCATAACCGTCCTAGTTCTTTAACCGTGCATATCATCACTGCACCGAATTCTGAAAAACGACCTGAAACTGCATCCTTACAAAATCTATTTGGTGCAAGACTTAAAGCCTCAGGATTCCAGACATATGCCGTAGTTCGTTAATGATGTGACTGAGTGCCCTTCATTTAACATGTTTTCTAACGAGGTTCATTTTCATCTGAACAATCACGTCAGAAACCAAAACTGCTGATACTGGAGTGCAAAATATCCTAAACAGATGCATGAGAAACCCCTCATTCGACAAAAGTTGCTGTATAGGCTGCGAAGTCGGCTCGCGGAATAATTGGCCAGCACTTTTTCGAGGATGAGGGCCGTCGAGCAGTTACAGTGAATTCGGACGTTATGTGACTGTGCTAAATAACTTTTTGGTGCGTGAATTGCAAAACTTTCCTGGTTACAACTAAAGCCACAGTACAGTCTCGTCCAATGTGTCTATACTATCAGTTCCTGAAATGTTTCCTACCAATTTGATCTTCAGGAGGGGTGACGTAAATTGACCGCCACGCAGTCCAGATTTGACCCCTACGGATTTTTTCTTATGGGGATATGTCAAATCTACAGTTGTTGTTGTGGTCTTCAGTCCAGAGACTGGTTTGAGAGAGCTCTCCGTGTTACTCTATCCTGTGCAAGCTTCTTTATTTCGAAGTAACTACTGCAACCTCCATCCTTTTCAATCTGCTTAGTGTATTCATCTCTTGGTCTTACTCTACGATTTTTACCCTCCACGCTGCCCTCCAATACTAAATTGGTGATCCCTCGATGCCTCAGAACATGTCCTACCAACCGATCCCTTCTTCTAGACAAGTTTTCTCCCCAATTATAAACAGTACCTCATCATTAGTTACATGATCTACACATCTAATCTTCAACATTCTTCTGTAGCATCACATTTCTAAAGCTTCTATTCTCCTTTTGTCTAAACTATGTATCGTCCACATTTCACATCCATACATCGCTACACTCCATACAAATACTTTCAGAAAAGACTTCCTGACACATCTATACTCGATGTTAACAAATTTCTCTTCATCAGAAATGCTTTTCTTGCCATTGCAAGTCAACATTTTGTCCCCTCCATAAAATGGGGGACATAAAATCATCAGTTATTTTGCTCTCCAAATAGCAAAACTCATCTACTACTTTAAGTGTCTCATTTCCTAATCTAATTCCCTCAGCATCACCTGATTTAGTTAGACTTCATTCCATTATCCTAGCTTTGCTTTTGTTGATGCTCATCTTATAACCTCCTTTCAAGACACTGTCCATTCCGTTCAACTGTTCTTCCACGTCCTTTGCTGTCTCTGACAGAATTTCAGTGTCATCGGCAAACCTCAAAGTTTTTCATTTCTTCTCTATGGATTTTAATTCCTACTCCAATTTTTTCTTTTGTTTCCTTTACTGCTTGCTCAATGTTTAGACTGAATAACATTGGGGATAGGTTACAACCCTGTTTCACTCGCTTCCCAACCACTGCTTCCCTTTCATGCCCCTCGACTCTTATAGCTGGCATCTGGTTTCTGTACAAATTGTAAATAGCCTTTCGCTCTCTGTATTTTACCACCGCCACCTTCAGAATTTGAAAGAGAGTATTTCAGTTGCAAGCTTTATCTAAGTCTACAAATGCTATAAACTTAGGTTTGCCTTTCCTTAATCTATCTTCCAAGATAATTCGTAGGATCAGTATTGTGTTCGAACTTTTCTACGGAGTCCAAACTGGTCTTCCCCAAGGTCGGCTTCTACCAGTTTTTCCATTCGTCTGTAAAGAATTCGTGTCAGTATTTTGCATCCGTGACTCATTAAACAGATAGTTCAGTAATTTTCACACCTGTCAACAGCTGCTTTCTTTGGGATTGGAATTATTATATTCTTCTTGAAGTCTGAGGGAATTTCGCCTGTCTCATACATCTTGCTCGCCAGATGGTAGAGTTTTGTCAGGACTGGCTCTCCCAAGGCTATCGGTAGTTCTAATGGAATGTTGTCTACTCCCGGGGCCTTGTTTCGACTCAGGTCTTCCATTGCTCTGTCAAGTTCTTCACGCAGTATCATATCTCCAATTTCATCTTCAGCTACGCCTTCTTCCATTTCTATAATATTGCCCTCAAGTACATTTCTCGTGTATAGACCCTCTATATGTTCCTTCCACCTTTTTGCTTTCCCTTCTTTGCTTTTTCCACTGGTTTTCCATCTGAGCTCTTGATATTCATACAGCGGTTTTCTTTTCTCTAAAGGTCTCTTTAATTTTCCTGTAGGCATTATCTATCTTACCCCTAGTGATATATGCCTCTACATCCTTACATTTGTTCTCTAGCCATCCCTGCTTAGCCATTTTGCTCTTCCTGTCGATCTCATTTAAGAGACGTTTGTATTTCTTTTTGCCTGTTTCATTCACTGCATTTTTATATTGTCTCCTTTCATTAATTCAATTCAATATCTCTTCTGTTACCCAAGGATTTCTACTAGCAGCCCTCGTCTTTTTACCTACTTGATCCTCTGCTGCCTTCACTACTTCATCTCTCAGGTCTACCCATTCCTCTTCTACTATATTTCTTTCCCCTGTTCTTGTCAGTCGTTCCCTTATGCTCTCTCTGAAACTCTCAACAATCTCTGCTTCTTTCAGTTTATACAGGTCCCATCTCCTTAAATTTCTTTCGTTTTAATAAACAGCTCACAACCAATAGATTGTGGTCTGAATCCACATCTGCCCCTGTAAATGTCTTACAATTTAAAACCTGGTTCCTAATCTTTGTCTTACCATAATACAGGGTGTTACAAAAAGGTACGGCCAAACTCTCAGGAAACATTCCTCACACACTAATAAAGAAAAGATGTTATGTGGACATGTGTCCGGAAACGCTTAATTTCCATGTTAGAGCTCATTTTAGTTTCGTCAGTATGTACTGTTCTTCCTCGATTCACCGGCAATTCCATGGCCTCCATGCTCTCCTGACTTCAACCCTCTTGACTTTCATTTATGGGGGCATTTGAAAGCTATTGTCTACGCAACCCTGGTACCAAATATAGAGACTCTTCGTGCTCGTATTGTGGACGGCTGTGATACAATACGCCATTCTCCAGGGCTTCATCAGCGCATCAGGGATTCCATGCGACGGAGGGTGGATGTATGTATCCTCGCTAACGGAGGACATTTTGAACATTTCCTGTAACAAAGTGTTGCAAGTCACGCTGATACGTTCTGTTGCTGTGTGTTTCCATTCCATGATTAATGTGATTTGAAGAGAAGCAATAAAATGAGGTCTAACATGGAAAGTAAGCGTTTCCGGACACATGTCCACATAATATATTTTCTTTCTTTGTGTGTGAGGAATGTTTCCTGAAAGTCTGGCCGTACCTTTTTGTAACACTCTGTGTAACCTATCTGAAACCTTCCAGTGTCTCCAGGCCTCATTCACGTATACAGCCTTCGTTCATGATTCTTAAACCAAGTGTTAGCTTTGATTTTGTTATGGTCTGTGGAAAATTCTACCAGGCTGCTTCCTCGTTCATTCCTTACCCCCATTTTATATTCTCCTACTACTTTTCCTTCTCTTTCTTTTCCTACTATCGAATTCCAGTTCCCACTGACAAATAAATTTTCGTCTCCCTTCACTACCTGAATAATTTCTTTTATATCATCATACATTTCGTCAATCTCTTCGTCGTCTGCGGAGCTAGTTGGCATATAAACTTGCACTACTGTGGCAGGCGTGGGCTTCGTGTGTATCAAATCTACAGCATATGTCAGTAACCCGACTTCTCTGGAGCAGCCGGCCGGAGTGGCCGAGCGGTTCTAGGCGTTACAGTCTGGAACAGTGCAACCGCTACGGTCGCAGGTTCGAATCCTGCCTCGGGCATGGATGTGTGTGAAGTCCTTAGGTTAGTTATGTTTAAGTAGTTCTAAGTTCTAGGGGACTGATGACCTCAGAAATTAAGTCCCACAGTGCTCAGAGCCATGTTTTGTCTCCGGAGCATACGAAAGACAGTATCTGTAGCGCAGTGGCAGCCCTCTCAATGTCACCATGCCGAGCCGCCACGCAAAACTTTGTTTTTCGTTTATATGAGTGCCGTAGGAGTGCTTGATTGCATTTAAATAACATTATTTTTAAGAAGTAAATTCCTAAACATTATACTTCTATAATAAATAAAGGTTTTGTCGATAGCTTCAACCTCCATTTTATTCTTACAAATAAAATACAAACTTTCTTTTGAGACACTGTATTTTCGTACCGCTACTCCGTGTGAAACTGATTTCGGATTACGAGGCTAACGTGTCCGAATGTCGTACTTGTGAAGCCGTAGTGCCTGATCCTCTTAGGCAGCCTGTGTGATCCACCGACAGTCAGTGGGAAAAGCTTTTATTACTTGCGAATCACATTGATCAATTTTAAGACAACAACCTTCTGATGTATCGAATTTCGTGTGACTTCTCTCGGATAAGCGAGACACTATGGTTTGTATTAGCATGTTGTGGTGCAGGACTATAAAGAATTTCATACTAATATTCGAAATAAATAATGACCGACTTTGCAGCTTCTTTTCTGTACATTTTTCATCGAATGAAAAAGAGGAGTCGATGGCTAATGATCAGTCACGAAAAAATTCTTCTACCGTGCAGATATTGATAAAATTTCGTAACGTCGTACAAAATCGCTAAGTATTTCTTTTCCAGCTGCCTATAGTTGATTTAGGCTTAGGTTAATGTCTTGGACGTGAAAGCTATTCCATGTGATGATACATCAACTGCAATCACTATTGGTTTCTGCGGATCGAAATGAATAACCCATGGGTGATTAAGCAATGCTTTTTCAACCTTTGAAATGATTGTTCACGCTCTCCAAAACATTGGAAAGGAACATTTTTAAGCCGGAAGTGAGGCAAAGCAGCAACAATTTGCACTGTGTTCGGAATGAATTTTATGTACTAGGTTACTTTTCTATTAGAATTACAAGCTGTTTTGGGTTGTAGTTCTCCTACAGATTTAGGAGATGGGAAAATGCTTTATTGAGGGATGAGAGCTGTGAGCATTATGAAATGTCCCAAATATTCAGTTTTGATATTGAAAAATTAACATTTCGTTTTTGTAATTTACACCTGACTTCTGCGTCAGTTATACCCTGAAAAAGAGATTCCATAATTTTGAGGTGCTGTTCCGTTGGTTCTCCGGATGTCATGCATATAATTTGAACTAGTCCGGAATTTCGAAGTCACTTGTTCGAGAGAGCATTGAAACAAGACGGGAGCAGATGCACTTCCGAAGGAAAGACGCTGGTACTGTTATAAACCGTTAGCCGACATATTGACCACCATAATATTTTTCGTTTCCTCATCCACGGGAAGTTGATGGTAAACACTGACTAAATCAATTTTAGAAAAGAGACGTCCACCTGGAACGCGATATGTGGAAGCGGGAAAGAATCGATAGCTGTTTGAGCGTTAACTGGAGCTTTGAAGTTGGCACCAAGTCTGATTTTCCCGTTCGATTTTCTTGTGATAGCTAGAGATGTCCACTCTTGTAGAAATAGGTTTCAAGACACCGATTTGTTCCGATCTGATG
The DNA here is from genome assembly GCF_023897955.1 of Schistocerca gregaria. Lineage (NCBI taxonomy): Eukaryota > Metazoa > Arthropoda > Insecta > Orthoptera > Acrididae > Schistocerca > Schistocerca gregaria. The sequence continues at coordinate 532,142,908 of NC_064920.1, forward strand.
ATTTCAGAAGCAGCTTCATCACGAATGGCGCGAGGCACCGGATATGTTGTGAAAAACATTGGTTGTGCATTGTCCTTGAGCGTAATGTGCGCTTTCAAATCCGTTGCATGTCCCAATGTGCCATCGAACAAAAGTCCACATGTTACACACAGCTGATGAATGCCTTTTATGGGGAACTTGAGTATCAATAGCATGCAAAATGTTTTGAATACTTAAACGAAACAATTCAAATGCATTAATGCCAAAAATATTGGGACTAGAGAGAGAGAGAGAGAGAGAGAGAGAGAGAGAGTGAGAGAGAGAGAGAGAGAGAGAGAGAGAGAGACGGAACTTATCTGAATTCACACTTACGGGAGGTACTGGCGCACTTCCACACTGCGGAGGTGATAAAGTAGACATAGCATATACAATGAAGCGCCAAAGAAACTGGTACAGGCATACGTGTTCAAACAGAGATAAGAGGCAGAATAGGGCGCTGTGATCGGCAACGCCTATATTAGACAAGTGTGTGGCGCAGTTGTTAGATCGGTTACTGCTGCTACAATGGCAGGTTATCAAGATTTAAGTGAGTTTGAACGTGGCGTTATAGTCGGCGCACGGGCGTAGGGACACAGCATCTCCGAGGTAGCGATGTAGTTGGAATTTTCCCGTGTGACCATTTCACGAGTGTACCGTGAATATCAGGAATCTGGTAAAACATCACATATCCGACATACCTGGAGCCGGAAAAAGATCCTGCAAGAACGCGACCAACGACGACCGTATTACTCGTTCGACGAGCAGAAGTGCAACCCTTCCGCTAAATGCTGCAGATTTCAATGCTGGGCCATGAACAAGTGTCAGCGTGTGAACAATTCAACGAAACATCATCGATATGGGCTTTCGGAACCGGAGGCCTACTCGTGTACCCTTGATGACTGCACGACACGAAGCTTTACGCCTCGCTTGGGCCCGTCAACATTGACATCGGACTGCTGACGACTGGAAACATGTTGCCCTATCGGACGAGTCTCGTTTCAAATTGTGTCGAGCGGATGGACGTGTATGGGTATCGAGACAACCTCGTGAATCCATGGGCCCTGCATGTCAGCAGAACTTAGAACTAATTAAACCTAACTAACCTAAGGACATCACACACATCCATGCCCGAGGCAGGATTCGAACCTGCGACCGTAGCGGTCGCTTGGCTCCAGACTGTAGCGCCCAGAACCGCACGGCCACTCCGGCCGGCTTTTGCTCTGATGTGCAAGCGGAACCATTAGGGACCATTCGACAACATTTGAACATGATCCAATGCAGCAAGTAGTCCTTATGCTTTTTCATAGTCCCCATTTCATGCTCTGCAGTGCCGCGATCACTCACACTTATTGAGTATTTTAAAAACGTACCTTTACAGAAAAAAAAACGCTAAATACTCCTAGGTAGGGAATGTGGCAAGTTGTTGCTCACCTGCAAGCACCTCAGACTACTTTGCAGTTTTCTCTGTAAATGCAAATTTTTAAAATTTACAATAAATGTGGACGGGTAACACTGAAGGTTATGCCGAACTAGGGTCTGTTAGAACGACATTTCACTGTTTTACTTTTGCATTTGCCAATGTCACAGCTCTCCGTGATCACGACACAGGAGCGAGTGAAACGGGAGCACTGAAAACCAATAGGGGCCATTTGCTGCTTTGGATCACGTTTAAATTTCGTTGCATTGTTTGAATGGTCCCTAATGTACATTTGAGCAAAAATTGCGTAAGCGTACTGTCCACAGAGTAGGGCTGAAACATCCGAGGTTGTCAGGAGTGTCAAAGCTTGTCAAGATCGGCTTCCTGTTGCTCATAGCACTGCAAATTGTCGTTTTCGACTGCGAAACTTTCAGGAATTAATGTCCCAAGGAAAGGGCTGGTTTACCTGACGCCATTTCTGCCACCCTCCGAGGCCTTTTCGTTTAGATTCTGACCGGAGTCGTGTCTGAAAAGTTTTCCTCGCCTACCCATAAGAAAACCGTGTAATGTCAACGCATCGGCGTCGTGGTTCCCACTTCCATCACAGAGTCGTCAAAAGAAGGGGTGAAATCTGGATAAGAGTGGCCGTGAAGATCTTCCCGTCCTTTGAAACGTCTACGACAGCGTTGGACAGAATCGTCTAGGGCGCCTTGTCACGGTCTGTGGCTCACTCCGTCGGAAGTTCGAGTCCTCCCTCGGGTACGGGTGTGTGTGTGTATGTGTGTGTGTGTGTGTGTGTGTGTTGTCCTTAGCGTAAGTTAATTTAACTTAGACTAAGTAGTGTGTAAGCATAGGGACCGATGACCCCAGCAGTTTGGTACCATAAGCTCTTACCACAAATTTCCAAATTGCGGTGAAATTTGGTGCCAATGTGATGTCACTAACCCAACTGACACATCAGAGGAACGTCGGAGCTGTGGCCTTTTTCTTTGCAAGTGTCGACACCTTGCTGTTCGAAGCGTCGTCAAGACAGAGGCTGACGTAGCAGGGCATCACGCTTTTGCACCGAGGAAGGTTGTAAGCACTTTCGAACCAAATGTGACATCCGCTGGAATATGACAATTACGGGCTTTCGAAAAAGTGATCCTTTAATCCTGCTTCGCAGTGTATAAATGGTTCAAATGGCTCTGAGCACTATGGGACTTAACGTCTGAGATTATCAGTCCCTTAGAACTACTTAAACCTAACTAACCTAAGGACATCACATACATCCATGCCCGAGGCACGATTCAAACCTGCGACAATAGCGGTCGCGTGGTTCCAGACTGAAGCGCGTAGAACCGCTAGGCCACTGCTGCCGGATCGCAGTGTATTTTGCTTGCAAAGTGCACGCCCCAAGAGCAGAAATACTTTCACCATTGCAGGCCGTGACTTGAAGTGATTTTTGGAACTGAGGGTGCCTCAGTTGTTCGTAAGCATTTTGATTAATCAGTGTGGCAGAAGCAACAGTGTTTAACAGACGTGGTACAAACTGACCGGAAATTTGTAAAGAGATCAACAGTTCGCAGTTTGTTCTCTGAATGTGCCTCTCAGTTCTGCCTTTCAGAAGACTGTCTGATTTGTGACTGACAGAGTTTTTATCTGTTCGTCTATTAGAGGCCAATTGATTGGAATAAGCCAAGTTTAGCACTGTGTGCATTCCTTTGCGATTCTTGCGCTCTCATCCACGGTTCTGCGCAGATTGCCAGGAGGAGTGGGTAAAGAGTCAGAATCAGAGATCATGTTTCTTTCCATTTCATCAGTTCTAGATTTGTGTGGAACAGAATTTGTAAGTAGGCTGTGTATGTTTTTATGTTGGTAACGCCATGTAGCGCTCTATATGAAAATCACTGACTGTGCTGTGTGCAGTGTGTGGCTGGCTTGCATTGTTGGAATTTGCTATTTTTGTGTTGGGCAGTTGGCTGTTAACAGCGCGTAGCGTTGCGCAGTTGGAGGTGAGCCGCCAGCAGTGGTGGATGTGGGGAGAAAAATGGCGGAGTTTTGAGAGCGGATGATCTGGACGTGTGTCCATCAGAGACAGTAAATTTGGAAGACTGGATGACATGAACTGCTATATATATTATGACTTTTGAACACTATTAAGGTAAATACATTGTATGTTCTCTATCAAAAGCATTCGTTTGCTAACTATGTATCTTCAGTAGTTAGAATCTTATTTAGCTGGCAGTAGTGGCGCTCGCTGTATTGCAGTAGTTCGAGTAATGAAGATTTTTGTGAGGTAAGTGATTCATGGAAGGTATAAGTTATTGTTCGTCAGGGCCATTCTTTTGTAGGGATTTTTGGAAGACAGATTGCGTTGCGCTAAAAATATTGTGTGTCAGTTTAAGCACAGTCATTTGTAATTTTTGTAAAGGGACGTTTCAAATTTATTTTGCGTTTCTTCTGCATGCGCATTTGCCTCATAATTGGCAGTGTCGGAATTCCGCGTGCCGGAAGAGGAAGTGTATGCGGTTAGACGTTACACGACGCTTCACACAAGACTTCAGCCGGCCGCTGTGGCCGAGCGGTTTTAGGCGCTTCAGTACGGAACCGCGCTGCTACTACGGTCGCAGGTTCGAATCGTGCCTCGGGCATGGATGTTGTAACCTCCCAACAAAATAAAATAATATGAATAATATTCTCATATAGCGTAACTACCCAACAGTTAAAATATAATACAACGTGACAAACCTATAACCTTTCAATAATTGACAGTCAATTTAAACTGGTAAATTTTGGACGTCAGCAATGCTGCGTCATGGCCCTGATACATCATTCTGAATAAACTGAAAAATCTTACCTTAATTAGATCGCCGGATAACGCGTATATATCTGCTCCTATAAGAAATTTTCCTGGCGCAGCTAAGTGCAATGCTGGCCAATAGATTTGTCTTATAAAGAAGGAAGGAACTGACTTTTCTTTTCAATAATCGGTATTTCCAAGGATTGGAGAAATTAGTGAATTCTTTAAATTGAGATAAATGTCAAAAGTTACTTTTTATGAGAAAGATTATTATTAACAGATTTTTTTAAAACATTGACATGGGACTTGATGTAACAATACTACATATGCGCGAGGCTGCTTTTACCTTATCCTACAACGCTCAGGCTCCGCCATCGCTGCACACGACCGGCCCAGCCAACACGATAAACCAGACACGACTGCTCGCTAGCAACAACATACTCCTACTGCTACACAGTTCCTACTGCAGTCAATACTGCTCTTTGGTCTCAGATTCTCTTCTAGCTTAGATATCGCAGGCAGCGCGTGAGCAATACATCGAAATTGTATCAGCTCGAGTACGCTAGCAACAAGTTCTCTAATTATGGATCTCTTACATAACCCTCCACTGGGGGGGGGGGGGGGGGGGGGCAAAAATTTGGCAGCGATGGTGAGTCAATTGGACTTGCCATGAGCAACAAATTTTTCTATAATCTATTTAGTTTACTAAGGCTACAATCACAGAGTATATACATCATTGATAAGTGCAGAACATATTAAGAAATTAAATAGAGTGCACATGCACTGAGTACAAAACATATTCAGAAATGACAAAGTATATACGCAATGAGAACAAAATATATTAACAAAATAGAGTGCACACGCACTGAGTACAAAACATATTTTACAAGAATTTAAATGCACTGTATAAGCCTTTACTATTTTACAGGAACTAGGAAAGGAATGGGAAGGACTGCATCATGGTTGTAGCACAGTAGGTTGCACGTAGTTGCACTGAAAGTCCATATCTTTCTACAGAAGCACAACACCAAGTGAGACAATCTGAAGTTCTCTTCCCTGAAGTATTTATCAGTGTAGCCAAGACACTGAAATGTTGTATTAATATTTAATGTTATCATTTTGGTAGTACATTAGGTACACCAAACAGTAGGACCATAATAACATCTCCATCGTTCAAGGTGGTGGACAGCTTGATATGTCAACACCATATTCTTGTAGAATCCATGCTCTTACAGCAACGTAGAATTAGTGTAAAAACCAATATAGTGCTCCATGATCATGAGGATGGACAGGATAAACGGATATTGCAGTAATTCGGTCAGAAGGTGAAAGACATTAACTCTTATGCTAGTCATCATAGAATTACACTAGTGTATCAACCGGTATGAACAATTTAGTATTACGAAACACTATTCATAACTCATCTGACTGAATCAATGGCATTCATTGGCCAGTTACAAAGTATTCATATAGTGTTACCAAACATTATTCAGTGTTATTCACAAGTCATCATTTAAAACAGGAGTTATTGAGTGTAGCATCAAGTTACTGGTGTTCATATACGATATCATGTAAGTGACATAAGACATATTTAAAATGTAAGACATTGGAACTATTACTCAAGGTCGGTAGTCCAATAATACATATACATAATGGAATCAATACACAGAAAATTTGCGTTATCTTTAGGACTAAAAATATATATTAACCTGGTAGCATTATTTAGTTGTATACTGGTAATAGTTGGGACTCTTAATATTTTTTTTGTTTTTTTAGCAATGCATTGCACTGAGATCGATAATTAATTGCTGGGGCATGAAAATATTTGCTTTTGACTTATTGCTGGAAATAAGGATTATTAACGTCATTCGTCATGAGTCAGCTGTAGCAAGGTTATGAAACAAGTACAGTATATGTGATCACATTCATAAATGATAGACACAACTGGGTAAAACAATGCAAGTACTAGAACAGGTTTAATAAGTAACAGGTTTAGTAAGTATCATGAAAAGCTTCTCCTGGAAAAATACAAAGTGGATTATTGAGCTGAAAGAAGAAATGCATGTTATGCTGAAAAGTAGTGAACTTCGAATTAACAGGTAATGAAACGTGTACTTAATATGTATGTACTCTAGTTGTCTTTTCCAAAAGTCAGTCATACTATGCGACATAAGACATACTGTCAAAAGGAACTGCAACAAATACTTAAATAACTACATAGCATTTCTTAACTAACAGCAAAAATTATCATCATCTGCAAAGAAAAACTTCATTATTCATATTACCATAACTTCATCACTATAATCACCTGCAAAGAAAAACTTCATTATTCACATTAGTGTATTCTTCATATAACTATTCATCATCATTTATTATCATCTTCAAAAAATAGACACTTCATTATGCATTTTCATATTACCATTTACTTCATACAACTATTCATTATCATTCATTACTTCATATAGTATAGAGTTTCTTACTTCTAGCATATTTCATCACTAAAATTAACATCTGTAGTTCTGTCTGACAGTCTGCATCAATCGCCTTGTATTCTGAAAGAAAAATAATTAGTCAAGACTGCTATCATACGATGTGTATAGTATATTCTGGTTAATGCTTGTTAATTCTGATCCATTTACTCTTCATGACAATATATTGCATTTTCTTTCCTTCATTCAGATGGTAAAATTTCCATTTCATAGTAAGCCACTGTGGTTGTTTGATTCATTTCTTTTACACGGTATTGCTTTCTGAAAAATGATGAATATGGATTAATATCTTGCATTTAATTCATATACCTATTAAATAAAAACTTGTTTCTAGTAATATAATTAAGCATACAGCATAGCATGAGAGAAAACGTATTAGGTCAAAAACATAGTTTCCAAGTGCAAAAATGTACACACAGTATCAATGTAGTAGCAAAAAATGTAGAACAGTCAAAATATTGAGATATCATAAGGAAAAACGTCGAAGTCAACTGGTGTTTGTTACATCTTCAACATTTGATAGTGCATACAGACAAAGTTCTACTTTCGATAGGAAAACAATCATACATACACGAAAAATCGAAAATGTGCACGGTCTGATACACAACGACAAGAAAAGCGACCTGCTAACCTTACCTTGCCGGGCACTTGTCAGGAAAAAATATGATAATCATCAGTAAATAGTCACATAAATATAATTGCGTGAGTTGTCATATAAATATCAGGAAATGGCGGTACAGTGTGAAATCGTAAAGTATGTTCATTCAATAAAGGGTTTAATATTGGAAATATGGTGATTGCCCTTGCTTTTTCTGGTTCTCAAAGTTTCAACATGTACCACATTGGGATGAGGAATGCTGCGAATTCTGTATGGACCTGCGTATAGAAGTTCAAATTTACTGCATCTACTCTTTCCTCTGTTGGATAAATAGTGTGTGCGTACTAATATCTTCTGTCCAATGTGAAAGTCACAGCGTGTACAAACCTGTTTTTGCTGTCTTCTCCGGCGCTCTGCGGCACGTTTGATGTTGAGCGCAATCTCAATTACTTCATGGTGGCGTAGTCGACGAGAGATAGGAAAAGATACTAATTCTTTAATTTTGTTAGGTGGTTCAACATTTTTCAATGTAACAGTCGGAGATAGCATAGTAGATTCTTTTGGTATGGAGTTAATTACATCCTGGAATGAGAGTATGTGTGTATCCCAATCAATATGTCTTTTATGGCACTACATTCTACACAGTTTACCAATTTCTTTCATCAGTCGTTCACAAGGGTTCGAAGAAGCGTGATACTTGGATATATAGATCGGAGAAATGTTTCTGGCTCGTAACATACGTGTCCATATCGCAGATCGAAATTGTGGTCCATTGTCGGAAATTACTTTCAATACATGCCCTACATGAAATAAAAAATGTTTTACAAATGCATTCGAAATAGATTTAGCAGTAGCTTTGGGCAAAGGAGTGAAGGTAACAAATTTCGAAGTGAGTTCAACAGCGACAAAGATGTAGCAAAAACCTCTATTAGTTCTGGGAATCGGTCCAAAAATGTCTACAGTGGTCATGTGTCTCAATTTAACAGGTACAACGGGATGTAACGGAGGAATATTTGAAGTCGTGTCTGATTTAGCTTTCTGGCAGATTTTACATGACGCTAAAACTCGTCGAATACGTTTCTCCATGTTGGCAAAATAACAGTTCTGTCTCAGTATAAGAAAACATTTTCTGGCTCCATAATGTGCGTAACTCAAATGAGTATACCAAATTAATTTGTTAACAAATTCGTCAGGAATGCATAATAACCAGTTGTTGCCGTCAGGGTGAGAGCGGCGGAACAGAATGTTATTGCGTACCGTGTAATGGTTTCTAATGGTAACGTTATTCTTATCTTGCCAAAGGTGTTTAATTTTTTTCCATACGTTGTCTTTACTTTGCTCTTGTGCTATGTCTCGTAATGACGATGAAATAAAATTTTCAAATGCGACATGTTGAATATACATGACGCTAGAATTTGCTTGGCAGAAATTGGTTGCGATGTCTTGCTGATTGTTGCAGAGAGAACGGGATAGTGCGTCTGCTACAATATTTTGTGTACCGGGAATGTGAGCAATTGTAAAATTAAATTCCTGTAAATACAGTTTCCATCTGCTTAATCTGTCATGTGTAAATTTAGCGGAAAGTAAAAACTGGATAGCTCTATGGTCTGTGTAAACGGTAGTGTCTTCCATAAAGAAAATTGCCAGGTAAAATAAATGCATAAATAAATAAATAAATAAATAAATCGGGTAAATGCCCATACAACACATAATGTTTCAAGTTCTGTAACAGAATAATTGCGTTCAGCAGGTGACAGAATGCGACTTGCAAAGGCGATGTTTTTAATTACTGTACTAACATCTTCAATTTCCTGAAAAATGTGTACGCCTAAAGCTGTGTTAGAACTGTCGGTGGCAATGGAAAAATTTCTAGTGAGCTCTGGGCGTGATAAAAGTGGTGCATTCAACAAAGCTTGCTTCAGATTGACAAATTCAGACTGCGCTTGGCTATCCCAGGACCAGATAGTGTTTTTACCCGTCAGTTGGCATAATCTAGAGGTGTCTAAAGCAGAGTAATGAATAAATTTACGGAAAAAGTTAATTAATCCCAGAAAGCTGCGTACTTGTTTCTTCGTCGTTGGAACAGTAATGTCACGTAAAGCTTGAAGTTTTTCCGGGTCAGGCGCAATGCCTTCTGCTGAAATTACATGTCCAAGAAATTTTATGGAAGTTCTGCCAAAGTGCGATTTGCTAAGATTAACTGTCAGTCCTTGTGCACGAAAAGTTTGCAGCAGTTGTTCAAGAATCAGATTATGTTCAGACCAGTTAGCTTCTGCAATAAGGATGTCGTCTACATACGTTGTGATTCTGTCTAAGTTCTGTCGGAAGTATAGTATTCAAACCGTGAATAAATGCTGCTGAAGAAATTGTTAAACCGAACGGTAATTTACAAAATTGATAACAGTCACCAAAACAGAAATGCTGTGTACTTTCTGCAGTTCGGGTGGAGCTGAATTTGCCAAAGTCCCGATTTCAAGTCTACTGTGGAATAAACAGCAGTACCATGAAATTTCTGTAGAAGTTCTTCTAGTGTTTGTGACCGATCTGTTTCATTAATAATAATAATGTCATTGATGTGACGCGAATCAAGTACGAGTCGGAGTGAGCCATCCTTTTTCTTAACAATATGGAGCGGGTTTATGTACGGACTAACTGCCGGTTCAATAATACCTTGGTCAAGCATAGCTTGCAATTCTTTCTTAACTTGTTTTCTGTGAATATACGGAATGGGATAATGTTTGGCTTTAAACGTGTCGTGCTGTTTAACTTGAAATTCATACATGAAACCGGACATAGTACCAGGGATGTTGTCAAAAACTGGAGCTTGCTGTAAAAGAATTTTGCGTAGTTGCGTACGTTCGTCATCTGTATTTGCGCTGCTCTGTTTAACTTTATCAGAAATCATTTGCATAACGTCATAGTCGGCTTCGTCTGGTATATTATACACTCCTGGAAATTGAAATAAGAACACCGTGAATTCATTGTCCCAGGAAGGGGAAACTTTATTGACACACGCCTGGGGTCAGATACATCACATGATCACACTGACAGAACCACAGGCACATAGACACAGGCAACAGAGCATGCACAATGTCGGCACTAGTACAGTGTATATCCACCTTTCGCAGCAATGCAGGCTGCTATTCTCCCATGGAGACGATCGTAGAGATGCTGGATGTAGTCCTGTGGAACGGCGTGCCATGCCATTTCCACCTGGCGCCTCAGTTGGACCAGAGTTCGTGCTGGACGTGCAGACCGCGTGAGACGACGCTTCATCCAGTCCCAAACATGTTCAATGGGGGACAGATCCGGAGATCTTGCTGGCCAGGGTAGTTGACTTACACCTTCTAGAGCACGTTGGGTGGCACGGGATACATGCGGACGTGCATTGTCCTGTTGGAACAGCAAGTTCCCTTGCCGGTCTAGGAATGGTAGAACGATGGGTTCGATGACAGTTTGGATGTACCGTGCACTATTCAGTGTCCCCTCGACGATCACCAGAGGTGTACGGCCAATGTAGGAGATCGCTCCCCACACCATGATGCCGGGTGTTGGCCCTGTGTGCCTCAGTCGTATGCAGTCCTGATTGTGGCGCTCACCTGCACGGCGCCAAACACGCATACGACCATCATTGGCACCAAGGCAGAAGCGACTCTCATCGCTGAAGACGACACGTCTCCATTCGTCCCTCCATTCACGCCTGTCGCGACACCACTGGAGGCGGGCTGCACGAAGTTGGGGCGTGAGCGGAAGACGGCCTAACGGTGTGTGGGACCATAGCCCAGCTTCATGGAGACGGTTGCGAATGGTCCTCGCCAATATCCCAGGAGCAACAGTGTCCCTAATTTGCTGGTAAGTGGCGGTGCGGTCCCCTACGGCACTGCGTAGGATCCTACGGTCTTGGCGTGCATCCGTGCGTCGCTGCGGTCCGGTCCCAGGTCGACGGGCACGTGCACCTTCCGCCGACTACTGGCGACAACATCGATGTACTGTGGAGACCTCACGCCCCACGTGTTGAGCAATTCGGCGGTACGTCCACCCGGCCTCCCGCATGCCCACTATACGCCCTCGCTCAAAGTCCGTCAACTGCACATACAGTTCACGTCCACGCTGTCGCGGCATGCTACCAGTGTTAAAGACTGCGATGGAGCTCCGTATGCCACGGCAAACTGGCTGACACTGACGGCGGCGGTGCACAAATGCTGCGCAGCTAGCGCCATTCGACGGCCAACACCGCGGTTCCTGGTGTGTCCGCTGTGCCGTGCGTGTGATCATTGCTTGTACAGCCCTCTCGCAGTGTCCGGAGCAAGTATGGTGGGTCTGACACACCGGTGTCAATGTGTTCTTTTTTCCATTTCCAGGAGTGTAGTTGTGTACGAACGTATCTGTGAACAATGTGGAATGACAGTCTATATTACGTGATGCAGAAATCACCTCTGTCCGATTAATTGTTTGTTCTTCTGCAGATAAAGAGTGCTGAAAATCTAATGCCAGTTGTACATTTCCATCCTTTAACACTAAATAGGAATTTTGAAAGTCAATAATTGCGTCGTGTTGTACCAAAAAATTCGTACCTAAAATAACGTCTGTTGTCAATAAGGGAACAATCCAAAAATTTGAGTGGAACGTATGACCTGCAATACAAAATGATAAGTGTGTCTGTAATTTTACATCTACTCCTTTACCAGATACTGCTACTTTTACTTTAGTTTTGCCTAATGGTAATGTAGGATAAGTATTCTCTTTGTTACAAGCGTTGAAAGTTTCCTCATTTATAACTGACATAGGTGATCCAGAGTCGATTACTGCCGAAAATGTGGATGATCCAATCTTTACTTCAATAACAGGGTGGGAAATGGTTTTTTTGAATAACTGGTTTTTCATGCAAAAGAGTGTCTCGGATGTCGTCAAAAGTAATATTCTCGTGAATAACATTCTGCGTGTCAAAAATAGTGCTTACGTTGTTGGAAGATGCAAGGTGTACTGTATCTAGTCAAATTCTTTCTGACGTGCTGTTATTTGCTGGAGGATGTTGTGGCATTTCGACTATTTGTACTGTTCTGTTATTTCTTCCTGACGTATTAGGTGCGGGATGATACCGATTGTCTGGTTCGTTCATGATAATTTGTTGTTGTTGTTGTTGATTCTGCTGCTGGTAAGACCGACTGTTACGCTGAAAATTGTGCTCATTACTTTTACGTCTGTCGTGATAATCATTGCTATACGACGCATTGCGATATGAGTTGGAATAGTGTGTTTTCTGTACGTAGTGATTTCCTTGTTGCTGTGCGTTACTATTTGGTGGAGCCGACGTTATACGTGTAGGCGGCGAAACATTAAAGCTTGGTTGACCTTGCAGACTACATTGTTGGTTTGGTATGCTAACCGGCTGCTTTTGATGTTGTTGCGGAGAAAACCTTCTGTTGTAGCCAACATGTGTTTGCGATAGCTGAAAATTTTGTAAATACTGATGATTAAAATTTTATATGTTTTTAAAATTATGCTGGTATTTCTTGTCATTTCGGGAGTGTCTAATGAAAACTGTCACTTTCGGTAAAACTTGCCATAAAAGGTTTTCTTTACTCATATCTAACCCTATATAGATCGATAGTTGAAGAGCTGTTTTGATAGATATAAAGGATAGTAAAAGAGAAGGCAGCAGTGCAGAAAACTAAAGATGAAATAGCACTACTGCGGCTCGGGGCCCTGTGCACGCTACGGCACATATTCATCGAAGCGTAATGAATCCCCTGAGGTCACTTACGCGCTGCAAATAAATTTTAGTTTCTGCGTTACAGGCAATGGCGCTGAAAATTCAAAAACAAATTGTTGTATCCAGTCCAAAGAGTGTGTGTGTTCTGTAATTCTTAAATAATTTAACTTTATCAGCGATATAGAGTGCTTGTAATTAAAATTATCGTCTGTATGTCTGAACAGGTTCAGGATTGTATGATAATCTGTTTGTCTGTGACTGTTCGGAATCTAAGTCACGTACTCTCTGTAAATTACGTAAATTATTCTGGCTGTGTGAGTGTGGCAAATGTTCGGAATGTGGCGTATGCTGTGTCGTTACAGGCTAAGATGAGACATTTTTCATCTCCGTCACTTATTGCTGTAAAGACGACACTTTTGTACGCAATGTATTATTGGATGAACCTATCTGACTGATTGTCTGCTGTAAATTTTGGAATTTGGGTGTCTGATTAAACGAAACTGGTGACGTATCGTCTGAATTGGTGTCATTGTTATTTTCGATAACGTCAATACGACTGGCCAATTCATCAAATTTTTCAGTCAATGCTTTAACCTGATCATTTTCAGTGTCACAAGCATTAATTTGTTTTTGGATTTTACGGGTAGTTTTGTTCAATTTCTTAACGTCTGCTTTAATGGCATCGGGATCCTGTATTAATTCTAATTGTTCAAGTCTGTGGGTCACTGTCTGAAAGTCTACTGTGTGTGTGTGTGTCTGTTTTTGTTTTAAGATCGGAGATTTCATCATGCAATTCGGTGTTCAACTGTTTGATTTCGTCTGATACTGTTGCAATATTGTTGTCTACGTATGTTTTTGCTTTCGTAAATAATTTACGCTTATCTTCATGTCTCTGTACAGTAATTGTTTCCATGATTTGTTTCTTTACTTTGTTCTGTTCCTGTATGAATTTACGGTAACGAGTTTCACTGTTTTGTAGGTGGTGATTAAAACGTTCGTCAATTAGGCTGTTTTGTTGTTCAAATTTCTTGTCGACTTTCGCGTCCAGCGTGTGTGAAAGTTCTTCTGACATTAATTTAAACTCGTCGCGTAACTGTGTTGCGTTTTCAGAACATTGTTTAGCGACTGCACTAATTTCATCTCTAAGTAATTTAGTTGTGGCTGCATGTGTATTACTTAATTCTTGTGCAACGGATCTAATTTCTTCACTACTATTCCTAGCACAAGCCTTAATTTCCTCACGTAATTGTTCTTTAGTATCATGACATTGCACGGCAACGGCTGCAATCTGTTCATTAATCAAACAAAGTTCTCATTAATTTGTTTGGTAGACCTGTCGTGTTTTTCATTCGACTGTTTGAGATTTTCATTAAGTTGTATGTTCGATTCATTAAGTCGTTTGAAATTGACGTCTTGTTTTTCATTGAATTGTAGCAACAATGCTACAACTTCATACAAGCCAAAATTACCGACTCTATTCTCTGTACCGTGTGATGGTGTGTCTGCATTTGTCACGTTTTTTGAATCCATTTGGTCATTATCTGATTCACGAAAAGGTTTGCTAATTGGACGTGCACAGTGGGTCACTACCTCGGAATCAAATAAATCTGACGTATTTTGACTACATTGTTCATCTTCGTGAGAAAAAGTTATCCGTTCACTGTGTAAATTTTGCAAATCAGGTGTGTTTAACTGGGCAGCGTTCATTGTAACGGAACGTGCCGCCTCATCAATTGTCGTTAAATTAACAGGACACAATTGAATTTCTTGGCTCATCATTAGCATCAAAATCATTACTAGTGATCGGTAAGCACTGATTGTCTGCAACTGGAGGATTATCATCAAGACATTGAGTGTCGCTAGTATTATCAGTCAAATTATTAAAGTCGGCTTTTTCATTCATTACGACTCCCGATGTACTGTTAGCAGTTATCGCGGCATTTTCACAACTCAAAGTTAAGCACAAAATCAAACAAAGACAAACCAAAAATGGAACAAATACAGTTACAACAAAGAGCAATAAATTGCCGATGATCTGTGAAAGAAAACGTGACAAATTAATAAATGCGTTGCGCCAGATGCAAACTACTTGTAATATTAAGTAAATAAGAGCAGATATATAGCTGACCGCTTATCAGAAATTCACAAAAATACGATCCTGTCCGGTTGTCGACAAGTGTAACCTCCCCACAAAATAAAATAATATGAATAATATTCTCATATAGCGTAACTACCCAACAGTTAAAATATAATACAACGTGACAAACCTATAACCTTTCAATAATTGACAGTCAATTTAAACTGGTAAATTTTGGACGTCAGCAATGCTGCGTCATGGCCCTGATACATCATTCTGAATAAACTGAAAAATCTTACCTTAATTAGATCGCCGGATAACGCGTATATATCTGCTCCTATAAGAAATTTTCCTGGCGCAGCTAAGTGCAATGCTGGCCAATAGATTTGTCTTATAAAGAAGGAAGGAACTGACTTTTCTTTTCAATAATCGGTATTTCCAAGGATTGGAGAAATTAGTGAATTCTTTAAATTGAGATAAATGTCAAAAGTTACTTTTTATGAGAAAGATTATTATTAACAGATTTTTTTAAAACATTGACATGGGACTTGATGTAACAATACTACATATGCGCGAGGCTGCTTTTACCTTATCCTACAACGCTCAGGCTCCGCCATCGCTGCACACGACCGGCCCAGCCAACACGATACACCAGACACGACTGCTCGCTAGCAACAACATACTCCTACTGCTACACAGTTCCTACTGCAGTCAATACTGCTCTTTGGTCTCAGATTCTCTTCTAGCTTAGATATCGCAGGCAGCGCGTGAGCAATACATCGAAATTACATCAGCTCGAGTACGCTAGCAACAAGTTCTCTAATTATGGACCTCTTACAATGTGTGTGATGTCCTTAGGTTAGTTAGGTTTAAGTAGTTCTAAGTTCTAGGGGACTGATGAGCTCAGATGTTTAGTCCCATAGTGCTCAGAGCCATTTGAACACAAGACTTAGTGTCGCCCTAACCGCCGTCTGCTTCACGTCTGCTGTGAAGCGAGCTACATTAATTTAAGTATTGACTGTATTTTTCTTACTTGTCACTTCTTCTTCGGTGTGTTTTTGCTTTTAGGAAGCTTTAATTGTCGAGTGCTAGTAATAGTGTTCCATAGATTTCGTGTTTGTTTTGAATACAGTCAGAGAGAGTCCCTTTAGTCAGCCATAGTGCCAGTAGTGCTAGTGTTTGTTTTCAATACAGTCCAGAGACAGGTAGTGCTATTTTCATTGTTTTCTACAAGAAGTGGTTAGCAATCACAGTTTAGTCAATAATCAGCCGCCTTTAGTGAATTAGCAGTCTAGTTAAAAGTTGATTAAGTCTCTTCAGTAAATTGATTCCTTAGGATGGATAGGATGTGTGACTGCTGTGTACGGACGCAGGAGAAGCTGGCCACTCTTCGCGAACAGCTGAGCGTGTTGATGGCCGCGGTCAGCCGTCTTCAGGCTGCTGCCTCGGAGTGTAGCGGCAGTGGGGAGTCTGGTGCGTCGCAAGGTACACCCCAGGTGTTACATGCTTCACCGACTGTCCCTGCTGTCGAGACATCTTGGCGGGTACCGGGCGCGGTTGGGCCACCCTCTCCCCAAGGGAAGTGGCGGGTTCAGCGGCGTTCGCGGCGCACAAGGCGGAGGGTCAATGTGAAGGCTGGCCGTGTGGCATCGCCCGCTCTGCCTGTGAATGGACATGTTGCTGCTCCTTCAGCAAGGTCCGAGCAGGCACACGGGGGGAGGGGTTTATTAGTTATTGGGAGATCCAACGTTAGGCGGGTGATGGAGCCCCTTAGGGAAATAGCGGAAAGGTCGGGGGTCTCATCCGAGATGTGGAGGAGGCCCTACCGGCGGCGATAGAGAGCACTGGGTGCACCCGACTGCAATTTGTTGCTCATGTCAGCACCAATGACTCCTGCCGTCTGGGTTCAGAGGTCATCCTCAGTTCGTACAGGCGGTTGGCGGAGTTGGTGAAGGCAGAAAGCCTCGCTCGCGGGGTGGAATCAGAGCTAACTATTTGTAGTATCGTTCCCAGAACCGATCGCGGTCCTCTGGTTTGGAGCCGAGTGGAAGGCTTAAACCAGAGGCTCAGACGATTCTGTGGAGAGCTGGGGTGCAAATTTCTCGACCTCCGCTATTGGGTGGAGAAATGTAGGGTCCCCCTGAATAGGTCAGGCGTGCACTACACGCCGGAAGCGGCTACGACGGTAGCGGAGTACGTGTGGAGTGCACATGGGGTTTTTTAGGTTAGAGAATTCCCTCCCTAGGCCCTAAAAGACTCCTCCTGAGACGCGGCAAGGTAGGAGTATGCAAAATGCAACAGGGAATAACAATATTAATGTGCTAATAGTAAACTGCAGGAGCGTCTATAGAAAGGTCCCAGAACTGCTCTCATTAATAAACGGTCATATAGTACTAGGGACAGAAAGTTGGCTGAAACCACATGTAAACAGTAATGAAATGCTAAACTCAGATTGGAATGTATACCGCAGAGACAGGCTGGACAGTGAAGGGGGAGGCGTGTTTATAGCGATAAGAAGTGCAATAGTATCGAAGGAAATTGACGGAGATTCGAATTGTGAAATGATTTGGGTGAAGTTCACGGTTAAAGCAGGCTCAGACATGGTAATAGGATGTCTCTATAGGCCCCCAGGCTCAGCAGCTGTTGTGGCTCAGCACCTGAAGAATAATTTGGAAAATATTTCGAGTAGATTTCCCCACCATGTTATAGTTCTGGGTGGAGATTTTAATTTGCCGCATATAGACTGGGAGACTCAAACGTTCATAACGGGTGGCAGGGACAAAGAATCCAGTGAAATATTTTAAAGTGCTGAAAACTACCTTGAGCAGTTAAACAGAGAACCGACTCGTGGCGATAACATATTAGACCTTCTGGTGACAAACAGACCCGAACTATTTGAATCAGTTAATGCAGAACAGGGAATCAGCGATCATAAAGCGGTTACTGCATCAATGATTTCAGCCGTAAATAGAAATATTAAAAAGGGTAGGAAGATTTTTCTGTTTAGCAAGTGACAAAAAGCAGATTACAGAGTACCTGACAGCTCAACACAAAAGTTTTGTCTCAAGTACAGACAGTGTTGAGGATCAGTGGACAAAGTTCAAAACCATCGTACAAAATGCGTTAGATGAGTATGTGCCAAGCAAGATCGTAAGAGATGGAAAAGAGCCACCGTAGTACAACAACCGAGTTAGAAAACTGCAACGGAAGCAAAGGGAACTTCACAGAAAACATAAACATAGCCAAAGCCTTGCAGACAAACAAAAATTACGCGAAGCGAAATGTAGTGTGAGGAGGGCTATGCGAGAGGCTTTCAATGAATTCGAAAGTAAAGTTCTATGTACTGACTTGGCAGAAAATCCTAAGAAATTTTGGTCCTATGTCAAAGCGGTAGGTGGATCAAAACAAAATGTCCAGACACTCTGTGACCAAAATGGTACTGAAACATAGGATGACAGACTAAAGGCCGAAATACTAAATGTCTTCTTCCAAAGCTGTTTCACAGATGAAGACTGCACTGTGCTTCATTCTCTAGATTGTCGCACAGTTGACAAAATGGTAGATATCGAAATAGACGACAGAGGTATAGAGAAACAATTAAAATCGCTCAAAAGAGGAAAGGCCGCTGGTCCTGATGGGATACCAGTTCGATTTTACACAGCGTACGCGAAGGAACTTGCCCCCCTTCTTGCAGAGGTGTACCGTAGGTCTCTAGAAGAGCAAAGCGTTCCAAAGGATTGGAAAAGGGCACAGGTCATCCCCGTTTTCAAGAAGGGACGTCGAACAGATGTGCAGAACTATATACCTATATCTCTAACGTCGATCAGTTGTAGAATTTTGGAACACGTTTGTTCGAGTATAATGTCTTTTCTGGAGACTAGAAATCTACTCTGTAGGAATCAGCATGGGTTTCGAAAAAGACGGTCGCGTGAAACCCAGCTCGTGCTATTCGTCCACGAGACTCAGAGGGCCTTAGACACGGGTTCACAGGTAGATGCCGTGTTTCTTGACTTCTGCAAGGCGTTTGACACAGTTCCCCACAGTCGTTTAATGAACAAAGTAAGAGCATACGGACTATCAGATCAATTGTGTGATTGGATAGAGGAGTTCCTAGATAACAGAACGCAGCATGTCATTCTCAATGGAGAGAAGTCTTCCGAAGTAAGAGTGATTTCAGGTGTGCCGCAGGGGAGTGTCATAGGACCGTTGCTATTCACAATATATATAAATGACCTGGTGGATGACATCGGAAGTTCACTGAGGCTTTTTGCAGATGATGCTGTGGTGTATCGAGAGGTTGCAACAATGGAAAATTGTACTGAAATGCAGGAGGATCTGCAGCGAATTGACGCATGGTGCACGGAATGGCAATTGAATCTCAATGTAGACAAGTGTAATGTGATGCGAATACATAGAAAGATAGGTCTCTTATCATTTAGCTACAAAATAGCAGGTCAGCAACTGGAAGCAGTTAATTCCATAAATTATCTGGCAGTATGCATTAGGAGTGATTTAAAATGGAATGATCATATAAAGTTGATCGTCGGTAAAGCAGATGCCAGACTGAGATTCATTGGAAGAATCGTAAGGAAATGCAATCCGACAACAAAGGAAGTATGTTACAGTACGCTTGTTCACCCACTGCTTGAATACTGCTCAGCAGTGTGGGATCCGCACCAGATAGGGTTTATAGAAGAGATAGAGAAGATCCAACGGAGAGCAGCGCGCTTCGTTACAGGATCATTTAGTAATCGCGAAAGCGTTACGGAGATGATAGATAAACTCCAGTGAAAGACTCTGCTGGAGAGACGCTCAGTAGCTCGGTACGGGCTTTTGTTAAAGTTTCGAAAACATACTTTCACCGAAGAGTCAAGCAGTATATTGCTCCCTCCTACGTATATCTCGCGAAGAGACCATGAGGATAAAATCAGAGAGATTAGAGCCCACACAGAAGCATACCGACAATTCTTCTTTCCGCGTACAGTGCGAGACTGGAATAGAAGGGAGAACCGATAGAGGTACTCAGGGTACCTCCGCCACACACCGTCAGGTGGTTTGCGGATTATGGATGTAGATGTAGACTTCGGAGTGATTGAGCTAGCAGTGAAACCAGGTGGGGATGTGCTCCCTGGTTACGCTGCGGCCTGCGGCTGCTGTCAATATGACCGTGTGAGTCTGGGGCTGCTGAGAGCTATCTGCGGTCAGTGCTGCAACAACAGTCACATTCCACTAAGTCTTGTACTTTCTCAACTTCGGCTACTTTAAGCACGACGAGATAAATTATGGAATAGCGATACACACGTATACAGATAGCCGTAGAATCCCGTACACAAGGTAATGAAGAACAGTGCGTTGGTGAAGCTATCATTTGTTCTCTCGTGATTCATGTGAAAAGGTTTCCAACGTAATCATGACAGCACGACTGGAATTAATAGAAACGGAACGCGGAATGGTAGTTGTTGCTAGATACATGGGACATTACATTTCGGAAATATTTAGGGAATTCAATAGCCTGAGGTCCACAGTGTCGAGAAGATGCAAAGAATACCACATTGCAGGCATTATCTCTCACCATGGGCAAAGCAGTAGCCGTCTGCGTTCTCTGAACGACCGAGAGCAGCGGCGTTTGTATAGAGTTGTCGGTGTTAACAGACAAGCAACGCTGCCTGAAATAACCGCAGAAATCAATGTGGGACGTACGAAAAGACCGAGCGAGGTGGCGCAGTGGTTAGGGCACTGGACTCGCATTCGGGAGGACGACGGTTCAATCCCGTCTCCAGCCATCCTGATTTAGGTTTTCCGTGATTTCCCTAAATCGTTTCAGGCAGATGCCGGAATGGTTCCTTTGAAAGGGCACGGCCGATTTCCTTCCCAATCCTTCCCTACCCCGAGCTTGAGCTCCGTCTCTAATCACCTCGTTGTCGACGAGACGTTAAACACTAACCACCACCACGTACGAAAAGCATATCCGTTAGGACAGTGCGGCAACATTTAGCGTTAGTGGGTGACCGACGCGAGTGCCTTTGTTAACAGCACGACATCGCCTGCAGCATGTCTCCTGGGCTCGTGACCGTATCGGTTAGACACTAGACAGCTGGCAAACGTGGACTGGTCAGATGAGTCCAGACTTCAGTTGGTGAGAACTGGTTCGAGTGTAGCGGAGACCCCACGAAGCCATGGACCCAGTTGTCAACAAGGCACGGTGCAAGCTAGAGGTGCCTCCATAATGGTGCGCGGTGTGTTTACATGAAATGGACTGGGTCCTCTGGTCCAATTGATTCGATCATCAAGGTTCTGAATAACTGCATCTCAAAACATTTCTTCTTTAAAAAGAAGCTCCACAAGAGCAATTAAATTTGCAGTTCCGAGTCATGCCCTTGAGTTCAGCGATCTATTTCTTGGAAGCTTGGCTACTGTGACGATGCGTACAAAAAAAATTGAAGCTAGTAGCAACTATAGGAATCTGAGCTTCAAAAAATTTGTGAGACTTGGTAGCAACATCCTCATATGGTACGGTTTGCTTCATAACTGAGGAAAGAGCTTTGTGAACAAAAGGAAAATACGCACTTCTACCCAATAAAAATGAGTGTCGTGAGCCACATGAAATTTTGTATGCCGCAAAGTGTTGATCTAGGTGCATCGGGCACTCCTTTCATTCCCCTCGTTTTTCGTCGAAGGAACGGAAAAGAGCAGGCGGCACCTGGCCGTCGGCGTTATGTGCTTCAGTCGTAATTTATTGCTCGTCTTGTTGTGCTTCTACACTCCTGGAAATGGAAAAAAGAACACATTGACACCGGTGTGTCAGACCCACCATACTTGCTCCGGACACTGCGAGAGGGCTGTACAAGCAATGATCACACGCACGGCACAGCGGACACACCAGGAACCGCGGTGTTGGCCGTCGAATGGCGCTAGCTGCGCAGCATTTGTGCACCGCCGCCGTCAGTGTCAGCCAGTTTGCCGTGGCATACGGAGCTCCATCGCAGTCTTTAACACTGGTAGCATGCCGCGACAGCGTGGACGTGAACTGTATGTGCAGTTGACGGACTTTGAGCGAGGGCGTATAGTGGGCATGCGGGAGGCCGGGTGGACGTACCGCCGAATTGCTCAACACGTGGGGCGTGAGGTCTCCACAGTACATCGATGTTGTCGCCAGTGGTCGGCGGAAGGTGCACGTGCCCGTCGACCTGGGACCGGACCGCAGCGACGCACGGATGCACGCCAAGACCGTAGGATCCTACGCAGTGCCGTAGGGGACCGCACCGCCACAACCCAGCAAATAAGGGACACTGTTGCTCCTAGGGTATCGGCGAGGACCATTCGCAACCGTCTCCATGAAGCTGGGCTACGGTCCCGCACACCGTTAGGCCGTCTTCCGCTCACGCCGCAACATCGTGCAGCCCGCCTCCAGTGGTTTCGCGACAGGCGTGAATGGACGGACGAATGGAGACGTGTCGTCTTCAGCGATGAGAGTCGCTTCTGCCTTGGTGCCAATGATGGTCGTATGCAGTCCTGACTGTGGCGCTCACCTGCACGGCGCCAAACACTGGCCGTACATCTCTGGTGATCGTCGAGGGGACACTGAATAGTGCACGGAACATCCAAACCATCATCGAACCCATCGTTCTACCATTCCTAGACCGGCAAGGGAACTTGCTGTTCAAACAGGACAATGCACGTCCGCATGTATCCCGTGCCACCCAACGTGCTCTAGAAGGTGTAAGTCAACTACCCTGGCCAGCAATATCTCCGGATCTGTCCCCCATTGAGCATGTTTGGGACTGGATGAAGCGTCGTCTCACGCGGTCTGCACGTCCAGCACGAACGCTGATCCAACTGAGGCGCCAGGTGGAAATGGCATGGCAAGCCGTTCCATAGGACTACATTCAGCATCTCTACGATCGTCTCCATGGGAGAATAGCAGCCTTGCATTGCTGCGAAAGGTGGATATACACTGTACTAGTGCCGACATTGTGGATGCTCTGTTGCCTGTGTCTATGTGCCTGTGGTTCTGTCAGTGTGATCATGTGATGTATCTGACCCCATGAATGTGTCAATAAAGTTTCCCCTTCCTGGGACAATGAATTCACGGTGTTCTTATTTCAATTTCCAGGAGTGTATATGTCTGTCAATGCTTGCTAGTAATATTTGTACTTGTTGGCTCTGAAACGGAATAAGAGCAGTGAGTGGTTACTCTCGAAAAGTTGCCATGTTATACTCAAATGAAAAAATACTTCATTATACAACAATTCTTGAAAGGAAAGTGGAATTATTTTTAACCGTAACGACTGACAGGGACTCACACCATACTAGTCCTGCCCCCAGGAATATCCGTTAAGTGAATAGTTTACAAATTAACTTAACACATTACACATCTAGGAAATGAATAAATATTATCTCATTTAACTATACTACTATATAAAGCCCCCCCATGAACCATGGACCTTGCCGTTGGTGGGGAGGCTTGCGTGCCTCAGCGATGCAGATGGCCGTACCGTAGGTGCAACCACAACGGAGGGGTATCTGTTGAGAGGCCAGACAAACATGTGGTCCCTGAAGAGGGGCAGCAGCCTTTTCAGTAGTTGCAGTGGCAACAGTCTGGATGATTGACTGATCTGGCCTTGCAACATTAACCAAAACGGCCTAGCTGTGCTGGTACTGCGAACGGCTGAAAGCAAGGGGAAACTACAGCCGTAATTTTTCCCGAGGACATGCAGCTTTACTGTATGATTAAATGATGATGACGTCCTCTTGGGTAAAATATTCCGGAGGTAAAATAGTCCCCCATTCGGATCTCCGGGCGGGGACTACTCAGGAGGACGTCGTTATCAGGAGAAAGAAAACTGGCATTCTATGGATCGGAGCGTGGAATGTCAGATCCCTTAATCGGGCAGGTAGGTTAGAAAATTTAAAAAGGGAAATGGATAGGTTGAAGTTAGATATAGTGGGAATTAGTGAAGTTCGGTGGCAGGAGGAACAAGACTTCTGGTCAGGTGACTACAGGGTTATAAATACAAAATCAAATAGGGGTAATGCAGGAGTAGGTTTAATAATGAATAGGAAAATAGGAATGCGGGTAAGCTACTACAAACAGCATAGTGAACGCATTATTGTGGCCAAGATAGACACAAAGCCGATGCCTACGACAGTAGTACAAGTTTATATGCCAACTAGCTCTGCAGATGATGAAGAAATTGGTGAAATGTATGATGAGATAAAAGAAATTATTCAGGTAGTGAAGGGAGACGAAAATTTAATAGTCATGGGTGACTGGAATTCGTCAGTAGGACAAGGGAGAGAAGGAAACATAGTAGGTGATTATGGATTGGGGCTAAGAAATGAAAGAGGAAGCCGTCTGGTAGAATTTTGTACAGAGCATAACTTAATCATAGCTAACACTTGGTTTCAGAATCATGAAAGGAGTTTGTATACATGGAAGAATCCTGGAGATACTAAAAGGTATCAAATAGATTATATAATGGTAAGACAGAGATTTAGGAATCAGGTTTTAAATTGTAGGACATTTCCAGGGGCAGATGTGGACTCTGACCACAATCTATTGGTTATGACCTGTAGGTTAAAACTGAAGAAACTGCAAAAAGGTGGGAATTTAAGGACATGGGATCTGGATAAGCTGAAAGAACCAGAGGTTGTACAGAGTTTCAAGGAGAGCATAAGGGAACAATTGGCAGCAATGGGGGAAATAAACACAGTTGAAGAAGAATGGGTAGCTCTGAGGGATGAAGTAGTGAAGGCAGCAGAGGATAAAGTAGGTAAAAAGACGAGGGTTGCTAGAAATCCTTGGGTAACAGAAGAAATATTGAATTTAACTGATGAAAGGAGAAAATATAAAAATGCAGTAAATGAAGCAGGCAAAAAGGAATACAAACATCTCAAAAATGAGATGGACAGGAAGTGCAAAATGGCTAAGCAGGGATGGCTAGAGGACAAATGTAAGGATGCAGAAGCTTATCTCACTAGGGGTAAGATAGATACAGCCTACAGGAAAATTAAGAGACCTTTGGAGAGAAGAGAACCACGTGTATGAATATCAAGAGCTCAGATAGCAATCCAGTTCTAAGCAAAGAAGGGAAGGCAGAAAGGTGGAAGGAGTATATAGAAGGTTTATACAAGGGCGATGTACTTGAGGACAATATTATGGAAATTGGATGAGGATGTAGATGAAGACGAAATGGGAGGTACGATACTGCGTGAATAGTTTGACAGAGCACTGAAAGACCTGAGTCGAAACAAGGCCCCAGGAGTAGACAACATTCCATTAGAACTACTAACGGCCTTGGGAGAGCCAGTCATGACAAAACTCTCCCAGCTGGTGAGCAAGATGTATGAGACAGGTGAAATCCCCTCAGACTTCAAGAAGAATATAATAATTCCAATCCCAAAGAAAGCAGGTGCTGACAGATGTGAAAATTACCGAACTATCAGTTTAATAAGTCACAGCTGCAAAATACTAACGCGAATTCTTTACAGACGAGTGGATAAACTGGTAGATGCGGACCTCGGGGAGGATCAGTTTGGATTCCGTCGAAATGTTGGAACACGTGAGGCAATACTGACCTTACGACTTATCTTAGAAGAAAGATTAAGAAA
Source organism: Schistocerca gregaria (assembly GCF_023897955.1). NCBI lineage: Eukaryota > Metazoa > Arthropoda > Insecta > Orthoptera > Acrididae > Schistocerca > Schistocerca gregaria. The sequence continues at coordinate 532,168,613 of NC_064920.1, forward strand.
AGGCAAACCTACGTTTCTAGCATTTGTAGACTTAGAGAAAGCTTTTGACAATGTTGACTGGAATACTCTCTTTCAAATTCTGAAGGTGGCAGGGGTAAAATACAGGGAGCGAAAGGCTATTTACAATTTGTACAGAAACCAGATGGCAGTCATAAGAGTCGAGGGGCATGAAAGGGAAGCAGTGGTTGGGAAAGGAGTGAGACAGGGTTGTAGCCTCTCCCCGATGTTATTCAATCTGTATATTGAGCAAGCAGTAAAGGAAACAAAAGAAAAATTTGGAGTAGGTATTAAAATTCATGGAGAAGAAATAAAAACTTTGAGGTTCGCCGATGACATTGTAATTCTGTCAGAGACGGCAAAGGACTTGGAAGAGCAGTTGAACGGAATGGACAGTGTCTTGAAAGGAGGATATAAGATGAACATCAACAAAAGCAAAACGAGGATAATGGAATGTAGTCAAATTAAATCGGGTGATGCTGAGGGAATTAGATTAGGAAATGAGACACTTAAAGTAGTAAAGGAGTTTTGCTATTTAGGAAGTAAAATAACTGATGATGGTCGAAGTAGAGAGGATATAAAATGTAGACTGGCAATGGCAAGGAAAGCGTTTCTGAAGAAGAGAAATTTGTTAACATCGAGTATAGATTTAAATGTCAGGAAGTCGTTTCTGAAAGTATTTGTATGGAGTGTAGCCATGTATGGAAGTGAAACATGGACGATAACTAGTTTGGACAAGAAGAGAATAGAAGCTTTCGAAATGTGGTGCTACAGAAGAATGCTGAAGATTAGATGGGTAGATCACGTAACTAATGAGGAGGTATTGAATAGGATTGGGGAGAAGAGAAGTTTGTGGCACAACTTGACTAGAAGAAGGGATCGGTTGGTAGGACATGTTTTGAGGCAACAAGGGATCACAAATTTAGTATTGGAGGGCAGCGTGGAGGGTAAAAATCGTAGAGGGAGACCAAGAGATGAATACACTAAGCAGATTCAGAAGGATGTAGTTTGCAGTAGGTACTGGGAGATGAAGCAGATTGCACAGGATAGAGTAGCATGGAGAGCTGCATCAAACCAGTCTCAGGACTGAAGACAACAACAACAACTATATAAAGAGAAGTCTTTGTTTAAAGCTATCAAAAATATCGAAACGTACTTGGTCGATTTGCTGCAAAAATTTTTTTCGCCGTTCTCTGACAAACGATCGGATGCACATGCCTACATATTTTTAATATACAATGGTGTCCAAAATTAAAGCAACAATCCTAAATTTTGCAAGTTTGCGTTTATTTTGCCACAAAAAAGTATAATGAGATGATAGCGGAAACAATTCAAAGAGTACAGGACGTAAACAACTGCAATATGCGTAACGGTAGACAAAAATGTTCTTCGTTTTTTCCAACTTAACGAGTTTACACGCACATTCTGACTACTTGTTAATATGCTCAGTACGGTTTGTGACCAACTATGGCAGCAATATAGGCCTGAAAAACCGCAGGGCGTGCTATGAATAATGTCATCAATCTTATGTCGAGGCAATAATGCTCTTTCTTCCTGCAGCGCTGCTCGCAAGTCTTCAAGAGTGATATAATTGCGTAGGCTTCCGCGGCCAGAGTCAGTCGACATAAAAGTTTTCTGTGTATGGTACCGCGTCACAATGTAAGAACTACTGCTGCTGAAAAAAAAACCGACGTTTCGGCCAAGATTGCAGCGGGCTTCTTCTGGTGGCCGAAACGTTGGTTTTTCTCCAGCGGCAGTAGTTTTTACATTTTGACGAGGTAACATACACAGAAAACTTTTATGTCGTCTTGAAGAGTGGTTGGTAGATGCTGATGTGATGCTATCCGTATGAGGTCCCAAAACATCGTCACGATACCTGACAGCAGTTACATCTTGCCGATTTAACCGTACAATTTCATGAAGAGGTGTCAACATAATCCCTGCCCACACCATTTGGGATGATCCTCGATATCTGCCTCTCTTTACACAACGGTTGGGTCCCGAAACCGTGTTCCACATTCCCTCCAGAAGCGAGTCCGTCGAGAATCACTGTCCTGACCAAATCGGGACTCGTCTGTGAAAAGAACATTGGCCCACTCTTCGACTGTCCAGATGGCATGTTGACGGCTCCATTTCAGATGTCCCCTTCAGTGAATACGCTTTAGAGGGACACAGATCTCCTACATGAACGGTTTTCTATTTCTGATTTTACACGTGGTCGGCCCTGTCCTGGTCTCCGAGATACATTTTCGATGTCTATAAACTGTCGCCACACCCGTAAAACAACAGCAAGTTTCACATTAAGCCAACGAGCCACATCAGTTGGGGACAGTCCAGTTTCCAATCTTCCCATGACCCTACATCGCAGAGTGCCTGGTAGGCGTCTTCTCTGTGCCATACTGCACCGTCTGTGACTGTGTACACAGCAAATTGTGGGTGTGGGGCTACCCGGGATACACTATCCCATTTGCCCTGACGTCATCGTTCACATGGTTGCCCATTGACCAGAATGCCATCTTACGTGCAGGACACCATCGTACGGGCATCTGTTGGCAATTTGTATGATTATATCGTGAATTAGACACATGACGGGCATGCAGTGGTTTGTTACTCTATGGACACCAGTGTATAATACGTGAAGGGGAAATGTTGTTACAAAAATATCGGAAACGTGGTCGATTTACTTCAATTTCTTACACGATATTCTAATTCTGACGGAAATTCCATAATTTTTGGTACATCTCGTTAAGAAATGTGTGTAATATATGATGGGGAAACGTTATCAAAGATTTCGACAAGTTCTTCACAGACTAGCTTCAAATTCTTTGACGATACACTATTCTGTATTCAAACAAACGTAGAAGACATATTTTTAATGATAATGTACAGATTTTTGGTTAAAACCGACTGCGAGAGAGAAAATGCTTTGCTGTGCTGTGAAAATATGTGTTTCATTTTTGCCTTTCAGTCAGTTTTAACTACGACAGTTGGGCATGTAAACCATTAGGCAAATTGTCTCTCTTATGTATGTTCTTTCTCCTATGTTCAAATAAACACTGTATACACAAAAATGCGCTGTTTGTTTCCTTCCTCTCATTAGTGTTGGAGAAAACAGGAAACTTGTATTTATGGCTTATTGGCTGATGATTGGAATACTACTACGGAATCTGACTCGTCCGAAATTTTGTAATCTTATCCATTCGCAGACTGAGACTATGCCAATTACCGTCTTCGCAGGTCCAGCAGCCAGAGAGGCTTCTTTCACCCCATATATCAGTGACACCAAGCGATTTACCCATTCATCTTAACCGACTTCATTTCCTAATCAAGGTCTCGTTTGCAATAACAATAAACATGGTTCAAGGTCAGAGGGAAGGGAGAAGGGGATGGACTAAATAGGAAGGAGGATATGACATAGAATGGGGTTAGAAGGAGATGGACAGAGAAAGGCGGGAGGAAGAGACGGAGAAAGACGGGGGAGGAGGAGATGGACAGACATAGGAGGGAGGAAGCGGTGCCCAGAGACACGGTGGGAGGAGGAGGGGATGGACAAAGACGAGAGGGGGGGAGGGGGCAACTATGGTGATGACTCAAGTAGCGCCAGGTTGACGGCCGCAACGTGGACTATCCAGCGACGTGGCAACGTCTCCTCCAGGTAATCTCGTACGTAATTGTGAAAGTGTGTGCGTTGGAAGATGAAATCCCTGCTACGAATTTCAAGCTGTGGCATGAGCCACAACTGCAGCATGTCGAGACAGGTAATACCATCGACTATTCTTTCAGCGAAGGCGGAGAGCCCATACATAATTATGTTGATGCGACACAAGCCGCTTTAACTTTCGCGGAATCCTAGACATGTTCCAACTGCATGTTGTATATCTGCCCCAATACATGTTTTTTGTGTCCGTCGATCTACCCGAAAGATGAATAGTGCCTTTATCACTGAAAATAAATTTGTTTGCAGACGGTGCTATTTTCTGTCATGGCTTATGGCTTGCTAGAACTTCAGTTTGTATAACTTCACTTTTAATAGCTTACGATATGTTCTCAACACTGATGGGTCTGGGATGTTAAGTTCTGCACTAGCTCGATCTTTAGCAATTGCAAAGCATTGCCGGGTTAGCTAGTGTACAATGTGTGAAAGTTGAAATATGTGGTATACGTAACTTGGTGTATGCCACGAGTTCTTCTGTGGTGCAGTGAAAGGTCAGTTTCTGAATTGTCCTTCATACAAGCTGGTTCACTTGCTAGCAGTCATAAAATGCCATCACTGGATAACTGTTAAGACTAGTAGCGTCGTGCTATATCGATATATTCTCACTCCAGGTCTTCAGAGATCTGGGGTGGAGCTCTGTGTGTAGCGTCTAAAAAAAGACTTGCGACGGAGTAGCTGACTGCAGTGAGTGATGCGTCCTTTCATAGCGTCCGTGGCGCCAACCATAGGAGACGGTGAGCGCTGACACCCGCGGAGATGTGAGCGGCGCGCCCGGTGCGATAGATGGAGGCACCGTCGATACCACAAAAATATCCGTCTGTCTGTCTTCCGCTGCACTTTTAACACTCTACAATACAGCTACCTCTGGTATGTTGGAAGTCATTCCCTGATGTCCCGTTCCCTGTCCTCCTCCCTGACAGTGCTATCCCTCTGTTCCTCTCTTCGTCGATTTTTAAATAGCTTTATCATTCCTTATTAGTCCAGTTAATTTTCAACATCGTTCTGTAGCACCACATTTCTATTGCTTCAGCAGCATCTTCATTCCAGTCAACAGGTACCGTAATTCATCTACATTTTCATCGAGGATAACACTGTCATCAGCAAATCTTATCACTGACATCCGTTCCTCCTGAGAGTTAATTCCACTTTAGAAACTGTATTTTATTTCCATCGTTGTTTCTTTGGTAAGCAGACTGAACAATAGGGGCGCAAGACTGGCATCCCAGTCTTCTACACTTTTCAACCCGAGCATTTCGTTCTACGTATTCTATCCATAACATTTCTTCTTGGATCTAGTATATATTGTACATTACCCGTCTTCCTGTATAGCTTACTCGTATTTTCCTGAGAATTTAGAAGAATTTGCGCCATTTTAGATTGTCGAACGCTTCTTATAGATCGTCTGATTCTATGAACATCTCCTAGCTCTTCTGAAGCCTTGCCTCCACCACCAATCGAGAAGACGGATCTTCCTCGTGTTACTTTACCATTCCGAAAGACAAACTGATCGTCATCTAATCGATTCTTAACTTTCTTTTCCATTATTCTGTATATTATTCTATTATTATATATTGTACATTATTATATATATGGTACATCACGCACTTACCTGTCTTCGATATCGTCGAGATTGTACAGATGATACTTTTTCAAAACGTCTGATGATGAATGTCCATTTTCACAGATTTACCACACTAACTTTAAAAGTCGTTTGATTGTAACTTACTCCAATAATTTTAGAAATTCCGAAGCAATGTTTCCTACAGCTTTTTTGCCGTATTTGAACCGATGTCTTCCAAAGCTCTGTTTAACTCTAACACTGGATCCGCTATCCCTTCCATATCGACTTCCATCTTTTCTTCTTCACGTTGTTTTACAGTTCCTCCATTATGTAGAAGTGTCCAGTTTATTCTTTCCACCTACCTACTCTTTCCTCCTCATTTAACAGTGGAATTCTCATTGCATCGTTCTTGCTTTCAGTTCGGACTTTTTCCTGCCAGCTGAACCAGTTCGTCCAATGATAATTTATTTTTCGATTTCTTCATATTTTTCCTGCAGCCATTTCGTCTTTGATTTTCCACAGCTTCCATTTATTTCATTCCAAACTCACTGATATTGTTGTGTTCATGTCTTTCATGAACATTTCTATACTTCCTTCTTTCGTCCATCAGTTGAAGTATTGCTTCTGATACCGAAGGTTTCTTCATAGTCACTTTCCTGGTACCTACGTTGTAAGACGTCGTGGTCTCCTGACCTTCATTGCTTACATATTCCGCCCTCGCAATCATATTCCGCACATCAAGACCCTTCATTCAAACAAAAACTCGATAAGATAAAGTCAATGTTGTATGAATTCATGTAAAAAATATGCAAGTAACTAGTAAATCGCAAGTGCGCACCAAGATTGAAATACTCGAGGCTGGTGTACACACACATGTTCAAGACACGACGGTCTCAGGGGCTTTTAGTTCGGGAGAGGCAAACCGCACGCCGGAGGGCCAGTCCCTTCAGAGGACGAGACAACCTATCTACGCCGACCAGCGACCGCCCATAGAGCAGACAGCGCTTGCCCGAGTGAAAAGAAGAACGACCCCGTGTTCGGCTTTAAAGCAAATTCCGCTAAATTGTGTGGGGGCGCCCAGACTACGCATTCTTGCTAGCGAATTTTTGAGTGGCATCGCGGTGGACAGGTTATCGGACCAGTGTACCACGCCAATAGTTAGACTAGGGGCGAATAGGAGCCCTTGACTTCATCAAGGCGTAGGGAGAGTTTGATTGACGTAGGTCAATCCAGACAGAACGAGAGTCATCTTATTTGTCAGCAGCGAGCGGCGCAGACAGCAGTCATCGCAGCTTACGGTATTGTGCTCCACAGCTCTTGCGAGCCCCATATTTTCTCCAAGACAGTACACTTCACCGCATTTCATACTTGACAGACTCGACTGTACCTAGCAACATTCTAACGGATAATTATTCAAGATGAGTAGGCGCGGCTCTCAGCTATTCTGCCAAGTCAATAACAATCTTAAATTTTGTATAGAAATTTCATTAGCGAATCCTATCCTTAAGAGGTAACTTCACATTCCGAAAAGAACCCGGAAATAACTTGTTCAGCTCATAACTAATAGTGCCATTGTGATTTCTCAGAATTTTTGCAAAATAAATAATAATTTTCGTTAGTTTCATGTTTTTCTGACACTAACTAGCACTACTCCAGTACCCAAGTATCCCACTAGTTACATAAGAAATTTTGTGAATTTTTGTGTCATTTCCTTATGGCGGACGACTCCAGAAGATATTTCTTTCTGAAAGCTTTTCAAGCATTTGTCTTTAGAATGTTAAGAGCATCTGTCTGACGTCTGTAGTAGTGTGGCGGTGGAAATTGCATCTTGCAGGAGCCACAGGGTAAAGGGTACATCTCAGATTAATCCGTTGCGCAGAATGACAGAATAGCACCCACAAGTCGCTCACAGAAAATGGCGACCCTGCCAGGATAGGTAAAATAGTTAAGCTACCAGGGTAGGAAAGTGTCAGGATAGTTAGGTAGGGCAGGTCGCAGCAGTAGCACTTTGAAGAACTTTCTTTCATGTATTAAATAGCTATTTGCAAAGATTGGGATCAGAATAGATACAGGTAGTGAAGAAAGCAGAATTTTAAGGAAATGGCGTGTGTTTTTGCGTTGGAAAATTTTGCATTTTTTTACGATTTTTGTGTAGCTGTTAGGGCATAGGATTTTCAGGTGATAGGCACAGACGCAGAGTGACGCTGAGACGCAGTGTGACGCAGCATCATGTAAGTTAGAATTAAGAAATAACATTTTTCTCCCTTTGCAAGCACACAGGCGGAGATTGGAGACTGTAGCAGAGCAGACAGAACGTTAGCCGAGAAGTCACGACGTTGTTGTTGGTTCAACCAACTGGTAAGTGGTCGTACAGTTTTGTAGATAGGGTTGTGGTGTGTTGAAAGAATTTCCATGTTAAAGAGAGCACAAGCCAAAAGGTTACGTGAGAGACAGAAAGTAGACAAGATGTGGGAGAATCAATCAGATAGACAGCAAGTAAACGAGCTTATTGAGAATATGACAGAAGGTGATCCTGAGAATAGGACAGACGGTGAATCATAGAATAGGACAGTCGGGGAGCTGCAGAATCAGAAGCCTCAGTTAGACTGGGATAAAACTGAACAGATCAGACAGATGGGAATCGAAGGGACGAGAACATCGAATTTCCAGAATATGAAATTCCAGGTAGGGCACATTCTGAGCCAGAAATAGACAGCCCGCGTAGGAAATGGCAAAGATTAGAAGTGAAACGAGCACAGGAAACGCGTTTGTTTGCCGCATACGCGTCAATACAGCCAATGAACCGGCAGTTAGCTAACATTCAAAGAGATGTAGACAGTGAGGAAGAGGAGGAACATTTGGAATACGTCGAACCTATGGTACACATTCTGAATATTCCCCAACAACAGACACAGAATTTTGCGGAGTTAGAGCGCCACGAAAAGGTTCCGTAACAGACGCAACTGTACCTTCAAGCCGGCCGCGGTGGTCTTGCGGTTCTAGGAGAACAGTCCGGAACCGTGCGACTGCTACGGTCGCAGGTTCGAATCCTGCCTCGGGCATGGATGTGTGTAATGTCCTTAGGTTAGTTAGGTTTAAGTAGTTCTAAGTTCTAGGGGACTGATGACCACAGCAGTTGAGTCCCATAGTGCTCAGAGCCATTTGAACCATTTTTTTGTACCTTCAAACACAAGACATACACAACAGAGAGGGTAGAATGCAGAGTTGTTTGCGCCACGTAATGGTTCAATGACGAACGCAACTAGTTCTCAACACAGACAGCAAGGGTTATTGCAGTTATCAAACTTAGAAACGCCACAGCATAGCCCAGTAATCAACGTAACTGACCGAGTAGAAAACAACAGATCGAGTATACATAGTTCAGCAGAAGAAAGTGTTACAGGACAGGACGCGATCGTGGAGACGTTACAAAAAATGAACGCTAGTAAGACGAAACAGAATCAGGATATTTATACACAGATAACGAAACAGAATCAGGCTATTAATACACAGAAGTCACTCGAACAGCAATACAAATTTCGGAAGAACAAGCAATTCAAAGGAAGGTCGCAAAGGTTGCACTGAAAAAATATGATCAGTGGATCAATAAAATAGAACTTAAAAACAAAGATCTGTTTGAAAAGCTTCGAACAGTGTTGATACAAACTATCGAAGTAAAGATCGAGACCGATTACACCTGTAGCGAAACAAATGACACGTCAAGCATTAATTCAGTACACAAACACGCGCCGTCTAAGAAAGTTCAAGTAGAACCAAAGCTAGACGTAACACTTGCGCAGAAATCGAAACAGAAAACCCCGATTAAAGTAATACAAGACATGCCACAGGACCAGGCACAGTATCTAGAAAAACGGAAGACATACATTCAGCCGAAACCAATCGAAAGACAGGCAACTGAACGAGTAAATCCAATGACTCAATGTAACAGTAGCACAGGTACGGTACCGCGAATGACGAGACTAGAGACAAACGAACAACACTTTTGTTCACCAATGTTACGATATGATGCAATTATGGGGCAGGAGACTGAGCATATGCAGATAGGCAGTACATTACTAGAGAATAGGCAAGATGACACAAGCAGTGGCAGATTATTTGAGTCCTTGAGTCCATAATCAGCCACAAACCGGATTTATGAGTAGATACGATACAGACCACTTCCTCACAGAAAATTTCAACATTTCAAAGAATAAGGCGGTAGCTTGCATGCTAGAGAGAATGCAAAATATTGTTTTGGATGTGGAGTCATTGACACTAGAAGTAACGTTAGGCTTGCTCCAAGGTAGTGTATTGAAACCGTTGCTCTTTCTGTTGTATATTAATGACTTAGCGGACAATATCAATAGTAACAGTGGGATTTTTGCAGATGGAGTTATTTACAATACAGTTCCGTCTTTTAAACAATCTGCACAAATATTCACTCAGATTTGACTAGATTTGAAAGTGATGCAAAGATTGGCAGCTTGTTTTAAAAGTTCAGAAATGTTAAGTTATGGACTTCACAAAATGAAGAACAGTACTATCCCATCACTAGAATATCAGCGAGTTACGGCTGCGATCAGTGAAATCCTACAAAAGCAGTGTAACAATTCGTGAGGATAACAAATGGAATGATCACATAGGCTCAGCTGTAGTCATAACGGACAGCGGAATTCGGTTCATGGGCAACGTACTGAAAAAACACAGTCTACAATTTTGTATCCCGCCTGGCAGGCGGCGCGTGGGTAAGGAGCAGGAACAGGAAAAGGTACTAATCTCTCGGTACTGCAAATACGTTTTAAGCACCTTTACTAGGGAATAAACATGTGCAAACATATTACATAACTTGCGAGGTGGTTCGAAGTTGAAGCGGAGTGTCCTGGCTGGCTGCACCTCATGAAAAGGGGTGAAGCAGTCGCGGAGCTCGTAGACTTCGACAGCGCCGGCGAGAGGGGGCGGTCGTCGGTGTCTCTCGTAGTGCCAACCTAGCAGAGCGGAACTATGTTGTGGCATCGTAGCTGTCGATACCACATACAAAGGAGACTGCTTACAAAGCATCTGAGAATTTTGCTACAGCGAGTGGAAGCTAAACCAAATACGACTAACAAGAAATATCGGATTTATGCAAAGAATGGCAGCACCAATTGTCAGAGGTTTGTTTGACTGTCTTAAGAGCGTCACAGAAATGCCGAAACCCTGAATTGGCATACGCTTGAACATATATGCCAACTGCCCCGAGGAAGCCTACTTACAACACTTCAAGAATTAGTATTAAGTGCAGAATATGGGAATATACTACAAGCGGCTACTTATCGCTCCTGCAGAGGACGCGAATACGAGGTTATTATTTCAACGTCCAGACGCATTTAACCACTCATTGTTCACGCGCTCGACACACGAATGGAACAATAAGTAATGCTAATATAAGTGGCACAGTAAGAAGACCTGTTCCCCATGCACTTCATCCCTACTGGCGGCATTCGGGAGGACGACGGTACAATGCCGTGTCCGGCCATCCTGATTTAGGTTTTCCGTGATTTCCCTAAATCACTCCAGGCAAATGCCGGGATGGTTCCTCTGAAAGGGTACGTCCGACTTCCTTCCCCGTCCTTCCCTAATCCGATGAGACTGATGACCTCGCTGTCTGGTCTCCTTCCCCAAAGAACCCCAAGCCTCCCAACGTCCCCTTAGAAAAATTTAAAAATGACGTGCTGAAAAACCTCTTACTTGATTCGATTTTCAAACAGCTGAGCAGAACTGACGTACTCAGACATTTCTCTCTTTACTTATTCCGATCAACACTAAACTGACACACAATATTTTTAGCGCAACGCAATCTGACTTTCAATAATCCCTACAAAAGAATGGCCCTGACTAACAATAACCTATACCTTTCATGAATAACTTACCTCACAAAAATATTCGTTACTCGAGCTAGTGTAATACAGCGAGCGCCAATACTGAAAGCTAAATAGCCAGTCATGGTAGCCGATCGGTTCTAGGCACTACAGTCTGGAACTGCGCGACCGCTACGGTCGCAAGTTCGAATTCTGCCTGGGGCGATGATGAGTGTGATAACCTTAGGTTAGTTACGTTTATAAAGTTCCTGATATCCAATATTACAAATTTACTCTTTCTGATGGACATAGCCGGCCGCAGTGGCAGAGCGGGTCTAGGCGCTACAGTCTGGAACCGCCCGACCGCTTCGGTCGCAGGTTTGAATCCCGCCTCGGGCATGGATGTGTGCGATGTTCTTAGGCTAGTTAGGTTTAAGTAGTTCTAAGTTCTAGGGGACTGATGACCACTGCAGTTAAGTCCCATAGTGCTCAGAGCAATTTGAACCATTTTTTGATGGAGACACGTCCACATCGTCCGCTCCCAAAATCAAATAACGTAAGAGGTTTCCCAGCGTTTTTTATTGATTAGTAAAAAACGCACCACATGCTCTAATGAAAGCATGAAAGCCGTCTGACGATGAACTGTAATGATTCGAAACCCGTAATGATAGCTTTTGAATAAAGGAACTTAAAATAAATTTGTGGCTGGTCGCTGTCTCAACACCATCAACATTTGTTTTCAAATAACAGCCACTGTCTCCAACCATGTCATCATACGACAAAATTTCATTCTCTTAAAATGTTTGAAACCACACACCTTTTATGCAAATGATTTATTATTTCCAGTTCATTGAACAACTGCACAATTACGGACATGTGACCATTAACTATGTTACTACTTTCAATTCAAAACTGTTAAGATTAATTTTCTTCCGAAAAAATAGACAATGCCGCGTACCGCCTCTGAAAGCTAGGGGGCGGTGGCGTGTGCAACATAGATAACCCGCCTCTACTGATACGTACACCGGAACAAGTTCAGAACCGCCTACAATCTATGCGTGATGGCGTTACTAGGAATCCACTCCAATAACGTAGAATCCCAAATTTACAATTCCCGGGGGCATTCGTTGATTATTCAGGGATGCAGGACCTCCGATCCACAGCCCACCCTTCAGATGAGGCTGCTGCTTTTATTCTAGTGCCTTGTGACGTCATTACCATGGCGTCTAACGAGTCCTACGTCAGAACTAAGACGCGTCTTATCATTTTAATTAAGCTTCAACTAATTTTATGGTGATGGATAGTGGAAAACATAAGTCAGTCCTTCACCAACTGCCGGTTCTGTTCGCATGCAAAGCTTGCTTATAATTAAGGGTGTATCATAATTAATCACGTAATTGCATGTAGTTGAAACTACACGATACTAGAAGCAAACGAGTCAGTAAATGTAGGTCCGCATACAAACCGTTTGCGAGATAATTGTGACTTGATTCTGTGTAAAATTCTTCCCAGTTAGGAAATATAACAATACTGCACAACACTAAGAAAAGTCATTAGAGATACTTTGGTAGAAGTGTAGGTGTTTTGAAAGAACGCGACAACAGTTACACGACAGTACTCGTATTTAAATGAGGAGTTCAAAGTGTCGTCCTTGTAGCTTGATGCAGGCCTGTATCCGTCGCCGCAACAAGTTTCGAATCCTTTCAAAGACGCCTGTATCATTTCGAAATGCTTCACAAGCGTTGACAAGTCTCTGCTCCAATTCTTCAACCATGTTCACTGGAGTGGCGTGCATTGTACCGTTAAGGTGGCCTCATCCACAGATAGGTGATCTTATAGGCCACGATACAGGTCCTCCTTGCTCAATCTATCTTTGATTATATCACTGCCTTAGATGTCATCTTACCATAGCAGTAAAATGGTGCCGGTACTGCACCATGCATCTTGCCTTGCTCTAAGCAACATCCTCAAGCAGTCATGAAAGATGTCGCCGCAGAAACCGAAGGTAATTGCGTCCACTGAGTAGTACCCTTAATCAAACATTCGACGAGACACGTCACTGGTATGGAGACTTATGCACAGCAAACGGGTTGGATTCTACATGACTCAAAACGTGAGAATTATCGATTAAACACACCATCACGAGTGCATCCTGCTCCATCTGTAACTAAAGTGTTATTGTCAAACGTAGGGTTGCCTACTACCTGTTTGTTGTACCCCCTAAGAGATAGTTAGTCTAGCACCCAATTCCGCCTCACTAAGACATTCAACTCTTTGTGCTGGTAGGAGTACAGTGCACTGAGATGTATTATTGTCTAAGCACTACTGTGGCTCATTCCAGGAATCTGTGTGCCAAGTCTTCTTGCTGATATTGGTGCTGAGTGTTCGACGATTCCCAGCTCCACGTCTTCAAGCACAGATGTAATTAGTGCAGGCCTAAACGCTCCTGCAGCAGGTGCGAAGCTCCCAGCTTTTTAGGGGCGTAGATGCACACATGTAAAGATTCGACTCAGTCCTACAACACAACTGACGCTCCACGAACAACTGCCATGAGTGATTTCCTGACTGTTTACTGCAATCCCGCGTCCATTCTGTTTACAGCTCCATGTATTGAAAATGTTACCACAGAGTCGCAATTATCTCATGAACTGTTCGTTTGCGGACATATATTTACTGAGAGTATTTTCTTTTTAGCATTGTGTAGTTTCAACTGCATACGTTATGCCATTAATTATGATATTGACTAAACCTGGTTGAAAGGGGTGGAAGGAGTAAGAGCATACAAAAACAAAAATCACTAGAAAATTTCAAAAATAAAAATGAAGCAAATGCCATTAGAATATATATTCAGTGATTCCCTTTGGCGAGAGGATTACGAGACAGAACTGGGATTTTGTCTAGGAAAAGAGTTATCGATATATCTTTATACATGTTTGGAGTAATTAATAATGATAGCAACATTATCTTTAAATAAAATTAACTATCAGAATTGAAGTATTTTGACCTGCTGCTTCGACTGAAATATCTTGAATGCTTCAAAAGGGTTTTCTAAAAAAAAGTCTCAAAAATATGTTGTGAGTGTTCTCATATCACGCTCTGCAGCATTATTTCATGGAAACTATCCTCCACAGGACGTATTACACCTCTATGTATAACAGGTGCATCAGACTACCAGTACATATTAGTAAGGGAGGGTTGTTGTTGATGTTTTCTTCAGTTCAGAGACTGGTTTGATGCAGCTCTCCATGCTACTCTATCCTGTGCAAGCTTCTTCATCCCGCAGTACCTACTGCAACCTACATAGTTCTGAATCTGCTTAGTGTTTTCATCTCTTGGTCTCCCTCTACGATTTTTACCCTCCACGCTGCCCTCCAATACTAAATTGGTGATCCCTTGATGCCTCAGAACATGTCCTACCAACCGATCCCTTCTTCTAGTCAAGTTGTGCCACAAACTTCTCTTCTCCCCAATCCTATTCAATACCTCCTCATTAGTTATGTGATCTACCCATCTAATCTTCAGCTTTCTTTTGTATCACCATGTTTCGAAAGCTTCTATTCCCTTCTCGTCCAAACTATGTATCGTCCATATTTCACTTCCATACATGGCTACACTCCATACAAATACTTTCAGAAGCCACTTCCTGACACTTAAATCTATACTTGATGTTAACAAATTTCTCTTCTTCAGAAACGCTTTCCTTGCCATTGCCAGTCTACATTTCATATCTTCTCTACTTCGACCATCATCAGTTATTTTGCTCCCCAAATAGCAAAACTCCTTTACTACTTTAAGTGTCTCATTTCCTAATCTAATTCCCTCAGCATCACCCGACTTAATTCGACTACATTCCATTATCATCGTTTTGTTTTGTTGATGTTCATCTTATATCCTCCTTTCAAGACACTGTCCATACCGTTCAACTGCTCTTCCAAGTCCTTTGCTGTCTCTGAGAGAATTACAATGTCATCGGCGAACCTCAAAGCTTTTATTTCTTCTTCATGGATTTTAATTCCTACTCCGAATTTTTCTTTTGTGTCCTTTACTGCTTGTTCGAGACAAAGACCGAATAACATTGGGGAGAGACTACAGCCCTGTCTCACTCCCTTCCCAACCACTCCTTCTCTTTCATGTCCCTCGACTCTTAAGTATCATTTGGTTTCTGCACAAATTGTAAATAGCCTTTCGCTCCCTGTATTTTCCATCTGCCACCTTCAGAATTCGGAAGAAAGTATTCTAGTCAACATTGTCAAAAGCTTTATCTAAGTCTACAAATGCTAGAAACGTACGTTTGCCTTTCCTTAATCTAAGATCGTAGAGTCAGTATTGCCTCACGTGTTCCAACATTTCTACGGAATCCAAACTGACCATCCCCGAGGTCGGCTTGTACCAGTTTTTCCTTTCCTTTGTAAAGAATTCGCGTTAATATTTTGCAGCTGTGACTTATTAAACTGATAGTTCGGTAATTTTCACATCTGTCAACAGCTGCTTTCTTTGGGATTGGAATTATTATATTCTTCTTGAAGTCTGAGGGAATTTCGCCTGTCTCATACATCTTGCTCACGAGATGGTAGATTTTTGTCAGGGCTCTCTCTCCGAAGGCTATCGGTAGTTCTAATGGAATGTTGTCTACTCCCGGGGCCTTGTTTCGACTTAGGTCTTTCAGTGCTCTGACAAACTCTTCACGCAGTATTATATCTCCCATTTCATCTTCATCTACATTCTCTTCCATTTCCATAATATCACCCTCAAGTAGATCGCCCTTGTATAGACCCTCTCTTCTTCTAATTGAAATCTAAATGACAAGGGGAAACCGAAAACCTGTACCAGAGGCAGAATGCTGATAACGTAAGCACATGGGCTGGATAAAAAATAGTGGGAACACGTTTATAAGTCATGCCACACTTTACTGACAGACGTTCATCGTCTTACATGTCCTTAACATAAACGCCCCGCATGACGATCACTCTCGCCCACAGAGATGGGAGACGTCGTACACCGTCAGTGCACCTATATGACTCGCAAGGACCGCCCTATGGCACGGATGATGTCTTATCGTGTGCTGTAGCGAGTGCGATAAAGAGGTTCCCTTATTTTGGTGAACAGGTCGCAATCGCCAGTACTCATATCGGGCGAATACGGTGAATATTCCAGTGTCTCCCACCGCCAGATTTGCAGGAGCTCCTGCACGAGGTTCTCCGTGTGGTATCGTGCATTCTCATGAATGATGACGGGGTGCCGAGCTAGAAGACAAAAATTTTTGTGCGTTACGACCATGTTCCACTTCAATTTTGATCCACATACGTTGTCTGTGTTTCCTAATCATACTGTTAGGACGCTTGAAGTGGCTTCCCGCACTTTCAGACAGTACACACAGCAACTGACTCAAACACAGCCGTCACCACTCAGTGCTATAATTCAACTGACCTTTTACTGTCAGATACAGACAGCGGGCTTGCCGTATGATGCACGTCCTTCACGTTGCGGCAGAGTTCCCGCTACTTTTTATCCAACCTCGGAGGGGAAGGATCATTTCAAGCAAGTGTAGAGGCCGGAAGCGTCGCTTATGAGAACCAGCTTTTATTAGGTAGATTTTTAGGTAACTGGTTACATAGGAGTTTTCATCTGAAGCAGTCGAAATAATTCAAGCGATCGAGTGTTCGCGGTCGATTTGCATTTAAGAAAAGAGCGGCGAGTGCAGTAGGGTTACGTGACCACGTGTAGGGGCTTCAACCTCCCTCCGCCAGCGGCTCAGAGTGACCAGCACCCCGGCCCGCGGCTCACCCCTGACCTTTGCGGAGCGCGCCGCGGCCGTGCGGGGCCGCCCGGGCTCAGTCGGCTGCCGGCGGGGGTGGTGGTTGCAGCGGTCCGCTCCAGCGCATCCCTTCCGCGAGCCGCCGCGCGTTAACGAACCAGGCGCCAGCAGCTGGCCGCGTCCCGACACCCGCTCTGTGGTCGCCGCCGCCGCCGCGCGCTGGGTGAGTGCCTGCTGCCTGCTGCCTGCTAGTGGCAGCAGCAGCAGCTGGCCAGCGCCACCTCTGCACCACCTGACACTTATCGACTCGCACCGTAGTGCTGCTCACGGCCTGTATTCGACTCATTGTTGCTGCCACCAGCAGCACCCATCATCAATCAGTTGTCTAGCCTCGCTGAGGAATTTGTCATGTCCGCAATACACACTGAGGTGGCAAAAATCATCGGGTACCTCCCCATATTCCCTCAGACCATTTTCTGCCCGGACTGGTTCAGCAGCTCGACGTGGCATGGACTCAATTAGGTGTTGGAACTCCCTTTAGAAATATTGAGCCACCCTGCCTCTATAGCCGTCCATAATTGCGAAATTGGTGGCGGTGCAGGATTTAGTACACGAACTCATCTTTCGATTGTGTCCTATAAATGTTCCATGGGGTTCATCTCGGGCGATCTGGGTGGCCAAATCGGGCGATCTGGCTGGCCAAATCATTCGCTGAAACTGTCCAAAACGTTATTCAAACCAATCGCGAACAACTCATGTTATTGGGTCCAATAACATGATGTCATCGTTTGGGAACGTGAAGTCCATGAATGACTGCAGGTGGACTCCTAGTAGCCAAATACGAGGGTTGAATGAAAAGTAATGGCTCCACCTTCGTTAATTGGGTTTGAATGGGAATATTTTAATAAATCAAACGCAGAAATAATCCTTAGAATGTGATCTTTAGTTAGCAATATTCACTTTTCCAAGCAATCACCAGCCAGTTGGATACATTTCTGCCAACTATGAACAAGTTTTCTGAAACCGTCACGGAAAAATTCGGCACTCTGTTTCCGCAACCACAGTCTCACAGTTCTCTCAATGTCTTCATCAGAAGCATAACAATATCCCACGATTGAATGGAGAAATGCGTCACCTTCATACTTGTAGCGCGAGAGGAGTTCCTGGCAAATTTCAAGTCTGTGCGCTTTCGTTTCAGGAGACAGCATCTGGGGTACCCATCGTGCACAGATCTTCCGATAGCCGAGCAAAGCAATAATGTGACCCACACTTTCTTGCGAAGTGCCGATTGTGCTTGTAATTTCTCTCTGAGTGATACGACGACATTCCTGAATCGATCTGTCAACATTTTGCTTGCGAAACTCGGTCGTTGTTGTCACAGGACGTCCAACTCTTTGTTTGTCACGCAGGTCAGATGTTCCAGCTTCAACATCTTTAAACTTACACGCCAAACGACGCACAGTACTCGCATCAACACAACCACCATAAACTTCCGCCATTCTCTCATGAATCTCCTTTTGGGCTACACCTTCTGCTGTCAAGAAGTCAATGACTGCACGTTGCTTAAATCGCATTGACCGATCGTCTGCGCAGGGTTCCATGTTTTACGCTGTAATCAACACAACCGCTCAATGCTAAGGCTTCCCGCCAATTGGAGCTGTAGAGAAGAGGCTACGGAACAAACCAGTACCTGCCGCTTACCAATGCTGCCAACTATTGAAGAGTTACGAAGGTGGAGGCATTACTTTTCAGTCAACCCTAGTACAATTATTTCCTCTCAGTGAGCGTTCGATTGGGCTAGAACACCCAGTACATTACACGTAAACACAGCGAACACCATTATGGAGCTTCCGCCAGCTTGCACAGTGCCTTGTTGACAACTCGAATATATAGCGTTGAGGAGTCTGCACCACACTCGAACCCTACTATCAGCTCGGGACTCAACTGACCAGCCTCCGGTTTTGCAGTCGTTTAGGGTCCAACCGATGTGGGCATGAGCCCAGGAGATGTGCTGCAGGCGATGATGTGCTGTTGGCAAAGGCACTCGCGTCGGTAGCCTGCTACCGTAATCCATTAACGCCAATTTTCCCCTCACCGTCCTAACGAATACATTCGTCGTACGTCCAACATTGATTTCTGCAGTTATTTCACGCAGTATTGCTTGCCTCCAGGCAATGACAACTCTAGGCAAATGCCGCTGCTCTCGCTCGTTAAGTGAAGACCGTCGGCCAGTGCGTTGTCCGTGTTGAGAGGTAATGCCCGAAATGTGGTGTTCTCGGCACATTCTTGACACTATGGATCTCGGAATACTGAATTCCATAACGATTTCCAAATGGAATTTTCAATGAGTCTAGCTGCAACTATCATTCCGTTTTCAAAGTCAATATTCCCCTTCGCTCGGCCGTAATCACATCGGAAACCTTTTCACATGAATCACCTGACTATAAGTGACAGCTCCTTGAATGCACAGCCGTTTTATACCTTGTGCACGCGATACTACCGCTATCTGCATATATGCGTATCGCTGTCTCATGACTTTTGCCACCTCAGTGTATATACACAAATAGCTACATTCCGCCAGCACCTTATAGTGTGTGACTGTACCACTGTCACTTCCCCCCTGTTCTCCTACAAAGCGCGAATGCTACTCGAGCAGAAATACTCAGGCTCAGCGTGTGCTCTAATCTCTCTAGTTTTACACTGACAGTCCTTTTCCGAGGCGTACTTAAACAGAATTAATATGTTCGAAGACTCTTCTACGAAAGTTCATCTGTAGAATTACCGTGATGCACAACGCTTCTTTTCGAACGTCTGCCGCTCGAGTTGGACGTGTATGTCCGTGACACTTTGGTCCTAACCAAACCAACCTGCGACGAAACGGACGACTGATCTTCTCATCTTCTCTGCTTCCTCTATCAATACTTTGTGGAACAATGTATATGTATTGATCGGAGGAGGATTTTGTGAGCTACCTCCTTCGTGGGTTGACTGCACTATCTGAGAATCTGCCTCGTCTCTGCCTTTCCTATCATTTTATGGGGTAGTTCCACTTGAAATCACTCCAGACCATTCTCAAAATGCGGCAGTTGTGCTAACACGCGATAATGGGTATTTCCACCGATTTTTGCTCAATACGCTAAATTTATTTATGTTGAGCATCAAGTGCTTCTCTTAGCATCAAGAGCCGATTCTGTGGACGTGTTCCTGCATTTCGCTGCAATTTTGTTGCGTTGCGACTTCTCTGTATACACCATCACCCGCGAACAGCATAAGGAGTTTCCGACGTTTATGGTGCATAGTACTGCGCTTCCAGCTACGCCAGATTTCTTCTACGTCTGAATATTTCTCTCCATTACGAATGATGTGCTGTGTTCTGTTTGCAAGGAACTCTTCACCCCAGTCATAAACCTGGTGTGATATTCAGTACGAACGCATGTCGTGCATTAGAGGACAGTGCAAAAGTGTGTCGACCGGCCTGCGCACAAGGAACACGGCATCAGCCTGGTCGCCGGTGCCTAGTGCCTCCCGGGTCTCGTCGAGGAACAGAGCGAGCTGGACATCAAGCAGACGTTGTTTGCGGAATCCAGGTCTATTTCTACACGGGAGATTTTCGTTCTCCGAGAAGGACTATAATACGCAAGCATAAAACATGTTCCAGAATTGTGCAACAGACCGACGATAACAGCATACGCCCATTCTTGTGCGCATCTGTGCGATGAGCCTTCTCGAAAACGGTAATGACACGCGCATTTTTCCACTCAAGCGCTTCGTTTCTCAAAGGACCTGTGATCGACTACTGTTACAAGGGCAGCAAATTCTTTCGCTTTCTACACTCCTGGAAATTGAAATAAGAACACCGTGAATTCATTGTCCCAGGAAGGGGAAACTTTATTGACACATTCCTGGGGTCAGATACATCACATGATCACACTGACAGAACCACAGGCACATAGACACAGGCAACAGAGCATGCACAATGTCGGCACTAGTACAGTGTATATCCACCTTTCGCAGCAATGCAGGCTGCTATTCTCCCATGGAGACGATCGTAGAGATGCTGGATGTAGTCCTGTGGAACGGCTTGCCATGCCATTTCCACCTGGCAAATCAGTTGGACCAGCGTTCGTGCTGGACGTGCAGACCGCGTGAGACGACTCTTCATCCAGTCCCAAACATGCTCAATGCGGGACAGATCCGGAGATCTTGCTGGCCAGGGTAGTTGACTTACACCTTCTAGAACACGTTGGGTGGCACGGGATACATGCGGACGTGCATTGTCCTGTTGGAACAGCAAGTTCCCTTGCCGGTCTAGGAATGGTAGAATGATGGGTTCGATGACGGTTTGGATGTACCGTGCACTATTCAGTGTCCCCTCGACGATCACCAGAGGTGTACGGCCAGTGTAGGAGATCGCTCCCCACACCATGATGCCGGGTGTTGGCCCTGTGTGCCTCGGTCGTATGCAGTCCTGATTGTGGCGCTCACCTGCACGGCGCCAAACACGCATACGACCATCATTGGCACCAAGGCAGAAGCGACTCTCATCGCTGAAGACGACACGTCTCCATTCGTCCCTCCATTCACGCCTGTCGCGACACCACTGCAGGCGGGCTGCACGATGTTGGGGCGTGAGCGGAAGACGGCCCAACGGTGTGCGGGACCGTAGCCCAGCTTCATGGAGACGGTTGCGAATGGTCCTCGCCGATACCCCAGGAGCAACAGTGTCCCTAATTTGCTGGGAAGTGGCGGTGCGGTCCCCTACGGCACTGCGTAGGATCCTACGGTCTTGGCGTGCATCCGTGCGTCGCTGCGGTCCGGTCCCAGGTCGACGGGCACGTGCACCTTCCGCCGACCACTGGCGACAACATCGATGTACTGTGGAGACCTCACGCCCCACGTGTTGAGCAATTCGGCGGTACGTCCACCCGGCCTCCCGCATGCCCACTATACGCCCTCGCTCAAAGTCCGTCAACTGCACATACAGTTCACGTCCACGCTGTCGCGGCATGCTACCAGTGTTAAAGACTGCGATGGAGCTCCGTATGCCACGGCAAACTGGCTGACACTGACGGCGGCGGTGCACAAATGCTGCGCAGCTAGCGCCATTCGACGGCCAACACCGCGGTTCCTGGTGTGTCCGCTGTGCCGTGCGTGTGATCATTGCTTGTACAGCCCTCTCGCAGTGTCCGGAGCAAGTATGGTGGGTCTGACACACCGGTGTCAATGTGTTCTTTTTTCCATTTCCAGTAGTGTATGTGTATGATCATGTATGTGTCCTATAAGGTCCAGTTGCATTTCCTCCGTTGGACGATTCCCGTTGTTTTTTCATCCCGTCGCCACTTATGGTACTTCGATACACGTATCTGTCATTGTCACGTTCGTGCGACGTATGAAAGGAGGAAAGGCCGTATGGTGTAGCTCGGCGAAAAAATTTCCATCCTGGCAAGGTAACAATTTCTTTTATTTACATGTGTATGGAGCGTACTTGACATTTCTCAAAGGATAACATCGTTCATTATGAGGTGTACAATTTTCAGTTTATTTATTGTTGGTCGATTTAGATTGTATAGGTATTATCAAGCAACATACAGAACAACTCTACCCAACATACCGCAACAGATATGGCACACAAATTAATCCATCACTCCACATGTCGAACCACACAAACATTAATATGATGTAGTATGTATCGAATAAGAACAGAAAGTTTGTAATACGAGAGTTGAACGAAAAATAATGCCTCCACCTTCGTTAATTGGGCTTGAATGAGAATGCTTTAATAAATCAAACGCAGAAATAATCCTTAGAATGTCATCTTTAATTACCAATATTCACTTTTCCACATAATCACCACCAATTGGAAACATTTCTGCCAACGATGAACAAGTTTTCTGAAGCGGCAACCACAGTCTCACAGCTCTCTCAACGTCTTCGTTAGAAGCATATTGATGTCTTATGAGCGAATGTAGAAAGGCGTCACCTTCATTCACGTTACGCGAGAGGAGTTTCTGGCAAATATCAAGTCTGTGCGCTTTCATTTCAGGAGTCAGCATCCGTGGTACCCATCGTGCACAGGTCTTCCGATAGCCAAGCAAAGCAATAATGTGACCCACACGTTTTTGTGAAATGTCGATTTTGCTTGTAATTTCTCTCTCAGTGATACGACGATTGTCCTGAATCGATTCCTACTAATGATATATCTGTAATTTGTGAGTTATAAACTACATTTTATTACATAGACGATCGTAGCTTTCAATTCCACCAATCAGAGCGCAGGTATGCCTGAGCCGCGAGCACCCCTCTGGGTCTCTACTGATGGTGAGTTACTGTGTAACTTACTCATATCCCCTTTCTTATTTCTTTTAAAATATTACATGATGATGACTTGGTAATAGAGCAAAATCGATAATTGCAACATTTGTGTGAGCAGAGGCTAAATTATGCAGAAAAAACGTGTAAAATTTGTGTCTTAAATGTGTCAGTAGAATCTGGGTGCCAAAGATGAATTCTCTGTCTCCCTTTACGGTTGTGAAAGTTGGGCCTTGGATCCAAGTAATTAAAAACTAACTGAGACATTTGAACCTATTTACATCGTCTTCTCCTCCACCCAAGGCCCTCGACATTAAATAATGTGGAATGTAGAGCGAGTTCATATGATCAAAAAGCAAAAATAACTGTTACATATTATCAAACAAAGCAAGACATAATACTTGTGAAATTATGAAGGGTGAGAGGCATCAATTACTACAGCTTATAGGTGAAGGAAAGAGAAACGGCGAAAGGCCCATACGAAGAAGGAGCAACTCGTGATTGAAAGACGGCACAGTCTACATCGTAAGTCTTTAATGAACTGTCAACATTAGAGCCAGTTACGTAGATGACCATTTTTATTCATTTATTTATTTACGCGTCAAGTTCCGTAGGACCAAGTAGAGGAGTACATCTCCAAGGTCACCGAAAGTGTCCGTTACGACGGTACTAGGCACTACACATTGAATAGTTTGGCTCGAGCCCCCACGTACTCTGGCACGAAAATATATATATTTGTTACACTCAGCTGAATTGAGCGGCCCAGAGATGTAACTGGTCTGAATGTTTGGCTACGTTTTTCGTCATAGGGTGCCAGCTCACACCTGTCGTAAACTCAGTTTTTAAGCTAAAATAAAATGTAAAAAAACAATGCAGGCAGGTATTGGGGTGAAATTTAAGATATTGAGTCACTCACGTTGATTTACAATTTGAAGAAGTAGTTTATTTTTCTTCAATATATTCACTAAACACTCATAAAGCAGTCTGTGGGGCTTTACGTAAGGACGGCCTTTAACAACTGATGCTACAACACTTCACTATAAAATATGTCGCGATCACGGTACCCGACAGTCTGTTCACAATTCACAGAATACACTCTTGTCCTAAACAACTATATTGCGCTCCACTTGATCGTTTTCGAACGTCGTTACACAAATACTTGTCCCCGAAAGTGGCTACCAACCCACTACTATCCCCAGATGGGCGGCTCGTCCGGCTCTTAGCGTCGCTCAAACTCAACTGTCCTCAAAGTTGGCCGCCCTGTGCACCTTCGAAACGACTGCCTAACTCAAAACAATGTTTGACAAAAATTATGAATATTCTAAAAATAAACACAAAAACACATATGATACATTGCAAAATATGGAAAATTTCCGGAGAGTAACAATTCAAAGTCACTTTTTTGTATCTGCCACCGTTTTTTCACAAATAATGTTCTTGTGGCGTGAGTTTGCTTTTCTAGGATTTTTGATACTAAACATAAATAGAAAAATAAAAATACATAAAATACATACTTCATTACTCATCTACCTCTTTAAGCTTAATTATGCTGCCGCTAGTTTCTTCTCTTTAAATTTGATTATTACCAAAAACACAGTTTCTCTCAGTCGAATCCCATATTCCGAACTCTCATTCAAAATTGGTGCATGTTTTGCTAAAGAGGCTATGATTGCTTGATTCAGCTCTACTAGCCGCATCTGTAGACATTTTGTTCATATTAATCGGGCAAAGCATTGCCAAGATATTAGCTCTTGAACTTTCATAAATTTACAATTTTTAAGACAACAATAACTTCTAACCATTATATATTTTTGTAGCACGTCTACATAATTTAGCTTTACATATTTTTCTCTCCATGAGTGCCAACTCACACCTCCGTGTCACTCTTAGTTTTTTTATCAATTTTTCTGTGGCATATAAATTTCTCCAAGAGCGCAGACACGGCCATATGCGCTCCTACCAGGCGTCCACTCGGGTTTTTCCGAGCCGCGTACACGCTAGCCGCTCGCCACGGCCCCGTAGCAACCGCCAGTCACGAGCTCTGCGGCTGGAAACTGCCGCTCTAATCTCCTGCCGCAGCTTGTACGCTCACACAGTACATGAAATTACAACATAAAAGTAATAGCAGATAAAAATAAAATTTTTATGAACCCAAAAAAGGTCAAGCCATAAGTCTAACTAACACAGTCAACAATACAACAAGAATCAGCTTAATTTTTCAAGGAACTCCTCGACAGAGTAGTGATGAAACTCTTCAGGTTCGATTTGAAAGCCCGTGGATTTCTGCTAAGATTTTTGAATTCCTGTGGTAGCTTATTGAAAATGGATGCAGCAGCATAATGCACACTTTTCTGCACAAGACTTAAGGAAGTCCGATCCAAATGCAGGTTTGATTTCTGCCAAGTATTAACTGAGAGAAACCTGCTTATTGTTGGGAATAAACTAATATTGTTAACAAGAAATGACAGTAAGGAATATACACTCCTGGAAATTGAAATAAGAACACCGTGAATTCATTGTCCCAGGAAGGGGAAACTTTATTGACACATTCCTGGGGTCAGATACATCACATGATCACACTGACAGAACCATAGGCACACAGACACAGGCAACAGAACATGCACAATGTCGGCACTAGTACAGTGTATATCCACCTTTCGCAGCAATGCAGGCTGCTATTCTCCCATGGAGACGATCGTAGAGATGCTGGATGTAGTCCTGTGGAACGGCTTGCCATGCCATTTCCACCTGGCAAATCAGTTGGACCAGCGTTCGTGCTGGACGTGCAGACCGCGTGAGACGACGCTTCATCCAGTCCCAAACATGCTCAATGCGGGACAGATCCGATGATCTTGCTGGCCAGGGTAGTTGACTTACACCTTCTAGAGCACGTTGGGTGGCACGGGATACATGCGGACGTGCATTGTCCTGTTGGAACAGCAAGTTCCCTTGCCGGTCTAGGAATGGTAGAACGATGGGTTCGATGACGGTTTGGATGTACCGTGCACTATTCAGTGTCCCCTCGACGATCACCAGAGGTGTACGGCCAGTGTAGGAGATCGCTCCCCACACCAAGATGCCGGGTGTTGGCCCTGTGTGCCTCGGTCGTATGCAGTCCTGATTGTGGCGCTCACCTGCACGGCGCCAAACACGCATACGACCATCATTGGCACCAAGGCAGAAGCGACTCTCATCGCTGAAGACGACACGTCTCCATTCGTCCCTCCATTCACGCCTGTCGCGACACCACTGGAGGCGTGCTGCCGATGTTAGGGCGTGAGCGGAAGACGGCCTAACGGCGTGCGGGACCGTAGCCCAGCTTCATGGAGACGGTTGCGAATGGTCCTTGCCGATACCCCAGGAGCAACAGTGTCCCTAATTTGCTGGTAAGTGGCGGTGCGGTCCCCTACGGCACTGCGTAGGATCCTACGGTCTTGGCGTGCATCCGTGCGTCGCTGCGGTCCGGTCCCAGGTCGACGGGCACGTGCACCTTCCGCCGACCACTGGCGACAACATCGATGTACTGTGGAGACCTCGCGCCCCACGTGTTGAGCAATTCGGCGGTACGTCCACCCGGCCTCCCGCATGCCCACTATACGCCCTCGCTCAAAGTCCGTCAACTGCACATACGGTTCACGTCCACGCTGTCGCGGCATGCTACCAGTGTTAAAGACTGCGATGGAGCTCCGTATGCCACGGCAAACTGGCTGACACTGACGGCGGCGGTGCACAAATGCTGCGCAGCTAGCGCCATTCGACGGCCAACACCGCGGTTCCTGGTGTGTCCGCTGTGCCGTGCGTGTGATCATTGCTTGTACAGCCCTCTTGCAGTGTCCGGAGCAAGTATGGTGGGTCTGACACACCGGTGTCAATGTGTTCTTTTTTCCATTTCCAGGAGTGTATATATTGAGAGGCCAATGTCAAAATACCAAGACTCGTGAACAGGGGTCGACAAGAGGTTTGTGAACTTACACCACTTATTGCCTGAACGGCCGGTGCCTAAGCCAAAATTATCCTTTTAGAATGGGAAGTTACCCCAAAATATAATACCGTATGACATAAGCTACTGAAAATAAGCAAAGCAGACAAGTTTTCGTGTCGAACGATCACTTACTTCACATACTGTTCGAACAGTAAAAATGGCAGCATTAAGTGTTTCAACAAGATCCTGAACGTGGGCTTTCTGCGACAATTTACTATCTATCTGAACACCAAGAAATCTGAACCGTTCAGTTTCACTAATCATATGCCCGTTCTGTAAAATCAAAACGCCAGGTTTTGTAGAATTGTGTGTTAGAAACGGTAAAAACTGAATCATACTGTGATTTAGCATTAGTTTATTTTCTACAAGCAATGAAATTACGTTATGAATTGTACTATTTGAAACCGAGCCAGTGTTGGACATAACATCCTTTACTATCAAGATAGTGTCATCAGCAAACAGAAATATTTTAGAGTTACCTGTTATTCTAGAGGGCACATCATTTATATAAATAAGGAACAGGAGGAGCCCAAACACTGATCCATGGGCACTACCCATTTGACCATACCCCACTCAGGCACCACATCACAGCCATTCTCAACACTGAGAATAATGACCTTTTGCTCTCTCTTGCTAAACTAAGAGGTGAACCAATTGTGAGCTACTCGCCATATTCCGTAATGGTGCAACTTCTGGAACAATATTTTGTGATCAACACAATCAAATGCCTTAATTAAATCAAAAAAATATACCTAGTGTTCGAAACCTTTTGTTTAACCCATCCAGTACCGCACAGAGAAAAGAGAATATAACATTTTCAGTTGTTAAACGATTTCTAAAGCCGCACTGTACATTTGGTAGCAATGATCAATTATCCTTACATACACAGCCTTTTCAATAACTTTAGTAAACACTGATGGCATAGAGTTAGGCCTAAAATTGCTTACGTTATCCCTTTCTCCCTTTTTGTAAACCGACGTTACTACTGAATACTTAAATCGTTCAGGAAACTGACCATTCCTAAAGAAAAAATTACAAATATGGCTGAATAGTGCGTTAACATGTGCAGCACAGTACTATAATATTCTGTTAGGTACTCCATCATATCCATGAGAGTCCTTAGTCTTCAGTGATTTAATTATTGACTCAATCTCCCCCTTCTATGGGTGCGACGACTGCCTGTTGAAAAAGCTTCAAGGTAGATACACAACCAACATCCGCATTTCTGCAGGAATCAGAAATCTGTGAGTAGGGGGTTAATGGGGTGGGGGGGGGGGGGGGTGGCATGTGATTCTGTGAGTGGGAAATTGGGAATTAGGGGCCAACAAAAAGTGTGTACAGTTGGCTGAGGCAGATAAGGCAAACACTCTAGTGGGGTGGAGCATGCAGGACAGAGTCCCCATCCGGCACAAATTTTCAGCTCTTGCAGTAGCATTACCTCAATGTCCTGTGTGGCTGGAAGTCTTTATGCAAGCAGTTATTCAGCTTCGCATCAACTGGTAGAGTTGTTGGATGTCCTGATGGTTATCAGGCCAAATTCTGTCTAACAGGCTCGTTAGGTCCTCAGGATTCCGAGCTCGTTGGATTGCCTTTCCCATATTGCTCCATTGGGAGAGACCTGCCACTTTACTGACAAGGTAGGGTTTTGCAAGCACGAAGACAATCAGTAGAAGCTTTCGCCGTGTGAGGGTGGACGTTGTCCTGCTGCCATAGATTACAACCAAAGCGGTCCTGTTATGAAAGATAATGGCAACTCTGATCACCATTCCTAGTTGGTTGTTGGACTGTATGGCTGGTGACAGTCAGGCTGGCATCCCACAGTGGTCCAGGGCGTCATCAGGACATGGAATTTCATGTACTGCAGCAGAATCGTCATCAGTGATGAGTCCTATTTCGAACTGAGCTCCAATGAACAACGAATATGTGTTTGGAGACGTCCTGGACGGTGGTGGAGTACCGACCTGACTGTAATCCCCCATACGGCTCGGTAATCACAGTGATGTCTGAGGTCCCATTACATTTCATAGCAACTCCCCTTTGGTTGACATCCACAGCACAGTTACACCACAGTTACCCATACGGCTCGGTAATCACAGTGATGTCTGAGGTCCCATTACATTTCATAGCAACTCCCCTTTGGTTGACATCCACAGCACAGTTACACCACCACAGTAAGACTACAATATTCTGCGCCCCGTTTTGTTGCCCTTCATGACAAGCGATTCTGGGCATATATTTCAGAATGACAATGTCCTTTAGCACATGGCTAGAGCTTCTGATACTTGTATTCATCTTTACAAGGTCACCAGAACTCTCCCCAATTGAGAACGTTTGGTACATTATGGGTAGGATACTCCAATCAGATCGGTATTTTGACTATCTAACGCGTCATTTGGACAGAATTTGCCACTATATCTATGATGAGGACATCCAACAACTCTGTCAGTCAATGCCTATCCGAATAATTGCTTGTATAATGGCCAGAGCTAGAACAACGAGTCGTTGACTTGCACAATCTATGAAGTTCAAAATGACTCTAAGCACTATGGGACTTCACATTTGAGGTCATCAGTCCCCTAGACTTAGAACTACTGAAACCTAACTTACCTGCCCGAGGCAGGATTCGAACCTGCGACTGTAGCAGTAGCCACAGCGGCCGGCTCTATGAAGTTCCCTCTCTTTAACATCCAATTTTTCTAAAACTGTAGTCGTTTCTATATATGTACATGTACGCCACATTACCGACCTTCGTCCCATTCGGATAATTTCTTTGTAGTGTGGTTCTTTTTATCTTCGAGTGTATATGCCCCAACTGCTTAATGCCAATTTTCATCTTGCACCACTGCATAACCGCAATGCACTGTGTGGTCGGAGGTCATTATTTCCTTCATATCTCTTTCCCATCACGTTTCCTATCCATTCCTTTCACCCCAGTTATTCAT
Source organism: Schistocerca gregaria (assembly GCF_023897955.1). NCBI lineage: Eukaryota > Metazoa > Arthropoda > Insecta > Orthoptera > Acrididae > Schistocerca > Schistocerca gregaria. Next base: position 532,198,711 of record NC_064920.1, read on the forward strand.
ATACAGGGTGGTCCATTGTTCGTGACCGGGCCAAGTATCTCACGAAATAAGCGTCAAACGAAAAAACTACAAAGAACGAAACTCGTCTAGCTTGAAGGGGGAAACCAGATGGCCCTATGGTTGGCCCGCTAGATGGCGCTGCCATTGGTCAAACGGATATTAACTACGTTTTTTTTTATATAGGAACCCCCATTTTTATTAGATATTCGTGTAGTACGCAAAGAAATATGAATGTTTTAGTTGGACGACTTTTTTCGCTTTGTGATAGATGGCACTGTAATAGTCACAAACATATGGCTCACAATTTTAGACGAACAGTTGGTAACAGGTAAGTTTTCTAAATTAAAATACAGAACGTAGGTACGTTTGAACATTTTATTTCGGTTGTTCCAATGTGATACATGTACCTTTGTGAACTTATCATTTCTGAGAACGCATGCTGTTACAGCGTGATATTCTCTAAATACCACATTAATGCAATAAATGCTCAAAATTATGTCCGTCAACCTCAATGCATTTGGCAATACGTGTAACGACATTCCGAACGGCATACATAGCACACGCCCGTTGGGCATTTTGATCACAATAGACGTACATCAACACGAAATCGACCTTTTCCGCAATTGGTAAATGGTCCATTTTAACACGGGTAAGTATCACGAAGCAAATATCGTCCGCATTGGCGGAAGGTTACGTGATACCACGTACTTATCCGTTTGTGACTATTACAGCGTTATCTATCAGAAAGCGAAAAAAGTGGTCCAACTAAAACATTCACATTTCTCTACGTACTACACGAATATGTAATAAAAAATGGGGGTTCCTATTTTAAAAAACGCAGTTAACATCCGTTTGACCTATGGCAACCGAGCGAGGTGGCGCAGTGGTTAGCACACTGGACTCGCATTCGGGAGGACGACGGTTCAATCCCGTCTCCGGTCATCCTGATTTAGGTTTTCCTGATTTCCCTAAATCGTTTCAAGCAAATGCCGGGATGGTTCCTTTGAAAGGGCACGGCCGATTTCCTTCCCAATCCTTCCCTAACCCGAGCTTGTGCTCCGTCTCTAATGACCTCGTTGTCGACGGGACGTTAAACACTACCCATCACCACCACCACCTATGGCAGCTCCATGTAGCGGACCAACCATAGCGCTATCTGGTTTCCCCTTCAAGCTAGACGAGTTTCGTTCTTTGTATTTTTTTTCGTTTGATGTTTATTTCGTGAGATATTTGGCCCTGTCACTATCAATGAACCACCCTGAATACATCCTAGATGCTTCATCGTGAGTGGAGTCTGTACTGTTGGACATGTCCAACAGAACAGACTTCACTCATATCTATAATTGTATGGGGGCGACAGCAGTTTGATAGGGAAGTTTAGTGCGGATGCATAACCAACGTCTAAACTTATATGGTAATCAGGAGTCTGCGAGTAGGGGGTTAATGGGAGGGAGTCGTTGCGGTGGGTGCCGGCACGGTAGCTCAACGCAGGCACGGTAGCTCAGCGTGTTCGGTCAGAGGGTAATGTGCCCTCTGTAATAATAAAAAAAAAAAAAACTGAGTTAACAGATCAACAAAGAACTTAAATGGATGTCTTACGACGCCCGCCCCGAGCAGATGCAACGAACTAAAGCGAACAAAACGAAAATAAAAAAAAGCGTGTTCGGTCAGAGGGTCAGCTGCCCTCTGTAATAAAAAACTTCGTTAATCGATCAGCAACGAACTTAAACGGATGTCTTACGACGTCCGCCCCGAGCAGATGCAACGAACAAAAGCGAACAAAATGAGATTTTAAAAAAAGGCGGTTAAGGCAACTGTTTTAGAGAAACAGAGCATGCGGGTACGAGTCCTGGCCCAGCACAAATTTTAAAATCTCACCGTAGCATTACCGAATGTCCTGTGCCATAATTTACTTCCTATCTCTTTCCCATCCCGTTTTTTTTTCGTTCCTTTCATCTTCACCTTACTTCCTGCCAACTTTTTAAATTCAAGTACCTTATGAGTTTTGTGATTGAGTTTGCGAATATTATGTGACATAAATGACCGTATCTTTTGATTGCATTGACTTAAAAAATTCTGTTTTTGCAGCGCCAAGGGACCATAGATCTTAATATGTGACATAAATTTAATGTTGATAAATGTATCCATTCCTGAGGAAGAGGGTTTTTAACAGTCGCACAGGAGAGACAGGCGGACAACAAAGTGGTCCTTATAAGGGTTCCGCTTTTACCGACTAAGGTACGGAATCCTAAAAAGGCCTAGTTCTCCTACCATTGAAAACGGGTATTTGACTATGCTTGGCCCGAGGCACACTCTCTACGATCTCCTAATTATCTCAACCAACTTTCTCTTCCAAGTCCTGCTCAGGTTATGCCCTGCCTTGTGAAGCCCCATCTGTCAATAGTCCCAACTGGCAGGAATGCAACATGTCCAAAGTCAGCTGTCACATACGTCATCCTCATCCATGCACTAATAAGCTTCCGTCGATCACGGTGCCAGAATAACTCAACAAAGCGCATGTCGGTCCCACAAATTTGGGAACTTACGTTGTCCAGTTCATAGCCTATGTCAAACGTCCAGTCCCCCCCTATCCAAATTCTTTATTACCTCGTTCTCACTTACGGGCAAACATAAAAGCCCGAAGTCCTGTATCACTTGACTCAGTCCTGAACTAGATTTAAAAATTCCGGTGACATGGTACTCTGACCTTAATATTTCGTGCACTGCGCCCATATCTAATTTCCTAACATTTTTCACACTCTTTCGCTTGCTGATTACTGGTGGAGTGTGCTGCATTTTTCTACAGTCACGTTTAACTGAGGCATCTCTCCACTTAACTCTGGCAACTGCTGAAACCTGTTTTCTGTCTGCACAACGAAACTCTCGCCATTGTCCTCTTTCTCTACGCCTTTCTGTCAGCTGCTAGTTCCCACCCACCGTCCAGCTCCCCAGTCTTCGCTAATCCTTAGCAGTTCTTTCATTGTTTCAGGCACAGATTTTCAACTCCAGTTTCTTATTCAAATTGTTTCTACTGCTTAACATGCAGTTCCAGGAGAGGGCCGCTCTGGAATTGTTAATGACCTGCCTACAGTACTCGCCCCTATGCCCTCCCTCCCCCTGTTCCCTCCCACCCTATGAAACCAATTCCCACAAGACATACAGTAAATCCTACTTCTTACTGCTCTAAGACCGCACTTACACCTTCCAATTACCAAAGGTTTTGATACGAGGAATCAGTGAAATGAGAAACCGTGTATACTATAAATTATGCAATTATATCAAAATGTACAACGTTCGGGAATCCACTAACGTTGGCTGTACGCAAGCAAAAGGTGATAACGTGAAAAGTTAGATTGCCACGTTTTATTTGGAAATTTAGATGCAATATGCAGTACAATTAATTAGCGTTTACTTACCTTTAAAGGAATTTAATGTAATAAATTTATTTAACAATGCTATTCTGAATTTATTGCTTGAAAAATGAAAGTACGAATCCCGAGTATTGTAACTGAAAAATGCACTGCAAAACGTCAGCTCTTCACTTCTATATTCAACTTTATTAAATTATATTAACGTGTTACAGAATGGCAAAAGAGTTTTATTTAGATTTTTATTGCACTATGGTCTGCTGCGCAGTACTACGAACTTAATGCCACACAATTTTGAACACAAATTATTTGCTTTAGACGGTTAACAAAACTCACTTTAAATCGTTTGTTGCTGCAGTATATCCCATCGCACCAAACGACGTAGTCGGTTTAGAAAAGTAGTCAGGCATCTAGAAAGTCCTTCAGATTTTATTTTGAATTAAAAATAGAGATAATTTAGCTCATTTAATCCTGTTTTCGTGATGGCGTTTTATCTTCCTATCACTAATTTGAGGCGTACCACAATTTTCCTTTACAATAAGTTTGTCTACTACGTCTTACTGCATTCGTGTTAAGTTTTCGTGCTTGCTTTAATTTTTAACTCATTCAAATATGCCTGTTTCTCATTCTCTTCCATCGAATGTTTTGTTTGTTTGTTTTTAGGGCGCAAACACAACTGGGGTCATAGTAGCTCAAGTCAAAACTATAGAATGCGAAGACCGAGGGTCGTTGAAAAACGTCTACACGTCAATCCCAATCGACGTAAGAGAAGCCAGCTAAAAACAGGGACGTGGAGAAAGGGCTATAAAATACATCATGGAGAAACGTAAGTCCAGGATTAAAAATTAAATGGCGTTCGCCATATCGCTACGACGGATAGAAGTTAAAACGCGATCGACAGCCCGCGCGTCGTTTGCTAAAACGGCCGATAACTCAGACGACAAACCCAAGTGGGAATGTAAACGGTTAAAAAATGAACATCCCTTCAGGAAAAGGTAGACAGTTAAAACTTGGGCGTAATGTGTACAAAGTCGTGGGGAGCGCCACTTAAATGTCAATGGCTAACATGACAGTCCCCTATACGCAATCTCGTTAAAATGACCTCCTTCCGGCAGGAGGGCCGAAAGGACGTCTTCCAAGCTCCTGGGAGGCGCTTAATAATCCGGCGCTTATTCCCATGAAGGGAGGACCAATGGCGATGTCAAAGAGGCGCCACCTCCTGACGGACAGCAACACACAGATTATCGGAGGGGATATAGGAGCTAGTGGACTGAGGAACGAGGATTGCAGCCTTGGAAGCAGCGGCATCATCCTCGTTTCCTGACAGACCGTCATGACCTGAAACCCAGACAAACTTCACAGTGGTTCCATCAAGAGTGAGCAAGTGATAGTTTCCCTGGACCTGTTGCACTTTTTTTTTTTTTTTTTTTTTCACTTGCTGCTTTATATTTAATGACCCACCGCCTAATTTCTTATGGTGGGTCTTATATAGCCTCTTGGCCGCTGTGGCTGGGTCCGGGGTCCGGAGTGGCTGATTGTGCCATCACCCCGGCTCCCGTCCCCACCCACACCGTTGCCCGTGTCCCGCCACGTGGAGGCGGGCTTTGTATGGTTCTTATCTTTTTTTTTTGTTATTGTGCAGCATATTAAAATCTTAAAACTAATATAAAATATAAAATAAGTAGGATACAGACAGACAGACAAGTATACGAAAGAATTAAGAAAATAATAATACAAAAACTTAATAATTAATGGATGTTTGGAAGAAGTAGAGAAAAGGGAAAGGAATAGGGAAAGGAATGGTGTAGTATGGGCCCGTCACCTGGTTGTGGGCGGCGTCCAGGGTCTTGGAATGATCCTCAAGTCGCTGGACGTCGCTCACCATTCCTTCTAATGTCTGCCATTCTAAGTACTTACTTAACTATGGAAGGTTGAGGTACATTAGCCAACTAACCCTCCATGTCTAGTCTGCAAAGTTACCTTGTGATGAATAACAAATAATGCCCAGCTTTATGATCTGGCTCAGAAGTTATTGGTGGAAAGTTGTTATGGTAATGGTAATAGAGGTGAGATGGAATGTGGCTGTTTATTTCGGGCTTGCATGGCTCCTAATAAAGACTGTTCGGTTGTTAGCACCTCCCGGCCCCGCCGACAACACGGCCTGAACGGTGGTTTTCCCCGATCTACAAGATGTATCTGTCGGGTTGGGCTCAGTCAAGAGGAACTATAATTAAGATCCTTCCATCCAGGCCGTGTGCCGCCTCTTACCAGGAGGCGTAGGTCCCTTGAGGAGGTGCCTACCTTTAAGCTTTGGCTTCGATGGTATTGGTAAAATAGTGGTTATGGTAGCGGTTGTACAGGTGCATTAAAACTGACAATTTGTGTTGAAGCAATAAGGCTTATGATACTGCATAATGCGTTAGTTAGCACCTCCCGGCCCCGCCAGCAACACAGCCTGAAAGGTGGTTTTCCCCGATCTACAATATGTATCCGTCGGGTTGGGCTCAGTCAAGAGGGACCACAATTAAGATCCTTCCATCCAGGCCGTGCGCTGCCTCTTACCAGAAGGCGTAGGTCCCTTGAAGAGGTGCCTAGCTTTAAGCTCATGTTAGACATGGAGGTACTATTAACTATATACATATTTACATTTAGGTGCAATCAGTTTTCCAGAATTTATGTGACATATGCACCATTTGTCGGTCTTTCGGGAAAAGTCTTTGAGGCCACTTTAGTTGACACTATGGGTCATACGCGCTGGACGCCTCAATATCTGTGTTGGTGCCTTGGTCTGCATCTGTGTCTTCTTCTTCATCACTCGATGTATCAGTAATGTCTGTGATCCCCTGGGCATCCTGTTGTCTGGTTGTGCCGACTTGCCTTCTGTATGGTCTGTTGCGTAAATATTCAGCATGTTGAATCTTTGAGATTTCGTCAGTCAGTGTATTAAGTTCAGTCCACCTTTCAGGATCGCGTACTATGGCATGTAGTTCATTTTGTGTGTTCAAGTGGTCTACGTGTACTGTGTGTCTTGTGATCGTGCGTTGTCCGCAGAAAAAGACGATGTGTTCAGGGGAACCTTCTTCCCCGCATGTGCATCTATTAGTCTGCTGCACACTCACGCGGTTCAGGTGCGTGGGATAGGGGCCGTGTCCTGTGATGAAGTGTACCATACCGCGGCTGGGATCGATATGTTTCAGTTTTAGTCTTTCCCGGATGTCAGGGAAGAAGTTGTATACTCGGCGGCCCTTATCGCTGTTGTCCCACTCGCTCTGCCAGGTATCCACTCGCCATGTTTTAAGTTGGCGTGTTGACTCAATCGGTACACCAGTGATCTGCCGAACCTGGTCTATTCTCCCCATCCTAAGCCAGTACATTGCTGCACGGTACCTGATTGTGATGTCTATTGGGAAGATTCCCATGACCACACATAGTGCATCAATTGACGTTGTGTTGAAGGCCCCAGTTAATCGAAGTAAAACACTTCTTTGTCCTCTACGTACGATGGTTCTGTTGGTTGAGACACTCAATCTGTGGGCCCATGTACTGGCAGCAAAGCATAGTACTGACTCGAAGAGAGCACAATGGTATGTTCGTGTGACTGACAGGGGTAGTCTAAATTGTTCCGAATTTAGCCTTGCCAGTTTGTGTAGTAGCTTTTCTGCTTTGTTTGTGCATATTCGCATGTGTTCGTGGAAGTTCAAACGTTCGTCAATGTATACTCCTAAATAGCGTGTAACCGCGAGTCTTTTTATGTTTGTGTCCCCTATTTTGACTGTTGGGTTCCTGCGTAGGATGCCCTTTAACAGTGTGTATGTTGTTTTGGTTTCTGCCATCTTTAGTTTGTTCTTAGCACACCATTTGGTTATTGTATGAAGTGTTCCATTGGCTCTTTCTTCTAGCTGGGCCCGGTTATTTGCTGATACAACCACGAGTAGATCGTCAGCATAGGCGACAACTCCATCTGTCAAAGTGTGCTCCTCTAGTAACTGTAGGAGCGGTTCAATCACTATGTCCCAGAAGATGGGGCCGCAGATCGACCCTTGTGGACAGCCTTTTGTAATACGTTTGATTACTTTCTGATTGTCCATGTGCCAAACGACTGTCCTGTCTTTGCAATAGTCGATGAAGCTATTGTACAGGGATTCCGGCACCTGCAGGTGTCTGAGCCTCTTGAACAAGGCCGGCCACCACAGGTTATCGAAAGCACCTGATATATCTATCATAATGGCAAGTGTGTATTTGTTAGGTGTGTTATGTACTATTTGGAGTGCTCTGTTTATTGCGTCGTCTATAGATTTCCCTTCCCTGAAGCCGTATTGGTGTGGTGTTAGTCCCCGTAGTGTTCTATGTGCTCGTAATCGTTTACAAAGTAGTTTCTCTTGTATTTTACCCAGTGTGTTGATGAGGCATATCGGTCTGTATGACTTGGGATCTGAGGGGTCTTTGTCTGGGGCTTTTTTGATGATGACCGCCTTCGAGGACTTCCACACTGCAGGCACTCGACCCAGCCTTAATGCGTCGTTTAGCAATGTTGTGAGATATGGGGTGATCTGCGGTGCAATTTGTTTTAGTACCTCAGAGTGGATACCGTCTGGTCCTGGCGCCTTTTTGTTTTTTAGTTCTGAAATCGCTATCGCGACTTCTTCCTGTGCAAAAGGACAGACGACAGTTGGTGTAATGTATGCTGTGTCGAGTTCGCGTCTCAGTGCTGCTTGTTCTGGTGTGTCAGTGTCAGCGATGTCATCAGGCAGGAGTTTGCTTAGCAGGAACTCCGCTGTGCGTCTCCAGCCCTTAGTCATCGCGCCGTCTTCCTGTCGCAACGTTCCCAGAACCAGTGGGCTCTTTACTTTTTCTGTCACTATTTTGTATGGTTCCCCCCAAATGTTTAGTTGTGTTTGTGCTGCTACATGGCTGTTCCAGTGGTCTTTCCTGGTCTTATTCAGCTCGAGTTTGTACCTGTCCTTGGCAAGCCGGTAGTCGTGTAGTCGTATTTGTCTTTCTCTGTCTGAGATTGCTCGTTGAAAAAGCTTACGCTTACGTTTTGAGTCCTGTTTGAGTCGCGTTAATTGTGTGGTCCATGGAATGTTTTGGTGTTTTATCTTGCTTTGCTCTGTTGCACTAAGAGATGAGCGGTGTACGGTGCACAGAGACCTTGAAGGGCACTGAGAGAGTCAAAGCATAGGACATAATTGAAAAGCCTGTGTCGCCGGACGCACACTATGACTTGATACAGGGCGAAGAGCTCGGCTGTAAATACTGAGCAGCGGCGCCAATGACGAAGACATACTACACACAACGGTAAATCCGAGAGCCGTCAGTGTACCCAAAGGTACTATCGCGAAGCTTTATGCGAAGGCCGTGAAACTGAAGGTGATAGAGCGAGGCTGGATTAGTGTCCTTGAGAAGAGAATGAAGGTCAAGGTGAACACAGGCTGCCGCACGAAGCCAAGGTGGTGAAGGGTTCACGCCCACCGGGAGAGTGGCAAGTAGTGTGAAGTTAAGCCACCGGAGCAAGTGCCGAAAGCGGACTCCAGGAAGTAACAGCGAAGAGGGACGCGCCCCATACTGGCGATCAAAGGAGCCATCTAAGTAGGAGACATAGGATGGATGGCTACGCATGGCAGACAAACGGCATGCATACCTGCTGAGGAGAAAATCACGGTGGTAGTAGTTCAGCAGCTTCGGCATAAAGACTCTCAACTGGTCTAGTGCAAAAGGCGCCAGGGGCCAAACGATTGCCACGATGGAGGTTAGTGTTGAGACGGCATAAGAGGAACAGACGTGCAGACGCATAAATAAAGCACCCATAGTGTAGTTTCAAACGGACAAGGGCTCGGCACAAACGGAGGAGGGTGGTTCGATCTAAACTCCAGGAAGTACCATTGAGAACACGTAGGGCATTGACGGGCCTCACACAGCGGGCTGCCAAGTAAGAGACATGGGAGTTTCCTACCGAGCGTGAGTCGCAGGAATTTCGTAGTTTCAACGAATGGAAGAGTAACAGGCCCAAGATGTAAAGTTGGTGGGAGAAACCAATTGCACCGCCAGAAATTCATATAAGCGGTTTTATCGGTGGATAAATAAAAGCCATTGTCAATGCTCCATGAGTAAAGAACGTCGAGACACCGCTGAAGATGCAGCTCAATGAGACAGGTCGGTGGAGAACTGCGATAGATAGTAAAATCGTCAACGAAAAGGGAGCCAGAGATACCCAGTGGGAGACAGGCCATTATACGGTTAATGGCGATAGCAAAGAAGACGAAGCTCAGGACGTAACCCTGAGTCACACCGTTTTCCTGGGTAAAGGTGTTCGACAGGGCAGAATCCACACGCACCTTGAAAACTAAATCTTTTAAAAATTGCTCAAGGAAATGGGGCAGGCGGCCACGAAAACCCCAAGTGTAGAGAGCACAGAGGATACCAGTGCTCCGACAAGTGTCTTTGGCCTTCTCCAAATCGATAAACACTGTCACAGTCTGGGATTTTCGCAGAAAACTATTCATAACATGAGTGGACAAAGTAACGAAATGGTCAACTGCACAACAGCTTGCTCGAAATCCACACTGTGCAGTGGTTAGTAAATTGCGAGACTCGAGCCACCAAACCAGCTGGGCTAGAATCATACGTTCCATCACCTTGCAAACACAGTTGGTGAGAGATGGGGCAGTAGCTGGAAAGAAGGTGTTTGTTCTTACTGGGCTTATGTATGGGTTTGACGGTGGTTTTACGCCATCGTTCAGGAAACATGCTCTCTGCCCAGATACGGATTTACGTATTAAGCAGAAAGTGCTTGCCCACAAGAGAAATGTGCTGCAACATCTGAATGTGGACAGCGTCTTGCCCTGGGGTGGAGGATCGTGATGAACTGAGAGCGCTATCTGGCTCCCTCACAGTAAAGACGGCATTGTAGCACTCACAAATCTAAGAAGAGAAAGGTATCGTTCGAGACGCCTCCCATCGTTTCCGATAGAGGAAGATAGGGTGATAGTGGGAAGAGCTCAAAATTTCCGTAAAATAGCAGCCCAAGATGTTGAATATAGCAATAGGGTCCACGGTGACATCGTCTGCTACTGTGAGGTCGGAAATTGGGGAAGGGATCTTGGTCCCAGAGAGCCGTCGGAGATTGGCCCACGCAACAGAGAAAGGGGTGGAACTCTTAAAAGAAGTAGTGAACGAAATCCACCTAGATTTTTTGCTATCCCAAAGAACGCGACGACACTTTGCATGCATCTGTTTATAATTAATTCTGTTTGGCATCGTAGAATGACGGTTGAAAGCGCGGAGAACACGTTTCCGTACGCGAAATGCGTCGCGGCATGCCTGAGTCCTCCAAGGAACTGTGACAAGTCGTGGTAAAGAGGAAATGCGAGGAATGAAACGTTCTGCAGCGGTAAGTTATCACGACTGGGGAAGCCTTGTTCTTCGAAGGTCGCCAGGGAGGAGTAAAGACGCCAGTCAGCCTTAGTAGGGTACTATTTGGATGTGCTTTAGTAGGTGTCAGAGAGAATGGACCAGTCGAAACGATGGGTAAGCTGGACAATACAGAATGGGAATACGTGTGCAAGGAGTCAGAAAGGAAGGTGGGTGCTCCCGTGTTAAGGCAAAAGAGGTTGATTAACAACGTCAGCCAAGGGAACCTGAGAGAACCCTAAAGGAGATGATGTGCATTAAAGTCGCCGAATAACAGAAATGTGTGGCGTAGCTCCCCAATAAGCTGGAGGAAGTCTGCCCTGGTGACACTAAATGATAAGAGGAATGTAAATGGTACACAGTCAGGTGAGGAAGGGAAAGGCGAACTGCAGCAGCTTGACGATGGGTAGTCAGGAAGATGGGTTGTCTATGAATACCATCCCATGATATGGAATTCCGACCTCAGGGAGAGGGTCGAAACAGACTAGGAAGAAATGCGAAAGCTCAAAGCGGTCATGAGGACGCAATTTTTTTTCCTGAAGGCAGAGGACCGGAGATGACTGCGATTCTAAAAGCAGCCATAAATCCTCATTGTAGGATCAAAGGTCGCGAACATTCCATTGGAGGAGAGTTATGATAAGGAAAAAATGAAGAGGTGTCACCTCGGTCGCTGCCGAGTGTCAGCCTGCAAAGATTCACTGCTACAGGGCACAGAGGCTGGAGGATCCTGCTCCATGGGGTCCACAGAAGCTTTGGCTTTCTTGTGCTGTCAGTTTGTGGAGTCCAATGCAAAAAAACGGTTGGTGGTGCACACCGGCGACAAGGAGGCCGGCTGAGTGAAGGTTTCGCATGGCGACGCCATCAAAGAGGATCTTTGAGTCGGATAAGCAGAAGACCATTTGCTTTTGTTGGGCTTTTGTTAGTCTTTCCGGTTAGCAGAGGAAGACTCAAGTGTTGTTTGGCAGGAGGGACGTAGAAAGTCTTCACGGGGGTACTCCTTCTGTCCTTTCCGCCCCTTGAGGCGAAGTTTGATGGCTCGTTGCACAGCTAGACGAGGGGACGGCGATGCTACCTTGACACTGGGTGATTTCACAACCTTGGAGGTGAATATGAGGTCACATGTCCTTCGTGGAGCGAGATGGACCAAGAACAGAACTATGCCAGAAGGTAGAACACACGGTTTACAAGTAGCCAATAACTTGCAAGTGACCGGCCGGGTAAGGCACTTTTTCTTTTACCCAGGTCTCCTAGACAGCCAGCTCCTCGAGATACACGGGACAGTAGCGAGAGGAGGCGGCATGGTCGCCATTGCAGTTGACACAGCAGGGAGAAGGAGGTGGATAATCGCCGTCATGCACCATCCATACCACAAGTTACACATTTGGCTGGGTGTCCACAAGGTGTTCTAGTGTGGTTGAAACGATGACACTGGTAGCAGCACATAGGATTCGGAATGTACAGTCAGACTGTGATAACTTCACCGCCTGCTTTGATCTTGGACGGAAGCACCACTCTATCCAAGGTGACAAAAAGAGTGCGGGTAGGCACTAAGGAGGAATCTACCTTTTTCATCACCTGATGGATGGCAAAGACACCCTGACCAGAGAGGTATGGCTGGATTTCGACCTCGGTCAAACCGTCGAGCAGCGTAGTGTAGGAAGAATTCAAAGTCCTATGGGCCTCGACACTTCCGAATAATAAACGGATTTGCCGTTGCGAAGGACTGACCGTCCTCACTACATAGCTACAAGCAACGGTGGGTCTTTGAATCGTTAGCCTCATTCCATTTACGTTTCATAGACGTGGATTGCGAAGATGATTGGCTCATTGCGAGAACATCCTCTATGATTGCTAGTGTCTCCTCTGATGGTGCACTCCTTCCAACTGGGGCCCCTTTCACAGGAGGACGCACCCACCTTAGGTGGTTGTTCACACCTTAGGTCACACCTCCCGAACACCTGACAGAGGGACCAATTGGCAATTTGGGAAGGTAGCAGCTCAGGCAGTCACCCTTCCCTGGGCCTGGCGTCCACCAAGGCGTACGTGTGAAACCTGCGTGTCGACCCGGGGCTGGGAATTACGCGCTACCCAGTCACCTGTGTCAGACGTGGGGGCCGGCCTTCAGGAGCGCACAGGGAGGAAGAAGAAAAAAAATGGTTCAAATGGCTCTGAGCGCTATGGGACTTTACTTCTAAGGTCATCAGTCCTCTAAAACGTAGAACTACTTAAATCTAACTAACCTAAGGACACCACACACATCCATGCCCGAGGCAGGATTCGAACCTGCGACCGTAGCAGTCGCGCGGTTACAGACTGTAGCGCTTAGTACCGCTCGGCCACCCCGGCCGGCGAAGAAGAAAAAGAGGAATCTCAAACGCCGAAGCGGAGGGAGGAGAGGAGGAGGGAAACAAAGAAAGGAAAGGGAAACAAAAAGAGTGGTGAGACTGCTCTTATGTCACTGACAGACAATGTGGAACATTCCCAATAACACCCATGGGAGGGGAAAAGATGCTGTAAAGCCTGCATCCCGTGGTAGCCAAGCACGAACCCGCCAAAAAGTGGCGATCCCCTGGGGATCCATCGAATGTTGCAGTCCTAACTTACCACCAAGCACAATGTAGATTAGGCTCTCTTTAACGCTGTGTCGTGACATTTCGCTGTATGGAAAACAGCTGTTGAGGATATCGCACTATTTTCTTCTATACAGAGGTTCAAACTCTACAAGGTATAGCAGCTATTATTTATAATGAATTTCGAGACAGTCTACACATTTCAGCGTTTCAAACAATGGTTAATGTCAGATCTGCTTACCGGTTATTTGGGCGATGATAAAAATATGGAGCAATGGTTTCTCTATTCTTCCTATGCAGTGAAAAGTTTAGTTTCATTGTAAACTAAGTACATAAAAGACTGCCGAGTTACTTTAATGTGGCCACCTTTCAAAAGCCTGAATAACCATATTTGCAACACGGACCGTGCAAGACGTGCAGGAAGAGGATCAATGATATTCTGGAAGGTACCGACGGCATCTAAGCCCTGCCAGCTCCAGTGCTTTATCCAGCTGCCCTTTGTTTCTTAGTTGAGGGTCCATGGAGCGTACAGCGCAATCGAAATGATTCCACCGATTCTCATCTGGGTTCAAATCCGGGGAATTTGGTCAGAAGAGTATGGCAAACTCTATGTTGCTCTTCGAACCACGCCAGCTGTGTGACATGCTGTGTTGTTCTGCTGCCAGATGCCATCGCGCAGAGGCAAAACAAACTGCATGTGGGGGTGGACATAGTCACCAAGGATAGATGCATACTTGTTGATTCAATGTGCATTCCAGAATAACGAGGTCACGAAGGGAATGCCATGAAACCATACCCCAGACCAAAACGCTCCCTAGTCCGGCCTGGAGCCTTCCGATGCTTGTTGTAGATTGTTTGCTTCCAGACGTTTCACGCCATACATGCAAGGCCATTTACCCGAACGAGCACTTACAGTATTCGCGCGCAACTTGCAGCCTTCGTTGCCTATGAACAGCATTAAGCATGGGTGGTACATGAACCACTGCGGAAGGTCTTACGCAACAACATTCACTGCACGGTCGTTTGCACTGTTGGTAGCCCCTTGGTTGCTCAACAATTGCCCGTCTTTTCGCCCGTTCACAAATCCGCAGGCGTCGTTCACCCCCGCCATCTATGGCCTATGGTGCACCACACCTGCCTCACGCTGGTTTTGGATAGCACCACTTAGCCGTGCACAGTATTTTAACCACGGCGCCACGCGAGAACTTTACAATCTTCGCCGTTTCGGAAATGCTTCCACTTTTGGCCCAATAGCCAATGATCATGCCCATTTGGTCTTAGATAAATCGCTCGTTTCTGCATTACAATAATAACTACACTATTTTTCGCGTCCCCCTGTCACGCTTTATATGCCCTCCTCTGCTAATGCTGTCACGTGCCGTCTGTGAATGATTATGGCACGTTGACGTTGAATATGGTAGTGGTGTCATTAATGTGACTGGACCGTGTGATTTTATTTCAGTTTTGTAATGAAGAGAGATATTTATGGGCAGTGATTGTTTCAATGCTAAGTGAAATGGAGCTAACGAGAGGCATCTCTGGGTTGTTTTAGTGTCGAATAATGAGTACCCTGCTCAGATAGTGGTGCAAAAATCAAGGTACGTAGCATCCGATAGCACTTATAGTAGTGAAATACCATTTTATTAGACGTTATCTTCACATATTATACGGAAGTAAAGCAATAATTTTAAAAAATGTATAACAACACGAGGTTGGATGGAGACCCTGGAGTTCATCAGTCCTACGGCCTCCACGCGACCTTATAGCTACCCTGAAAACACCGTCCGCAAATTGCATTATTACGTCATGGAACAGAATGGCCTGGGCGCCCATGGAACACGTAGCAGTCACAGAAGGCGTCATGAAAATTGCTGGCTAAGTCAGTGCCATTACTGACAACTGATGTCGCTGCTGGATAGAAATTTTTAATCACTCGAAAGGTCAGAATCTAGCTGCATTGGCTTGGGGATCATAATGAGTTACCCAGTTGGCTCCAAGATTCGTAACCAAAATGCAGAATGTGATTGAACGGCAGTTTAGTGCTCACGGCGTAACATCTAGTTATCTAATGGATTATTTGCTCTGTGTAGCATCTGCTACTCTCTGTGTCCAGTTACGCATTAAAGACGAGCCGTGACAGATTGCTGTTGGTTTAGGGGCCGAATGTGGAACGTCGTCCTACTAAGTAGCTGGGAGACTAGAAGCAAAGTTATTTTAAAGAAATACATAGGCGAACAGCAAAAAATATTGCAGATATGAGGAAAGGAAATCTTGAAGAAAAGAAGGCAAAGGAGAAGGTGAGACTTTCAAGCAAACATACGAACATGACTGAAAAGACTTTTCGGAAATGTGTCCTAGTAGACGTGCGAACGTTAAAATAATATTTGGCAAGAGAAATAATTGAAAAAATGAGTATTAAGGAAAAAGAACAGGAATTTGTGTTGGCCAGACATCACATTTCATCAGTTAATGTGTCACAATTACTATCAATGGAAGCAACTGCTAAGGCAGGCGATTTTCATTATATGCTTGCGTAGTTCAAGAGATGAATCACATACACAGTTAATGAAGATATTACCGACACTCTGCAATTAGTCCCCTATGAGGTCTATGAGGCCTTCAGAGGTATGAGGAAATGATTTACTGCAAATGATTAACGGTAGATGAACAATATCACAAAAAGAACGTGAAAAACTATTTTCATTGCATATATGAAGGAAGATAATGTCCTAAAACTGGAACAGTGCTGTGACTTATCGGGGACCACAATGTGCAAGTCAAGAGGTGAGGTACTGGCGGAAGCGAAGCTGTGAGGGACGGTCGTGAGTAATGCTTCGGCAGCTCACACTTCTTAGCTTACTTTCAGTTTTTCTTGTTTGAGGATGCTCGTATTTTTACTGCCCTCACATCTTGTTAATTAAGACTTAAGTACGCCTTGACCCACAACATAAAAAACAAAAAGGAAAGAAACAAGAAAAGACGCGGTAGTTGTATACGAGGACGTCTTGTCGCTGAGACATTCGAGTGTAGTTTTTAATGTTGGTTCTGTCGGAAGGACAGCCTTTGTGATGTACTTTGCTTGTACTTTTAAAGATGATTTGTTTAACATGCTTCCTGGTAAAAAGAGGGAGTGTTGGTGGAGCACTTGCATGCGAAAGGCAAAGGTCACAGATACGAGACCCGGTCCAGCACACAGTTTTAATCTGCCAGGAAGTTCCGTAATGTACAATATATTTGCTAGAATAAATACCTGTCGCATAGAACGGAATGTCCGGATAAGTGCGAGTGGCACTCGCACACAGAGGTTTCCGTTCAAACATAAATACGTATTTAAACAGTGGATACATCTGGGAATCGAGAATCTCTACGATTTCTGCCTGTTATCAACAACGTTACAAATAAGATATACGTCTACAAATTCCTGAGAAAAAGGGGACTTCAGAATGACAGACAGACTGTCGGATAAAAAATAACAAGAAAAAATATCTTTTCGTGTGTTATAATTACAAATTCATAATTTTCGGATTTTTCCCTTTATTTCTAGAGTGAAACCTTGCGTCTTGCCAAATTTCATAATCCTAGTCTAAGGAGAAGTACCCTATAGGTTTTAATGAGTGAGTTCCCGAGTATCAAAAACGTGATATAAATAGCCCTATCTTTTGATTCCATTGTCTTAGAAACCAATTTTAACAGCACCGTCGCGGAACCATAGACCATATATGTGACAAATGTCAACTTGGTACATCTACCTGTTCGTGAGAAAATGGTTTTTGAACAGTCGGACAGGCAGACAGACAGATACGGAACCCTACAAAAGAAAAAGATTCCAAACGAACAAATGAACAATCTGATTCCTCCTGAATGTAGCACAAAGGACCGTTTCTAAGTCGTAAATTAAATTATGGTATTGAGGAATAAGTTTTATTAGCTCTTTGGGAGTCAAGGACTTTGAAGAAAAAAAACAAACAAAAACGCTTCGGTCAGTAACAACAAAATCGGAAGCACCAGCCTTTAAAATGCAAGACATTAATTGAATCTATGTTATTATAATGATGAATGTATAGACCATTGTTACTGCCTCCATTAGACTTCAGCAGGATACCGGGCGATGTAGAATTGAAATGTGACACCTAAGGGAATTCAACGTTATTGGAACTATTCTGAGTTATTTCTTCAGTCCGTTAAACAGCGAAGGCGAAGGAATGCACGTTACTGGAATTTATAATTACAATGTGCTGGCTTGAAGGTAGTGGTGCCTCTCGTACAGATAAACTTCAACAACGAATGGCAGAGTAATAGAATAAGCTACAAAAAAAGGTTCCATTACAATAATAAAATGAAGAGGACACAAAAGTAATTCAAAGCAAGGTTACAAAGGATAGACTTAACATTCCACTTCACAAAAGACGTTTGTAATTAAAAAAATCCCTTACAAAGGCAAAAAAGGATTCTTTAGGAGACAGTAATGCGGCCAGAATGTATCCGTGCGTCAAACACAGTAATTTTAGGATTCATAATAGAAAATGAAGAAATTACAGAACAGCAAAGAAAAATGTTAGAAAGATATTAGGAAACAGAACGACAGTAGAAGATATATACAAACATGTTGAAAAATTACAGACGAAATTACGAAAAGAAGACTGATCTCCGATGAGTACGGCCAAATAATGTGTTCAAGCAAACTGACAAAAGCGCACAACACTTTGAAAAATTAAAAGGCCCAACTGACTTAGGAAAGTTAAAGAAGGGCTGGCAGAAGTTCTCATTAAAAAAATACAGAACAAACTAAAGGAATAGTTTGAAGTAGGCAGGGAAAAAAATAGATAGCCGAAGGGAGGAAAACAAAAAAAGAACAGTAAAAGGAATATCGGAGAAAGCATAAAGCAGGTTTCACGACCTAAATGTGATCTTTATCTCCCTTAAAATGTAAAAGAAAGAAAAATAAGAACAAAATAATGTATAATCAACAGATAAAACTAGTGCAAATTGGTGATGAAGTTACAGAATTAACTTGTGTATGTAGGGAAACTGGGACAAAAGACTGGATGAGCAATAAAAGAAATAAACAAATGGTACAAACGGCTCTGAGTGTTATGGTGAAATAAATGAAGTTTTCAAAACCAAGCCTCCACTATATCTTAATCCAATCGATTACTGAGGATTGCCCAACAAACAATTGTAGAAGCATTTTGGGATTTGCTAGGATATACAAGAAATTACAGAAATGGAACAGGGAGTACACTGGAATACAAGACATAGTTGTGAACGTAATGAACATCAATTGAAAATGCGAGGGGAATGTATTCAACCTTTGAGATACGTATATTATTTTGGTCTCACTGTAAATTTTATTCCTTATGTGATATCGATATGCATAACTCACACAGAACAAAACCATGTAACTGATAATCTTTGACTGTTGCTACAATATCTTTGTGTTGCTACACCGCCTCTGCCTCAGTTACACACGTTCTAAGCTGAGCAGTGTTGAGTATCAGATGTAGATTGAAGAATGGTCAGTAAATTTATTTTAGAAGTGTGATATGAGATGGATCGAACAGAAGTACAAATATTTTTGAAGCGGTTACGGAGAGAGAAGCTAAGGTGATTATCCGTGAGTTTTTCTGAAATGTTGCGAGAGTAAGGTAAGCATGCAAGAACATAGAATTGGTTTGTGTTATTGGGATTGTAGTAACGAAATTTTGATAGTAGAATTGTTATATGGATTGCTATGATAGGACGGTAAGATTCCCATTTCTTAAAGTTATTTCATACTACTGAGAAATTCAACTCAGTTTTAAAGCATTATTCTTGAAAATAGAGTTCCATTTTAATTTTGTCGGAATTCAGTTCTCACCAGTTAAAATTTCCACCCTTCATTCAGTTTATTATGTAAATATGTACATTGCACTTTGTGGTACACAATTTTCAGTGTAAGTTTTTTAATGTTGCTTTGCTGCTGTATGCTGTACGCTGCTTTTGAGAAATCTGCAAAAATATTTAAGACGCGAGGTAAGTGAAAATATAATATAGGGTCAGGAATTTCTATGTAAGTTAAGCTGTGCATTTATTTCAGAAGTCAGGTTACATTCAGAGAAGCGCTGCATTTTTATAGGAACTGTTAGCTTCAATTTGGTGATAGTGTTGAGCAAATCATAATAAGTCTTGTATAACTCAGTACACTCAGAGTTTTGCACAGCACACGAGTTTAAGCTAGGAATCTTTTTTGTGATCGTTTTTGAGAAGTTTTGATAGTTCTTGGAAGATTCAATCAGATAGAGAGAAGAACACAAGCAGTTAAGTTACAAGGTGAATAGACAGTTGATGGATCAATAAAGACATTACTGAGAAAAACAGCTAAAGACACACTGGTTTGACAGGGCGTATCACAACACAGACGAGTATAACTCGCTAGCAGGTAGTGAGTGGAGCTTTCTGCTCTAGGATGTAACAATAATGGGAGACGGCTTCACCTGTTGGAGAACAGAGTGTGGATGACGCCAGTGGGGTGTGATAGTCCACTATCTTGCGGATACAAAGACGAAGGTTCTCCATTAAAACACTGTGTGAAACTTACGCTCCTATTTGAAGTCATTAAACGGACGGCTATTTCTGCTATGTACTTACATACGACTGGATATTAGATCGTTGACAACCTAATTCGTTGATATGGAATTTGATTCGTTAAGCATGTCCTACATTGCTGTAAGAAAGTCGTTTGTTTTAAATTAAGTCGAACTTCTGGATGTAACAGTTCACAGTACATAACTGACACAAGATCTTTCTCATCATTTCTCTACCACAATGTGCGATTTTCAGAATGTAAACACTGAAATGACGCTTTTTACTCAGAGGAACACGACAGTATTGCATGAAAATTATTGGTTGAGATTAGAAACAGTTAAGCATTATCACCATAATAAAAAAGGCTTACACTTAATGTAAGGTGAAGCCTATCTTTGCCTCTGTCACACATTCTCTCCCATTCTAAGGACGTTTAGGTCATTCTACGCAATAGGCCTATGAATTTCCTTTTAAGATATTGCAAAATCAGGAATATACATCTCATTCCCTCCCCCCATGAGCCATTGACCTTGCCGTTGGTGGGGAGGCTTGCGTGCCTCAGCGATTCAGATAGCCGTACCGTAGGTGCAACCACAACAGAGGGGTATCTGTTGAGAGGTCAGGCAAACGTGTGGTTCCTGAAGAGGGGCAGCAGCCTTTTCAGTAGTTGCAAGGGCAACAGTCTGGATGATTTACTGAACTGGCCTTGTAACACTAACCAAAACGGCCTTGCTGTGCTGGTACTGCGTACGGCTGAAAGAAAGGGGAAACTACGGCCGTGATTTTTCCCGAGGGCATGCAGCTTTATTGTATGATTCAATGATGATGGCGTCCTCTTGGGTAAAATATTCCGGAGGTAAAATAGTCCCCCATTCGGATCTCCGGGAGGGGACTACTCAAGAGGACGTCGTTATCAGGAGAAAGAAAACTGGCGTTCTACGGATCGGAGCGTGGAATGTCAGATCCCTTAATCGGGCAGGAAGGTTAGAAAATTTAAAAACGGAATAGGATAGGTTAAAGTTAGATATAGTGGGAATTAGTGAAGTTCGGTGGCAGGAGGAACAAGACTTCTGGTCAGGTGACTACAGGGTTATAAATACAAAATCAAATAGGGGTAATGCAGGAGTAGGTTTAATAATGAATAGGAAAATAGGAATGCGGGTAAGCTACTACAAACAGCATAGTGAACGCATTATTGTGACCAAGATAGATACGAAGCCCACATATACTACAGTAGTACAAATTTATATGCCAACTAGCTCTACTGATGATGAAGAAATTGAAGAAATGTATGATCAAATAAAATAAATTATTCAGATAGTGAAGGGTGACGAAAATTTAATAGTCATGTGTGACTGGAATTCGAGCGTAGGAAAAGGGAGAGAAGGAAACGTAGTAGGTGAATATGGATTGGGGCTAAGGAATGAAAGAGGAAGCCGCCTGGTAGAATTTTGCACCGAGCACAACTTAATCATAGCCAACACATGGTTTCAGAATCATGAAAGAAGGCTGTATACATGGAACAAGCCTGGAGATGCCTGACAGGTTTCAAATTGTTTATATAATGGTAAGACAGAGATTTAGGAATCAGGTGTTAAATTGTAAGACATTTCCAGGGGCAGATGTGGACTCTGACCACAATCTATTGGTTATGAGCTGTAGATTAAAAATGAAGAAACTGCAAAAAGGTGGGAATTTAAGGAGATGGGACCTGGATAAACTGACTAAACCAGAAGTTGTACAGAGTTTCAGGGAGAGCATAAGGGAACAATTGACAGGAATGGGGGAAAGAAATACAGTAGAAGAAGAATGGGTAGCTCTGAGGAATGAAGTAGTGAAGGCAGCAGAGGATCAAGGGCTAGTAGAAATCCTTGGGTAACAGAAGAAATATTGAATTTAATTGATGAGAGGAGAAAATATAAAAATTCAGTAAATGAAGCATGCAAAAAGGAATACAAACGTCTCAAAAATGAGATAGACAGGAAGTGCACAATGGCTTAGCAGGGATGGCTAGGGGACAAATGTAAGGATGTGGAGGCTTATCTCACTAGGGTTAAGATAGATACTGCCTACAGGAAAATTAAAGAGACCTTTGGAGGAAAGAGAGCCACTTGCATGAATATCAAGAGCTCAGATGGAAACCCAGTTCTAAGCAAAGAGGGGAACGCAGAAAGGTGGAAGGAGTATATAGAGGGTCTATACAAGGGCGATGTACTTGAGGACAATATTATGGAAATGGAAGAGGATGTAGATGAAGATGAAATGGGAGATATGATGCTGCGTGTAGAGTTTGACAGAGCACTGAGACCAAAAAAGGACCCCGGAGTAGACAACATTCCATTGGAACTACTGATGACCTTGGGTGAGCCAGACCTGACAAAACTCTACCATCTGGTGAGCAAGATGTATGAAACAGGTGAAATACCCTCAGACTTCAAGAAGACTATAATAATTCCAATCCCAAAGAAAGCAGGTGTTGACATATGCGAAAATTACCGAACTATCAGTTTAATAAGTCACGGCTGCAAAATACTAACGTGAGTTCTTAACAGATGAATGGTGAAACTAGTAGAAGCCGACCTCGGGGAAGATCACTTTGGATTCCGTAGAAATGTTGGAACACGTGAGGCAATACTGACCCTACGACTTATCTTAGAAGCTAGATTAAGGAAAGGCAAACCTACGTTTCTAGCATTTGTAGACTTAGAGAAAGCGTTTGACAATGTTGACTGGAATACTCTCTTTCAAATTCTGAAGGTGGCAGGGGTAAAATACAGGGAGCGAAAGGCTATTTACAATTTGTACAGAAACCAGATGGCAGTTGTAAGAGTCGAGGGACATCAAAGGGAAGCAGTGGTTGGGAAGGCAGTGAGACAGGGTTGTAACCTCTCCCCGATGTTATTCAATCTGTATATTGAGCAAGCAGTGAAGGAAACAAAAGAAAAATTCGGAGTAGGTATTAAAATCCATGAAGAAGAAATAAAAACTTTGAGGTTCGACGATGACATTGTAATTCTGTCAGAGACAGCAAAGGACTTGGAAGAGCAGTTGAACGGAATGGACAGTGTCTTGATAGGAGGATATAAGATGAACATCAACAAAAGCAAAACGAGGATAATGGAATGTAATCGAATTAAGTCGAGTGATGCTGAGGGAATTAGATTAGGAAATGAGACACTTAAAGTAGTAAAGGAGTTTTGCTATTTGGGGAGCAAAATAACTGATGATGGTTGAAGTAGAGAGGATATAAAATGTAGACTGGCAATGGCAAGGAAAGCGTTCCTGAAGAAGAGAAATTTGTTAACATCGAGTACAGATTTAAGTGTCAGGAAGTCATTTATGAAAGTATTTGTATAGAGTGTAGCCATGTATGGAAGTGAAACGTGGACGATACATAGTTTGGACAAGAAGAGAATAGAAGCTTTTGAAATTGGGTGCTACAGAAGAATGCTGAAGATTAGATGGGTAAATTACATAACTAATGAAGAAGTATTGAATAGGATTGGGGAAATGAGAAGTTTGTGAAACAACTTGACTGGAAGAAGGGATCGGTTGGTAGGACATGTTCTGAGGCATCAAGGAATCACCAATTTAGTATTGGAGGGCAGCGTGGAGGGTAAAAATCGTAGAGGGAGACCAAGAGATGAATACACTAAGCAGATTCAGTAGGATGTAGGTTGCAGTAGGTACTGGGAGATGAAGAAGCTTGCACAGGATAGAGTAGCACGAAGAGCTGCATCAAACCAGTCTCAGGACTGAAGACCACATCAACAACAACATCTCATTCATAGTTTTAACTTCCCATTACTAGTGCACATTTATTCAGTTACGATGTGTGTAGAAAGGAATTTCGACAACAAATGGATTATAGACTACAATGATCATATTATATGCAGCAAAATAATACTCCAGTGTTTTGTATGATTAATATTTATTCGACTTCCGCAAATAAAACAAACTTGTACATTTTAAACTAGTGTAGTTTATCACAATTCTAGTTCACTGTCATTCGAAGATAATTAGATTAATTTATGTGGTATTACTTTCGTTTCCGTTAGCGAAATCTCTCTGTCTGAGCCATACTGGACTGTAATACCAAGTGATTTTCAAGCCTCACCTGGGAACTCATCTTCAGAAATAAAGTTTTATTTAGGCACTTCACCAACGAATCAATGGAATTCTGTCGACATACGCATTCCATCACTTGTGAAATCACGTGCCCTCTCCATACCTTGCCACCATTTGTTGCTGTAAGATATATCATGCAATGTAACCATAACACAGTCATGTCTCTTGTAGAACAGGAGTTCTACGTTAATACAAAAGACCTCAGTGCTGAGGCACATTTTTTTAACGAACAAAACAACTTGTCTTGGCAAACAGACGTGACAGTTCTTCATTTACACCGGACATGCTGTTAAACACTCTTCATTTACACAGTTGTTCTTCTGCTACGACTTTATTACATCACTGAAATGACTATGCCGCTCCTTGCGGCGACAGTTGGTTGCTGGAGAAGCTTGATTTTCCTCCTGCATTACTTGCTTACTTCACACACCGTGTATAACTTCCTGTTGTTATGAACAATATGTCATGATTGAGGGGAACATCTATTAACAATACTACATAGCAAAATTAGCATTATATATCGAGCTTTGATGCGCAGAAATTATTAATAATTTCCGGAGGAGCGGTTCCCAGAACGGAGAAACACCTTCCAACGTAACAGTTAGCACACAGAAAAATAAACATACATGCACAAAAAAGAATTTATATGTCAAAATTTTAAATAATTTTTTCCTACTCACTACATTCATTCGGTGGATTTCTCAAATATAAACAATGACATAAAACATACAATGCGTGGACAGGTGCTGTGACACCAGCTGCGAACAGCAAAGGACACTATATCAAACGTGAAATTCGGTCAAATAAACAGGTATCAGAGGATGAAACATTACAGTCGTTTAAGAAAAATCTACGGCAACGTCTATTGTATATCCATGAGAGAAAAGTTGTAAAAATGCTAGGCTCTGATGCAAGCGCATGACTGAACTTCGCGGAAACGCTCTGAACATTTGTGCCGTATTTGACTGGTGTATTATATTTAGACGCAGTATTTTGATCTACAACTTGTTACTTGCCCTGTCCTTAGTGAACTTACATTCTGTAGACATGAAAGTTTACAGTAAGGGAGTAAAAACGTCGAAATGAATAGTCCATATTTAAGCCAAAAGTATTGTTTTAGCTACCGTAAACTGAGTATATTTTGAGAATGCAGACTTTCTTGGCGAATCTCTATGACAAAATATTCTCTGGTTGACGGCCGACTCAATTCGTCGTCCTCCGGCAATTGACTCTGCTGTCAGCCAGAGAAAATTTTATCACTCAGTACATTTTGACCAATTTTCAGATTCAAATGTGATTATCATGACTGTTCTGTGATGTTTACGTTAGTGAACATAGGGACTTGTATGAAAGGATTGCATACTAATTAGTACAATACATTTTCTAAAATGCAGAGGAAATAATGGAAAAAATGTAAATGGTCAAAGGTAGTATGGATTTGGGGAAATATTAATCGGCCTATACTTCTACCATAACCATCAACTACTATTTCATTTGTGGTCAATATTTCAGAAACACAATGAAACTTTGGCCACCCAGGAGTAAATACATTCTTCTAAAGTTTACTTAAATGTTGTATTCAGTCTGATAAAAGAAAAAACCTAGTACGGTACATAAATCAAACAGTACGATCCATCATCGAAATTATAAATGTAATGATAGGTACTACGACGGAGAACCACGCACAAAACTCCAAATTTAGCTGCGTGCAATACCATCAGTTTCATCCTCTTATACCTAAATCCTCGTTTCAAAATTTCCGTTGCAGCTAGAATTAAGGTTATCTGTTCCTAATTCATAGAGACAATATTTGGCATTTGTGGCCAAACTAACTTCATTCCTTGTCTTCGGAGATATTTCATATATATTTCACCTGAATTACCGTCTGAACTAAAACAGCTTTCAATTTGAGCAATATATGACTGACTTGTTTGTCTTATTTATAGGCACAGCGACAATTACAAATGAGCCACCGTCTGTATACCGATGGATAAGGCATGTATTTCTTAGTTCCACAATGTCATTTACATCAACACATTAATAAATTGCTTATCTGTTATCCTGGGATAACAATGACCAGTGGTCAAAATAACCCTGAAACAGAGAAGTCGTGTACATGACCTTAGAAATCGTAATATGAAGGGCTTATTTCAATAGTGGTAAAAGTCCATTTTTGTTCATATTGAGATACAGAGTCCTAAAGTTAAATGAGCGCTGAAAAATCTGCAGTTGAGATACCAGAAATATTCAAGCATATGGCTTCTTGCTGAAGATGAAACTTCCTTTCTGTTTGTTTGGCTCATTAATTTCAGAAGCATTATAGACAGAAAAGTGAAGGTAATGGACTTGTACCACTATTGAAATAAGCCCTTCATATAGTGGCAGATACACACCGATCAGCCGGAACATTATGACCAATTACCTAATAGCCCGTATGTCCACCTTTGGTACAAATAACAGCGGCGACACATCGTGGCATGGAATCACAATGAAGCCTTGGCAGGTCGCTGGAGGGAGTTGGCACCACATCTGCGCACACAAGTCACCTAATTCCCGTAACTTTCGGTGAGGACAGCCATGAACTCTGGCGCCACGTTCAATCAGATTCCCAATGTGTCTGATCGGGTTCAGATCGGGTGAGCTGGGGGCAAGCACAGTAGGTGGAACTCGCCACAGTTTTCCTCGAAGCACTCTAGCACACTACTATGGTTGCTCACTTGAATGTTCCCCAGAGCATAATGAAGTCGCCGCCAGCTTGTCTCGGTCCAGCAGTACAGGTATCAAAGAGCTGCCCTCCCATCGGCATGATGAAGTAGGTGTTGGGATTCATCAGACCACGAAACGCTCTGCCACTGAATCAACGCCCAGTACCGATGGTCACGTGCCAATTTCAGTCGTAGTTGCCGATTCGTGGAGTTAACATTGGCACACATATGGGTCGTCGGCTGTAGAGGCCCATCGTTAGGGGTGTTCAATGCACTGTGTGTTCAGACATATTTGTGCACTGAGCAGCATTAAAGTCAGATGTTAATTCCACCATGGTTCGGTGCCTATCCTGTTTTACCAGTCTAGGCAGGCTATGACTTTCGACACCTGTAATGGGTGGCCGCCCAACCCCACGATGTCTGGACATGGTTTCACCTTGATTTCGCCACTTGGTGGAGAAACGCACCACAGCGCTCCTCTAACACCCGACAAGTCGTGCAGTTTCCGAAATGCTCGTAGCCAGCCTCCAGGCCATGACAATCTGCCCTCGGTGAAACTCAGATCGTGTGTCTTCCGAATTTCACACACGGACAGCACAGTCGCTGATACTACGTGCACTGTCCGTTTGTCTAGCAGGCGAGGCTGCTATCGTATTGACGGGTTTATATTGACAGTAGGTCTGTGGTCGTAATATTCTGGCTGATCAGGTATACACGTGAAGAAAAAACCGATCAGTGGTCTGTTTTGTGAATAAATCTACTAACATACAAAATATAGTTGTAAACACTAATCGCTTTGCAGTTAAATGATATCGCCAACTTGTTTACGTATATTAATGGAACTTTACCATAAAACAGCTTATATTAAATGCCACACCGAGCCACCAAGAGATGTAAAACTTTTGGTGTATGAGTGATCTCAGCAATCACGGCGGTCAAAGTATACCTAGTTTATGACACAGCATTTCCAGTAGAAAGTAAAAGCGGACTTTCCGCTTCTGTTTTTTTATATGCAGGTAAGTTAAGTAACCATTTTTACACAAATATACGTTTGTATTTCGACCAATAATACTACTATAAAATGTTACCTACGATGTTTTGATCTCTGCGATACGGCGGAGTGCATAAGTCTTGACTTAACTTTTACGGCGTTGAGGCATTCGCAAGTTATAGTCTCTAACCTCCTTGTGTCTGCTATCCGACAGACATTTCAGCATCTGCAATTGGCAGAAAGAGAATTCACGAAGTAAGTCGGTCAGCAGAATGGCAGCGAGCAGCCTGGAGAGTTCTTGAGAGTGGGTATTGTCTGGGCACTCGACCGTTGCTGGCCGCTTGAGGGATGAGGTGCCGCCATGGTGCGGAATCAGAGCTCTCAAAATAATTTCACGGCCACTCGGTAGAAGAATAGTGCTTAAGATACGGAAGGTATACGATTTGAAAGTAACTTCTAAACGCCTCAAGCGATTTTAAAGAATCATGTCATGAGAGATAGCACTTTAACAGCTGTAGTTAAACACATTTTTACCATTATTTAAGTGGTGGCGACTGAGTTATGATCCAGAATGTAAATTCCAAGAATTAAAAAGAACATTTTAAAGCAAAATAAATTGCCAAGCAATAAACGTAACAGCAGTATGAGCCAGTAAACGACTATAACTAACTTTGGCCACTTACCTAACAGCATCAAACGTCTGACAGATAGCCATATAGCATTTAAAAGGACATTAAAAGAATTTCTTAATGGAAACTCCTTCTACTCATTAGATGAATTTTTGGATATAGTAAGTGCGTAATTTCCCCAAACCCCACCAGAAGAAAAATTAAAAATATTAAATGTTATGTAATATTTTGTGTAATGTAATATCTTTTATAGACACTTTTTATTAACCTGACACGTTCCACATCATTACGAAGTGTCGTATTCATGATCTATGGAACAAGTACTAATCTAATCTAATCTCTCTAATCTGTAAACGTGTAAACTGCATTATGTTTAATAGTAATTAATATCAAACTAGGATAAGTTAATCTCACTGATAGAAAAACAAATAATGAGGAAATCAATTCCTCAGTAAAAATCTAATGGCACCACCGTGAAATTCTACTCTTAGTTCATGTGTAACACATGTAATAATAAAAAGTTAAATGTAAATTTGAGTTTTTCGCAAAGACAGATGGCGTATAATGTGTCCTCCATACTGGATAAAAACAGTTGGCCTTGACAAACCACGGGTTGATGAGAGGAGTGTCGGTCATAGCTTAAGTGATTGAAATTTTTCAGGCGATAATTTCGTGGACTTGTAAAATTTTGTGCAGGACTTCAGAAGCTTCAAAAAATTTCAACTGCTAGTTTGATTAACTTTAAACAGCATCGCTTTCGGACTTCAGAACACTTCGACATTAACTTCGTAGACTAAATCTGAGCAGCAACGCTTTTGGACTTGTAAATTTTTCTAAATAGGTTCTTGAACTTTAACATTGGATACCAACGTTTGTAAGTTTTTCATATTTTGTCGGCCGTTGCAAACAATTCAACTTCACCGTACTGGGACAAAAATGAATAAGCGCGCTGTACGAATGGTAAATAAGATCCAGGACTGTGTTTATCTGTAATGCACTTGGTCGCGTGTCACTTTTGTAGCGCTGGGGTGTTCTTATTTGAGGCACAGTAGCAAGCAGTTAAGTTTTTAGAGGAGATTTGATGTTGTAAAGCTGAGAGAAATTATCTGGAATACTTTATTATGGATATGAAATCTAATTTGTAACCATACGCTATTTACTGTTTGATGGAGAAGACTTTTTGGAGGAATTTTTCGAAGTAACCAATATATGCGAGAGAATGAAATGTTCGTCTGTCAGAACATTAATTGAAGGAAATCTTTGTCCCTCAGTAACTAATACTATTCATGATCAGTGTTAATTTGATTGTTTTTCATTATGTCACAAATAACGAAATTGCTTTAAATGTCTAATTTTTGTAATGAGAGAATCTCGTAATCGTTACTCTCTTCTTACGTTGTATAGAATTTTTTTGGCAATAATCAGAGTTAAATTTTTGAAGAACAATTTTCTTTAAAGTAAGACCTCCCTGCATGAGACTTAGTAAAGTTTTGAAGATTTTGTCATGAATGCATTACACTTTACGCCACACGAAGACACAGATTGTTTCTGACAAGCAAAATACCAAGCTTGTAGTGAATCGTTTATTTTTTCTTTAGATGCTGCATCTGCTGATTTCTATTTGCTTTCGAGAACGTCAGTACACCAGATACAGAACAACTTGCTGAGTATGAGGTAAATTATTTTCATTTCAGGGGAGACCTCACTTTGCATTCGTATGAGGAAACAGTTCGTAGTCAGAATTATCAGACGTTGTGCTAGGCAAGCAGATTAATTTACAGTGAACAGTGTATGTAATGCCAAACAGTTATTTTTCGTCTGAGTGGAGCATTATTTTATTTTTGTGGACATCTTAAGTCAGAATTGCACTTCATGACACGCAACTTTCGTAATGTACTTCAGTATTGAGTTTCAGTTAAACCGTGTTCACTGAGTACACAATTAGTTACGTCTGGCATTTAGTTAGATTAGTTTTCATTGCCTCAAATTCATTATTTCACTAAGTTTACAGTTCTGCTTCACGCCCCTGTTCACATGCGGAACACAGGGCCTGCCAACTGCTAGCATTGCTCAGCAGTTGAATACAGTATCTAAAGCACACATAACACGAGGAGAAAGTTTTTGAAAAAGAATATTCAGTATCGTCGTTTACAGATAAAATTTTATAGAAAGTTACATGTGGCGTACCGACCTTAGCACATACATAATTTAGCTAGGTCTTTGTCGTTTCTTTCGCAACGTCAGACAAAAGTTTAATAAGCCATTTTTATTTCGAAATAACAGACATTTAGTATTTAAAACATTACAAGCAACACAAACCATCTTGCGTATAAGAGATGATATTAGTAGATGTTAAATGAACAATTTACAGGGTAATGAGACAGCCATAAGACCACCTCCTAGACGCGGACGTGGACAACCAGCGTTAAATGGACCACACATTTAATACACCTCTTAACTTGGCTGTGCACTAAAGGTGGAGCACTTACGGTAAAGGTAAATACTTTTCTCGATTCCTAGGAGGAGCAGCAAGATTAGAGTTTAACATCGTGTCGACGACGAAGCTATGAGAGGCGAAGGAGAAGCTCAGATTGAGGAAAGATGGAGAAGATTATCAGCCATGCTCTTTCAAAGAGAACACCCCGATATTAGCTTCTAGTGATTCCTGGAAATCACTGAACATTTGCAGTCACATAGTCGAACGAGGTTTTGGAACGCCGTCTTCCCAAATAAGAATCCATTGTCTTGCTACTGCGCCACATCGCTTGGTTGAATTCCAAGAGCTGTGAAAATAACGATAAGATGGCCTAAGGGAGCGTGGCTAGGTTACATTATGGAACAGGCAGGAATATCATAGCTGAAGACAGCACAGCAATGCTGTGCACATTAAGGAGGGTAGGACGTCAAACGGGTCGACTTGAAGCAGGAGAGGCACCACAGCACATTTTAATTTCCACTGTCTATACTTTTACAAATAAATTCATAAAACTTTGTCAGCATGATATGCAGACAAAGTTTTACGAATTTATTTGTAAAATTATAGACAGTGGAAATTAAAATGTGCTGTAGTGCCTCTCCTGCTCCAAGTCAGCTCGCTTGACATCCTGACCCCCTTAAACGGTTTCTGCTAGTGCTGCTGATGTTGTGTGCGTTGTTCAGTGAATATGTCTAAATTTTTGCTTTTAAACACCCTTTAGACTATCCCGAAGACAGCAAGAGCAGATAAATGCAAGAAGTATAGAACAGCGACATCGAAGTTGCTGACCAGAATAATGTACAAAATAATGGCAAAGAAAACTGGGGACATGTTCGCTGACGATCACATCTGCTTTAAGAAAGATAAAGGAATGAGAGAGCAGATATGATGTTACTCTTGATAGCGCAAACAAACTGTAAGAAAAATGAATACATTTTCATAGGATCAGTTGACCTAGAGAAAGCGTTCGACTGTGTAGCGTGAGGCACGTTGTAATTCTCAGACAAACGCTAGAGGGAAAGTCGGGTAGTATACAATATGTACACCTACAGAGATAAAAATGAGAAAGGACGATCAACAGAGAAAGAAACGGAATCGTAAAATCCGTCCACATTGCCTGGGGCGTGGGAGGGAGGCATCGGTACCGATCTGCCGCCATGTCATCCTCTGCCAGTGGGGTCATCGGAAGTGGTACGAGGGGCGTGGGGTCAGCACATCGCTCTCCCAGTCGTTGTCGCTTTTGGTTACCCGGAAACGCTGCGACTCGCTCAAGAAGTTCCTGAAATGGCGCCACGAGGCTGAGTTGACCCCGTTCCAGTTCTCCCACCAAGGAAAAATCTCTGACAGTATCAGGAATCGATCCCAGGTCCTCTGCAGCCAGCCGCACTTACCACTGAGCTACAGTCAATAGAGAAATACTCAGATTATAAAAGGGCTTAAGGCAGGCATGCAGTCTACGTACGCTACTCCGGAATATTTCTGCAGAAGAGCTATGAAGCATATCAAGGTTTCAGAAGTTCTGCTTATATATCAAGGGTGAAAATATATCAATGATCAGATTCTTTGATGAAATTGCTACCCTTTGCGAAAATGAAGGAAAATTACAGAATTTGTTGAATTAATGAGCATATATTATGTATTTAAACCAAATCAACGAAAGATGAAAAAACTGAAGAGCGGCAGGAATAGAATCAGCGACAGACTTACGTCAAAACTGGGAACCAAATAGTAGTTGAAGTAAAGGCTTTAATTTGACAGAAGAAGAGAATATATGCGTTGTAGTTGTGGTACTAGAGAATGCTACGAAAGGCAAGCGTTCTGACAAAAAAAGAAATGTAGTTCTAAGCAGAATGTCATAAGGGAATATGTGGAAAACACTAGCTAGAAGCAAGGACAGAATGGTGGGATATTTGTTAGGATCCGCAGTGGGCAACAACTGCAGGAGAACGGAGACTGCAGTTTGTAGAACAAATCGTGGAGGACACTGCGTTCCAGTGCTTCTCTTACAAGGGGTCTATCAGTTTTTTATTTATTACTGATTTTGATGAGTCCTAGTTATGTTCTAGATGGACGTCCTGAGTACCTGGCTACCGGCTTTTCAAGCGAAGACCCCAAGTTTACGAGAAAATAGATGCTGAATTTTTGCGGGTACCTCCCACATTAGTAGCGACGGTCATGTTTCGCCCGAGCGAGCGTAGTGCACGGAGTTTTTACGGTTACCCCGCCCGCTGTGGGCGTTCGAAAAAATGGTTCATATGGCTCTGGGCACTATGGAACTTAACATCTGTGGTCATCAGTCCCCTAGAGCTTAGAACTACTTAAACCTAACTAACCTAAGGACATCACACACATCCATGCCAGAGGCAGGATTCGAACCTGCGACCGTAGCGGTCACGCGGTTCCTGACTGAAGCGAATAGAGCCGCACGGTCACACCGGCCGGCTGTGGGAGTTCGAACCCAGCCCGTGCACCTTTCTCTTATTCAGTTTCATCGTACAAAAAGTTATTGAATGCAACATGTCATGCAAAATTATTCAAAAATAGTAGTAATTTCATTAACGAATCAATTATTACAGTAGACTTTCTTCAAATGTGTATTCCGTTTGTTACAGTATGTTACAGAATCGTCTTACACGCTATCACTTGCATTACTTGCTGTGCTAGAACATAATTCTGGTTGGTGTTTGTTGCAGAAGCAACAGAAACACAAACTCCTAGAGTACCAAGAACATTTAATGAAATCTGCTGCCTTGTATGTGAAATGTCAGTGGAGACACTGCGACGGGTCAGGCTCTTATCGCGCAGTTTCCTTTCCCTGAAAGAAAATCCACCTACCTCGTTTCTTAGGTAGTTGCTGCACTCGCCTCTCCTGATAGCAGCTACTGGAAAAATTGCAGAAAAGCAGTGTTGAAGAAACTGCAATTTAATAGCCGCTCACCGGAGGCCGCGATACATGTTTGCTGAAATACAATCTATGAGCAATCTTCCTAAATAAATTGAGTTATTGGAATGGTAGTAATTGTTTACTCAAACGAGAACGCGAAGTTGGTAATTCTATTTAAGCTCTTTATTGTCTTTAAACCTGATCATCAGCCCGCTAATCTACGTTTGAAGAAAGTTCAGTTCACAATTCTATCCACACTCAAACCCCGCCAGAATTAGCTTTCAAAGTTACGGAATTTACTTAACTGCAACACAGACGATTTTCTAACATACACGTTTGCAGTCGATGTTCAATAATAGTTCGTTTTTTAACGTTAATGCTCGCCATAAGCACTTAGTAAAAGTTTACGAAGTACCGCCACGCTTTTAATTATTAAAGTTACTCGCGTCTTTCGCGGAACGAAAAGTCACAACTCGCTCAAACTCACACTACGCGTTACTGGACTCTTCCAGTCTCAAATCGCACAGTACCGAACCGGTGAAGCCGTTTTATGACTTCATTTTACACATTATTCGCGAGGACACATCAAGCATGTCTCTTCTCGATCACAGTTCCTTCGCGACTCCCCATCCACTCGCGACTCACTCTCCTAGTCTGCCAACCGTCCTCGCATCTCATTGGCTCACACATCACACAGCCAATCAGAATTAACTCTTTGGGTGCGCCTCGCGCCAAAATCTAGCACGCACCAGTCATGACTTCTGAATCATTTACGTCATGATTTCTTGTTACACAAAATTTACTGTATAATTTAACAAACCGAAAGGAAAACTAGACTTTACTTTATTTCCAGAAATTATTTAAATACTCGCGAACGTTCTGGCTGCTTGTACAATACCATACACTCTTGGACATCCGACATTCACTAAGATGGGGAACCACTGGCGACTCTGTTCCCACGGTTACATCGTCTGAACACTTGCGAGTTCCAACCTAGATTTTATACACTTGCAAAGAATGGCGAATGTCCCTCTTTCATTCACTCAGGCACACTCATTCACTCTCACCTACTCATATAAAATAACTGTTCACAAAAATTCAAAACATTTATGGTTATAACAAAGTTATAGGTGAATTTCTAAAAGTAAAATTCTCAAAATAAATACAAAAGCACGGAAGGTGATTTTGTTTCATAGTTGGATGGTCACTGAAGGTGATCTATACATAATGGTATTTATTTAGACTCGAAAATTGTAGAAATTTGCGTTTTCTGTAAGATTTTTCTAATTTCCAAAATATGCAGGTTTCAAAGCTCAAATTTGGATGACTTATATTTATTCATAACAGAAACTAGTATATTAACTTTTAATTTCCTCAGGTTCCTCAGTTAGAAGTTATTAAAGATGAAAGTTCCACGTTATACACGCGGCTAGTTAGCGCACAGGTCTTACATTCTCACGGTACAGACATGCCATATGGTCGTGACGTCAGACGAACGGACACCGGTAATCTGCCCGCTACAGCACATATGCTAATCTGATGGCTACTTTACAGTCTGTCTACATTTCACAGTAAATATTTGATAGAAAACTGTGCGCTCGCACTAGTTGCGACGCCACACACCTCCTGAGGAAACTAAATTTTTTCATTCATGACAAACTTTTAGTTTTCTAAAAAATTTTCTATTAAAGATTTACTCAAACAGCTATTTAACATTTATAGTTCCTGTACATCAATCATCCACTTATACCTAGGGCTGACGACCTACAAAACATCTTATATCTAAACATGCACTTTTATCATCATTCAAAAAAAATTTTTCAGATTACAAAATTCTATTTACAAATTCCTGAAAGAGAAAACAAACCTAAATACTATCTTGATGTACGTCACACGCACACTAACACTACTATCGCTATGGTGAGCGTCACTTTTTTACCACTTACACTTAAGATTTTGATAGCACTCGTAGTTCGACCGGGTCCTGCTTGGGAGGTCCATTTCAAGTCTCGTGCTACCACCTCTGTTTACTTCGGCGCACCTGAAACATCAGCTGGCCTCAGTTCCCTTTCTAACTGCTACGTCTTAACCTACAGCAGCGATAAATGGCGCTATCTGCTTGACTCTAAAGTCTCATATTTTTGATAAAATTTACTTTACAGTATGTACAATTTTCAAATTTTTTTTTTTTTTTTTTTTTTTTTAAGTGAAAAGTGAATTGACTTTCCTAATGCAGTACCGAAGTGGCACATTTACTCTTTAATTACTTCTTCATCTCATAATCAAACAAGTTATGGTTACATAAGAAATACTAAGAAAAACAATTCCTACAAATAGTTCACAAATACATAATAAATCTCCGCCAGCACTGGTGACTCTCCAGTTCCTGTACAATACACAACAATATAAAATATACACAAAATTATCAATATTACAATTCTGTCTCCAGGCAATCTCCTGTAGTCCTGTATCATAAATTAAACACTGAAAAATACATATTTACTTATTCATTTATCAACACTACAATCCTTATACTAATCTCTACGACAAACTTGGGGAGCTTTGTGTGTCTCTGGTCAAAAATGGAATCGATGTCATGGGTACTTTCCTCATCTCACATATCTGGAGTTACTTCAATTTCTTGTCAACATCAGGTTTTCTCTAGTCACATTCGGGTTTAATTTACAACTCTCATACTCATACTTCACACACTCAGGTTAGTATTTGTTAAAGCGTTTCCTACTAATCTGCGAAACCTCGTTACCCATACTTTCTAACATACATCCACCTCCTGAGTTACCAACGTCGCCTCAGCTCTGTTTACATTCGTAGCCTCACTTCCTTTTGTTTACAAACATCTCCTCTGTTTACCAACAAACGCCACCTCTGGTTACCAACATTAAGCTTTTTATTTACTCACCTTCGTAGCCTCACTTTTTCCTAATATCGAGCTAGCCAAACACTATGCTCATTCTTTCTCCTTTTCTCACATATTTCTCTTCATTTGACAGTCAGTCCTGCTGCACTGTCCCTTTAACTTAACTTCCTTTACCCCTTTGACAGTCAACCTTGTTGCACTGTACCTTTACTCATTTTACCACTAAATCACCTCCTGAGGCTCTGACTTCATTGAACAGACAGTTTTGCTGTACTGCTCCATTTCCTTTCCTAAACATTAGCTTAATGCTACGTCTTAACATATCGTTCTGTTACTTAACAAACAGCTTCAATGTTCGTCACCATATTTTCTGAGGCTCTTACATTTCTTAGTTATTTTACCTTTCTAAGGGCATTACTCACACCTTAGGCCAAACATTTACTTTACTGAGACTTATTACTTATCTGAGGTATCTTAATCCTTTTTGATTTTCTCTTACACTCATTCCTTACGCTTAACCTATACTGCACTGAGGTTCTTTCCTACTCATTACTTAAACACTTTATCACTTAAAAACTACGATAGAGAAGAAGGAAAGACGATAGAATTTTAGTTCTGAATGAAAGAAGAGGTAGGTTGACAATACGGAAAAGAAAGTGGAAGAAATATTGTCAAACGACTCGAGACCTAGTGCTCGTCACGCACTTAGCTCTGCAAAGAGTGCAAAGCTCTCTGAGGTATCTACTCACTCCTGGCCACGTCTCTCTTTAGTAATTTCTCCTCGATCCTATTTCTGACACTCACAAGCTCAGACGGATCCTCTACTTTTTTGCCACCGTACTCATTATAGCCCTCCAAGAATTTCTCTGTTTTACAAATACATATAGGAAAATCATTCTGCTCAGGATCCTCACATAGCTGCTTACCGATGAAAGGTATAGTAATTAGTTTACCCTTAATTTTTACCATAACATCATTGGTAGAAAAATTCACCCATCCTTCATATTTATTCAAAAAGTCAGCCCCCACCAATATGTCTACACGCAGTCCATTTATAACTAAGAAGTTCTGTCTTATTTCTACTTCCTTAAATGCTATGGGTAGAAACACTTCCTGTTTTACTGTCTTCTTAGTCTTACCGGTTGCTACTACAATGTTCAAGCCACTTACTGGCATCTTAACAATCTGTTTACTGTTAGGGAGTTCATTTACCAAGTTCTGGGATACTGCACAGACTTCCGATCCAGTATCTATCAAACATTTAACTGGTTCATTTAATACTCTTAGCTCTACTATCGGTTGCCCTAAGTACTCTTTATTTATTTTGGGTTCTGCTTCCTCCAATAAATCTTGCACAATTTCTCTCCTTTCGAAGCCTGTCTTTTGGGTGGCAATCACATTCACACTTACAGGGTTTATTTCATGCTTATTATCACCCTCAATTCTAGTGGCAGCTCCTATTAGCCTATCCACTATTGCTAAGTCAAAACATTTTTCCAATGTTTCCCCCTCTTTCTCATTAACCTCCTTTTCTACGACCCTATCCAAGGCGTCGTCATTAACCTCTACCTCCTCCTCTAATCTATCCTCTTCTTCGTAACTATCTACAACATCAATTATCTTATCAAGCACAGTCACAACCCTGCCATTATTACTGTTCTCACCCCTATCCGACAGCTCTTCATTAGTTTTACTGTGCATAATGTCTTTCTGATTATTACCCTTATAACTAGTACTTAGTTCTTCAATAAGTGGCTTCTTATGATTATTCTTACAGTTAATTGGTTCATTAACCTCCACTTGACTTAAAGCTACTATCTCTGTCTGTTTTACGTTATCCTCCCTAAATTTTGTAGCAACAACATTTATGTTAGGTGGTCGTTCAGGCTGCTTTCTTATGAATGGTTTTGCCAGCGGATTTAACTTTAAACGCTGTTGCCTACGATCGCCAGCACACTCGTAGACAATTAATGGTTTTCCGAGCGCGGTGCGTCATCACTATGCCTCCAGCTGACCGCCTCACCTCCTGACATCTGTCGGCCGCTGTCATACTGCTCGCGTTCATTGAACCTGTTAACATATGTTCTTCCTCTACCACGTGAACTGCCACGGTATCCGCCGCCTCTCTGAACACCCATCCTATTAATGTTTACATCCGCGCGATTGTCATTCTGCCTAGCAGGCGGGCGATGCTCCCTCCTCATGTTTTCTTCTTCTTTTTGGACGGATTCAACCCTTTCTAAATACTGTACGAACTTGTCAATGTTATCTCGGGGCGCAGATATGATCTTAGTTTTCCAGTTCCACGGTAGCTTATTTTCTACCCCTAATATGATCGGTTCTGTTTCTAACTTATTACTAAGGTAGGACAGAGTTGTTACCCACCTTTGAACAAATCGTTTGATGCCCTCTCTCTTGGGGTCATACTTCTCTCCCGACCAGAACCGATTAAGAACATCCATCTGCTTTCTCTTTCCCCAGTATTCCTCAAAGAACGCTAATTTAAATTCTGACAATTTCGCGTATTTTTCAGAGGCTAAATTCCCCCATACTCTGGCCTCTCCCATCAAATTTGAAGTGATAAAGCCTATCTTTTGTTTATCGCTCCATACTTTCGGCAAAACGTCTTCAAAATCGTTCCAAAATTCTCTGGGGTGCATGTTCTTACTTGGGTCAAATTTTAAAAACTGTCTGTGGGTAACATACGCAACCTCGGTAGATTCAATTATTCCACTGGAAATTATACTATCACTATGGTTAGAAACACACTGTTCTACTTTGGTTAGTCTGCATTCATGCCCACAAAGTTGCTCATTCACACTTTCACTGAAATGGCTTATGTGAGTCTCTAAATTATTGACCTTATTTACAACTTGCTCTCCAAGTTTCTCAAACCGAATTTTGGTATCATTTACTTTACATTCTAAGGCGGCATGATTAATTTCATTGGAATTCTCTACCACTTTTATGTGCTCACATACTTTATCTAATTCTGCATCAACATGGGATTTAAATTGCTGTTGATCCTCAGTAACCTGTTCGATTCGTGTCGTCAATTCACTTTGCACTTGAACAATATTTTCTGTACATTCTAGTTTAACCTGCTGTATTTCAACATTTACTTTACTACTGAGCACTGCTAAATCTTGCTTCCAACAGTCTCTGAGATCGGATATTTTGGAATCTAAATCAGCGCCCATCTTAGTCATCTCATTACTTAAATCAGATCCTAATTTAGACATTTTTGAATCCATTTGTGACATATTAGTTTCCAATTTTGATATACTGGAATCCATTTTTGACATACTGGAATCCATCTTACTTGACATATTGGAATCCAACACGTTCATCTTAGTTAATAGATTCATCAGCATACTGGCGACATTATCCTTCGCCCCCTCATTTGCTGATACAATGTCCCTATTAACATTAACTACCGGCATGGGTAACTGTAACTCACTGGGCACTGACATATTTGGATCTGACTCCAAACTATAATTAACATAGGATGAATCAGTCAAACTACTACTGAAATTGGGTTGAGACACGTCTAAACTAAAATTCATGGGGTCATTTTCCCCTGTCTCCATCCCACTATCACAACTTAGTTCCGCCTTTTTGTCACTTGGTTGAAACTCAGCCATTTTTCTCAGTTTGACTCCACAAACACACAAAGTTTTCAAAAGCACTGTACTTAACTTTGTGCTTCGGCGTGCTGCGTTGCTGCTAGATGAAACTGCGGGTCCGTTCACCATACACTGCAATGCTGTACCAGTTTCCGGGCCCCCGCTCGAATCAGCGCTGCCAACTGCCACTGCTGTCGTCGCCTCTGCGTAGTCTCCGTAGCTCGTCGTCTGCCAGACGCCGTCGTAGACTGCTATTCCAATCGGCGCGTAGTCACCGAAAAATTCTTCCGTTCCGTACAACACATTACAGTTCACGGACACTTTCACTGTCCTTCCTATTCACGTGGCGATATCAATTTGTACGCTACACAGTTCCTACACATAGCGAGCACTTCTGTATTGTCCGGTAATTGTCACTACTGCTTTTTTTGAAATTCACTGGAATTTACTATTTTTATTTCCCGGCCGATGCACCACTTGCGACGGGTCAGGCTCTTATCGCGCAGTTTCCTTTCCCTGAAAGAAAATCCACCTACCTCGTTTCTTAGGTAGTTGCTGCACTCGCCTCTCCTGATAGCAGCTACTGGAAAAATTGCAGAAAAGCAGTGTTGAAGAAACTGCAATTTAATAGCCGCTCACCGGAGGCCGCGATACATGTTTGCTGAAATACAATCTATGAGCAATCTTCCTAAATAAATTGAGTTATTGGAATGGTAGTAATTGTTTACTCAAACGAGAACGCGAAGTTGGTAATTCTATTTAAGCTCTTTATTGTCTTTAAACCTGATCATCAGCCCGCTAATCTACGTTTGAAGAAAGTTCAGTTCACAATTCTATCCACACTCAAACCCCGCCAGAATTAGCTTTCAAAGTTACGGAATTTACTTAACTGCAACACAGACGATTTTCTAACATACACGTTTGCAGTCGATGTTCAATAATAGTTCGTTTTTTAACGTTAATGCTCGCCATAAGCACTTAGTAAAAGTTTACGAAGTACCGCCACGCTTTTAATTATTAAAGTTACTCGCGTCTTTCGCGGAACGAAAAGTCACAACTCGCTCAAACTCACACTACGCGTTACTGGACTCTTCCAGTCTCAAATCGCACAGTACCGAACCGGTGAAGCCGTTTTATGACTTCATTTTACACATTATTCGCGAGGACACATCAAGCATGTCTCTTCTCGATCACAGTTCCTTCGCGACTCCCCATCCACTCGCGACTCACTCTCCTAGTCTGCCAACCGTCCTCGCATCTCATTGGCTCACACATCACACAGCCAATCAGAATTAACTCTTTGGGTGCGCCTCGCGCCAAAATCTAGCACGCACCAGTCATGACTTCTGAATCATTTACGTCATGATTTCTTGTTACACAAAATTTACTGTATAATTTAACAAACCGAAAGGAAAACTAGACTTTACTTTATTTCCAGAAATTATTTAAATACTCGCGAACGTTCTGGCTGCTTGTACAATACCATACACTCTTGGACATCCGACATTCACTAAGATGGGGAACCACTGGCGACTCTGTTCCCACGGTTACATCGTCTGAACACTTGCGAGTTCCAACCTAGATTTTATACACTTGCAAAGAATGGCGAATGTCCCTCTTTCATTCACTCAGGCACACTCATTCACTCTCACCTACTCATATAAAATAACTGTTCACAAAAATTCAAAACATTTATGGTTATAACAAAG
Organism: Schistocerca gregaria; assembly: GCF_023897955.1. Taxonomy (NCBI): domain Eukaryota; kingdom Metazoa; phylum Arthropoda; class Insecta; order Orthoptera; family Acrididae; genus Schistocerca; species Schistocerca gregaria. The sequence goes on from NC_064920.1 coordinate 532,240,649, forward strand.
TTATAGGTGAATTTCTAAAAGTAAAATTCTCAAAATAAATACAAAAGCACGGAAGGTGATTTTGTTTCATAGTTGGATGGTCACTGAAGGTGATCTATACATAATGGTATTTATTTAGACTCGAAAATTGTAGAAATTTGCGTTTTCTGTAAGATTTTTCTAATTTCCAAAATATGCAGGTTTCAAAGCTCAAATTTGGATGACTTATATTTATTCATAACAGAAACTAGTATATTAACTTTTAATTTCCTCAGGTTCCTCAGTTAGAAGTTATTAAAGATGAAAGTTCCACGTTATACACGCGGCTAGTTAGCGCACAGGTCTTACATTCTCACGGTACAGACATGCCATATGGTCGTGACGTCAGACGAACGGACACCGGTAATCTGCCCGCTACAGCACATATGCTAATCTGATGGCTACTTTACAGTCTGTCTACATTTCACAGTAAATATTTGATAGAAAACTGTGCGCTCGCACTAGTTGCGACGCCACAACACCAGGATAAAGAAACAACTGAATGGGCATGGGAAAGGTGCAGGGCATTTATCACAAGTCATTTGTTACTTGTCCAACAATCTTTTATTGCACAAATACCCAAAAAACTAATAAAATACAAATGATAATAGCTGATTGCAATGAACGTAATTAAGAAGGCGTAACCAACAATTCACAATTAGCCCCAGCAACAGATTTAAAATGTTAACAGCAGTTCAAATTCCAGCAGAAAATTAGATAAAATAATAACGGAAAGGCGTTCAGGCAGTCACTCCTAAATTTCTTCAGTTAAACCAACAGATGCTTAATTAGTTAATTTTAACGAATAAGATGCACCAATTTAGGAAGGACTAACAAGCAAGTTGTGCAATCAAATGTAACTCAAACACCCGCATAGCGCTGGGCGAACAATGACAGCAGTGATCTAAAGATTGCAATTCCAACATTTGGCTGATCAAGAAGTGTCGGAACATGAAATGTCACTAGTGTGTTATCCGATGAGCTGACGCCCATTAAGTGCTAATATTTTTTTCAACGAGCACAGGAGAAATTCTCAGCAGCGCATATATCCAATATTTGATACATCAGAGAAGCCACTTTGGCATAATTAAGATACTGACGTAGAAAAATAATAAAATACCGTTTAATAAATTGAGCATTATACAAATGTTAAAACTATACGTTCAAATCAAACTTTAAATAGGGAAAACATGGAAGGAGCAGGTTCGGCCGGCCAGGACTGAGTAAGATGGTTTAGAATAACGAGCACTTCAGGTTAAATTAACGCCGGATTGCTACTAGATAGAAACTCAACTTATGAGGGATGCCGTAGCAAGCCAGGGGGCCGCAACGTCTCAGAGGCGCACGTACACAGCCGACGCGGACAGGCTGCGTTCGGTAGACCGGCTGGTAACAGATAACACCCCGGGACAGTGCCTCCAAACGCTACGAACAGCTCGGAAAGCCGAGAGCAAACAACAGATACAGCTCATGCATAATAACCATAAAACATATGAAAGTGCTCACACCGAGACAAGGAAATGTGAGCGTGGTCCCAAGCCCCAGCCACACCTTACGTATTACGACAAGAATACTACAATAAGAATTACTGAGAGGATTAACCGGTTAATCTCACGAAATATACCAGGTTAATGTAATAACCAAGATATCACAGGGCTACTCAAACAAATCTAAGTGACTTAAAACGTGACAGGAAAATCTTGAGAGCTAACTCTCAACTACAATAGTAATTATAGATCGAACAATTTTTTTTGAAAGGTGCAAAAATCTCACCAGAGTTGTGGGACTTAATTACTCAAATGAGCCAAAATTCATTGGGCTGCTAGCGTTTGCCTACCAAGGCCGTAGGCAATTTTGTACGGAAGCAACTTCCAATACAGACAAGACACAATTTCGACCTGAGTGGTCACTAATGCAGGTGGCGGCCTAGAACATATGACAATTTTAGGCCCGAATGACAAGATAAGCAAACAACGAACTAATTGCAATCAAAAGAAATTTTAAAACATCAAATATGGCACAGAGATAATTTCAAATAGAGGCAGAAGAAAGTAAATTTAATACTTGAGCAGAGTGACGGAAAACCCAGGTAATCCCATGTACGAGGAGCAACTTCAGCGTGGAAGCACTTATGTCAATCAAGTAGCTAGTGCCTCGCCCCCAAAGGGCAGAACAGACGACACTGGAAAACACACAGCACTCCAATACTCACATCAGCAACTATGCCTTCTTAGTGCAGCGTAATCCGGCTGTGTCGACATTGGGCCCAAGTATTGCCGACCAACAGAACTCTACCGTGCACGCCCGCTTAGAAAATCGTGTGGCCGTTTGCTTCGTGAACAGCTCACAGTAAGCCACATGTGCATCTGGTCTCTCTCTCTCTCTCTCTCTCTCTCTCTCTCTCTCTCTCTCCCTCCCCCTCTCTCTGTAGCTGACAACGACAGACCGACTGCCTGTCCATGTGTTCAACAACCCGCTCCAACAAATTACAACCAAGGACTCGGCTAGCACGCGACCGAATTGGCTTCACCCGGCCACCAGAGACGGATCGCGCCATTAGACAAAGATGTAAGAATATAGAACGAGCAGATACGGCTAAAAAGGCCCATAGATTTTCCAGTAGGGAACTAGAAAAAGTAGTTCGTTTGAATGCAAAAAGAATGTTCTCTCTTCGATCAGCTTCGATGCGAACCAGCCATTGCTGTTAAATCAGATGCATTAAACTAATGCAGAATTAAAGAATGTATGTTCGTGGAATCTTGTCTCGAAGCGATTGCTCTATTAGTCTTTAAAAAATCTGGAGTATTTTGAATTTTTTCGTCAAAATTTTAACTTGCCTGTAAAAATAAACATCACAGGGCTCGCCAAGTAAAGTAAATTTCAGTGGGATAATTTTGACGGTGCAGCGGGATGCTTGTCTTTTATCTACATAGTCTGGATCGCAAAGAGTGTGATCACTCAGCACTTCCCACGAATCAGTAATATGTAGAAAATTTTCTTATCCCACGTACGGAAGAGTGGCAGATTTAAAAAAAAAAAAACTCTTCATGCAACACTTTGTGAACTTGCCTGATTTCGTCCAGGTCTCAGTTACACTTCCCAGTTTATGAGTCGAGTCGTCAAACATTTTTGGAACAGTCCGACCAAATCCACCGTACCGTTCTTGCATGCCTAAAAATTTCCTGATGGACTGTTTGCTGTGAAGGAATGACAAATATTATTCAGATCGGCTTTCGCTCCTTGTTCCGCAAGGGGTCAATAGTACACTGATTGCAGCCGGTTTGATCGGTATTAATTACATCGTAATCCAGGTCAAAATGAGGGATGACTACTTTTGTCTGTATCTGAAATCCTTCCGCAACTGCTAATAATTCGTTCATCCTTCATAGCTCAATGAAGCTCTCCAGATACCTGGAATTTTTAACTGCGAACCACGTACGTAATACATACTTGAAGACGATTGATTTATTCATGAAATTACTACGGGAAAAATGGCTATTTAAGAGTAATTTTGCATGGTATATTGTATTTAATGATTTTCTGTACTATGGAATTGAAAAAAAGGAGAAAAGGTACAGGGGCAGAGTTTTAACCCGTACCGCGAGCTTGGTAGCCGTCAACCTTATCCCTGCAATACGCTTGCTCGGCCGAAATACGTCTAACACTACGAATATTGGAGGTACGAATAAAACTTGAACATCGATTTTATGGGAAATGAGGACCGTCGCATGAAAACCCGCTACCAGTTACTCAGGACAGGTCGCTCCACAGCACAACTAAAACTCATAAAAGTACGTGATTAACTGGTCTGATAGTCCCCTTGTAAGACGAAGAGAGGGGCACACAAGAGGAAGTGGCAGTGAGCTACGTCAGCCCAATCAGAAGACTAACGAGCACCTGCCCCCCCCCTTTCAAAAGAGAATATTATAACTAGACGAACACTGTAGTGGGTGTCTTCACTCTTGTCCTAGTTGTGGAAAGTCCGCCGCCGTCGCGGCAGCCACGTGGGAGGTTCGGCAAGTGGGCCATTATTCCCATTGCAGGCCTCCTGATGACGCCTGATTGAGAACGAGGTCAGGAACAGACGCTGAGCTGCCAGCTTCAGAGTGGGTGGCCGCTGCTGATTGGTGCGTCGAGGCGAAGCCACTCGAGGACGATGAGACTAACCCTCCGTGCTGCAGGCAGTACGTGGGGAACATTGTAGGTTCAGCTTGTTTCATTCTGTTGTTTCCGCGTTATTATGTCATCATTTCTTCGACAAGTTGGATGCTGTACTCCAGCCTTTCTTGTCTTGTGTTAATCTGATAGTATCCACGAAAGTCAAAAGAGCCCGTTCTCCCCTATAACCTCAAGAATGAATTTTCGCTCTGGAACACAGGTGCGCTGACCAGAGATTTACTGGAAGATTAAAACTGTGCTTAGTGTCGGAACTGGATTCCGGAACTTTGCCTCTCACGAGAAAATGCTGCCAGTACCTCTCTCTTCTTTCCAAAGTTCACAAAGTTCTCCTGCGTACCTTGCGAAAGAAACGACACAGCGAAGAAATGGCTTAGTGACAACCTAGTGGACTGCTTCCAGAATGATTTTTCCCTCTGCAGCGATAGTGCGTCCATTTGAAACTCCTTGGAAGATTAAAGGTGTTTGCTGGACCGAGACTCAAACCGGGAATCTATGCCTCAAAGTCATTCTATAATGCATTTTTCACATTATAGCCCTTGACTGTCCCTGTTATGTTTCCCGTTTAAGGTTGCTTATACACTTGAATCAAGATGCTCGCGAGTGGCTCTTAATCTGTTAAGTGCCATGGAGAGCCCCGCCTGAGCATTCTGTGAACCACATTGCTCGCCAACGAGACGACAGTTACGAGTGCACAGCAGTGCCGTACCTGTTGAGCCTGAGAGCACCATTAGGGAAAAAAAAACCGACAGCGGGAGGCTCATAAGAACTTACGATCAACGTGCTCGCGAGTGGCTTCCGAGCTGCATTACTCGCAAGTGTATATGCACTTTAGTCCCTTATTGGGCACAAGTAGAATACAGTCTAAGACCAAAAAATGACGCATCACGGAGGAATTATCCAAATGGGACGAAAGTCGGTAGATGTGGTGTACAGGACGATTTATTCAAGAAGCAGGACTTCACAAACTGAACAAATCAATAACGTGTGGTCCACCTCTCTCTCTCTCTCTCTCTGTTATTTTACTTCACATTGATTGATTGAGTTGTTGGATGTTCTCCTCATGGTTATCGTGCGAAATTGTCCAACTGGTGCATTAGATCACTGAATCCTGAGCTGACTGGAGGGCCCTGCCCATAATGCTTCAAATGTTGTCAGCTGGGGAGAGACACGTGATCTTGCTGGCTAAGGTGAGGTTTGGCAAGTATGTAGACAAGCTGTAGAAAGCCTCGATGTGTGCGGGTGGGCAATATCTTGGTGAAATGAAAGCCCAGGATGGCTTGCCATGAAGAGCAACAAAACGGGGCAAAGAATATTGTCAACATACCAATGTGCTATAAGGATGTCGCGGATGATAACAAAAGGGGTGCTGCTATGAAAAGATGTGGCATCCCAGACCACCACTCCTGGTTGTTTGGCCGTATAGTGGATGACAGGCTGGTATCCCACAGCTGACTGAGGCATCTCCACATACGTCTTCAGCCTGGAATTCCATTGACTGAAGTACAGTTGTCATCCGTGAGGAGTCCGCCCCGATAGCTGAATGGTCAGTTTGACAGACTGCCGTCCTAAGGTGTCCGGGTTTGATTCCCGGCTGGGTCGGGGATTTTCTCCGCTCAGGGACTGGGTGTTGTGTTGTTTTCATCATCATTTCATCCCCATCCGGCGCGCAGTGTGGCGTCGAATGTAATAAGAGTCGCGCCAAGACAGCCAGACCTGCCTCGTAAGGGGCCTCCCGGCCAATAACCCTAAATGCTCAATTCATTTCATCAGCGATGAGTCTCGTTTTGAACTGAGCCCTGATGACGAGGAAGACATGTCTGGGGACTCCCCAGACAGTGATGGAGTACCAACCTGACAGTCGCTCACCATACAGCCCGATAATCAGGAGTGATGGTCTGGGGTGCCATTTATTTTCTTAGCAGAACCCCTTTGGTTGTCATTCACGGCACCCTTACAGCACAGCGGTACGTCGACAATATTCTACGACCGATTTTGTTGCATTTCATGTCAAGCCATCATTTTCTTACATTTCAGCAACATAATGCCCTCCTGTACACGACACGAGTTTCTACTGCTTGTCTTCGTGGTTGCCAATCCCTGCCTTGGCCAGCAAGATCGCCGGATCTCTCTACAGTTGAGAACGTTTGGAACATTTTAGGCAGGGCCCTCCAACCAGCCCAGGATTTTGACGATCCAACGCGTCAATTGGAGGAAATTTGGCATGGTAACTCACAGGAGAGGAATTCGTGGCGGGTTCTGCAGGAAATCAGTCAGACTATTGATGACTAAAAAAAAAAAAAAGACGAGTCCCTCAGGAGATCTTGGAACAACTCTATCGGGCCGAATAACTGCTTGCAAAAGGGCCAGAGGTGGACCAACGTGTTATTGACTTGTTCAGTCTGTGAAGCTCTTTCTCTTGAATATATCATCCAGTTTATGAAATTGTATTCATTTGTTTGTCAGTACATGTACATCACATCGACAGATTTCTGTCCCACTCGGATAAAAAATTCCTTCGTGGTACATCTTTTTTTTTGTCCAGAAGTGTATTAAGTTACTTAAATTAGGCGTATATGGTCATGTGAATAATTAAACACGCATTTTTACAAAATACGTTAGGCTACCTGAGAGCACTACTGCCTGTAAAAGCTACATCGGTGTTACGGCAGGAAATACTACAATATTGTTCATGTGGCTGAAAAACTGGTTTCATTTTGCTTTATTTCATCTGATATGTCTTAATTCCTTATGGTATAAAGCACAGACTGATTCCACATTTTACAGTCCAATACTCCTGAGGGAAAAGCGTACACCGTCCCCTTTGGCCCATATGCCGATGAGGAAAAATGTCGTATCGTATATCGTTCACTGGCAGAAGAGATGCCATTTTCGTCTGCTTATGGCGCGTGTGTTCATCCAGTGATAGCCTACCAGGTGTTCCTTTTCCAGATAACATGTTCATTTACAGTGTCTCAGATAAGAATCCGATAACATGTTTTTATATTAACTCACCTTCAAGATTTAGCCTTTTTGTATATAAGCAACTATCGTAGCACAAGACAAAATAGCGCCACAAAGTCGGACGAAACTGCTACGCCTGTAACTGATGCTCACATAACCTAGCACAATGTCTGCCAAAGACACACACTATTCAGAAACTTTGCACCATAGAGAACAGAATATCGTTGGATAAGAGAGAGAGAGGGGGCTTAATCATTGCTTGCAAGCACCATTGCCCATCCGAATACAAAATCTGAAACATATTGCAGAAAATACTGGGCAGTTTTGACGTTGCGTGAGAGGAACATTCCGCAAGCAACACGTCGTTAACTATATCTGGACGCTACGGCACATGTCGTACTAACCTGGCCACCTTTATGGTAATGGCCTTTCTTAGACTTTTGCTCAGCTATTCTTTTCATTAATTCCACAGTTTGTACTGTATCTGTCTACTTATTTTTGTAACATTCTTCGGTACCATAACATTTCAAACGGCTCCAATTTCTTCTTCTCCATTTTTCCGATGGTCCTATTTCAGGAATTTCTCCCTCACTTCCATATGTTTACCTAATACCATCAGAGCTCTTTCAAAGGAGAACACTTTCATGACTTGTGCCAATCTACTTCTGATATCTTCGTTGGTCCGATTATTCACCTTTCTACCTCTCTTCATCATGTTTGTCTTTGCATTCTTTGTACATAAAGCTATATTATGCACAAAGAATCCAATTTGTGCTATATCAACGGATAGTGCGTGATCCCATTGCCTTCCATGCTTCTTCCGAAAGTTTCCTTCACTTCCTTGTCCTCCGGTCGCTGTCTCTTGATCGCGAGGTACTTGCTTCGATTCTCAACCTAGTCGGAGATTTTCTTCGCTCTGGAATTGGGTGTTTGTATCATTCTAATCATTTGATCTAATCTTCATCACAAAGACGCGCAGTCGTCGAAGTGGCGACAAATAGAAGGACCTGCATCAGACGGCCGAACAACCCAAGACTGGGTTTACCTGCCCATAAAGTCATACGGTCTTTTCATTTTTTTATTTCCGTTATTGCTTCTTCAATGCACAAGTTCAACAACAATGGCGAAATCTGCACTCCGAATTACACGCTTTTCATCACGGTCTTGACTTTCTTAACGTTAGAATTTTATCTCTTCCATTTGGCTTTTATAGAAATGGTAGATTCTTCCTCTTTCTTCGTACTTTAGCGCCACTCTTCTAAGGACTGTATAAATGTTGGCCCACCTTACATTGTCTGAGGGTTTCTGTACGTCCAAAAATGCTAGGAAAGCACTCTGCTGTTTCTTCTGTCTTCCGTTACTGAGCGAAAGACATTACTGATGCTTCTCTGGTATCTTTTGTATTCCTGAAACCAAACTTATCTTCGTCCAGTAGGTCATCCATTTCTCTCACCGTTCTTATGTATATTATTTTGGTCAGCAGTTCACATGTATGACTTCTCAGGCTAATCGAGCACATTTATCTGCACATTATACCGTATGAGCAAAATCGTGGGCTGAAAAGGTGAAATTAACTGGAAGGAGGTTATTCCTAAACTTTGTTACTGTGTACAGGATGTCATCTACACCTACATCTGCATCTACATGGATACTCTGCAAATCACATTTAAGTGCCTAGCAGAGGGTTCATCGGACCACCTTCACAATTCCCTATTATTCCAATCTCGTATAGCGCGCCGAAAGAACGAACATCTATACCTTTCCATACGTGCTCTAATTTCCCTTATTTTATCATGGTGATCGTTTCTCCCTATGTGTCAACAAAATATTTTCGTATTCGAAGGAGAAAATTGGTGATTGGAATTTCGTGAGAAGAATCCGTCGCAATGAAAAAGGTCTTTGTTTTAATGATGTCCACCCCAAATCCTGTATCATTTCACTCTCTCGCCCATATTTCTCGATAATGCAAGACGTGCTGCCCTTCTTTGAACTTTTTTGATGTACTCCGTTAATCCTATCTGGTAAGGATCCCACAGCGCACAGCAGTATCCTAAAAGAGGACGGACACGCTTAGCCTAGGAAGTCCCTCTAGTAGATCTGTTACATTTTCTAAGTGTCCTGCCAATAAAATCATACCAGTGATCAGAGTCTAGTAAAGATGTCTACCACATGATCCTAAAGTAACGGAAAACAGGAAAATCCCAAATTAGGCAAGTGCTACGAGCAGCATGTTGCAGTCTTCACTGAAACGTACAGAAAACATTTTTAAGAATGTTAAATTTAGAGTAGTTGCATTTCTTATCGATACATAACACTACAATGCAGTCATTGTTAATATACGAGTAGTAGCTTAACGCTTTTTGAGTTACGTGAGTTACGTGCATATACCGTTCAGTTAAGCGTTAGAAAGTTCACTGCGTTAGACAATTGTGTGTTTACATTGAGGTAATATGGTCCTATGGTCTCCTCTGGTTAACTGGTAAGTACAGTACCACAAAATCCTACGATTCTGCGACACAAGAACATAAGCATGAATTTCCCAGTTGCACAATAAATGACCTACATAATCTTTGTAAATAAAGTCTGTAAACAAACGAACAAGGGGCAAAAAGAAAGAAAGACAAAATAAGAACAGCTTTTGCTTGGTTACAGTGAGAACAATAATTTTGTTCTGCGTTTACAAGCGACCACATTTACAAAACGTGTTCGAAAACAGTAGCCTAGCGGAGGAATGTGTAGCACTGCTCCCTACTGGCGAGGATAGGAGCCCAAAAGCTGCATGTGCAGCGAGGTGCGTCATGTGATGACGTCACATTTTCAACACTTGTCATCCACTTTTGAGGTATTTCCCGATATTTGCCGCCCCATGTGTCTTATATTGGATTACTTGTCTCGGTGCCATCTACGTTGTTTCGGGGGTTTTCAAACGTTAAGAAGAATCACCCTGCACACAATGACTGATAAAACAACTGACTCTTGTACGCATTGTTATTTTAGAGATAATAATTCTAATAAAATTTAGAAAGAACTTGGCAGTATGAGCCCATTGATCAGCCTGATTTATGCAGTGATTCGTTTCGGAAGAGTGTCCTAAAGCAGTTGGATCCAAGCGTTGTACACAACCAGCCCCATATCTGTTGTAAGTGGTCGTTGACGGAGTTGTTGGGGACAGATCTGGGGATCCTTCTGGCGACGGAAGTACCTCAAAATAACGCACACATAGAGACAAGGGCCACGTGTGGACGAACGTTGTCCTGTTGAAAAATGGCACCACGATACTGTCACATGAGGCGCAACGACTGAGAATGCAAGTCGTTCGTGACGTACAGCTACGCTGTCAGAGTTACCTCAGTCACCACCAGCTGTGACCTGAAGTCATACCCAATGGTCCCCACATTATGATGCCAGGAAGAACAGTGCTGTTCTTCTCTTAAACATTGCAAGTATGGGACCTCTCCGCAGGCAGCCGCCATAATCGCCGACGGTGCTCATCCAGGGTAGAGCAGAACCGTGATTCATCGCCGGGCACGGCGTGACGCCGTTCATGAGCAGTCCATACTTCGCTGTCAGGGCAGCACTCTACACGTATCCATCTTTGTTCTGGTGTTATAGTTGGCGACGACACAATTTATTTTTATTTTACGCGTCTAGTTAAGTAGGATCAAATTAAAGAGCAAATCTCCAAGGTCATGGAACGTATCAGTACACGAAACTACAATATAAAAGTAGTAACAGATAAAATAAAATGTTTATGAACTCAAAAAAAGACAAGTCAAAAGTTTATGTAAACGCAATCAACAATAAAACACAGCAATCAGTTTAATTTTTCAAGGAAATCCTCGACAGAATAGAAGGAGTGACCTATGCCGAAACTTTTCAGTTCCGATTTGAAAACGAATCGATTACTGATTAGATCTTTGAATTCTTGTGGTAGCTTATTGAAAATGGATGCAGCAGTATACTGCACACCTTTCTGCACAAGAGTCAAGGAAGTGCGATCCAAATGCAGATTGGATGTCTGCCTAGTATTAACTGAGTGAAAGCTGATAATTCATCGGAACAAGCTGATATTGTTAACAAGAAAGGACTGTTCGGCAACGTACATCACTCATTGCCCGAACCGTCCGTTTCTGAGCGGGCTTCCCACGAAAATTTACTCTTTATCTGAACATCCAGAATTTTGAACTGTTGAGTTTCACTAATCATATGCCCATTCTGTGAAATTAAAACCTCGGGTTTTGTTGAACGTTTCAGGGGTTCCACTACCTGTTTTAGGATGGCAGGCGTAGATGTGAAGGCGTAACGAAGTGCTTGCTGTATAGCACGGCGGCCCTTTTTTGTGGTTGTCATACTTGTTAGGTCGGAAACTAGACGAGGAGTGTACCTGCCTTCACGTTCCCTTGTAGTCCAACGCCGGTCACTGTTACATCTGAATGCCTCACAAATAGGAATATTGCACGATTCGACCAAATGCTGAGCCGCAGTGGCGCCCATTACAAACCCTGTCAGGTGCTGATAACGCTGACTCACACGAGAACTCTGCAGCTCCATGTTCTTCATAGTGACCACTCAACACCTGGCGCTGTTCACTGCCTTATATTCCGTACCTGGTCTCGTAGCAAGACTAATGGAATGATGAATTCTTCTCGGGTTATCAGCCGAGTGGTGGTGTCGCCTTGTCGCAACGTTTCAGTGAAGTAACTTCGGCAGAAGATGATGGGTACGAAACTCACTGAAACGTTGCGACAAGGCGATGCCATCACTCGGCTGATAACCCGATAAGAATTCATCAGTGGAATACGCCCAGAAAGACTGCAATCGCAAACACTAATGGACTCTAGTGGCCGTATGACCGTTCTACATATCACAAAGAATTGCATATACAGAATATCTCTCTAAAAACTCGTCAGGTCCATTATCTCTGTCGTTTCGGCAGAGACTTGCAGTTTCGATTATGCACTGCATATCTGAGGTAGATTCAAATACTGCTCGTGAAGTCTTTCACGCGACTGGCAGAAAAGATCGGTTTGTTTCCTGTTAGGAGCAAAATGATTTTTGAAAGCCGAATTTTACGTATCCATTCGATTGAGAGATCTGTATTAACAGAGACAGAAAAACATGAAGAATAACCAATAATCCAGCAGCCACTGAGTAACGTTTGTGCATGGCGGTAGCAGTCAGCGCGTGTCAGGGCGGTGCTTCCACTGCTGAAGTATTGGTTATTCTTAGGGTTTTACTGTTTTTGGTAATACATATCGATAAAGCGGAAATCTCACTAGATTAATTTGGAACCACTCAATCGAATGGGCACGTAAAATTACGCTTGAGAAATAATTTTGCTCGTAACTTGAAACATCCCGATGCTTTCCATCGACAATGGGATTCACATGAAAGACGAGATCAGCAGTGTTTGTTTGGGCGAGCACAGCTACATCTTGCAAAAACGAAATTGCAAAATGTGGCCCGAAACACCAGAGAAAATGCGGCTGACGAGCCATAGAAGAGACACCATGTATATGCCATGGACAACTGTGCGTTCAATGGGCTAGTTTAAAGGCAGACAGATATCCCGAGGTTGAAATCAACGAGGTCGAATTGGCTAGAATAAAACATCAAAAAGTCTGAATGCGTAAGACGTCCGCGCCACTAGCCAAAAACAAATATACGTCAAATACATCTCGGAAACCATTAGGAATAAGGCACGAGTCGATATGTGGTTTTTTAAATGAGCGTTCTTGTCGTATCACTGAATATTGACCATTCCTTCTGGAGCACCATCTATATTCGATTCGAGGTAGCGAAGCCTCTACGAGACCTTGGAGGCAGCCTATTTGAAATTCCCTCGCTCGCTATTGAAACGGTGTACGTGCGGTACCGCGACTGAAATGGCACGAAAAACTGCACGTGACGCGCTAGAGTACATCATCGATCCGTCTGCCACTAAAAGAGAAAGGCAAAACGCTGAAGCAGGTAGACGTCCCATCGGCACGTCACCGTAAGTCATAAACGTGTCAGTGGTAACGTACGTTCCCATTTCGTTGAGAGTTACGGCCCCCGCACAGTACCGGCCCGGTTTATTTTGCGACCGGTGGCATTATTTCCGGCGGCTGATCGGTTTCGATATTGCGGCGTGCGGCCGGATAGCGGCGAGCCGGTTTTAACCCGGGGGTAGGTCAGAGGTCGGCGCCGGTATTTGAAGAGCTCGCTTTGATGTGAGACGGGCGTGGCCGTGGCGCACCCGCTGTGTCGCCGGCGTGACGTGGGCGGCGGCGGCGTCTCGCGTTCCACTTCCGCGGCGCCGCCTCACCCACCGGGTACCTGCTGCCCGCTACCTGCTGCCCACCTGACGGATCCCAGCACGTGCGTTAATACTGTACTGGCCGTCTGGAAAAGCGCGCTCCGAAGGCCTCGAAATATATCGGGGATCTTGCCTGCATACAAAAAAATACAACAATTGAAGCAGTCGGACATCTAAAAAGGGAGACTGACAGAAAATGCTAGAAGGCAAGTACAAACGGTTCGAGGACAGATGCAAAGCTGCAGAAACACATACAACTATGGCAAGGATAGATGTCGCGTATGTGAAAACTAGCCCTTTACCTGTAGCTTCGCCCACAGGTACAAACAGCACATAGAGTATACTGATAAAATCTCCTCCCCCTGTCTCTAACCATCTCGTCCTCCCCACCTCTCAGTCCATCTCCTCTTCCCCCTTTCTCTGTCTACCTTGTCCTCATCTGCTACCAATATCCTTCCCCCTCCCTCACTACTCAGCTAAGCTAATACACATATATACCTCATGGAAAGCCTTCTGATGCCACCTGCATAACGTTTGTGTCATGTAGGGAAGCCTAAATGTCAGGATTTGCAGTTCTTTTCATCCCTGCCACCACCTCTATGGCAGCTAGATGGTTCTTACCTTCACAGTCCTTCTTCCCAGGTAAGAAGTAGTATGTGAACCAAATTTGGTTGAAATCGGTCCAGCAGTTTACAAGAAGATGTGGAACACACACACATACACACACACACACACACACACACACACACACACACACACACACACACACACACAAGCCAGGCGGTGTGGCCGTGCGGTTCTAGGCGCTTCAGTTTAGAACCGCGTGACTGCTACGGTTGCAGGTTCGACTCCTGCCTCGGGCATGGATGTGTGTGATGTCCTTAGGTTAGTTAGGTTTAAGTAGTTCTAAGTTCTAGGGGACTGATGACCATAGATGTTAAGTCCCATAGTGCTCAGAGCCATTTGAACCACACACACACACACACACACACACACAAGAGAAATAAACAGCTGTATGCATCACGAGAAGGAAAAAGAGGTTGCAGTTAATATTATAAAAATGGAAGAAGAAGCTCATGAAGTTGAAATTGGAGGCTTGACAGGACAGGGCACTAAATGACCGAAGACGAAACAAGACTCCTTCAGTAGAGACATTCCCTCTGAATTATTCAGATCCTTGGGACAACTGGCCATGACTGAATAATTCCCTCTAGTACGCAAGGTGTAAGAAACTCCCAAAGTACGCTTAGTATGTAATACTTCTACACTCCTGGAAATGGAAAAAAGAACACATTAACACCGGTGTGTCAGACCCACCATACTTGCTCCGGACACTGCGAGAGGGCTGTACAAGCAATGATCACACGCACGGCACAACGGACACACCAGGAACCGCGGTGTTGGCCGTCGAATGGCGCTAGCTGCGCAGCATTTGTGCACCGCCGCCGTCAGTGTCAGCCAGTTTGCCGTGGCATACGGAGCTCCATCGCAGTCTTTAACACTGGTAGCATGCCGCGACAGCGTGGACGTGAACCGTATGTGCAGCTGACGGACTTTGAGCGAGGGCGTATAGTGGGCATGCGGGAGGCTGGGTGGACGTACCGCCGAATTGCTCAACACGTGGGGCGTGAGGTCTCCACAGTACATCAGTGTTGTCGCCAGTGGTCGGCGGAATGTGCATGTGCCCGTCGACCTGGGACCGGACCGCAGCGACGCACGGATGCACGCCAAGACTGTAGGATCCTACGCAGTGCCGTAGGGGACCGCACCGCCACTTCCCAGTAAATTAGGGACACTGTAGTTCCTGGGGTATCGGCGAGGACCATTCGCAACCGTCTCCATGAAGCTGGGCTACGGTCCCGCACACCGTTAGGCCGTCTTCCGCTCACGCCCCAACATCGTGCAGCCCGCCTGCAGTGGTGTCGCGACAGGCGTGAATGGAGGGACGAATGGAGACGTGTCGTCTTCAGCGATGAGAGTCGCTTCTGTTTTGGTGCCAGTGATGGTCGTATGCGTGTTTGGCGCCGTGCAGGTGAGCGCCACAATCAGGACTGCACACGACCGAGGCACACAGGGCCAACACCCGGCCTAATGGTGTGGGGAGCGATCTCCTACACTGGCCGTACACCTCTGGTGATCGTCGTTATGGGACACTGAATAGTGCACGGTACATCCAAACCGTCATCGAACCCATCGTTCTACCATTCCTAGACCGGCAAGGGAACTTGCTGTTCCAACAGGACAATGCACGTCCGCATGTATCCCGTGCCACCCAACGTGCTCTAGAAGGTGTAAGTCAACTACCCTGGCCAGCAAGATCTCCGGATCTGTCCCTCATTGAGCATGTTTGGGACTGGATGAAG
This sequence comes from Schistocerca gregaria, assembly GCF_023897955.1. Classification (NCBI taxonomy): domain Eukaryota; kingdom Metazoa; phylum Arthropoda; class Insecta; order Orthoptera; family Acrididae; genus Schistocerca; species Schistocerca gregaria. The sequence continues at coordinate 532,256,468 of NC_064920.1, forward strand.
CGTCGTCTCACGCGGTCTGCACGTCCAGCACGAACGCTGGTCCAACTGAGGCGCCAGGTGGAAATGGCATGGCAAGCCGTTCCACAGGACTACATTCAGCATCTCTACGATCGTCTCCATGGGAGAACAGCAGCCTGCATTGCTGCGAAAGGTGGATATACACTGTACTAGTGCCGACATTGTGCATGCTCAGTTGCCTGTGTCTATGTGCCTGTGGTTCTCTCAGTGTGATCATGTGATGTATCTGACCCCAGGAATGTGTCAATAAAGTTTCCTCTTCCTGGGACAATGAATTCATGGTGTTCTTATTTCAATTTCCAGGAGTGTATTTCTCAAGAAGACAGGTGCTAACAGATGCAAATATTACACAAATATTAAGTTAAAAAACCCTGGCTGCAAAATGCTGATACGAATTATTTACAGAAGCAGCAAAAAGCCCGATCTTGGGGAAGGTCAGCTTCAATCCCAGAGGAAACGTTGGAACGCGCGAGACAGTACTGATACCATGACTTGTCCTGTAGATAGGATGAGAAAATGTAAACCTACGTTTATATCATTCCTACATTTAGAAGAAAAAATTAACTTTTTGGCAATGTTGGAATTCACTGTTTGAAATCCTTAAGTAGCAGATATGAAGTAGAGGGAGCGGAAGTTTATCTACAACTTGTGCAGAAATCCGACTCCTGCTAAAAAAAAAAAGTGGTTCAGTGGCTCTAAACAATATTGGACTTAACAGATGAGGTCATCAGTTCCCAAGGACTTAGAACTACTTAAACCTAGCTAACCTAAGGACATCACACACATCCATGCCCGAGGCAGGATTCGAACCTGCGACCATAGTAGCCGCGTGGTTCCGGACTGAACGGCCTAGAACCATTCGGCCACCGCGACCGTCCCGACTCCTGCTATAAAAGTCGAAGTATAAGATAGAGAGGTAGTAGATCGGGATTGAGTTTCAGAGAGTTGTAGCCTATCTCCATGTTATTCAACCTGTACTGAAAAGAGTTGGGGAAGAAGTGGCAGAACTTGACTAAAGGCAGGAAGTGGTTGACGAAATGTGTTCTGAGGCATCAAATAATAATCAGTTTGCCACTGGAAAAAGACCAAGGCTTCACTACAGTAAGGAGGTTCAAATGGATTTAGGTTGCAATAGTCACGCAGGGATGAAAAGCTTTGCACAGAATAACCAGAGTGGAGAGGTCCATCAAACCGATGACCATAACAGCTGATGACCATTACAGCAAGAATAAAAAAGGTACATTAGTGGCAGAAATGTCATTGACTAGCGTTGCAACACCTGTAACTGCTAGAACTTCCACAAGAGCGCATTAGTTTTGTCACTCTGTGGCCTTGTTACCAAGTTTACCTGAATATAGAAAGTGTAATAAAACGATGTCAATAGACTTCGAGGAACTGCAGAAGCTGTCTTAAGGAACAAATTCAGGATATGAACGGACGCCCAAAAATGCCATACAACGACGGTTAAGAGCGTCGTAAGTACAGGGGCCAACGCCTGGTGCCAGATCATCCCTTTGGCAGCGAACTTGAGTTTGTACGCTTTTCTCTCTTGCTGTCATCGTGATTAGCTATCTCTAAAATGTTTTTGGAGTATGTGTGGAGCCGGCCGGTGTGGCCGAGCGGTTCTAGGGGCTTCAATCTGGAAACGCGCGGCCGCTACAGTTGCAGGTTCGAATCCTGCCTCGGGCATGAATGTGTGTGATGTCCTTAGGTTAGTTAGGTTTAAGTACTTCTAAGTTTTCTGGGACTGATGACGTCAGATGTTAAGTCCCATAGTGCTTAGAGCAATTTGAACCATTTTTTGATATGTGTGGAGCGTTAGACGCTACCAAGATGTCAGAATCATTGCGAAAGGTTTCACTTGTTTTCCGTCAGCGCACGATTTCACATTTGCTGACGAAGGGGTGGCCTATAGCTTCGTTGCTCTGAAGGGTTGCTGGATGAAGTTTCCAGACATGGTTTCCTGCCTTGAAATTGTCCCTCGAGACACGCTCTACAACCTCTCGAAGTTTGTCGGTATAATTTGTTTACTGTGGAGCAGTGCGACCATGGTTAGTGAGCACTGTGAAGAACTCTAGAGAATGCTGTGCGCTCGCGTGACAATGTTATCAGCACCTGTCAGATTTTGAAGGGGACATTGTTGTGGGTCTTATGTAGGTACATGATGAAAGGTCCCCAGGATATCGTAAATTTAATATTTATTAAAAAGCAAAAAATGAAACACCGATCGAACATAATTTTAAGAGTAGGCAAAGACGTTAGTTATGAATGCGTGGTAAGGCGCCGACAAACGAAAAAACATTCATTCAATTTTTTCTACAATTTTTTGTTTTTTTCATACACACTCTCCTATGTAGAAGGACGATGAAGATGTTCGATTTTAAATATGAAATATTACGAGTTCTATGGATCATGTGTGTGCATGAATGATAGTATATTGAACAACAGTATCAAGTACTTTTTATTTATTGAAGTGAAGTGAAAACCATATAACGAGGATTTTCTTGAGTATGACAAGCGCCGATGTTCTTGGAGTCCGCTGCCTACAACTACAATTGAAGTATAAGCGAAGTCCGATAGCCAAGAAAAATTCAAATAAGCACAGAACATTTTTAATAACGCAATCGTGCTATCTCAATACAAAAATGTTTTCATATGCATAATCAATAATATTTGTTGATATTTATTTATTCTTTTTTTATTACAACACAGTCTATATGTGGCTGGATGGCCGAACAGTGCAATATTCAGCGGGTTTGGGTGAGTGGCATCATGACATCACTTTCAGCGACGAATCCCTGAACATCACTTTCTCGGATGCAGAGCCTGCAAGTGATCATCGAAGGGACTGATTTGTTAAAAGAAGTCTAAGGATACTGGTGACTGCACAGAGTGAAGAAAAATTCGCGCACTCTGAATATACTAGAAATACACAAATGTCACTCACAAAATTTCTTTCTACGAGTATTTCCGGCAGAAAATGGACGTTAAAGACTGGCTAGTCTGGCAACACTCTAATCATGTGTATGGTAACTACCTCTATCAACACACATTACTAGAGCTGTGTAGGTGGTGTAGGGGATATTCTTTTGGGTTAGCTTGTAGGAGGTCGAGGCTTCGATTGTGGCTCGAGGCGTGTTTGTTTTCGTTTGCTAATTTCATTCTGCCATGTAACACTGTATCACACACTTTTTTTTGGCGGCTTTACTTAAGCACATGTATGCGACATTTACACACTGTGTTCCTAACGAAATAGAGTGGACCTGAACTTGTCAAGAAAAACAGTTGGTACTAATAGATGGGACCACTGGTCCAGGGTACACATAAAACAGGTTTGGAATCTAGTAGATGCAGTGGTACGAAACAATTCCCTTCCATAACGTGCAAAAGGCTTATTTAATATGTGAGCAAGGCAAACGGCTGTGCTTCTATTTCCGTGTTCATAGTACGTAAGGGTATCAACGTTCGATGCCACACTTGTAAGGGGTTGCAGTTTTCGACCGCAGTCCGTATCAGTATCGTTGGACCCGCGAGTCGCGACCAGCGCCGCTCCGTGGCTTGTATCACGTTTCTAGCGAGCTCTCGTCCACTCTTGCTCGGGACAACATGTAGTAAAGTAGCATAGCCTTCAGCTGATGGGAAGCAACCTCTAACAAGGCAATTGTTCAAAAACAGGCTTAATCGCATTTGTTATTATTATACCACCCACCGGTTTCAACCCGAGGTAGGGGTCATCTTCTGGGCGTTTAAACCATTGGTCGACTGCTGGTGGTATCACTCCTGTCTACATAACGGCAGTTTCCGGTTGGCGGTATAATAATAATAAATGCGATTTACACTGTTTTTGAACAGTTGATTAATCATACTAATCGCTGCTTTATCTCCACGACCATGTTGTTCAAAAATCTCTAACAAGGCACTTAGTAACGTACGGCCTAAGTGAGGCCTCAATAGCTATCCGTTTATAATTATATGTATGCAGCCAAGAAGAATCCTGTACAACCAGTTAGGTACAATATATATTATTTTTTACCAACGACTTCTAATTATTTTAGTCGTTGCAGATCCAGACCATGCAGCCAGCATCTTATCGACGTTACTGACAAACCTTCTGTGATTTATATGTTTCTGTTTAGCATTGGCCACCAGTCAACATTGGCGACGACTCGTTCGTCGTCATCATAACCGGTTTTGTAGAAGATCCACTGTAAACGCTGTATAACGATTAAGACACCAGATGTCGTACCACGCAGACTACGTTTAGTAAATAAAAACAAATCCGCCTCGATCCAGAGTCGAGACCTAGACCTCCCGCATACTAACTAAAATGGCTATCGACTGCACCAGCAGCACAGCACTCCTTACATCTACCGACAGAGGTAGTTACAGTGTTGCCAGATTGCCAGTGTGTGACGTCCCTTTATTGCTGGAAATATGCGCAGGATGAAATTTTGTGAGAGAAATTTTTGTTATTAGTATGTGAGAAATCGTGTTGCGCGAATTTTTTTCCGCTTTATTTTGAGCTCTATTTTGATCGTACAAGAGGTAGGATTCTTCATACACGTCAGTCATTGGGCCTGAAGCCTGCATAATGTAACGCTGAAACTGGTAGCAAAGGTAAAATAAAACCGGAAATTAGGCGGCTGAAGGTGGCTTGATTTGACATTCTACACTGTCAATGTTTTGGGAAATTACACTGGTGTTACCCGTAGTATCGAGGAATGGAGAGCCACAGAGTTTGAATTCAGGTGTCCTCTGCTAGTGATCCGAGGAACTCTGACGACACAGCAGTACAAGGTGAGGCGCTTAAATCCGGACAGATTTCAAACTGAATTTCCCGCCATATCGTAGTTCCGCTGACGATCACGACTGGCGTTTTTGATGTTACGGACAAGTGCAGAGTACAACCGAAGAGCCGCCATTATCGAACGTCTTCACGCTGGGCGTTCGCCCACTGAAATAGTTCGTTTCTTCGGGTACCCAAGATCAACTGTTTACGAGATTGTGGCCAAGTATACTGCTTCGGGGAAGTCTGGGGAAGGTTCTGCTAATCCGGCGAGGAAACCTCATTCCAAGAAAGCGTGTCACGAACTGCGGCAGTATTCGAAATCTCTAAGGCGCTGATTTCGGATGAACCGGGCCAATCGCTGAGGAAATTGATGTCAGTATTGAATGTCAATGAGCGAACAACGTGTCGGGTGGCAGAGCGTCATACGAGTCATTTAGTAGGAAACTGGCTCTCAGGTAATGTTGATATGTTCTGGTCAAAGGAGTTCTGGCCCCCAGATAGCCCGGATTTGAACGCCCTGGACTACTAGGTTTGGAGAGTAGTCGAAAAATTTACCAGTAAGACGACGCACCCTAATGTCGCATCTCTACGCACCGATATCCAAGCAACATTCGCGACTGTGGACAGCACTGTTTAAACAGTGCGTGCGATCGCTTCAGGACAAGATTCGAGACGCTCATTGCGTCTCAAGGGGGTACATCGAATAATGTTAATCTTGAAAGATACCACTACTTACTTTTAAAAGGATTTTCATTTTTATTTTGTTTTATCAAATTTGCCTTTAACAAAAAGTTTCATTTGTTCGGATCCAAGCGCCGCACCTTGTATATCACAGAGGTCCCGTGTCCTCATCCATAATCTCTAATGCGACATTATTCTGAAATTATCTACCAACAGCACAACTCTCGTCTTCACACGACATGTGTCTCTTGGCCAACAAGATCTCGAATCTCTGCTAATAGAACATGTTTGAGACCAGCTTGGACATCAACTTCCTTTCAGTGACACCGTCCAGGATATAGAGGGCCAGTTACAACAGTTATGGGACACATTACTTAGTACATCAATATTCCGCCCCACAGAGATGAAGAGGGCACGAATTATCGCGAAAAATAATAACCTATGACCCACAGGAGAACACAAGCGCGCCCAACAGAAGCCGACACCTTAAGCAAACACCAGGCAGACAACACAAATAGAGGGATACTAACTACAGTAACACATTAACGAGATGCGCCTCCCATACCAAGGACACAAGGATAATCAAAATAAGTAATAGGATTCAAATGGTTCAAATAGCTCTAAGCACTATGGGACTTTACATCTGAAGTCATCAGTCCCCGCTGGCCACTGGTGGCCGAGCGGGTCTAGGCGCTTCAGTCTGGAACCGCGCGACCGCTACGGTCGCAGGTTCGAATCCTGCCTCGGGCATGGATGTGTGTGATATCCTAGTAGTTCTAAGTTCTAGGCGACTGATGACCTCAGATGTTAAGTCCCATAGTGCTCCCATTTGAACCATCAGTCCCCTAGACTTAAAACTACCTAAACCTAACTAACCTAAAGACATCACACACATCGGTACCCGAGGCAAGATTCGTACCTGCCACCGTAGCAGCTGCGTGGTTACAAACTGAAGGCCTAGAACCGCTCGGCCACAGCGGCCGGCAATAGGAACACTTATCCCTAAAATACAATTAAGTTAGAAAAAACGTTGCTCTACAATTTCCAGGCCTAACAACGGCCTCACCGTATTTGACGAAAAACAAAATTCAGTGAGATAAAGCGCTGCTCTGCAGACTCTAGGCCTAACAGCAGCCTCGACGTATTTCACCAATGTAAACCATTGGTTACTTAGGTATGCCAGTACAAACCCAGCCTTCACCAGACTCCATTTCTACTACTGACAGCTCAACTGATGACCACTGTAAGCTAACTTCCAAGTGTCTTGACCAAAACCATACTTTAGTTGGCACTTCCACACTCCCAACTGCGCTGTGTCCCCTGGACGTACTGTTGCACTGAAAATGTTTATGGGTGTTACCGTAGAAACTAGCAGTTCGGTCACAGCAGTTGAAGGCAGCCGGTGCGAGCTGAGATGTCAGCATGCTGGTTGCAGCAACGAGGCTGTTTATACATCGCGAAACCAACTACGCAAAACACAGCAATATTGCAGCCACACCAGTAAGACAAAGCGATTGCTGAACGAGCCAAGAGACTACTAGGCCACGGATTTGTTGTCTGACATTGTGCTTTTCCACGAGAGAGCTGCCTCCTGGACCATTACTACTGTGGCCAGAATTCTGCCGCGGAGGGCAATAGGATGAGATCAGTGCAATATACACTCCTGGAAATGGAAAAAAGAACACATTGACATCGGTGTGTCAGACCCACCATACTTGCTCCGGACACTGCGAGAGGGCTGTACAAGCAATGATCACACGCACGGCACAGCTGACACACCAGGAACCGCGGTGTTGGCCGTCGAATGGCGCTAGCTGCGCAGCATTTGTGCACCGCCGCCGTCAGTGTCAGCCAGTTTGCCGTGGCATACGGAGCTCCATCGCAGTCTTTAACACTGGTAGCATGCCGTGACAGCGTGGACGTGAACCGTATATGCAGTTGACGGACTTTGAGCGAGGGCGTATAGTGAGCATGCGGGAGGCCGGGTGGACGTACCGCCGAATTGCTCAACACGTGGGGCGTGAGGTCTCCACAGTACATCGATGTTGTCGCCAGTGGTCGGCGGAAGGTGCACGTGCCCGTCGACCTGGGACCGGACCGCAGTGACGCACGGATGCACGCCAAGAGCGTAGGATCCTACGCAGTGCCGTAGGGGACCGCACCGCCACTTCCCAGCAAATTAGGGACACTGTTGCTCCTGGGGTATCGGCGAGGACCATTCGCAACCGTCTCCATGAAGCTGGGCTACGGCCCCGCACTCCGTTAGGCCGTCTTCCGCTCACGCCCCAACATCGTGCAGTCCGCCTCCAGTGGTGTCGCGACAGGCGTGAATGGAGGGACGAATGGAGACGTGTCGTCTTCAGCGATGAGAGTCGCTTCTGCCTTGGTGCCAATGATGGTCGTATGCGTGTTTGGCGCCGTTCAGGTGAGCGCCACAATCAGGACTGCATACGACCAAGGCACAGAGGGCCAACACCCGTCATCATGGTGTGGGGAGCGATCTCCTACACTGGCCGTACACTTCTGGTGATCGTCGAGGGGACACTGAATAGTGCACGGTACATCCAAACCGTCATCGAACCCATCGTTCTACCATTTCTACACCGGCAAGGGAACTTGCTGTTCCAACAGGACAATGCACGTCCGCATGTATCCCGTGCCACCCAACGTGCTCTAGAAGGTGTAAGTCAACTACCCTGGCCAGCAAAATCTCCGGATCTGTCCCCCATTGAGCATGTTTGGGACTGGATGAAGCGTCGTCTCACGCGGCCTGCACGTCCAGCACGAACGCTGGTCCAACTGAGGCGCCAGGTGGAAATGGCATGGCAAGCCGTTCCACAGGACTACATGCAGCATCTCTACGATCGTCTCCATGGGAGAATAGCAACCTGCATTGCTGCGAAAGGTGGATATACACTGTACTAGTGCCGACATTGTGCATGCTCTGTTGCCTGTGTCTATGTGCCTGTGGTTCTCTCAGTGTGATCATGTGATGTATCTGACCCCAGGAATGTGTCAATAAAGTTTCCCCTTCCTGGGACAATGAATTCACGGTGTTCTTATTTCAATTTCCAGGAGTGTAGCTGCCCACCATTCCGTGCTGGTATGGGGGAATAGGCGGCCCGAGCTGTCACTCGCTAGAGTGAAATTCACCACTAAAGGCTGCTGTCTTGCTAACTGATACGCACGCCGCTGCGTTATCTTCTGGAGTCTGAATTCCTGGGCGTCAAAGGGACAGTCCAGTGACTGTCTGCTCGCTGCCGTCATGCGCTGCACTTAACATGTGACTGAGATGTTACGAGTGTAGTCGCATGAGTGTTAATAAACTGTTTCCTCACCCACACCCGCCACTATGATCCGAGCCCACACAGAAGTGGCCCTACACCTCAGTCTCACTTCAGTACTAAGCAAACAGTCTGCTGTTCCTGCCGGAATAATGCCTCTCATTGACAACAGAGACACCCAGTCTTGACCAGACGCCATTTCTACTACTGCTCCTTCAACTGGTGACAGCTGACCAGTGGGCCAGTCACACCGACGAAACCAAGCTCGACCGGGGCGCCATGCACGCCCCCCCCCCCCCCCGTCCCCACCCCCTCCCCCTCTCCCGCTGAAGCGTAATTTGCCTGCTGTCTGCCGCTGCCCATGGCACAGCACTGGCCCAAGCTGATGGCGACGCTACAGTTCCCATCGTCAGACAGGAGCCAATTCTGCAGGGCTGTGCTCGCCAACTCGCAGAAACCTGCGTCCTCTGTTGCGACCGGAGCGCATGAGTCATGCTGGCGTTAACTGCTAGGCGGACCCTTAGTTCAGATGTGCCATTAAATGCTAATTTGTGGGACATATGACTGGTAACATAAATGCTGGCAGGCAGTGGATCGCTTAACAAATTAAGTATGTATATATATATATATATATATATATATTTGCTTTTAGATTGAGTAGTTGGTTCTTCTTGCACTATAAAATGCATTTCTACTGAAGTACTACTAGCATAGTTCATCCTTAATTTTTATCATCAGCATGTTCATATCTGAGCAGACGATGTCCGCTTTGTTCAACAGATGCCTACTTTGTCTGGGACACTTCCTTTTATAAAGTATGCATAGTTAAAAATTAAGCTAATGGAATTGACCCACTTGCTACTTCATTTCATGGTGTTGTTTTCTATGATAATTGAATAGAAGGATAAGTGAAAATGAAGCAGAATTAGTTTTCTATTCTATATCTACACACGTATTCTGCAAACCAATGTACGGTGTGTGGCGGAGGGAATCTTGTATCACTGTTATTTGTTTCCTTTCCTGATTCACTCGCAGACAGAGCGACGGGAAAACGGTTGTCTGTATGCCTCCGTATGAGCAATAATTTCTTGTATCTTATCTTCGAGGCCCTTATGCGAAATGTATGTTGCCAAGAGTAGGATAATTCTGCAGTCACTGGCCGTTGACCGATAGGCTAGCTATGTAATCGCTTTGAGCCTTCTTTCCTTTTCGAAGCTGCTGTAGCTCTCGCATTTGCTGGACTTCTTAGGCTTTTTGCAATCCTTTCGACATGAGTTTTTCTCTGAGTACTGTTTTCGATTATTCTGAGCATATTTATAAGCCGTATGAGACGATATCTTTCATTATTTGGTCATTTCAATTTAATACCAACTTTCACTTATATTCTGGTGAATATTGTCATTGTCTTCTTGGATCCCAGTAGCATTCTACCTGTTCTGATGAGCCTCTCACAGAAGTAGATGTAGACAGGGCTCAACAAGCTTTCAGCAGCAAATTGATTAAGAATGTAGGGAAGTCTGCAAAGAGAAAGAAAGTCTTGTTGCTAGGTAGTTCGCATGCTAGGGGTGTGGGCCAACTTCTGCAGGATGAATTAGGGTTGGATTACCAGGTCACAAGTTTTTTCAAACCTAGTGCTGAACTTGGGCAGGTTACAGAGGATTTAGGTTCACTATGTAAAGGTTTTACTAAGGAAGACACCGTGGTTATTGTGGGTGGGCCGGGCAACAGTATTGACAGAGATCCGGGGTACAGCATAAAGTGTGACCTGGCAAAGATTGCATCGGCATCGAATCATACCAGTGTTGGGTTTGTGTCGGTTCTGGAGCGCCACGACCGACCTCATTTGACCTCTTCTGTCAGGAGAGTTAATTTGGAGTTGGAACGGCTACTTGGATCTGATGCAGGGTCACACATTGGTGTGGTTCCTGTTGATTCACTCTGTAGGTGGGACTATACTAGACATGGCCTACACCTCAACAGGAAAGGGAAGGGTAAACTGGCTGGGCTGATAGCAGGAAATTTAAAGGGAGGAGGAACTACATCTCATGGTGGAAACTCTTTTTTAGTGTAAGATCAGTGTCCAGTGGGAAACTCAGCCAGGCAAGTACTAAAGATGTTAAAAAAGTTCAAGATACTCACAAAAGTAAAGTGAAAAATAATGTTAGTATATTTCATCAAAATATTGGGGGATTGAAGAATAAAAGTACTAAAGATGTTAAAAAAGTTCAAGATACTCACAAAAGTAAAGTGAAAAATACTGTTAGTATATTTCATCAAAATATTGGGGGATTGAAGAATAAAACTGATGAGCTTCTGCTTTGTTTAGAAGATATAGAAACCAAGAATGTAATAGATATACTATGCCTGTCTGAGCATCACATTGTCACTGATATGCAAAAGGTTAGCATCAATGGGTACAAATTAGCTGCACATGTAAGTAGAGATAATATGATGAGAGGAGGAGTTGCCATATATGTCAAAAGCTTCCACAGTGCAAAAAATTTAGAAACAAAAAAATTTTGTGTAGAGCAACATATGGAAGCATGTGCCACTGAACTTAAACTAAATGATGGTACTTTCATAATTGTAACAGTGTATAGGTCCCCCTCAGGGAATTTCCAGCTATTTCTAGAAAACTTGGATGCTTTGTTGTGCTATCTGTCAGACAGGGGGAAGCAAATTATCATTTGTGGGGATTTCAATGTTGATTCCCTGAAAGAGTGTGATAGGAAGAATGACCTTTTAGTATTACTCAGTTGTTTCAAATTGAGCTCCGTCATTGATTTTCCTACTCGGATAACAAAGAACAGCAGTACATTGATAGTTAACTTTTTTATAGACCAAGATAAGTTTAAGGACATAAATGCTTATCCTGTTGAGAATGGTCTTTCAGATCATAGTGCACAGCTTGTTACAGTACATGACATAGCTCCATGCAGTATAATAAATCAGACTTTCAAAGCAGTGCGTTCAATTAACAATATAAATATTGCAAACTTTAGGGAAAGCCTACAGGAGCTAGACTGGGATGAAGTGTATAAGGAACCCGATGCAAACTTGAAATATAACTTATTTCACAATACATTTTTAAGGGTATTTGAAAATTGTTTTCCCAAGAAAATAGTTAAACATAATTCCAAGAAAACATATAAAAAACCTTGGCTAACTAAAGGAATAAGAATATCTTGCAACTGTAAAAGAGAACTGTATCTAACAGCAAGAGGGAGTACTGACCCTGAAATTGTTCAATATTATAAAAACTATTGTGCGGTACTAAGAAAAGTTATTAAAAAGTCCAGAAGCATGTGTATCATGTCTGAGATCAGTAACTCTGATAATAAAATTAAAGCAATTTGGAATATTATTGAAAGGGAAACAGGGCAACCAAGAGCACAGGAAGACTTTAGTGCAATAAAACTGAATGACAAGTGCACTAACAAACAATCAGAAATTGAAAATATTTTGAATAATCATTTTTTAAATGTGGAGAAAATAGGATCTAGATCTTCACTAGAAGAGGCAAGGCTATTAATAGAAGAGGCCATACCTGCGCAGTTTGAAACAACTGTAATTCCACCAACCTCTCCCTCTGAAATCAGTAAAATAATAAACTCACTGAAAAGTAAAAGCTCTTACGGAATTGGTGGCATTTCCAGCAAAGTACTTAAAGCTTGTTCCCCACAGATAAGTAGGATTCTCAGCCACGTATGTAATAGCTCTTTGGAGCAGGGTGTTTTCCCTGATAGACTGAAATATGCCATTGTAAAACCATTGCATAAAAAGGGGGATACGTCGGATGTCAACAACTACCACCCAATCTCTCTTGTGACAGCTCTATCAAAAATTTTTGAGAAAGTAATGTATTCAAGAGTAGCCTCCCATATTTGTAAAAATAAAGTACTAACAAAATGTCAGTTTGGTTTTCAGAAAGGCTTTTCAACAGAAAATGCTATATATGCTTTCACTGATCAAATATTAAATGCTCTGAATAACCGGACATCACCCATTGGTATTTTTTGTGATCTCTCAAAGGCCTTTGATTGTGTAAATCATGGAATTCTTTTAGATAAGCTAAATCATTATGGTTTGAGTGGGGCAGTGCACAGATGGTTTAATTCATACTTAACTGGAAGAATGCAGAAAGTTGAAATAAGTGGTTCGTGTAATGTTAAAACAACAGCTGATTCCTCAAACTGGGGTGCTATCAAGCACAGGGTCCCACAGGGTTCGGTCTTAGGTCCTTTACTGTTCTTGATATACATTAATGACTTGCCATTCCACATTGATGAAGATGCAAAGTTAGTTCTTTTTGCTGATGATACAAGTATAGTAATAACATCCAAAAACCAAGAACTAAGTGATGTAATTGTAAATGATGTTTTTCACAAAATTATTAAGTGGTTCTCAGCAAACGGACTCTCTTTAAATTTTGATAAAACACAGTATATACAGTTCCGTACAGTAAATGGCACAACTCCAGTAATAAATAAAGAATTTGAACAGAAATCTGTAGCTAAGGTAGAATTTTCAAAATTTTTAGGTGTGTCCATTGATGAGAGGTTAAACTGGAAGCAACACATTGATGGTCTGCTGAAACGTCTGAGTTCAGCTACGTATGCTATTAGGGTTATTGCAAATTTTGGTGATAAGAATCTCAGTAAGTTAGCTTACTATGCCTACTTTCATTCACTGCTTTCGTATGGCATCATATTCTGGGGTAATTCATCGTTGAGTAGAAAAGTATTCATTGCACAAAAACGTGTAATCAGAATAATTGCTGGAGCCCACCCACGGTCATCCTGCAGACATCTATTTAAGGATCTAGGGATCCTCACAGTAACCTCACAGTATATATATTCCCTTATGAAATTTGTTGATAATAATCCAACCCAATTCAAAAGTAATAGCAGTGTGCATACCTATAACACCAGGAGAAAGGATGATCTTCACTATGCAGGGTTAAATCTGACTTTGGCACAGAAAGGGGTAAATTATGCTGCCACAAAAGTCTTTGGGCACCTACCAAACAGCATCAAAAGCCTGACAGATAGCCAACTAACATTTAAAAATAAATTAAAAGAATTTCTAGATGACAACTCCTTCTACTCATTGGCTGAATTTTTAGATATAAACTAAGTATATATATAAAAAAACTTAATCATTAGTGTCATGCAATATTTTGTGTAATGTAATTTCTTGTACAGACATCTTTTATTAACCTTACACGTTCCACATCATTACGAAGTGTCGTATTCATGATCTATGGAACAAGTATTAATCTAATCTAATCTAATCTAATCTAATCAAAATAAATGTCCTAGTTAAATACTTCTCCACACCACACCAGTTTAAAAAATTTACACAAAGCTAATTCACAGCAATGACGAGCGTGCAGCTACACTGCTATGATGACATCACAGGCAAACCAATTATGTACTGCATGACAACCATCTACAGACACGATCTACTCATTCTGGGCTGAACCTTTGTTTACACACTGTTCACATTAACAGCACTCGATTTCATGATTATGATACTGTAGTGAATCTATCTCCTAAGTGCCCCAGCAGTGTCAATGAACTAGCTAAAGATGTACTTAAGATTCACGGTCGTCACCTGATGAACTTCATGCTGCTCGCTGCCTACCACCTACTGATGAAGAATCTGACTGTCATCTGACAGCACCCCATTTCAAGGTGCTGCCAACAATGAACTTCAATGCAGAAGCTACAGGACCTCTTGGCGTCCACATTCCTGTTCAATACACGGGCACCTCTGGGTGCTGAAACCTACCAGGCAGTAGGGAAGAGATCCACCGCGCACGCCAATACTGACACCAGGCATATGGTGATGGGTCATCAAGAGTCATCGTAGAGTTGGGAGTGGGAGCGAGGACACTCCAGTAGCCAGCACGAGACCAGTGGGCAATGGCCGCATCTGCTCGCCGGCAACCAGCCCTGGTGTCGAGGTCGCTAAATCTCGCCTGGGAGCGCAAACGATGAGCCCTAACCGAGCACTCAACTCAGTGAGCAACAACCGAGGCTGGTGTGGGAGAATGAGGACTTGTAAACATTGTGAATAAATAACTGGACTCAAATAATGTTGTGCTTGCGTCGAAGAAAATTGAGGCTGTATTAGATGACGTGCAGTTTGAATTTAGGAAAGGTAAAGGCACCGGAGAGGCAATTCTGACGTTGCAGTTGATAGTAGAAGCAATAGTAAAGAAAAATCAAGACACTCTCATAGGATTTGTCGACCTGGAGAAAGCGTTCGACAATGTAAAATGGTGCAAGGTGTTGAAAATTCTGAGAGAAATAGGCGAAAGCTACACGTGGCGACGAGTAATACACAATATTAACAAGGGCCAAGAGGGAATACTAAAAGTGGACGACCAAGAACGAAGTGTTCGGATTAAAAAGGGTGTAAGACAGGGATGTAGTCTTTCGCCCCTACTGTTGAATCTGTCCGCCTCCGTAGCGCAGCGGTAGCGTTACCGCCTATCACGCAAGGGGGCTCGGGTTCGATTCCCGGTAGGGGACTGCGTGTTGTGTGTCCTTCATCATCATTGACACGTAAGTCGCCGAAGTGCAGGGCGGCACGGTAGCTCAGCGTGTTCGGTCAGAGGGTTACGTGCCCTCTGTAATAAAAAACTGAGTTAATGGACCATCAACGAAAAAAACGGATGTCTTTCGACGTCCGTCCTGAGCAGGCGCAACGAACAAAACTGAACAAAATGGCTTTAAAAAAAAAGTGGCGTCAACTAAAAAAGACTTGCAATACGGCAGCCAAACCCAGAAGGGGATGTTGTTGTTGTGGTCTTCAGTCCTGTGACTGGTTTGATGCAGCTCTCCATGCTAATCTGTCCTGTGCAAGCTCCTTCATCTCCCAGTACCTACAGCAACCTACATCCTTCTGAGTCTGCTTAGTGTATTCATCTCTTGGTCTCCCTCTACGATTTTTACCCTCCACGCTGCCCTCCAATGCTAAATTTGTGATCCCTTGATGCCTCAGAACATGTCCTACCAACCGATCCCTTCTTCTAGTCAAGTTGTGCCACAAACTTCTCTTCTCCCCAATCCTACTCAATACTTCTTCATTAGTTACGTGATCTACCCACCTAATC